>NW_026775577.1:47515000-48140000 GCF_030987335.1 Cornus florida | reverse complement strand
CTGGAGAAGACGGTATGAATTATAAAATATTTAATGTGAATGTCGTCGGAAGGAAGGAGGACTGTATTGCCAGTTGTTTTAGCAAATTCAATGAACTGAGATAATAGGTATTTTTAGGCTTTTATATCAAAGATATTTATGATATATTTAAGTTCCATGAGGGTTGGTTAGGTTGTGGACGTCATGTAATTTAAATACATGGTTGCATGCTGTCAGGAGTGGAGAAGCTTTTATTTGCCGGGTTGTTTTAACTAGTTTATTTGGGTAAGTATAAAATACCGTTGGGGTTTTATATAATGTGCAGTGAGAATTCTTAGTTGACATATTATGTCGGGCACATGTTTTAAGATGGAGGATTAAAAAGGTCGTCATGTAATGAAATGATAATTTTCATGCCGTCGGGCATTAAGGAGGGCTTTCATTACTAGTCTTTGTTTTGATAATTTAAATGAACTAGTATGAGTGTATGGTTGGGGATATCTAGTATAATGTGCTCAGGTCATATTTCTGATAGTCATTATACCATGATGTGGGTGTTAATTGATGAACTGTTGAACTTTCTGTTTTGTCAATTGGATGGATATGGATGGTTTAAATTGTCTATCGATGCTTTAACAATTTAAATGGAAGTTTTTTTGATTATAATCATATACTGGATGCATGATAGGGTCTTAATACTATCTGAATTCTATTATGCTGGTTTCTGGATATATTTGATATTCTAATGAATATGCATCACTTGTGGATCATTTGCATTATATGTACCGGTATGGGACGGTGACATATCATGGATGGATTAGATCAAAAAGTTAAGTCCTACCCCTTCATGCATAAGGAATGGATTAACTAAAACAGTTAAATCCTACATGGATGCATGTCCTGTTAACTAAAATAGTTGAACAACATAACGGATGTTTGCTCTATATTTTTCTGCAGTAGGAGGGATAGGGATTTAATTGAAACATTTAAATCCTAAGTAAATGTCGTGTCTTGGCAATGAACAGTTGAGCGGCACTTCATTGGTTTTGGATGGAATTTATATATATATTTATGTTACCACGATATAAGCTTGAGTCTCAGGATCGATGGTCAGGGAGCGTATATGCATTGGGATGCATAACTGGCTATGATGGTTTTATGTGTGCCCTGTTAGGTCTGCTAGTCAGGTTGAGACAGGCCTGTAGTCCAGGGAAAATCCTGTAGTGTGGATATATTTATATTTATGGACTATTTAGATATTGCTGAACTATCTAGGATGTATCTGCGTATCGGGTTTATGTATGGATTGTAGTAGGTTGGAACTTGCATGTGGGCCTGACCCACTCTTATTTTTTAGGTGTTCGTCAGTACCAGGCTTAGAGGTTGATCGTGTTGAGACAGATACAGACACTCATTCTTCCGATTACATAGGATTTTCTTTCTCATTTAGTTTTGGATTTTAATTCAGTAAATTTATTTATCGGTTGGAATTATTAGGGTTCACTAGATGGATTCCTGAGTTGTACAGATTTAAAGATTTAAATTATTTAAATCTTTTATTTTGGAGGATTTTGACAATTAGAATTACTTTCAGTGCATTATTATTTTATTCTTAATTCAGTTTTTTATTCCTGCTTATTTATATATTGATTGTTTGGTATCCCTTGATTCTGTGCTCGGACTTGATCACCCGTGGCTTTAGAATCAAGGGGTATCACACCCTTCCCTTCTTCTTCTTCTTCTTCTCTGCCTCTCTTATTTTTAATTTTATTTTTTAACGTGAAAACCTTTTAATAATATAACCTTATGTGTATATTTATACACATTAAGACCCTAATCATATTCCTAGTATGACTACCCAAATAAAAATAATAATACTATTAAATAAAATATATATACACATATATTATATTATATATATATATATATATATATATATATATATATATATAATTATTTATTATATATTCCTCACACAATAAAAATAAATAATATATATTGCCAATTCAAATCCTCTTCCATGTAGGACTCTAGTTATACTAATATACATGACACATATAAATATAAATAATATATATTGTCAATTCAAATCCTCCTCCATGTAGGACTCCAACTATATTAATATACATAAAACATATAAATATTAATATATATATATATATATATATATATATATATATATTATGTAATATATATTTATAAATTCTTTTTAACTATACTTACCATATATATGCATAAAGTCCTATACATATATACTTACTATTAATATATAATTCTCTATATAATTATATAGATATATAATCCATTTAATATGGTATATTAATATATATACTCGTGCATAAATCCATGGTCTTTAAACTATCCCAAATCCTTTAAGGCGTCCTTCTCCAACCCAAGACCCAATCCTTTGGTCCAAATAATCCAAACCCCGTCCATTAAACTTAAACAAATAATTAAATAAACAAACAAATAATATTAAACAACTAAATATATGTATCACATAATCAAATAAGAATTAATAACCAAGTCATACCATACAAATAAAAATCAACACGCTAACAAATCAATTAATAATCAAGCACATCATCATACCAATAAATCAAATAAACAAGTGAACAAATAATTAATTTTAAATAAATAAATCCATTAAATTCATTTGAAGGCAATTAATTTAATTAAATAATTCCTCTAAATTATAGGGGTATTACGAAATTTTACTATTCATTTTGAACCAAATTACCTTATTGCCCCTATCTTTTTATTTACTCACACAAGTTTTGTTTAAGTAAAACTGGTTTGGGCTACATAATTCTAGTAGCCAAATAGCCCTTGTCTCCCTCACAACCGCACGGATACCTGTTCGGAGCTACAGTCTTGATCTCTATTTCGACAGAAAACGTCCTAAGATCCAAAGAATCAAGTTGTTTCACAATGACGTCATGACGAAAATCAAATGAAAGCCTTCAAATTCCGAGAAGAGACGCGCATCGGAGGGGGCCAAAATCATCACCGCCATCAAACTCATTAGATCGGACCGCCTCATCTCTATCGCCGTTGCGACCACACCAAACCCTCTCCTCCTTAAGACCTTCATCGCATGATCAACAAACGATCGGTCCACCTCAGATTTGACCTTAACCGTTAGATTCGGAAATGCTCACTTGGATGCAGAGGCGGGGTCCATCATGCCATCGACACCATCAACGGTGAGACGATCGTCCACGTACAAATCCGGCAGATTTTCACGGTAGCGATCGGCTTCTTGGTCTCAGCGAAGGTCAGCTCTCCAGTATCGTTCTTAAAGACAAAGACGCAGTACTTCTGATAGAAGGTAACCAATTCACCGGGGTTGGGGATCCCGTTGAGGTTGTGGTAATTCAAGGGTTGTTTGAGGGTATAGAAGAGGAGGGAGGTGGATGGATGCGGCGGCGCGCGTTTGGTGGCGGTGAATTTGGCGGTGGCGAAGGAGAAGGTGAAATCGGGTGGGGCAAGAATGGCGGAGGGTATGCTTGGGATATGTATGTTTTGGGGGTGAAATGGGTAGGGGATCGTAAGGTGATTTAGTTCAAAAGTAAAGGTTATTTTATGTAACAGATTAGATTGAATAGTGAAATTTCATGTCCACATCAGCAATTGGATTCAATCTCATTTTTTTGAAACTTTCAAACTTTGACTCAATTAGATGGTAAATATGATTCCATAAGGCCACTTATGTGTAAAAATCCTTATTTATGAAGTAATAGTTTGGGGATTATGTAATAATTTTTTCAATAAAAAGATAAAATCACTAAAGGAATTGAGATGGTGTATTTAAATTTATAGCAGACCACATAGATTTCATATGCTTCCACTAGTTCCATCCACTGAGACAAGTCCAGCCCCTTAAGAGAAAAAGGAAGGACAATACACTTGTAATTAATCTATCCCTCATAAGATGATATTAACCCCCAAGTCAAAACCTAAACCCCCACTACTCTCAGCCATGAATTATGTCACTCCATGTCAAACCAATTGCTCTTCTCCAAGATGTGGAGATGTAAGGGATCCCTAATGCACCAGAGTTTGACTCGGAAGAAGAGGAGGATATTTTCAGGTCCTCTCATGATCTATCATACTCACTTGTCATGAATAAAGCTCTCAAGTCTAGAAAGCCAAAGCATTCAAAGCATGCAAAGATTGATAAGAGGGGGAACAATGGAAAGTCAAAAGGGTATAAGGTAACAAATTCTATTACCCTTAAAGGGTTTAGAGGGATGTGTAACCTGATCGACGGATCGATTACCAATTATAAATCAACCCGTTTTGTAATAGCACAAATCACTGTAAAATAGGGCTATTGGTCGGGTAAGTCAAACCACTGGGACTGCTAGTTTATGGCAACTTAGGTATCTAGTATCATCTTTTAGAATGATAAGGGGGGTAATGAGGATTTGTTGGTTTGTCAGTTAAAGCTAGGAATTGAAATGCAAAAAACAATAGCTTGCAAGAAATTGAAAAGGTGAAATACAAGTAGAGAGGACTAGGGAAGTGAATCCACCTCCATTCCTATACACATGCTAGATTAGAACTAATTTAGGGGAAAAACAACATAAATGATGGTCATGATACGTAGCAACTCTTGGTTGCTATAATATCCTCAAGAAGTTCATTAAATAAAAAGGCAAGAATAAACTATCAAAGATTCACATGATCAACTACCTAAACTAAAATGTAGTCTAAAACATGCTTACTAAGTCAAGGATTATCAAGCCCTAAATTAAATGATGAAAGCACATAAAGCTAAGAATCAAGTATAGACCATCAAAGGGGAACCCTAAGCAATGGACTATCTAGGTTTTCTAACTCCATGCCATTAAACCATTCCATGATCTAACTTCCATTGTCACTATGAAAGTGCAAGCAATATGATTAAGAAAGGCAACCATCTAAGACAAGATGAATAACTCAAAATAATCATTTATAAACATTTAAAATCCATTACAACAAACATGGGGCTCTAGATCATGAAAAGACCAAAAATATACATTGATGTCCCCAAAATAGAACTAAGCTAAAACATGCTTACAAGGGAGGGCTTCATCACCTCCCTAGAAGAAGAGTTAGTTACCTATGGATGCCTTAGAAGAAGGAAGAAGCTTGCCTCCAACCTCCATTTTCGAGCTCCCCTTTTTAGCCATAAGAACTCTATCCTCTTCTCTCTTTTCTCTCTCCAAAAATCTTGCAAAAATGATAAGATATATTGAGATATCTTGGTTCCCCTTCCTTTTGTAGACAAAAAGCCTACCAAACCCCCTCAAAATAAGGCTCAACTCCCACCAAAAGACATCTCCAACCAACTCATAAAAGAGGGAAATCTGAAGTTGGAGGATTCAAGACACAAGTGGGCCAAAAATGTTCCTTCGAAGTGATTCTGCCCGAATTTCGAGAGCTCAAAGGTCCTTCTTCGAGCGCTCGAAGATGCAAAAAAATTGCATTATTCTACTTGTTCTACTCTAAGCTACTTTGGTAAAAAGGCCATAACTCCCTGCTCCGAACTCCAAATGATGAACCGTTTGATGATTTGGAAAGCTAACTCAAAGCTCTAAGTATGTCATGTTTTAATGGAAGTCCAATTATCAAGTTTTGTAGGTCAAAAATGAAGAGCAAAGTTGAACTTCACTGCTGCCAGGCTGTTCTGCGCACCTTTGGTAAAAAGACCATAACTCTCTACTCCGAACTCTAAGTGACGAACCGTTCGATGATTTGGAAAGCTAACTTAAAGATCTAAGTAAGTCCAGTTCTCAATTTTTGTGGGCCAAAAATGAAGAACAAAGTCAAACTTCACTGCTGCCAGGCTGTAATTTTCAGCATTGCACACTTTGAATATCAAGAACTCATCAAAACATCATTTTTATTCCTTTTTGGGAAACGAACCTGAAAATATATAAAAACATGCAAATGAAGATATTCTATATAAAATAATCAAATAATGGACTTAACTAATGCGAATAAGGGCGTTTGAATATACAATATTCGGCGCTTATCATAACCTCACAAGATCATCTTCCCAATGAATTGGGCAGTTTGGAATATTAGAGGGCTGAACTCTCCCCTCAAGCAAGTAGAGGTTAAAAATCTAATTAAGGATTCTGGATTATGTTTGGTTGCTCTGTTGGAGACCAAGGTAGGCCTTGAGAATGTCAATGAGATTCATAGGGCCATTGTACCATCATGGTTGATGTTTGGTAATTATGAATCCTCTACAATGGGCAGGGTTTGGATTCTATGGAATCCTAGTAAAGTGACAGTGGTACCAGTTTATGAAAATAGCCAAGTAATTCATTTGTTCCATCGAACTCATTGAATTCAAAGTTAAATGCCTGGCCTCATTTGTATATGCATTCAACACTGCTGTGGACAGAAGATCATTGTAGAGGAGTATTTGTTTGCAAAGGGATACAACTATGCCATGGATTCTAATGGGGATTTCAATGTGCTTTTATATGTCAATGAATATTTTGGGAATGCTTTGAGATGGAGCAATAGAATGCATGAGTTTAAGGATTGTCTTCATAGAAATGAAGTGGAAGATCTAAAGTTTACTGGAACCTTCTTCACTTAGTCTAATGACAGCTTTAGATGTGCTAACATCTCAAGAAAGCTTGATAGAGCTTTTGTGAATCATGCATGGATGAATAAGTTTCCTCAGAGTGAATGTTGTTTCCTTCCATATGGCATTTCGACCACTCACCTATGGTGGTTAGGTTGGGGGTAATCTCCCCTAGAAGGAACATCCCTTTCAGATTTTTCAACTTCTGGACTTTGAATACCAAATTTCTAGATATTGTTTCTCAAGGCTGGCAACTGGAAGTGATAGGCACTAAGATGTTCTGTATTATCAATATAGGGCACTCAAGCAACTATTGAGACTCTTGAACAAAAATGATTTTGGAGCTTTATCTTCTAGGGTGTCTGCCTGTAGGGAGGAGCTCTACCAATGCCAACAATGCCTTGATCTCAATCCTAGTGATGATCAGTTAAGAATAAATGAGAAAGAGCTTGCTGTTAAGTTCTTTGAACTATGTCTTGCAGAGGAGATTTTCTACAAGCAAAAGGCACAAATCCACTGGCTCAAGGAAGGGGACCAAAATACCATTTACTTCATGAGGTGTTTCTCTTCTAAGGCCAATAAAAGGAAGGTCCAGTCACTTATGGATCCACTTGGCAATGTAATCCAGGGTCAGGAGCTTTACAATGCACTTCTGAGCCACTTTTAAGGATTGTTCGGTCAAAGCTATTTGGGGTATCCACATATGGCTTCCTTTTCTAATCTCATCTCTAAAACTGTACCACCTCACCTTTTCCCTTCTCTCATGTCCATCCCCTCAGATTTGGAAATCCAAAACTGTATCCTTTTTTTTCACCCCTTTAAGAGCCCAGGTCCTGATGGATTCAATGCATGCTTCTATTCACATGCTTGGAGTATTATTAGGTATGATATTACTACTGTAGTTAAAGATTTCTTTATTACTGGGAGGTTGCTTACAGAAATAAGTTGTCATACATAGACCTTATGCCCAAACACCCTTCCACTGTAAATGTCTTCAGGCCAATTTATTGCTGTAATATTCTTTATAAATGTATCTTAAAGCTGCAAGCACACAAACTTAGTAATGTGTTACCTTCACTAATTAGCAACTCTCAGAATGCCTTTGTTAAGGGGAGAAGTATCTCAGAAAACATTATTCTAGCACATGAGCTGCTAAATGGCTACCACAGATCCAACCACAACCATAATTGTACCATTAAGGTTGACCTCAGGAAAGCCTTTGATTCAATCCACTTGCAGTTCATCCTAGATACTATGTTGTTGTTTAGTTTTCCTGAGAGTTTTATTCATTGAATCTCATAGTGTATCACTACCCCCTCCTACTTAATTTCTTTGAATGGAAAAATGTTTAGTTTTTTCAAAGGCAAAAGGGGCATTAGACAAGGGGATCCCTTATCACCATTGCTATTTGTATTAGCCATTAACAATGCTATCCAATAGAATCCCAGCTTTTTCTACCATTGGAGATGTAGGAAAATGTCACTCACATATCTGATGTTTGCAGATGATATTCTTTTAATTTCTCATGGAAGCTTAAGTTCTGTGCAGCTTCTCTACTCAGCATTGGACAGGTTCTTCTTAGTTTCAGGGCTGTCAATCAACTGCTCCAAATTAAAGCCAGGTCTTCTTCACTGGGGTTAACAACCAAACAAAGACCTCAATCCTTTCCTTGCTACAATGTGAATCTGGCTCATTACCAGTTACCTATCTTAGGCTTCCCCTTTCATATTCTTCAATTAATCCTAGAGATTATCAGACTCTTGTACAAAAAATTACAGCAAGAATTACCATGTGGACATCCCGATTCTTATCATATGCTAGGAGGGCTGTTCTTATTAAAGTAGTCATTTGCTCAATGCAATCTTACTGGTTTCAAGCTTTTGTACTACCAAAAGGGGTCATTGAACAGATTAATCAAATCATTAGGTCATTCTTCTGGTCTGGGATTAAATTAAAGAAAAGGGGTGCAAAAGTTGCTTGGGTCTTTGTTTGCAGACCTAGGAGTTATGGTGGTTTAGGCTTCCCTGACATTGGAATGGTTAACCTCATTTTTAACCTCATGTATATTTGGAAGTTGTGCTCAGGGAAGGATAGCTCATAAGTTGCATAGACTTAGAGGTATCTTATTAAAGCCAAATCCCTATGGAATATCAAACCTTCTACCCTAAGTTCAAGGTTTTGGAAAAGATTGGTTAAGCTAAGAGGGATGGCTAGAGGGCTCATCAATCACAGAGTTGGGAATGGCGACACCAGTTTATGGCTTGACTACTGGCTTCCACATGGTCTATTATGTGATCAACTTCACCTTAATGATATGAAAATTCTTCAACTCAATCCAGGTATTAGAGTTGACAGCCTAATTTCCACTAATTAGTGGGTGGTTCCACCTATGTTGCAGCACTTACAGTCCTTCCAATCCATTGTATTTATAGGCCAATTGCATAATATTCCCTCTCCCACAGTAGAGAATGATAGTATTGTTTGGTTACTAAGCCCTACAAACCAGTTTTCCCTCTCCCACACAATTAAATACCTAACCCCTTCATCAATCTTATTCACTTGGTCTCACTTACTTTGGTTCAAAACCAATATCCCAAAGCATAGTTGTATTACTTGGCTTGCATGTAGGGGAAAATTGTTTACATTGGACTCTAAGCCAATGAGGAAGAAACACTACACTAATGCTTGCTACCTTTGCCTCTCTGATTGTGAAACACTGGATTATCTTTTCTTCAATTCCAATTTTAGCACCCATATATAGGGGTTCATCCAACATGTGGCAGGATTTTAAGTTGCGCCCAAGAGCTAGAGGGAGTTACTCAATTGGTGCTCTACTATATGGAATTCAAGAATGTTCAACATCCACAAGCTTCTCTTTAATACCGTAATTTACTTCATTTGGCTTGAAAGAAATGCTAGAGCATTCAGGAATAGAGCTTCATCACCACATCACATCATTTGTCTCATTAAGAGTTGTATCAGAGCTAAGCTCTCATCATTGAAGTTAAGGAGTGGTGCTCAGCTTAGGCTTATGACAGAGTAGGAAGATTTACTGCAGTTATTCTTGTAAGGGTGTGCCTTTGCAGGGAATTAGACATAGTGTGCAAAACATATTCTCATGACCTCCATGAGGTGGATGCTTGGTCCTTTGGGTGGGCTTCTGTTCATTTTTGTTGGGTTCAGCCTTGACATTGGCCTTGTACTTATTTTCTGCCCTACTGTGGGCTTTTGCATTGTACATTCTATTCTTTTTTCTTTATAAAGCTTACCTTTTAACCAAAAAAAAAAAAGATTAAAAACTAATAGAGAAAATAAAATGGTGGGATTAATTCTAAACAAAATTATTAAAAAGTGATAGTAACGTCAAGAAAAGATGAATAATCATCAATTTTAAACTTAATTACTAATAAATGAGGACAATTTGGTCAAAAAAAATTTACTTATGTATTAAATATTCTAAAAATAATTTTTAGATTACAAAATTGTAGGATTTATTCTGTTCTCTATTTCTCAACCGTTCTATTTTTTATTTTTTTAGTTTACAGCATACCAATAAAAAGTTTGGATTTCTTTAATAACCTTATATCTTAAACTTTTTTTTATTAACCTTTTGTTTTTTCAACGCTCCCCACCATGGTTGGAAAAACATGCTAGGCACAACCTTATATCTTAAACTTTTTTAAAACATGCTAGGCACTTAACTAAGTATTACATCAATACAAATAGTACCTGATAGGGTAAATAAAACCTACTTTGACCTAATAATAGAAGCAACCAAGTGTTGATCAACCGCTAGATCTCTTCAACTTCCATATGATCACGGGTCTGCGATAGGGATGACGACATTCAGTTAATGGTGATATTTGAAGTAGTTATGAATGATAAGCAGAATATCAACAAGCGGGATTCGGTTCAACAACTTACAATGACAAAACACCATAAATACAAGGGACGAGGGAATGAGGTAGATATACAAAAAATCCTATTTCAGCTATTACAGTTTAATTATCTCGCTAAACCCCCACTAACTTGATCGTCGGAGGGTCTACGGGTGACACCACACCGGTGCCTGACTCAGCCGCCTTTATTTTATAGGAAACGGTGTCATACCAGGCCGCGGCAAATTTCAACCCCAATAGTTAGCACCGTCTGATGGAACGATGATTCCTTTAAATTAATAAATTACTCGGTTGGGTATATGCATTTGCGGTCCGGTATGACAACTGGAGAAGAAACATCGTTGCAGGGATCCATTTAAAGAGAAGGGTCGAGTGAACACCCAGACGTCCCGAACAACCAGGAATGGCTTGCAACATTAGAACTACAGGTCCAAACTCTGAATCAGGGTATGGACCAGTTAATCTAACAAAATACAGTGATCCTGCAACATCTTATCCCAATGGGACCACCATTATAACAAGAATTATCTGACCCATCTTTTCCCAATCTGAATAATGGGGGAGAAAATGGGGTGGACCGAGATAATGATCCTCTTCATGAGTTTGAGGAAGAACAAAGCCAAGTCGGGAACCGATACAGAGAACCTTCTCCTCCACCTCTGCGAAATCCCCAGCCTCAAACAAACACAACCTTTTGTGTTGAGGAGACGACAGAGAAAGTTACCTATTTTGACTTGGAGATCAAGGATCTCCAGGAGAAAATGGAAGATGTAATGCAGGCTATGAAAGGGAAAGGTCCTGTTCCCATAGATGACTTAGTACAGAGGACCAACTTGTCGTTCAGCCCCGCTATTATTAAATGCTCCCTACTTAGCAAGTTCAAAATGCCCTCATTTGAAAGCTTTGATGGGACCAAAGACCCCCTCGATCACCTAGAGACATTTCAAGCTCTTATACATTTTCACGCCGTGCGAGATGAAATCATGTGCTGAGCCTTTCCCACAACACTTAAGGGATCGGCAAGAGTTTGGTTCAATAAGCTGAAGCCAAGAACTATTGACACCTTCGAAGGACCAAGTAAGCAGTTTGTGAGCCACTTCATTGTAGGTCAGAGATATAGAAGGCCGGCCACCTATCTGCTCATTGTGAAGCAATAGAAGGGAGAATCGATCCTGGAATACATCCCCTGATTCAACACAGAGATGTTATAGGTAGAAGAGGCAGACGATAAGGTGGCTTTAATCGCTCTTATAGGAGGTGATGGGTCATCATCCTACCGTCAAGTATGAGAGTGTGTGCATTTTAAGGCTAGGGCCAAGAGTTTTACATTTATAAAAGCCACTACTACCTTCATTAAAAATATAACTAGGTCGAGTAGGGATTGTCCCAAGGGATTGTGAGGATCAAACAATGTCATGGAATCGCAATTAGGGCTAGTAGGTCGAGTGATCAAACAATTGGTTGGTTGGTTGGTTGATTAGATAACAACTAAATTAAACTAATTGATGACAAAAGAATGCAATTAAGAGTAAGTAAGAGAGAGAGATCTTGGGGTTTAGAGATCACCACCAAGCAATGCATTTCTATACCATTGACAAGTGACTAATGAGGGCAAATGGTGTGTTGCAATATTGGTGTGTGTATGTGTTCGGTTGATTCAACAAGTAAGGATGACTAGTTAAGCATGTATTGTCTAAACATCATGTGAAAGGCATAATATATCTAAGCAATGAAGCAGATATTGTCTAAACAATATGTGAAAGGCATAATAGATTAAAACAAGTCATTAATCCTTTCATTAAGCTCACAATCCAAATACAACACACAACACAAGGTCAGAGACATATGCTTCTTGTATTCAAAAGCTTGGATCATCAAACAACAAGCATGGATTGTCCTCCCATTTAACACTACACTACAACTACACTACATCTACACTACCAACATGAAAGTAAACTAGGGGAGAGACACAATCCATTAAGGAATAAGTATGAACCATCAAGAAAATCACAAGAGCATTCTTTTAAGCACTTTGTCTTGACAATCTCCAAATCTATAGCGTCAATACACATAGACATGCATCAATAACACAAAATCTAGAGACAAACACATGAACATCTATTCTAGCATACATAGACATATGGATAGAATGAAATGATCAATTGGAAGCATTAAACCACATAAAGAATTTAATAAACAAGATCTATATATATCAAAGTGTCAAAACATTAATTACAACACTAATCCCTCAATAATACACAAGATTAAGATATAGAAAGCATGCTTGGGGCTAACTCTAGCCCCAAGAGGATGTCTAGCCACTCATGGTGATGTTGCTCCAACCCTCAAGGGCTTACTCCATGGAAGGGATTTGCTCCTTGGTTGATGAAGAGTCTCCAATGGTGTCTCTAGCCTCCTCTTCCTCTAAGCTTCTTCTCCAAGAGATGATATGAAAAATGATATTGGCTCCCTTTGTAAAAAGCAATCCTTATCCTTATATAGGTAGGTCAAAATGACACCCAAAATGAGCTGGGGTCATGCACACAATATTCTCTAATGATTGGATAAAGGACAACTTTCAATGAGATGGAAATTTAACTTTTTCGCATTGGAGGAAGTTCGATCGATCGAACCTTGGACTTGGATCGATCGAACTGGCTGAGATCCATCGAACTTAGGCTGGATTGATCCAATTGGTTGAGCTTTTTGGGAGAAGACAAATCCGACATATTTTGGGGAGATATTCTTGGGAAAAGGACAAAAGTGGTTAGTGGGTGGTACAGTTGTGGATAGGATCAATCATTTGAGTAAGGACAAAAGTGTTCGATCGATCGAAGGGTGGTGTTGGATCGATCAAACTTTTGGACTTTTTGCTTTTGGGCCAAGGCTTGGATCTATCTTGAAGTGCTGAGATCGATCATTGTTCGATCGATCGAACCTTGAACTTGGATCAATCGAACTTTGCTGCTTCCCACCTTTGGCTTCATTTGCTTCATTCTTTCTCCACTTTGCTCCTTTCTTTGTTTAATCCCAGAATTGCTTCAGTTAAGCTTTTATTTGGCTGAGTTAGCTTATTTTCAGGATAAGTACTTGAAAATGGAAATAATACGAAATCAATCTAAAACGGTAAAGTAAGATAGATAAAGGTACTAGAATGCCTAAGCTTAAGGGGTTTAAATACACACTTTTCAGCGCTCATCACACCCCCAAACTTAAATATTGCTAGTCCTTAGCAATGAACTAGAAAGTAAAGGAACGAAATGAACAACTATACAACTATGAACTAGAAAACAATAAATGGATAACGCCACTTTCGTAGGGAACACGATTGCACTTAGCATATGCAACAAGCCTTTTAAACCCCTAGGTTACCCCTAGTGGATGAGTGAAGTCTCGTGAGGGTTTCCAGAAATGATACCCACAAACATTAAGCTCATTCTTTCAAAAGAGGCACCAATATTGCAAACAAGTATTGGGAGAAAACTACCTCAGGTATGCAATGTTTCAAACATTTTCAAGCAATTTCCTAAAATTTCAACATCAAGCAAACAAACATGGTCCTCCACACATCAAGAAAATGATCATGCAAATCAAAACAACTCTAAAATCCTTTTTGAGTGGACCGGCATCAAATGTGTTGCTATCTAAGCTAATAAAAGAATTAATCACATCCTTACCCTCAAACTAGCACACAAATCTAGTACCGATCATCAAGACAAAAAGTGGACCTTTTATTAAAGCTTTATTGTTCTAGGTGCGCTTATTCTTTTCACTCGATTTTTTTTATTTTTTATTTTTATTATTATTTTTTTATTAGGATCAAAGATGGACGTATGGTGCAATGTGTTGATCTATTAAGCTTTCTAGCGATTCATGAGGTCGAGCGTTAGGTCAATGACTCCCAAACCAGACGGCTTTAGGGCATTAGGCATTCAAATACCCCTACGGACTTACAAACTCAAATCAACTAGGCTACAGCAACCATCTAATCATTTCCTACTTCTCACCTTTTGGGAGAAGTCCTCACTTTTTATTGCTTTTGTAACTTTTTTTTTTTGAATTCAATTATTAACCTAGAGTTTGGGCCCTCCACCTTTCAGCGCGAGAAATTCAGTGCTTGATGAGGCTAGAATCCCGGCTACTTTGTAAAAAAGGGGTTGTTATCCATCTTTATCAAGAATGAAAACTTTCAATGCACTACTAGTCCAATTGGGATATAACTAATTCAATAATCAACAAAGCATGTACCCCACAAATGAATGCTAGTGTGTGCCTGTGCTAGTGTAGAATCCTAGAATGAATCTCAAAACAATCACAAAATTAAGATGATGTGGACCATAAGTGTAAGCAAGATATTAATCTTTCAAAAAATTTACTCCTAAATGGCATTCATAAGGCATACAAGAAGTATTGGACTCTCAAGTCAAGCAATTTTTAAATTTTAAGCAATATAGTCTTCAAAAGATCAAAATCATAGCTAGATATGGACCAATCATAGAAATATCCCTCAAATACACAAGTCATGCTCAAAATTTAAATTTAAAACTAACTAACATTGTAAAGCACCATTCCCCCTAAACTTAAATTGCACAATGTCCTCATTGTGCAAGAGAACAAGGGAAAGAGTATACCAGTGTAACTAAGGCGTAGAATGATCGAGACTGAAGTATCCAAAGTGGGTGGCATGGCCCCCCCAAACTTGGGATGAACTGTAGTCCTGAAAATTGGCACTTGGATAAACTCATCAGATAACAAAATGGGATAATTAGTGCACAGTGGACATGTAAGTGTAAATGGGATAAACAGATAAAGAAATGAGAGAGGTATAAGGGTGGTCCTGAAAATCGGGTAGCA
Organism: Cornus florida; assembly: GCF_030987335.1. NCBI lineage: Eukaryota > Viridiplantae > Streptophyta > Magnoliopsida > Cornales > Cornaceae > Cornus > Cornus florida. Next base: position 48,124,679 of record NW_026775577.1, on the reverse strand, counting down.
CTCTCTCACTGAAGTCACTGTGATGCACCTGATGGAGTCAAACATACAGATATGAGAATATAATCATATGACATCCATAGCAAAAACAGATATATAAAATAGATAAAGTACAGGTACAACAAAAATATCAAAGCCGACAGACCAGCTGTAAAAATAATAATGTACAGTGACAAAAGTAAAGTATCAATAGGAGAGAGGGATCATAAGATAAAAGGAACTGGGAACTCAGGAGGATGAAGTAGGACGGGCAGGTCGGGCTCCGCAGATATCTCTGGATAGATCTCGGAACATAGTCGCGACATCCGTGCGGAAGGCAGCAAAATCAGCTCTGTGGGCTGTGAGATCAGCTCGTATGGCAACAACTGCATCCTCAAGAGTTTGCAGGTGTACTCCAAAGCCAGGGGTCAGATCTGGAGCCTCAAGCATAGATGAATCAGAAAAAAGCTCCTGAGTCTTTTCTATTGCTCATGAATGGGCGACCCAGCTAGAGAGTACTGCTCTGTATCATCTGTAGGGCGCTCTAAGTCAATATCTATATAATCTGCAGCTGGATGGACTGGTGCGTTGTCTGCTGCAGGAGCTGCTGCTACTGCCTCTGCTACTGTCTGTGCCTTCTTCTCCTCTAACTCCGCTGCAGCCACTACTTCGTGGTCCTGCAGGCGAGTAATGATGGATCAGTATCTCTTGTCCCAGTCCTTCTTCAGGAAGTGACAGGAACCTCTCTAGGGGTGCTCCCGAGGATGAATAGGGTAGTGTTGGTCTATGAGAATCTGGGTGATGAGGTGGCTGAATGGAAGAGACTTAGCCCGTCCGGGAGTCTCCTTGCTGATGTATTCGTCATATAGCTTCCTTATCATGCTCTAGATGAGTGTAGGAATGGACACCCAGTGCCCGGTGTAGAAGGCGTAGAGGGCTGTCAGATAATTGCCCCTCCTCTGAATCTTGTGCCCGGCCATGTATATGTTCCGATAGAGAACGGAATCGGTGAACCATAGGTCATCTGAAAGGAATGTCCGAGTGGCGAAAGTCTCGCCACTGGCATGGTGACCTATAAGAAAAACTGCCATGTCGGCGTAGGAAGGCCTGTATAGCCTCGGATATATCTCCTAAAGCTTTGGAGGGCAGCAGTGTGGACAGCGGCAAGAGCGGGCTAGATAGTCCACTGTGATGGTGATCTGATGGCCATCTACAGAGGTGACTAGCTCTGCTGTGGTACGCGGGGATGGCCGGAGGTTCTGGTAGAACAACTGTACTAGCCGCGGGTAGACTGGCTCTGTGACGGGGGCAAGAATAGTGGCTAGGCCCCTCTGAATGATGTCATGGTAGGCGGATCGGGTCAGCACCGATCTAGAGAAAAAGGCCGTGTCGAGCACTGACTCATGGTCGACCGTCATATGCACATATCGAGGCGCGGGCCTATCACGCTCCAGATGAGCTGGCTGAGCTGGTTTAGGTGAATGCTCAGCTCCAGTATGCGGTGGAGATGGTGAAGGAGTGAATACAGGATGAGCCGCAGAGATGAATGGTATATAGTCATCCTCAGCCTCATGAGATAGTGACTGAGGTGGGGTAGCCTGTGTTGGCTCCTCCTGTGCGTGAGAGGGCTCTGCTGGCTCCTCTGTCTGTGGCTTAATATGTCAGGTAGGCCCGTGTTGCCTATTGGCAACGGCCTTCCTCTTCACCATGGCCTGTGAAAAAGAAAAAGAAAAACTTGCAATGGGAGTTAGTGCCAGAATAAGAAATTTTAAGCACAATATTGAAACATGAATGTCAAGTAAAATAGACAAAACAGATATGACATGAATCTATGTAAGTGGAAGGTTATGAAAACTAAACAATGTAAGTATGAAATGCATCCAATGTGGAATATCATAGGCATTGGGCATATATGAGATAACATGAACATAAGATATGATGAATGAAGTGTGTGTGTGACATCTGTGAAGTTCGATCGATCAGAAAAAGAAGTGAGATCGATCACAAAAGTTGGATCGATAAAAAATAAGTGAGATCGATCTCACAACTTCGATCGATCAGACACATGAGTTCGATCGATCTCTCAGGATCGATCTGAGATACAAGTTCGATCGATCGAACTGTGCAACGATAAAACCTCAAAGGTTACAGATCTGTGACTTTGGAAGCATGGGGCCTTCACGAACGTGTTCGTGGGCCCATCAACACAACAAATCAATCAATCCTAGCCACTGTTCAAAGCTCATACTTCCAAATCGAATCAAATCATCAAAAATATATACACATATATACACATACACATATATATATATATAGACACAAATGCTTTAAGCTTCAACAATGGAGGATTTTGTCATGTATATAGCATGTATTCAACATATAAAGCATGTATGCACAAGATTGAAGCTTAAATCATAAGGGACATTCTCGGATCTTACCTCAAACGATGAAAGAAGTGGAGATGTGGCAGAGTGAAGATGAATCCGAGAAGGGAGAGAGAGATTGATGCTTAGATGCTCGCCAGAAAGTTCATCAGAGGTGGGAGAGGTGATGGCACAATGGCGACGGAGAAGGTGGTTAGGGTTTGCAGAGAGGGTGAGATCGATCTAAGGTATCGATCTAAAAAACCCTCGGTTCTATTTTTAAGAACATTCCCGACAAAGTTCGATCGATCGAACTTCAACTGAGATTGATTGAACTTTGATGAACTCTATTTAAAGTATTATTGGATTTTTGAAATTTTTGAAAATTGCAAAATTAAAATTAAAAATTGGAATTAAAATTAAAAATTGAAAAATAAAGTAAAATAAAATAGAATAAAATATTTTTGGTATTTTTTTTATTTTTTATATTTATTATTATATATATATATATATATTAGAATAAATTAAATAAATAATAATAATTAAAAACTAAATAAAAGTAAAAATATTTTTGAATTTTTGAAAACTTTTTGAAAAAATAAAATGAAATGAAAATAAAATAAAAGTGAAAATATTTTTGGATTTTTTAAAATTTGAAAAGTCAAAATAAAGTCAAAATAATGAAATGAAGAACTGAGATTGATCAAAACAAGAGTTCGATCTATCAGACAAAAAGCAAAAATATGCAGGTTTTTGGCTTAGAAAATTGGCTAAGTGTTGGAACATGAGATCGATCGAACTTGGAAGTTGGATCAATCTAAGAACTTCAGATCGATCTTGGAATGTTTCGATCGATCAGATAGAGAGGTGAAACATACAGGTTGATGCAGGTTTTTGGCTTAGAAAATTGGCTAAGTGTTGAATTATGAGATCGATCAAACTTTGAAGTTGGATCAATCAAAGGTCTCTTGATTGATCTAAGAGTTAGTTTGAACGATGGGACAGAGAGGTGATTTGGATGCAGGTTTCTACAAGTCGAAAAATTTTCTAAGTGTTGGATGCAGAATGGAGTTCAATCGATCGAGCTTAAGTTTGAGATCGATCGAAGTATGCAGAATACTCAATAATGACATGAAAGCTCATGCAATCCTCACCAAAGTTCCTTTCAATGCATATGAGAACCAAAAACAAGTATCTAGACTTCGCAAGAAATGAAATGAAAGATAGAAATGAGGGAGAAATAGGGTTTTGACACCCTACGAAATGCTTTTGCTAGTCTTTAACGTCTCTAGCAAGACATTGGGCTCTTTTAGCCTTGATCAAAGATCTTATAATGCATCCCCTCCTTGTTGGGGTGATAGATACTTTGAACTCCACCCAATAAATGGTTCTTTGAAGAACTTGTTGGATTAAGCTCAAAAGAAACCTTTGGTCCTTTGTCTATGCAATCACGACCTTTGGGCTTTCATGCCCTTTCAAAGTAAGAATTTGAAACAAGATTTTTAGAATGCAAGGTTGAAGATGATCCTTTGGAAGTTTTGGTCTTACACAAAAGCTCATTTCCTTGACATTGAAGATCATGACATTTATCTACAACATTAACCTCTCCTTCATATTTGTCAAATGAATTGGGTGTGGGATTAAAGATATTCAACTTCACCTTCGTGCAGCCAAATGAGATCTTCATTATCTCCGTCCTACAATTGATGTTGGCATTGGCGGTTGTTAAGAAAGGACGGCCAAGGATAACGGGAATTTGGCTCTTAGGATTGGGGACCGATTCCGTGTCTATGACAACGAAATCAACCGGGAAGAAGAATTTATCAATCTTAACCAAAACATCCTCAATTATACCCCTAGGCTTCTTAATGGATCGGTCGGCAAGTTGCAAAACTACTGACGTCGGTTTCAATTCACCTAGGCCCAATTTGACATAAACCGAGTATGGAAGAAGGTTAACACTTGCTCCTAAGTCAAGAAGGGCCCGATTAATGATATGATCACCAATAATGCATGATGTAGTGGGTGAACCGGGGTCCTTAAACTTTGGAAGAGTGTTATGTTGCAAAATTGAGCTTACTTGCTCGGTCAAAACCACTTTTCTTGGTGCTTAGCTCTTGTTCTTCCACTTTTGGGTGCACAAGTCTTTCAAGAATTTGGCATAAGCCGGAATTTGCTTGATTGCATCCAATAGTGGAAGATTAACTTTCACTTGCCTAAACATTTCCATGATTTGCTTGTCTTTTGAAATGGATCCTTTTAAGGCATCCGAAAATGGAACTTTTGGTTCAAATACTTGTTCAAAATTTTCTTTTGAACTCTTTTTAATATAAGAAGTTTTCAAATCATTGTGTTTCAAATCATTTTTCAACAAAATGTTTTCAACCTCATTTTTTAAAACTTCTTTTTCGAACACATTTTTCAAGACTTTCTCATTTACAAGGTCATATATATGCAATGAAGGAAGAATGGGATGTGAAACGGGATGGGTTATAACTTGAGGTTGCATCGGTTCACTCTCTTTATTGGACATTCCAACTTAATTGTCCACAACCTTACCACTCCGCAAGGTAGTCACCACATTTACATATTCAATGGTGTGGCCTTCCGATGAGGAATGGGTTTCCACAATATATTGTTGCTTAGGTGGGGCATTAATGGGCATCTTTCCCTTCTTTCTTGCATTGAGAGTGCTTGCTATTTGCCTTACTTAGGTTTCTAGCTTCGCAATAGATTAAGAGTGAGAATGAAGCAATTGTGTGTTAGCCTCTAAAGTGCCCAAAGCATTCAAAACTTTTTCTTCAAAGGCGGGACTTCTAGTATTTAATTGGAAATAAGATTGGTTGGGAAAATGAGAATCAGCAAATTGATTCCCTTATGATTGATAAGGTCTATAACCTTGGGATCCTTGGTTTTGAAGTGGAGGTGGAATGTACTTCCCTTAAAAACTGCCTTGGGAAGGGTTTGAGCCCTCTCCTTGATTTTTCCAAGAGAAATTCGGATGATTCCTCCAACTTGGATTATAGTGAGTGCCATAAGGATTGTTCCATTGGTTCACAAAAGCTGCATTAACTTGTTCATTAGGTTCATTTTGGACTTGTCCGTGAGGACAATGAGAAGTAGAATGAAGAATACTAGAACAAGTCATACATGTTTCATTTGATGCACGATGAGAATGGTTAGGGAAGGAAGATACTTGGTTCGCCGAGTTTTGGTTAATCAAAAATTGATCAAACCTTTGAGATAAAGACTTCATTTCAGCGGCTATTTTATTTGAATGGTCGACTTGATGTAAGCCAATACTCTTCCTACCTTGTGAATTTCTACCATTCTTCTATGCAAAGAATTTTCACTCATGCTCTCATAAAGACGCCACACCTCATCCTCATGCCTATCAATGTATGAGCCACCTATGGAAGCATCAACCATACCCTTATAGTTGTCCGATAAGCTCTCAAAGAAATATTGAACTAATTGCCATTTGGGCATGTCATGATGTGGACACTTCGTAAGTAATTCATTGAAGTGTTCCCATGCCTCATAAAACGTTTCTCCATCCCCATGTGAAAATTCTCGAATTGAGGTTCTCATTGCATTGGTCTTTGAAATTGGATAGTACTTCTTCAAGAATTTTTGTTGCATTTCTGCCCAAGAAGTGATTGAAAAAGGCCTAAGATTGTTAAACCAATACTTTGCCTTGTCTTTTAAGGTGAATGAAAAAAGTTTGAGTCTTAAAACCTCTTCCGGCATGTCCGTATATTTTACGGTGGAACATACTTCAAGAAACTCATCCAAATGCTTGTAAGGTTCTTCACTTGGAAGTCCATGATAGTTAGGAAGCATTTGAATGGTTTGTGGCTTAATTTCATAATGATGTGTTCTAAATGGAGGCAATTGGATGCATATAGGTACATTATACCTGTTAGGCACATAATGGTCTCTTAAAGCAAAAGATGGATTAGCTACTTGAGGTGCAACACGAACACCTTAGTTTTGAATTCCTTGATTGATGATGGGAGGTTGTGGAGCATACATTGGCCTTAGCATTCCATATGGAACTTGGCCTTGTTGTTGTGGTGGTTGGTGAATGAATGGCCTAGGCATGCCTAATGGTACTTGTATGTTCTCATTGTGCACATTGGGATGAAGGATACCTTGTTGGTCTATGTGACCAAGGTCCTCAACATGATCATTATTATGGTCATCCATTGATAGATTGGCTCTATTTGAACTTCCTTTTCCCCTAGGATTTCTAACGATGGATTCAAGATGCAAATCAAGAGGGACAAGAGTTGGTCGTAAGGAAAGACGTCCATGCATGCACAATGCAAAACACAACAAACACAAAGAATGACAAGCACTATACCTTCACAACAATGCAATTAGACTTCTTCCACAAACACTTAATTCATACTCCCATGCTTTAACAATGATGATGCAAGAATAATTAAAAATAAGCCTCCACGGGGGCCGATGATTTAACTAAGGGATTGAGTAAAGAAAGTCTCACAAAGGTCCTTTAGCACTTCAACTCCAAATTTAAAGCTTAGCTTAACAAATTTTTAGAATTTTTAGCTTTTTTCGTTGCTTGCTTAGCTTGAATGCTCCTTTGCTTGCTTCATTTCCAACAATGCACCTAGTTAAGTAAGAACAACACAATAAGTAACCAAAAAGAAAAATAAAAGTAAAAAAATAAAAATAAAGTAAAGACATGATCAAAAGAGTACTAATCCTAATTGATTTCACAAATCCGACATTGCCTAATCAAATCAATCAATCCCCGACAACGACGCTAAAAACTGATGGGTTATCGTCCTACCGTCAGGTTTGAGAGTGTGTGCATTTTAAGGCGATGGCCAAGAGTTTTACATTTATAAAAGCCATTACTACCTTCACTAAAAATATAGCTAGGGCGAGTAGGGATCGTCCCAAGGGATTGTGAGAATCAAACAATGTTGTGGAATCGCAATTAGGGCTAGTAGGTCGAGTGATCAAACAATTGGTTGGTTGGTTGATTAGATAACAACTAAATTAAACTAAGTGATGACAAAAGAATGCAATTAAGAGTAAGTAAGAGAGAGAGATCTTAGGGTTTAGAGATCACCACCAAGCAATGTATTTCTATACCGTTGACAAGTGACTAATGAGGGAAAATGGTGTGTTGCAATATTGGTGTGTGTGTGTTTGGTTGATTCAACAAGCAATGATGACTAGTTAAGTATGTATTGTCTAAAGATCATGTGAAAGGCACAATATATCTAAGCAATGAAGCATATATTGTCTAAACAACATGTGAAAGGTACAATAGATCAAAACAAGTTATTAATCCTTTCATTAAGCTCACAATCCAAATACAACACAAGGTTAGAGACATATACTTCTTGTATTCAAAAACTTGGATCATCAAACAACAAGCATGGATTGTCCTCCCATTTAACACTGCACTACAACTACACTACTAGCATGAAAGTAAACTAGGGGAGAGGCACAATCCATCAAGGAATAAGTATGAACCATCAAGAAAATCACAAGAGCATTCTTTTAAGCACTTTGTCTTGACAATCTCCAAATCTATAGCATCAATACACATAGATATGCATCAATAACACAAAATCTAGAGACAAGCACTTGAACATCTATTCTAGTATACATAGACATATGGATAGAATGAAATGATCAATTGGAAGCATTAAACCACATAAATCATTGAATAAACAAGATTTATATATATTAAAGTGTCAAAACATTAATTACAACACTAATCCCTCAATAATACACAAGATTAAGATATAGAAAGCATGCTTGGGGCTAACTCTAGCCCCAAGAGGATGTCTAGCCACTCATGGTGATGTTGCTCCAACCCTCAAGGGCTTACTCCATGGAAGAGATTTGCTCCTTGGTTGATGAAGAGTCTCCTATGGTGTCTCTAGCCTCCTCTTCCTCTAAGCTTCCTCTCCAAGAGATGATATGAAAAATGATATTGGCTCCCTTTGTAAAAAGTAATCCTTATCCTTGTATAGGTAGGTCAAAATGACACCCAAAATGAGTTGGGGTCGTGCACACAATATTCCCTAATGATTGGATAAAGGACAACTTTCAATGAGATGGAAATTTAACTTTTTCGCATTGGAGGAAGTTCGATCGATCGAACCTTGGACTTGGATCGATCGAACTGGCTGAGATCCATCGAACTTAGGCTAGATCGATCCAACTGGTTGAGCTTTTTGGGAAAAGACAAATTCGAGATATTTTGGGGAGATATTTTTGGAAAAAGACTAAAGTGGTTAGTGGATTGTACAGCTGTGGATAGAATCAATCATTTGAATAAGGACAAAAGTGTTCGATCGATCGAAGGGTGGTGATGGATCGATCAAACTTTTGGACTTTATGTTTTTGGGCCAAGGCTTGGATCTATCTTGAAGTGTTGAGATCGATCATTGTTCAATCGATCGAACCTTGAACTTGGATCGATCGAACTTTGCTGCTTCCCACCTTTGGCTTCATTTGCTTCCTTCTTTCTCCACTTTGCTCCTTTATTTGTTTAATCCTAGAATTGCTTCAATTAAGCTCTTATTTGGCTGAGTTAGCTTATTTTTGGGATAAGTGCTTGAAAATGGAAATAATACGAAATCAATCTAAAACGTTAAAGTAAGATAGATAAAGGTACTAGAATGCCTGAGTTTAAGGGGTTTAAATATGCACTTTTCAGCACTTATCAGGAGGACTCCAAACCTCCAGATTCTTATTCTTATTATCAAAAGAACCTCCCACCAGCTTAGTAGAGTTGTTAATCAGAGCGCAGAAGCACATGAACGCTGAAGACGCCGTGAATGCATGGAAGGAAAATGAAACAGAGGACAAGAAGAGGGCAGCCCCTAGCGCCAGGGATGAAAAGGAAACCAAATATAAGAAATCATTGTCTAGCCAAAGCAATAGGACATATCGTATGAAGGACTCAGATAAGTATGCCGACTACATTCCTTTGAATATGTCAATTGACCATATTTTCTTACAGATCCAAGACGATGGGGCTCTGAAATGGCCATAGAGGATGATGTCTGATCAAGCAAAAAGATCTTGAGATAAGTATTATAGGTTCCATTGAGATCATAGGCACATTACGGATGATTGTTTTGACTTTAAGAATCAGATTAAGAATCTGATTTAAAGGGGTCACTTACAAAAGTTCGTTGCCAAAGAAGGGACAAACCCTAATAAGCACCTTCTGGGGCTGCAATTAATTAGGGAAATCAATATCATCTCTGGATAAATAGACCTAGGATGATGAATCCAACTCGGCTCAGAAGGCTAGCGTGATAAAAATTGTCTCACAACTGGAATTAGCCTTATCAAGTCATTCAAAATAAAGACTAGGGCATGTTAGGTAATCATTTTAAATGGAGGATAGCTTCTTCACATGTTATCTTGTTTTTCAATAAAGTCATAATCACCAATGAGATGGATGACCCTCAGTTTTTTTTAGTTACTTACCTATGTGGTAATGCTTTACAGAAAGCTAAAAAAAAAAAAAAAAAAAAAAACAAAGCTCCTTTACTAAAGAGATTATGTGAGTAAAGCTCGTGAAAACATTTCCCTTACCAAATGGATAAGCTGAGTGAAGCTTGTAAAATCTAATTCCCTTACTAAAGGGATGAGCTGAGTGAAGCTCGTAAAATCTAATTCCCTTACTAAAGGGATGAGTTAAGTGAAGTTCGTAAAACCTGATTCCCTTACTAAAGGGACAAGTTGAGTGAAGCTCGTAAAAATTAATTGTCTTACCAAAGGGACGAGCTGAGTAAAGCTCATAAAAACTTGCTGACTAAAACCCATAAAATCTACAAATAGTATGTTGGATTTTCAAAAGAAAAATCCCGCTCTACATCACTAAGAGTCATTGACCATGGGTTTGAATCCATGCCCTTCCAAAACAGAATATTATTTTGATATCTGTCTCGGGAACAATACCCAGGGGTAAAGTTCCTTCGGTAAAATTACCCGCGGGAATAGTACCCGGGGGTAAAGTTCCCCTTGGTAATAGTGTCCGAGGGTAAAAAAAAAATTTACCCGTGGGAATAGTACCTAAGGGAACATTACCCAAGGGAACAGTGTTCGAGGGTACAAAAAAAAAAAAAAAAATCTTACCCGCGGGGAATAGACCCAAGGGGACATTACCCAAGGGAACAATGCCCGAGGGTAAAAAAAAAAAAAAAAATTGTACCCATGGGAATAATACCAACGGGAACAGTACCTGAGGGTAAAAAAAAATTAAATAAAATAAATAAATTTTACATTCCCAAAGCCAGACGAGCAAGCTTGGGAATGGGGGGCAACTGATAAGGATAATTTAGAGATAAGATGACGTGGTTCAACAGGGTAAGGATAATCTTGGCACAATTGAAGTTCAAAGGGGTAGATCATATCCCCAATAAATCTGGCAACAAACGAATCTCATCTAATCTCGCAAACAAACTGAGGGAGAGCGGCTATAAGAATGAGATCCTACCAGTCAATTAGGTATGACGAAAAATGAGTATTAAATCCCTGCCTTTCTTTTAAACCTCTGGTGACTAACTTGATCGTCGGAGAGCTCTTGGCAAGCACCACACCGGTGCCGTCAAGATTCATCGATCTTCTACTCTCTTCTTTGCAAGAAAATAGTGTCGTATCGGGCCGTGTGGATTTCTTCCCCAACAGTACTCATTTAGAATCAATCACACTGAGGAGACTTATAGGCTTAAGTTTATATGTTTAGTTGAATTCACAGTTTGACTTAATTGTCATGAGACCGACTGGGAGAACAATAGAGGGCACAAAGGTTTCTCTATAGATAATTGGTAGTTTATTATAAGTGATTAGTTATACACTACACACACACACACACACACATACACACATCTTGCATAATTTATTTAGTACTGTTACAATTTGAGTAAGATTAAACCACCACAACACCATTCAAATACATCATACTCAGTTCCATTCTCTTTTCATCTTCATCTTATCTTCCAACGTGATAGAATGTGCTGTGTGATTGTCAGACAACAAAAGTGTTTAATTGGGTTTAAATTTTATAGTAAAATTTTTTCAATTAAAAAGTAATATATTTACGTAATAAATTATCAAATGGTCACTTGTTAGCCATTAAGTCTTAAAATTGATAATTATTTATCTTTTCTCGAGTTTAATGTCACCTTTTTACAATTTTATTTAGGATTGGTCACCAAAATCTAATTTTTTTTAAAAAATTTAACGTGAAGAGAGAGAAAGGGATAGGACAGCAAGGAGAGAAAAGAAAAAAATATAGATATTTAAATTTATTTACAAAACTAGTGAAAAATGGGGGTCTACACGCATTATGCTGAATGGTTATGTAGTAGTTCACATAAAATAACCTAAAGGGGATGAATAGGTTTAACTTGCCCTTCTGACCAATTTTTGTATATTTTAATTTTATCAAAATACGACTAACATTCAACCCACAACAAAATATATATTTAAAGTAGAGTAAAGAAAAGAGAGTTGGAGATTGACATCGAATTTTTAGCGTGTAAACCCTAATTGGAAGAAATTCAACCAACCGGAATGAAAACCTTAGAGAATTTCGCAGTTTTAAGTGAAACGGTCCACTATTTCGGGGGAAAAAAATACAACAGACTATGTCTCAGACTCTCACTCCCTCTATTCTACAATTAACTGGTTGTTGAACTCCTCTAGCTTTGCGACTCCCCCGTGTAAACGTTCTTGACTTCAAAATTATGCCTTAATCTTTGTAGGAGAGTACTTCAAAGAACACGAACACTCGACAAATGCTTTGTCCCTTTCGTAGCATGACTAAATCCTCCTTCCTTCAAATTTGAATTTGTGAAGGAGAAACAAAACCCCCTTTTTTTTTTATCAAAATTTATTTAATCTTTAACACGTCTAGAACTCTAATAAGATTGAGAACATCATCCTAATTCACTCTCATGTCATGATGTGTGCTCTCAAATTAAGATAGACATACAAAAAATCAATAATGATTTTGTGTCAAGAAGACTCTAAAAGGCTCTCTCTTATTGTTGATATGTTTTTTTCAAAAGTAGATATTGGGTTCGCTAGGAATAATAGGTCATTGGTATGCCCAACTAAAGAAAATCAATATAACAGTTAGTTGAGAGAAGTTTCAAAACTAGGTGGGACCATTTTCATAGAATGATGTATTTCTATTCGTTGGGCATATATACCAATGACGTGGCATACCTAACGTACCGAATATCTTTTCTCCTAACTTGGTAAATCAGTTATGGTCATCCATGGACTTCCCTAGCAAATCTAGATCAAAAAAGAAAAAGAAGAATTTAACTAAACTAAAATTTCTTTTTCAATCCCGTAAAGCGAGATCGGTCGGACTAAGTTAGACTAGTTGAACTTTAGTAGTTTCACCATTAAATTTACAAAAACATTTTATTCATGATATGTCAAAGTATGACCGGTCCGTGATAAGTTACACCAATACTAAATGATGTTCTCATCGAATTGAAGAATGGTCGAGTGTGCTTGCGCATGTAGTTCCGCTTCTCACATCGACACTCAAGATTAGACAAATATTACACTTGACTGGACACATTTTTATTATGAAATTAAATAGAAAATATATCAAGCACACATAACAAGAACAAACATATTTTACTTAGTTCACCCAAAACTAGGGCTACGGCCAAGGGTTGCAGGGATTTCATTATAATAAACTAAACACCAATGGATACAAAGAGTTCCAAATGAATAAATACCCTTGCACTAGGGCAACATAAAAAGTGCAGAAATTACCAAAATATCCTCTATAATACCCCTATATTTTAAAGGATTTGTTTTATTGTATTTATGAAACAACCCAAATTCGCTGGATCTGAATCGCTAATTGGGTCTTTGGCTGAACCTGAGGTCACACAAGGGTAGTATGGTCATTTCCCATTAACTTAATACTTTAAGGCCCAACAAGGCAAAATTGGCCATTTAACATAATTATGATGGTTTAAGACCCAAAAAGGGTAAAATGGTCATTTACTAAGGTCATCCAATAATTAGGATGAAGTCCGGGGTAATATGGTCATTCACGTGGTTAAAATATAATTAATGTATTTTATTAGACTATATAGTAAATACTGTTAACATTAAATGTGTAATAAAGGGTAAAAGATGGAAATAAAACACGACACTAAAAAGCAGCAACCAGTCGACGTGTGAACACTACACGTCAACTGGTTTAAGACATTCAATCGACTTGTGAGAATTTAACGTCGACCGATAGGGATTTTCCAAAGTGAAAATACTCACTGCCCCAAAAACGTGAGATACCGGTTGACATGTAGTAACTTCACGTCGACCGAATCTCCTCTATTATGGACACGGTGTGTCGCGGACCGATACCTCAAAATGATGTAAAAAGTGTGAGTGTGTGAAGTGGCCACCACATTTAAAATTTATAAAAACCACTTAACACTATACTATGTAGTATGAGTGAAAAGGGATCGTCCTAAGGGATTTACAAGGTATTACGGAATCAAATTTGGATTAGTAGGTTGAATGATCAAAGAGAGTGGTTTTTTGGTTTAATTATACTACAATTTAATAAAAAAACATGCAAATTAAAATTGAACTGAAGGAATTAGGGTGTAGAGAATGAGAGAGAGGTCTTGGGGCGTAGAGTTCACCACTAAGCTTCACCTCACTAAACATTTAGCATTTGTCAATTTTGGGGGATTCCATGTTGTAAAACAATTGTGTGTGTTCTACCAATTGAATCAAAAAGTGTGGATGACAATAACAAGTGTAACTTGTCTACCTAGGCTAGTGTATAGTATAAATTATCAAGCTAAAGCCATTAATCCATCAATAAACTCACAATTGATGCACACAAAAATATAGAGAAATGTCCTACTTGCAATCATAAGCATGGATCATAAAACAACAAGCATGGATTGCCTACCTATCTAGGAATTTAAAGTAACTACACTATAATTATACTAATGACAAGGAAATTAAGCTAATTAAGCTAAGGAGGTAGCACAATCCATCATGAAATAAGCATAATCCATCAAATAAACCACAAAAGTAACCAATTAAGCACCATACCTTGACCATCACTAGATCTATAATTCCAATACACATAGACATGCATTAAACTCATAAAATCTAGTGTAAGCACATGACCATTCATTCTAACATACATAGACATATGAATAGAATTAAAAGATCAATTGGAAGCATTAATCCATACAAATCAAGTACAAACACAAGATTTATACCATTATTAGGTTAAAATGTCAATTACAACTAAAATGCCCAAAAATTACAAAATACTAAAGTTTAGGAAGCAAGCTTAGGGGCTATCTCTAGCCCCAAGAGAATGATCTATCCATTCATGGTTGTTGTCATCCAACCCTCAAGGGATTTCTTCAATTTAGGCACCATCTTCTTCCTCTTGCTTTGGTCTCCAAAAACCTTAATCTAGAGAGTGAAAATTATCTAAGAACTATATAATTTTAGCTAAAGTTGGGAACAAAAGTTGGAACACTACAAAAATGGTCCAATTTGATTTAAATACAAGCCTCTTTGAGTAGGCAACGAGTCAAAAAATAGGCCTTTGATTGGTCTAATGCCGCAGCTACAAAAGTTGGTGAAGTTTGGGCACGCTCAAGAATTAAACAACTCACTGCCAGCAGGATCTTCGATCGATCAAAGATGGCTTCGATAGATCGAAGCTCACTTCGATCAATCAAAGTTGACGTGGCATGAAAATATCTTCTTGGCCATATCTGGATTGCTGAGCTGGCGCTGACGTAAAACTTTGATAGATCGAAAAGACTTGGATCGATCATGGAATACCTTCGATCGATCGAAGGTACTCTAATGGACTTTTTCTGACTTTTTTTGGATTTTCTTCTTAACTCCAAAAAGGAGCTAATAGGCTCTTTTTAGCCTATTTGAACCTTATTGACCTAAACTAGACAAAAAACATAAATTAAAACTAGAACGGGAAAGTAAGATAGATGAATGGATTAAAATACCCTTGCTTATATGTTATAATGTGCAATTTTTGAGCACTTATCACACCCCTAAACTTAGATATTGGTAGTCCCTAGCACTGAACTATAAAGCAAAGAAAGAAATAAACAACTATACAACTATAAACTAGAAAGAAATAAAAGGATAACGCCACTTTCGTAGGAAACACGATTACATTTAGCATATGGAACAAGCCTTTTAAACCCCTAGGTTACCTCTAGTGGAGGAGTGAAATCTCGAGAGGGTTTCTACCACAAACATCAAGCTCTTTCTCACTAAAGAGGCACCAATGTTCCAAAAAAAGCATTGAAAGAAAACTACATCACGTATGCAATCTTTCAATCACCTCTAAGCAATCTTCCAAAATTTCAATAACAAGCAAGCAACTATGGTCCTCCACACATCAAGTAAGATGATCATGCAAATGAAAGCAACTCTAGAATCGTTTTTAAGTGAATCGACATCAAATATGTTGATATCTTAGCCAGCTAATGAAATGGTCACAACCGGCCTCAAGCTAGCACACAAATCTAGTACCAATTATCAAGACAAAGAATAAACCTCTTTATTCAATTTATTTCTTACATGCTCTCTTTGTTTTATTATTATTATTATTATTATTTATTTACAGGATCAAAGACAAAAGTATAGTGCAATGTAGTGATCTTTTAAGCTTTCTAGAAGATCCATTTAGCGAGCGTTAGGTCAATGACTCCCAAACCGGATGGCTTTAGGGCATTAGGTATAAAGACATCCTAAAAACTTGCAAGCTCGAATCAACTAGGCTACGAATCAAAATAACTCTCATCTAATCAATTCCTATTTTCTACTTTGGTGAGAAGTGCTCACTTTATTTGCTTTTGCAAACTGTAATGACCCAGTCATTTTTCCTTCTTTCCTTTTTCTCAAATTTTATGAATAAATTTTTTCCGTTTAATTTTCTTTTCAGAGTTTTGTTTCTCGTCACTGGGTGTCATCATAAGTGCTTGGAAATGGTTTCAGAGACTCTTTCGCTTGGATTGAATACTTCTTTTCAAGATCGAGTCATTTCCACATTTTCACTTTTTGGACACTATTCACTTTTCGTCTTTTTTCCTGTTGGTCACTTTTTGGCACAACCTCACGTTTCATGCTCAAAATTGATTTCTAACTTCACGTACCTTCATCCTAAGTGGTTTACATGAAATACGTATCTTTACTTTTGTAGAAAAGGACTCTGGTTGCTCGTTCATAGGGGCATGGATGCACAATTCTTCAGAAACTTTTCTTTTTCTTTGGGTATTTTTCATAAATATCTTTTGAAGATATTTTATTTTAGAAGTTTTTAAGAAAATATTTTTGGAAGATATTTTCATTCTGGGTCATTAATGCAGTTAACCCTTTTTGGAGGGGCTATTGTGCAATTAACGAAAGTTATTACAAAATACCTCGTTTTGAGCCTGGATCTTCGTGCGGGATTCATTTTCACATTTCATCGAGTTGTGAACTCTTAGAATTTCCTTCTGGCCCTTTTTTTTTTTCCAGTTTCAAGGTTTCTAACCCAGGTTGCCGCCGAACTTGTTCGGGGCATGGGACTCAATTTTTGACGCAGTTTCTTCCGTTGTTCATCTTTCCTAATTTTAGTTCTTTTTTGTTCATGAAGTTTTGCCATTTGAGCGCGTCTGCTCAAATTCCACTTTTTTGGACCCGGCGGGGCACTTTTAAGGTTTTTTACTATAAATAAAATGTCTTAAAGTGAAAAATCACTTTTTCCATCATCTTCCTCCCTCTTTGGCCGGAAGCCATGGCTGTCCCTTAGGCTGCCACCTTTTCTTCTTCTTCTCCACTTGATTTCCTTTGTAAAAAGTCTTCCATCTGAACGTTTATCGTAGGCCTTGTCGTGCTCTACCTTTCCCCCTTATTAGAATCCATTTCTAACCATTTTTGAGTTCGGGTTTGGATTTTCATGGTACCTCAAAGATTAAAGTTGTTTCCCTCGATGTCCCCGACATAACCTAGGAGTATCGTCGGATTCAGAACACTTTTCTTTTGGTGGGGATTTGAGATTTCATCTCAAATTGAAGTAGGGGATGTCTTATGTTTATATCTTGATTATATTGAGTGTATTCCATTCTTACACAACTTAATCACATGCCTTGATATTAAATCTAGAAACTTTATTATTTATTTTTCTTATATGAGATTTAATTATCCCAGATGGTTATAGCTTAGTTTAAACTTGTGGCCTGCTATTATATTACACTTTGATATGTTCATTGACATATATTAAATTGAGAGCATTTGAACAAGTATTGAAGCTTTTATTTAATATTTTTCTTAAATGAAAATTTAATTCATGTGGCCTTATCTAACTTGAAATCAATATGTGATATCATATTATATTAGGCCCTAGTATACTTTTCAACATATGTGAATTTGAGAGCATTTGAAGATGTTTTAAAATCTAGAGATAATTAATTAATTTGATTAATTAATTTATTCCGAGTGTATTATTCACTCCATTGGATTTTCGACTTGATATTATTGATGTCCATGCCATATTCTTTCACATATATTAAATCGAGAATATTTGATTAGGTTTTGAAACCTTTCATCTATTATTTCTCTTGTATGAAGATTTAATTATCATGGTAGCAGCTTGCATGGAAATTACTTGTATTAGGCTATTAAATCAAGTCTTGACATGTTTTATAAAATACTTTCATTTTAGAGCATTTGGATGAGTTTTGAAATCTAGAGATTGAATTAAAAGAATTAATTAAAACCTATTCAATGATTCCATGAGCTTGATTAAGTTTCTAACTTGGTATTCATGATTTCCTTGACAAGTTCCTTCACGTGTATCAAATTGAGAATAATCGGATAAGTTTTGAAACTTATATTTAATTATTTTCTTTGTATGGAACTTAATTCACATGGTTGTAACTTGTATTTCATGGGGCTTTTAGCTTTTTATCATGTATCTAGACTTTTTGTAACTTGATTCCATTAATGCGTTTAATGAACTAGCACTATTATCGTGGAATGATTTAATTATCCATATATTGCTTAGTAAATAATTTAATCATTAATCTTATACTTTTGGTGTATTTACATCAATGGATTCCATGTGTTTTAAATCCTAGTTTGTTGTCTCTGTAGATGCATACCATGATCTCTTGACATTTCACATGCCATCATAGTTAAGAATTTAGGGCATGACTTGTGTGTTTCCAAAATCTTGGTTGTGCATGAAATGTGGTTAATGCATTACTTGTATCTTGAGACTATCTTGACTTGCACAACTTGTTGGTTTTGGAAACTCGGTGATATCAATTAAGAATTGACATGGCTAGGACTTGGTTCTAGTACGGGAGATAGAGAGCTTCCTACATTATAGTGCACACTTGGGGATGGAACCCATGGGTTAGTAACCCTAAAGTGATCCCAAGAGTACGGTTTTTATCCGGGCGATATCCGAGTATCCACATTGTTTGATTTCACTCCTTAAATTTCAAGTGTTATTCCTTGAAGATTTAAGAACCTTTTCATGTTTTATGGAATATTCCAACCATGTTTCATGCATAGATTTTATGCTTCATCTTTGATTTCGCTTTTAAAATTTTAAGTGTCGTATTCCTTGAAGATTTAAAACCTTTTCGTGTTATATGGAATATTCCAACCTTGTTTAATTGCATAAACTTTGTGCTTTACCTTGATTTTACTCTTTAAATTTCAAGTGTTGCATTCCTTGAAGATTTAAAACATTTTCGTGTTATATGGAATATTCCAACCTTGTTTAATTGCATAGACTTTATGCTTTATCTTGATTTCACTCTTTAAATTTCAAGTGTTGCATTCCTTGAAGATTTAAGACTTTTTGTGTTATATTGGATGATTCAACCTTGTTTAAATTACATAGACATCATGCTTCACCCTTGATTTCACTCTTTAAATTTCAAGTAGTAATTCTTGAAGATTGAAATCTTCTTATGTTGTGTGGAATATCCCAACCTTATTCAATTTCATAGATATCGTGATTTATGTTACTTCATGTTGATATGACTTAGGAGTGATCCTACATAAGCATCTTGACTTAGAATCCAGGTGGTATGAACCATTTTAGTAGTTATCGCATTCTAGGTTAAAAGTTGATAACATTGGATACCTGTGTCTTGTTGCATTACACTATGTACTCCTATGTTGTTTAAATTGCATGAGTGATGTGGTTTATGCTAGAAATACTCTAAGGTAGCTTAGAATGCTCCCTGAGTCTCATTTTGACATAGACGTTAGGTGGCATGAGTCCCTTTGACTTGTTTCACCTTAAGGTGGTAAATTTGTAAAATGCTAGGTTTATGCATGCTCATCTCTTATAAGTAGCTTATGTTACTCACCCCAAAGTTACCGGGGACATTTTTTAGGTATGAAGACTTGGTTCATGATGCTCATCATTCCTTGGATGACTTGTAGCTTTTAAGTTTCCATTTTATGCAAATGTTAGCATGAAATGTCATTTTGTAGCCTTATATGTCAAAACTTGTATCTTTGATTCTATATATGTTTTGTGTACATAAGTACACCTTTTACGATGTATTTGACTTGTGTGAGATGAGGCCGGAGGCCAATGACATTTATATTGCATTTTATGCAATTCTTTATTTCATGAAATGTTATGAAAACCTTGAAAATTCATGAGTCATTGCTTTATTACTTTTGCATCGGGTATGGGAATTCCGTTTTTATTCTTTCATAGGGTCTCATTAATCATGCATCAAGTGTGACCAAGGGCTAAACGGTAATTTGACTCCATTTCATATTTTTGGATTTCAAAATTTCGATTCCAAGTTCATTTTTATCAGTTTTGGCCGTCGGGGGGTTGAATTTTGAGTCGGGACTTCTCGGGAGCCGCGGACCATTCCCGCGCGCTTAGAATTATTTATTACATTTGTGTGCACATTGGTTTCAACCTAGAAATGCATTTAGGGTCAAATGCGTACTTTATGTAAAATTGCATTTTTTGAGTTTTTAACCTCTTTACTGATCTAGGGTCATTTTGGCCATTTCACAGTCTATTTTTTTTTCATTTTCTCTTACGTGGATGGGTAGAAAATTTGATTTCAGGAAGGGTTTCTTCTTCGTGAATTTCCAGAAAAATTCGTTCAATAGCTCATTTTTGCTCTCAGATGTGGACAGTTACTGTAGCAGCTTTTTAGCCCTCTTGACCTATTTTGATCTAGGGGTATTTTGGGGATTTTTTAGTGTGTTTTTTTCATTTCCTTCAGCGAAATCGGGTAGAAAGCTCAATTTTAGGGGGGGTTTCTTCTTCGTGTTTTTCCAGAAAAATTCATTTCGGATCTCGTTTTGGCTCTCAATTCTGGTTGAATCTTTTTTTTCCCCTAGCATGTCATGGTGCTTGTCAGGATGTTCATGGGGCCCCGTCTCAACATCGTGACGTCGATTTTTGTTTTTGCTCATTCTCCTTCGTTCGGACTCTAAATCTAGTAACCTTTTTTTTAAACTTGACTAATTTTTTATTGTCTTTCCAATAGTGTACTCGGTTGCACCCAGATCTTCCTAGATAATTACGAATTTACCCTTTTAGCCTTAAGTGCTCGTTTTTCTTCGTCATACCATTTCTCCTTCATCCGGACTCCGAATCATGCGATTCTTGAGTCCATCTTGATTAGTTTTTCATTGTCTTTCTAGTGGTGTACTCAGTGGCACTTGAATTCATATTTTTTAGAAAAGACTATTTTACCCCTGGGGGTTTAATTGTTATTTTTCTGATCTTTTGCTTCCACGTCTGTTCTCATTGAGTTCCACAACCTCATGGAAGGTCACCGAAGTGTCTTAGAGGTGCGTTGTGCCTTAGGAGACCGTTGTCTTGTTTCTTGCTTCCGCATCTGAATCCGCTATCGGGTCAATCTTCGGTTCATCATAGAATGCACTGCTTTGAAAAACCAAGGTCGTCACATGTGGTATCAGAGCGTTCGGGTTCGAATACCTTGGGCGATGGGTTTTGGGTGCGTATCATGCTTGTGTTTCCATGCTCTACATGTTTAAATGCTTCTTGATAACATGTTTTGATTTGATAACATGTCTGTTTGCTTATGTGGCAACTTATTTAGAAGCTTACCTTGACTGTCTTAGCATATGATGTATGCTTGTTTACTTTAGCACATGGTATTTGCTTGTTATTTTAGCATATAGTATATGCTCATCTTTCTGAGTACATTATATATGCTTGTTCATCTTAATATGATTATATGCAGCATATCGTCATGCTTTACATTCTTCTCCTGTATACAATGACGTGTCTTATGTGATCTTACTACTTGTATGAGTATATAGTCCATTGCAATGTTATATGCTAGCTGTTTACTTTCATGTCTGGTTTTGACATTGTCAGTTCGAGTCTGTCGCATCCCTTGGATGCATTCTTGTTTTACGAGTTTCTTTCTTGGACAGGAGAAATTCATTCTGTAAGGACCCATGTCGGGAACCTTCTTGTCTGTTATCTTGGTTGGGTGTTTCAAGACCTTAGCTTGACGGTTGATGCGAGTAAGGCTCATGTGAGCGTAGAATCGCAATCCTTGTCTGGTGGAATGAGACGTGGGTCAGGGAGGCACCGTTTAATTTCCTTTTCCTTCATGGCTTCACAACTTGGTCGGTGAGTGTCATGGGTGTTTTGCAATGTAGGATTTGCTGGCTCTACTTACACTGTGGATCTAAGGCCTTAAGCGTAGCGGTGCTTATGACATTGTTGTCAGAGTTTTGGGATTAGCTACCCCAACTCTCACAGATGCCCGGTTCCCATAGTGTTTTTGGTAATGATCGTTTCCGACATTGATGTCATCTGTATTGATAGGTTTTTTGAGTTGACCAGGTTGGGGCAGGTTATGAACTAGTACCTTATACTGTCATGTTACCGTATAAAGTTGTGTGTTGTAGGCGGGTGCTAGTCGCCGTTGATGCTACCTTACTAACGAGTAAGTGTGGGTGGGCACTAGGCACTGTCATTGCTACCACACATTTGAGTACGTTGTGGGAGGATTCTGGTCGCTGCTCGTTCTGCCTTCTCACTCTCTTTTTTTTAATAGTGTTTTAACATTTCATTGTCTTGGGATTCTCTCAGTGGTTGACGTTAAGTTAACGTGCCGATTCGTATGAGGTGTTGTCTCCTCCTTTAATTGATCTTGAGACATCTCGAGTTGTCCTTCAGTGCTTTGTGAGCTGTCTTTTGGTTTGACCTTTTGTTCGGTCCTTGCTCTGTTCGTTTTCTGGTATGTTCCTAATTTTAGAGATGAAATTCCTTTAAGGAGGGTAGGTTGTAATGACTCGGTCATTTTCCCTCCTTTCATTTTTTTCAAATTTTACAGATAAATTTTTTCCATTTAATTTTCTTTTCTGAGTTTTGTTTCTCGTCACTAGGTGTCATCACGAGTGCTTGGAAATGGTTTTCAAGACTCTTTCATTTGGATCGACAACTTCCTTTAAGGACCGAGTCATTTCCACATTTTCACTTTTTGGACACTATTCACTTTTCGTCCTTTTCCTCGTTGGTCACTTTTTGGCACAACCTCACTTTTCGTGCTTGGAGTTGATTTCCGACTTCATGTACCTTCATCCTAAGTGGTTTCCATGAAATACGTATCTTTACTTTTGTAGAAAAGTACTCTGGTTGCTCCCAATGTCTATAAGGGCAAGGATGCATAGTTCTTCAGAAACTTTTTCTTTTCTTAGGGTGTTTTTCATAAATATCTTTTAAAGATATTTTATTTTAGGGGTTTTTAAGAAAATATTTTTGGAAGATATTTTTATTCTGGGTCATTAGTGTAGTTAACCCTTTTTAGAGCGGTCATTGTGCAATTAACGAAAGTTATTGCAAAATACCTCGTTTTGAGCCTGGATCCTCGTACGGGATTCATTTTCACATTTTGTCGAGTCATGAACTCTTAGAATTTCCTTCTGGTCATTTTTTTTTTTTTTTTTTTTTCCAATTTTAGGGTTTCTGACCTTGGTTGCCGCCGAACTTGTTCGGGGCATATCTCTCTGCTCGGGACTCAATTTTTGACGCCGTCTCTTCCGTTGTTCATCTTTTCTCATTTCTGTTCTTTTTTGTTCATGAAATTTTCCCATTTGAGTGCGTCTGCTCAAATTTCACTTTTTCGAACCTGGCGGGGCCCTTTCGGGGCACTTTTAGGGTTTTACTATAAATAGAATGTCTTAAAGTGAAAAATCACTTTTCCTATCATCTTCCTCCCTCTTTGGCTAGTAGCCATGGTGGCCCCTTGGGCTTCCACCTTTTCTTCTTCTCCTCCACTTGATTTCCTTTGTAAAAAGTCTTCCGCCTTAACGTTTATCGTAGGCCTCGTCGTGCTCTACCTTTCCCCCTTATTAGAATTCATTTCTGACCATTTTTGAGTTTGGGTTTGGATTTTTATTGTACCTCAAAGGTTAAAGTTGCTTCCCTCGTTGTCCTCGACATAACCTAGGAGTATCGTCGGATTCAGAGCACTTTTCTTTCAGTAGGGATTTGAGATTTCATCTCAAATTGAGGTAGGGGATGTCTTAGGTTTATATCTTGATTATTTTGAGTGTATTCCATGCTTACACAACTTAATCACATGCCTTGATATTAAATCTAGAAACTTTATTATTTATTTTTCTTGTATGAGATTTAATTCTCCCGGTTGGTTATAGCTTAGTTTAAACTTGTGGCATGCTATTATATTACACCTTAATATGTTTATTGATATATATTAAATTAAGAGCATTTGGACCAGTATTAAATCTTTTATTTAATATATTTTATTGTCTAAGGACAGAATCTGGGTGGCTTAGTTTGAAAAGCATTATCTAAAGCAGGTTTCTTTTTGGAATATTGTTCCAAAGATTACATGTTCATCCATATAGAAGAGCATAATTGCAGTAAGGGATGTAATCAAGCTTAATTACAGATATAGAATTGGGTCTGGACCTAATATCAAGGTGTTTTTGGACCCTTAGTGTGATGGTCTGTTCTTGAGGGAGCTGTTTAATCATAGATTATTAAGTTCTATCACTAGGAACAAAATGTGCTGCTTAAGTGACATTATTGTCAACAATCAATGGAATGATAAGGTCTTGATGGATGTGATGAGAGCTGAAAAGTGTCCATTAAACCCCTTAAGCTTGAGTGTTCTAGGACCTTTATCTATCTTATTTTTCCATTTTAGACTAATTTCGTGTTATTTCCTTTTTTAGGTCAATAAAGTTAAAACGAGCTAAAAATGATTTCTTAAGACCTTTTTGGAGTCAAACTAAGTCTTTGTGATAATTTAGAGCAAAAGGAGGCTGATGCTGAAAAACTGCCAAGTTGGATAGATTTGAGAAAAGTCTGATAGATCTGAGAAAATTCTGATAGATCTGAGAAAAGTGAGATCGATCAGAGTTGGATCGATCGAACCCAGATCGATCAAAAGTTGGATCGATCGAACAAACTCTGATCGATCGAAGAAAAGTTGGATCAATCGAAAATTTGTTGGCAATGACCTGTCTAATTCCTAAGCGCGCCGATCTCTACCTACCAAAAAGTTACGGGATTAGATATTTTTGAGCTATATTTTTGACTTAGTGGCTAAGAAAAGGACCTTCCATTTAAAGGGAAGTGACCCATTTTGTAAAGGAGTTTTTTTATCATTTTACTTTTACATTGTAATTTTATATTCTCTCTCTAGAAAAGTAAGAGATTAGGGTTAGAAGAAAAGAGGGAAGTGGAGGCTCATCTCAAGAACCCATCTCTAGATCCACACATTCTCTCTCTCTAGAGCTTCAAAGCAGAAGAAGAAGAAGAGGAAGAAAAAGATTGGAGCCATGTTTGGAGCTTGCCCTTGAGGGTTTCATGACCATATCTACCTCCTCCATGATTGGCTAGATCTACACTTAGGGCTTGGATGAGCCCTAAGTCTTATGTAATCTAAACCCTTGTATTTCTATTTTTGGGGATTTATATATATTGTTGTGATTAGTGTTCTAGCCTTGTGAATTTATTGAATCTTGGTATATTTTTATGATTTCTATGGTTTAATCCTTCCTATTAATTCTCCAGCTTATTTACATGTCTATGTGTGATTAAATTAGGAATTATTTCTTACATGATTCCTATGAATTAATTCTTTCTATTGATTGTCTATTTGATTACATGTTGTCTTATGTGTGATTATTTGGGAATTAATCTCTACACTAGTTCTCTATATTGGTTGCATGTATATGTGTAATTAATTAAGGATCTAGTGATGGCTAGACATGGTTTTTATTAGATGGGTTTGTCAATTAATTTGATGGATTATTCTTATACTTGATGGGTTATTCTATAATTTAATTTATGCTTGTTGGTAGGTAGACAATCTATACTTGATTTGATATTCCATGGCTTATTATTGCAAATTTTATGATTCTCTAGATTGATGTGTGCTATAATTGTGACTAGTTTGATGGTTCATGCTTGGATTTGATGGGTTATTCTACACTTAGTTTATTTGTTGGTTAGGTAGACAATTCATGTATGAATTTGATGGTCCATGCTTAATATTGCAATTGGTAGTCGCATTTTGTTCACAACAATGTATTCTCCATTAATGAAAGCAAGTGGTTAATTACATGAGCTTAGTGGTGATTCCAACACCCTAAGACCTCTCTTCATATCTCTTAAATCCCTATCTCAACTTAGTGTATTTTAATTGCAATTTAATTAATTGAATTTTAGCGTAGTCAAATAATCAATCTCTCCTTTGCAATCTTGTGATCCATTAGAGTCAAAGCTAAATTCTAACACGTATAATCCCTTGGGACAATCCCTGCTCACTCTTGCTACGTTAATTGTAATGGTGGTAGTGGTTTTTATAAATTTAAACTTAACCAAAAAGGCTTTTCTTGAACCGCACATTCACTACATTATTTTGGCGTATAGAAGCGGCCCTCGTCAAATTTTGGCTCCGTTGCCGGGGATTAACGGTTTTGTTGGAATTAAACTAGACAATAGTGTTCATTGGATTGTTTCTATTTTTATTTTATTTTCCATTGTATATTATTTTCTTACTCTTGATATTATTTGTTCAATTAGGTACTTGACTACAAGGAAGGCAAATATTGGATCTTAGAGTAATCATTGGAGCTTGAAGCCAGCATTGGAATTTGAAGTTCTTAAGGACCTTTGTGAGCATTTCTTGAAAATCTCGTAGTTTAATTGTTTCACTTCTTTGCATGCTTGTGATAGCCCTTGTTGAGGCTAATTTCATTACTTTATTTTTTGTCCAAGCATCGGCCCGTGTGGAGGCCAAAATTGTTTCTCGCATTTGGATTTTAATTGTGAACGGAGGGATTCTTTGATCCAAGTTTGGGGGGGAATTACTTCCCTTCACCTTATGTCCTTCAACCATATTTTGATCCTTATGAGGTTGAGTCCAATTCATTTCAATATGCATCATCTTATTATGGACTTGACTATTCTCATTATCCTCATTGTGACTACTACCCTCCCCCACCAATTTGTGAAGAACCAAATTCACCACCTTCTAGGTATTCACCCGGATTTGAAGAAAAAGTTTTAGCTTTACTTGATGTGTATATTTCACAAGCTCCACTTATTAATTCTCATTCTCAAATGTTAGCCAAGTTAGAACCTCAAGTTGAGTAAATTGCAAGTACTCTTTCTCATTAAGAGGAGGAGGAAGAGGCAAATGAAAAAATGGCAAGAATTTCAATGTATATAGATGAGGAAGATGAAAGTGAAGAGGAAAATGAAACAAGTGAGCTAATGCCTAGCACTCTATCTTATATAGAGGAGGAAGTGGCAAGTGAGTTAGTGGCTAATCCAATAGAGCATAACATGATTAATGAGGACTTTCCTTGTTTTGATTATGATTTTATCTCTACCATTGCTACTTTAGAGAGTGAGGAGATGTTGACCACTATAGAGGTAGGAGAGGAGGAGGCAGAACTTGTTAAAGAGGGCCTTCCTTCTATTATCTCCAATGGCCCTCTTGAGACATGCCTTGTTGAAATGTATAAAAATTGTGGTTTTGACCTTGAAAGCTCTAAAAATGAAGTGAACTCTCTAATGGACTCCTTAGCTAACTTGGAAGGTTAGGAGATGGTGATTTTTGAGGATGAGAAAAATGATGAAGAGAAGGTGTTTCTTGATATTCCAAATGAGTCTTTGAAAGACTTTGCCTTGCCAAGTGCAAGGCTGCTCATCATTGATTTTATTTTCAAGACTGTGGATGAAAGGAATAATATCATCTCTTTCATTTCTTTTCAAGTCATTCTTTTGGAGGATGATTTCATTGTTATAAGTGGGACATTAAATGACAAAAGTAAAAAGAGGGTCAATAAGGATGTTTCATATTCGATTTTTGATTCTTTTATTTAGTAAGTTGACCCAACGTCTTGCTAGAGACGTTAAACACTAGTACTCGTAGAGTTTTCAACTCTACTCCTCCCTTATTTCTTTTTATTTTTTGTTCTTGTGTACATTCTTCCATCCAATTTTCAATTTTTATTCTTGTTACCATCATTGGGACTTAACATAGGATTTTCTACACTTTTATCTCAAAATTAGGCATTTGGTGCCAGTTTGATCAATCACAAGTGTCACTTTAATCGATCGAACCTCTCTCCAGTCAATTCTCTGTAGAAATTAGCTCTCTGTCCCATCGTGCGAACTTCATTTCAGATCAATCTGAGTCTTCCAAGATCGATCAAACTTTCTCTTCGATTGATCTCAGTTCCACACTTAGAAAAAAAATTTGGACCCTGCATAAAGCAGCCCTCTGACCGGTCCTTTACAAGGGTCGCGATACCAAGTCAAGCTTGAAGAGTTGTGAATTTAGGAGGTGGCCAAGTTTTACATTTATAGAAAGCCACTACTATCTTTCTCTATATAAAATATAGATAGGGCGAGTAGGGATCGTCCCAAGGGATTTGATGGTGTATCGAATTGTGAAACTATGGTAATTAGGGTTAGTAGGTCGAGTGATCACACAATTGATTGGTTGGTTGATTACTAAATGAGCTAAACTATAATAAAGCAATGCAATAAGATAAAGAGTAAGTAAGAAGGAAAGGTCTTGGGGTGTAGAGATCACCACCAAACAATACTATTCCAAACCATAATCAAGTGACTAATGAGGGAAATGAATGTGTTGCAACAATGTTGTGTGTGTAAAAAACATTCAATTGGTAAGGGTGACTCAACAAGTGCAAATTGTCTCAATCAACATGTGTGAGGCCACAATACATCTATTGGTAGAGGAATATATTGTCTAAACATCATGTGAAGATAACAAAATAACAATTCAAGTCATTGAACCTTTCATTAAGCTCATAGTCCAAGCAATCCATAAGGATGACTTAGTTAAACATGCATTATCTAAACATCATGTGAGAGGTACAAAATATCTATTGGGAGAGGAATAAATTGTCTAAACACATATGAAAGATACAACATATCATAACCAATCATTAATCCTTCATTAGGCTCAAAATTCCATTACACCACAATATTAGAGCATATGCTTCTTGCATTCAAAAGCATGGAACATCAAAGAACAAGCATGAATTGTTTCCCCAACTAACACTACACTACTTAAAAGAGAAGCACAATCCATCAAGGAATAAGTATGAACCATCTAGAGACATAACAAGAGCATTACATTAAGAACTTCATATTTTGACAATCTCATGATTAAAGGCATTAATACACATAAACATGCATCCATACCATTAAATCTAGAGGTGAGCATCTACTCTAGCATACATAGACATATAGATAGAGAAAATGATCAATTAGAAGCATTAATCCATAGAACTCATTGAATAATCAAGATCTTCATAAGTTCAAGAGTCAAAATATGCATTACAACACAAATCCCTCAAAATTACACAAGATTAGGTAAAGAAAGCATGTTTGGGGCTAACTCTAGCCCCAAGAGGATGTCTAGCCACTCATGATGATGAAGCTCCAACCCTCAAGGGCTAAATCCATAGTGAAAATCTGCTTCTTGATGATGAAGGTCTCCTCCAAAGGTTGCTCTAGCTTCCTCCCTTCTTCCTCTCCAAGAATAGCCTCCAAGATGATTTTCAACGTGTGACAAGAAACTCTCTCAAAAAGTGTATCATATTCCTTATATAGGTAGGTCAAATACACCCCATGATAAGCTGTGGTCGTGCAAGGCATATTCTCCAATCATTGGATGAAAGACGGAATAAATGAGCTGGACTTTAACTTTTTCTCGCTGGAGGAAGTTCGATCGATCGAACCTTAACTTGGATCGATCGAAAATGGGTTCGATCGATCGAACTGCATCTTGGATCGATCGAAGTAGTCTGACTCCTCCGGATAATGACAAGGCTGGTATATTTTCAAGATATTTATGGGGAAAAAGACAAAAGTGGTTGGTAGGCATACAGTTGTGGATAAGATCAATCATTTGAATAGGATAAAATAGGGTTCGATCGATCGAAGGTGATGTTCGATCGATCGGACTTGGAATTTCAGCAAAGGCCAAGGTTGGATCTATCGAGAAGTACTGTGATCGATCATAGATGTTCGATCGATCGAACTCTAAGTTGGATCGATCGAACTTTTCAGCTGCACAACTTGATTCCTTTTTGCTCCTTTCTTTCTCCACTTTGCTCCATCCTTTGGTTTATCTCAGGATTGCTTCAATTAAGCTCTTATTTGGTTGAGTTAGCTCAATTTTGGGATTAGTGCCTGAAAATATAAATAACACGTAATAAGTCTAAAACGGCAAAATAAGATAGATAAAGGTACTAGAATGCTTAAGCTTAACGAGTTTAAATGCGCACTTTTCAGTGCTCATCACACCCCCAAACTTAAATATTGCTAGTCCCTAGCAATGAACTAAGAAGTAAAGGAATGAAATAAACAACTATACAAGTATAAACTGGAAAGCAAGTAAAATGATAACACCATTTTCGTAGGGAACACGATTGCATTTAGCATATGCAACAAGCCTTTTAAACCCCTAGGTTACCCCTAGTGGATGAGTGAAGTCTCGTGAGGGTTTCCAGAAATGGTACCCACAAACATTAAGCTCATTCTTTCAAAAGAGGCACCAATATTGCAAACAAGCATTGGGAGAAAACTACCTCAAGTATGCAATTTTTCAACCGTTTCTAAGCAATCTCCCAAAATTTCAATATCAAGCAAGCAAATATGGTCGTCCACATATCAAGAAAATGATCATGAAAATCGAAACAAGTCTAGAATCCATGTGAGAGGTCCGGCATCAAGTGTGTTGCTATCTTAGCCAACTAGAGAAGTAATCACATCCTTACCCTTAAACTAGCACATAAATCTAGTACCGATCATCAAGATAATAGAGTGGACCTTTTATTAAAGCTTTATTGTTCTAGGTGCGCTTATTCTTTTCACTCATTTTCTTTTTCTTTTTCTTTTTTTTATTTTTTATTGAGGATCAAAGATGGAAATATTGTGCAATGTATTGATCTCTTAAGCTTTCTAGAAGATTCATGTAGCGAGCTTTAGGTCAATGACTCCCAAACCAGATGGCTTTAGGGCATTAGGTGTTAAGACACCCCAACGGACTTACAAACTCAAATCAACTAGGTTACAAATCAAGACAACAACCATCTAATCATTTCCCACTTCTCGCCTTTTGGGAGAAGTCCTCACTTTTATTGCTTTTTGCAACCTTTTTTTTTTTTTTTTTTTTTTCAATTATTAACCTAGAGTTTGGGCCCTCCACCTTTCGGCGCGAGAAGTTCACTGCTTAATGAGGCAAGAATCCCGACTACTCAATGAAAAGGGGTAGTTATCCACCTTTATCAAGAATGAAAGCTTTCAATGCACTACTAGCTCAATTGGGATATAACCAATTCAATAATCAACAAAGCATGTACCCCACAAATGAATGCTAGTGTGCGCCGGTGTTAGTGTAGAATCCTAGAATGAATCTCAAAACAATCACAAATTCAGGATGATGTGGACCACAAATGCAAGCAAGATATCAATCTTTTGAAAAATTTACTCCTAAATGGCATCCTCAAGGCATACAAGGAGTATTGGACTCTCAAGTCAAGCAATTTTTAAATTTTAAGCAATATAGTTCTCAAAAGATCAAAATCATAGCTAACATCAATCTCAAATCTCAATCATGCATTTAAAGCTAAAATCTTAAGTAGAATACAACAAGACACCTTACCCCCAAACTTAAACCGCACATTGTCCTCAATGTGTAATGAGAACAATGGAAAAGATGGAAAGAGTATACCGTGGTGGTGTAGACATGAAACCCGGTCATGATCCAATTCGAAAGACGTCTCCCCCAAACTTGGAATCAACAACCTACTTGAATAACCACACTAGCAAACTCACATCAAATATCAAATGGGTTACGAATAATCAAATCATGCATTCTAAAGCAATATAACACAAGATGTAAGAGATATGAGATCAAACCCAAAATAAATCATAAAGTATGCATGACTACACATAAGGGCACAATGGTAATCTTTTTATATTTTTCATTTAATGAAAGCAAGTATATACAAAATGTAAGAAAAACAAAGAATAAAATATATGAACAAAATACAAAAAGACAAATAAATAAGGCAAAATGCAATGAAAGAATATGTACAATGCAAGAAATGAAAAAGGAATATGTACAATGTAAAACAAATGGAAATAATATGTACAATGCAAGTATATACAAAATTTTCTTACTTTTTGTTTTTCATTTTTTATTTTTATTTTTTATTTTGATTTTTATTTATATATATATATATATATGTGAAAACATGCAAAGAAAAATGAAAAATGTAAGAAATATGCAAAATGGGTGCTAAGTTTAACGTGTCTAGCAAGACGGAATGCTTCTTTGAAAAACCGTCTTTTTTATTATTATTTTTTTAGACAAAACAAATATGTACACAAACAAAAATAAAAAGACAAGTGAATAAAAATAAAAATAAAAATGCAAGAAGTAAAAATGTAAGGAAATAAAGAATGCAAAATTTTTTTTTTTTTCGAAATTAAAAATTAAAGTTAAACAAAATATTTTTGGATTTTTGGAAATAAGATAAAAGGAAATAAAATAAAAGAAAAGAAATATTATTATTATTTTTTATTTATATATATATATATATATATTTATTTATTTTTAATACCAAAATAGAAGTAACTAAATAAAATAAAATAAAATAAAAAATAAAATAAAATAAAATAAAAATAGAAATAGGAAAAAGTCAAAAAGTCAAAAAGTTAAAGGGTCAAAGGGGCAAAGCTGTGATCGATCGAAGATGAAGTTCGATCGATCGAACATAGCTGTGATCGATCCGAGATGAAATTCGATCGATCGAACATGTAAAATTTTGGAGATCCCGAGAGCATGCATTTTCAGAATTTGAAACATGTCCAAAAATTTTCTAAGTGTTGAAGCTCGAGATCGATCGAACTGTGAAGTTGGATCGATCGAATGTTCTTTGATCGATCGAAATTGTAGTTGGATCGATCAAACAGTGAAAATCTTGGAGATCCCGAGAGCATGCACTTTCAAAATTGATGAAAGCTCAAAATTTTTTCTAAGTGTTGGGACTCAAGTGGAGTTCGATCGATCGAATCCATAGTTGGATCGATCGAAGAACAATTCGATCGATCGAAGGTGATCTTGTGATCGATCGAACTGGCACCAAATGCCTAATTTTGAACTGAAAGTGCAGAAAATCCTATGCTAAGCCCCAATGATGGTAACAAGAATGGAAATTTGAAAAATAGACGAAAGAATGTACACAAGAATGAAAAATAAAAAGAAATGAGGGAGGAATAGAGTTGTGAAACTCTACGAATTCTAGTGTTTAACGTCTCTAGCAAGACCTTAGGTCAACTCACTAATCAAACGAATCAAAAACTGGATATGAAACATCCTTATTGACCCTATTTTCACTTTTTTCATTTAATGTCCCACTTATGACAATGAAATCATCCTCCAAAAGAATGACTTGAAAAGAAATAAAAGATATGATATTGTTCCTTTCATCTACGGTTTTGAAAACAAAATCAATCATGGTTAGGCTTGCCTCTTTGTTGTGTTCTTGAAACACATTCAAATGATCATCCACATTGATAATTGGTGAGGCATTATCTTTCAAAGACTCATTTGGATTAATAAGAAACACCCTCTCTTCATCCCTCTTCTCCTCCTCATAAATTACCATTTCCTCACCTTTTAGGTAAGCTAAGGAGTCCATTAGAGAGTTTATTTCATTTTTAGAGCTTTTAAAGTAAAAACCACAATTTTTATACATTTCCAAAAGACATTCCTCAAGAGGGTCATTAGAGATAATAGAAGGAAGGCCCTCTTCAACAAGTTCCTCCTCCTTCTCTCCTACCTCAAGTGTGGTCAACATCTCCTCACTCTCTAGAGTAGCCATCTCCAAGATAAAATCATAATCAAAACAAGGAAAGTCCTCATTAATCATGTTATGTTCTATTGGATTAGCCACTAGCTCACTTGCCACTTCCTCCTCTATACAAGATAGAGTGCTAGGCATTAGCTCACTTGTTTTATTCTCCTCACTCTCATCATCCTCATCTATATACATTAAAGTTCTTGCCATTTTTTCATTTGCCTCTTCCTCCTCCTCTTGATGAGAAAGAGTACTTGCAATTTGCTCAACTTGAGCTTCTAAGTTGGCTAAAGTTTGAGAATGAGAATTAATAAGTGAAGTGTGTGAAATATGCACATCAAGTAAAGCTAACACTTTTTCTTCAAATCCAGTTGAGTACTTAGAAGGTGGTGGAATTGATTCATCATAAAATGGT
This sequence comes from Cornus florida, assembly GCF_030987335.1. Taxonomy (NCBI): domain Eukaryota; kingdom Viridiplantae; phylum Streptophyta; class Magnoliopsida; order Cornales; family Cornaceae; genus Cornus; species Cornus florida. The sequence goes on along the minus strand of NW_026775577.1, from coordinate 48,090,467 downwards.
GGGGGAGGGCAATAGTCACAAGAAGGATTAAATGAGTGATTAAGTCCATAATAAGATGATGCATGAAATGAATTGGACTCAATCTCATAAGGATTAAAACATGATGGAGGAGCATAAGATGAAGGGATGTAATTCCCCCCCAAACTTGGATCAAACAATTCCTCCATTCACAATTAAAACCCAAATGCAAGAAAAAATTGGCCTCAACAAGGGCCTATGCTTGGACAAAAATTTAGCAATAAAATGAGCCTCAACAAGGGCTATCAAACACATACAAAGAAGTGAAACAATTAAAATACAAGAGTTCCAAGAATTGCTCACAACGGTCCTTTAGCACTTCAACTCCAAATTTAGCTTTTAAACTCTAATGATTGCTTTAAGTTCCAAAGTTCACCTTCCTTGTAGTCAAGTACCTAATTGAACAAATAATAATGAGAATCAAGAGAAAAGAATATACAATGGAAAATAAAATAAAAATCGAAGCAATCTAATGAACACTATTGTCTAGTTTAATTCCAACAAAACCGTTAATCCCCGGCAACGACACCAAAATCTGACGAGTCCTTTACAAGGGTCGCGATACCAAGTTAAGCTTGAAGAGTTGTGAATTTAGGAGGTGGCCAAGTTTTACATTTATAGAAAGTCACTATTACCTTTCTCTATATAAAATATAGATAGGGCGAGTAGGGATCGTCCCAAGGGATTTGATGGTGTATCGAATTGTGAAACTATGGTAATTAGGGTTAGTAGGTCGAGTGATCACACAATTGATTGGTTGGTTGATTATACTAAATGAGCTAAACTATAATGAAGCAATGCAATAAGATAAAGAGTAAGTAAGAAGGAAAGGTCTTGGGGTGTAGAGATCACCACCAAACAATACTATTCCAAACCATAATCAAGTGACTAATGAGGGAAATGAATGTGTTGCAACAATGTTGTGTGTGTAAAAAACATTCAAATGGTAAGGGTGACTCAACAAGTGCAAATTGTCTCAATCAACATGTGTGAGGCCATAATACATCTATTGGTAGAGGAATATATTGTCTAAACATCATGTGAAGATAACAAAATAACAATTCAAGTCATTGAACCTTTCATTAAGCTCATAGTCCAAGCAATCCATAAGGATGACTTAGTTAAACATGCATTATCTAAACATCATGTGAGAGGTACAAAATATCTATTGGGAGAGGAATAAATTGTCTAAACACATATGAAAGATACAACATATCATAACTAATCATTAATCCTTCATTAAGCTCAAAATTCCATTACACCACAATATTAAAGCATATGCTTCTTGCATTCAAAAGCATGGAACATCAAAGAACAAGCATGAATTGTTTCCCCAACTAACACTACACTACTTAAAAGAGAAGCACAATCCATCAAGGAATAAGTATGAACCATCTAGAGATATAACAAGAGCATTACATTAAGAACTTCATATTTTGACAATCTCAAGATTAAAGGCATTAATACACATAGACATGCATCAATAACATTAAATCTAGAGGTGAGCATCTACTCTAGCATACATAGACATATAGATAGAGAAAATGATTAATTAGAAGCATTAATCCATAGAACTCAATGAATAATCAAGATCTTCATAAGTTCAAGAGTCAAAATATGCATTACAACACAAATCCCTCAAAATTACACAAGATTAGGTAAAGAAAGCATGTTTGGGGCTAACTCTAGCCTCAAGAGGATGTCTAGCCACTCATGATGATAAAGCTCCAACCCTCAAGGGCTAAATCCATAGTGAAAATCTGCTCCTTGATGATGAAGGTCTCCTCCAAAGGTTGCTCTAGCTTTCTCCCTTCTTCCTCTCTAAGAATAGCCTACAAGATGATTTTCAATGTGTGAGAAGAGACTCTCTCAAAAAGTGTATCATATTCCTTATATAGGTAGGTCAAATACACCCCATGATGAGCTGTGGTCGTGCAAGGCATATTCTCCAATCATTGGATGAAAGACGGAATAAATGAGCTGGACTTTAACTTTTTCTCGCTGGAGGAAGTTCGATCGATTGAACCTTAACTTGGATCGATCGAAATTGGGTTCGATCGATCGAACTGCATCTTGGATCGATCGAAGTGGTCTGACTCCTCCGGATAATGACAAGGCTGGGATATTTTCAAGATATTTATGGGGAAAAAGACAAAAGTGGTTGGTAGGCGTACAGTTGTGGATAAGATCAATCATTTGAATAGGACAAAATTGGGTTCGATCGATCGAAGGTGATGTTCGATCGATCGAACTTGGAATTTCAGCAAAGGCCAAGGTTGGATCTATCGAGAAGTACTGTGATCGATCATAGATGTTCGATCGATCGAACTCTAAGTTGAATCGATCAAACTTTTCAGCTGCACAACTTGATTCCTTTTTGCTCCTTTCTTTCTCCACTTTGCTCCCTCCTTTGGTTTATCTCAGGATTGCTTCAATTAAGCTCTTATTTGGTTGAGTTAGCTCAATTTTGGGATTAGTGCCTGAAAATATAAATAACACGTAATAAGTCTAAAACGGCAAAGTAAGATAGATAAAGGTACTAGAATGCTTAAGCTTAACGGGTTTAAATGCGCACTTTTCAATGCTCATCACCCTCTGTCTGATCGTTCGAAATTGTCTGCAGGATTCAAACTTTTTGATCGATCGAATATTAGATCGATCTAAGTTCGATCGATCTGAAGCTTCTAAAAAAAAAAATTGCATTCTTTATTTCCTTACATTTTTACTTTTTGCATTTTTATTTACTTGCCTTTTTTTATCTTTTGCTTGTGTACATATTTGTTTTCTTTACAAAAAATAATAAATAATAATAATAATAAAAAACAAAAATAGTTTTTCAAAATAGTATTCCGTCTTGATAGAAACGTTAAACTTAGCACCCACATGACACATTGTGTCTTTTATCTCTTGTATCATACATATTCATGTTCATTCTTATTTCTTTATCTTTTTTGTATTTTGTTATTGCACATACTTTCAAAAAAAAAAATTGCATCCCTTATTTCCTTGCATTTTCATTCCTTGCATGCTTATTTGTTTTATTTTTGTGTGTGTGTACATACTTGTTATTTCTAAAAATATATATAAAAAAAAATGAATTTTATTTTCATTTTTCATTATTTTGTTTTTGTATCCTTTCTTACTTTTTGTTTTTCATTTATTGCATTGTACATATTCTTTCATTACATTTTGCCTTCTTTATTTTTCTTTTTGCATTTTGTTCATGCAGTTTATTCTTTGTTTTTCTTGCATTTTGTATATACTTGCTTTTATAAAAAGATATATATAAAAACTTTCTACCATTGTGCCTTTATGAGTAGTCATGCATACCTTCATGTTTTAGTTATGGCATGATCTCATATCTCTCTTTCATATTGTGCTATATTGTCATATAATGCATGATTTGATTATTCATATCCTATTTGATATTTGATGTGAGTTTGCTAGTGTGGTTATTCAAATAGGTTGTTGATTCCAAGTTTAGGGGAGGCCCTTTTCATATTGGATCATTGCCGGGCTTTATGTTTTCGCCACCACGATATACTCTTTCTATTTTTTCCATTGTTCTCATTGCACATTGAGGACAATATGCGGTTGAAGTTTGGGGGTAAGGTGTCTTGTTGCATTCTACTTAAAGTTGAGCTTGAAATGTATGATTGAGACTGGAGATCCATATTAGCTATAATTTTGATCTTTTGAGGACTATATTGCTTAAAATTTAAAAATTGATTGACTTGAGAGTCCAATACTTCTTATATGACTTGTGAATGCCATTTAGGAGTGAATTTTTCGAAAGATTGATATCATGTTTGCACTTGTGGTCCACATCATCCTAATTTTGTGATTATTTTGAGATTCACTCTAGTATTCTACACTAGCACAGGCGTACACTAGCATTCATTTGGGGGGTACATGCTTTGTTGATTATTGAATTGGTTATATCCCAATTGGGCTAGTAGTGCATTGAAAGCTTTCATTTTGATAAGGTGGATAACAAACCCTTTTCATTATGTAGCCGGGATTCTAGCCTCATCAAGCACTGAACTTCTCGGGCCAAAAGGTGGAGGCCCCAAACTCTAAGTTATTAATTGAACTTGTTTATTCAAAAAAAAAAAAAAAAAAGAAGAAAAAAAGTTGCAAAAGCAAATAAAAAGTGAGGACTTCTCCCAAAAGGTGAGAAGTGGGAAATGATTAGATGGAGGTTGTTTTGATTTGTAACCTAGTTGATTTGAGCTTGTAAGTCCTTAGGGGTGTTTGAACGCCTAATGCCCTAAATCCGTCTGGTTTGGGAGTCATTGACTTAACGTTCGACCTCATGGATCGCTACAAAGCTTAATAGATCAACACATTGCACCATACTTTCATCTTTGATCCTCTAGGATAGTAAAAAAGAAAAAATATCGAGTGAAAAGAATAAGGGCACCTAGATCAATAAAGTTTTAATAAAAGGTTCACTTTTTGTCTTGATCATCGATACTAGATTTGTATGCTAGTTTGAGGGTAAGGATGTGATCATTTCTTTAGTTGGCTAAGATAGCAACATATTTGATGTCAGTCCACTCAAAAAAGATTCTAGAGTTGTTTTGATTTGCATGATCATTTTTTTGATATGTGGAGGACCATACTTATTTGCTTGATGTTGAGATTTTGGGAGATTGCTTGGAAATGGTTAAAAAATTGCATACTTGAGGTGGTTTTCTCCAAATACTTGTTTGCAATATTGGTGCCTCTTTAGTGAGAATGAGCTTAATGTTTGTGGGTATCATTTTTGGAAACCCTCACGAGACTTCACTCATCTACTAAGGGTAACCTAGGAGTTTAAAAGGCTTATTGCATATGCTAAATGCGCATTTATTGCTTTCTAGTTCATAGTTGTTTAGTTGTTCATTTCATTTCTTTACTTCATAATTTATTGCTAGGGACTAGCAATAATTTAAGTTTGGGGGTGTGATAAGCGCTGAAAAGTGCGCATTTAAACCCCTTAAGCTTGAGTGTTCTAGGACCTTTATCTATCTTATTTTCCCATTTTAGACTAATTTCGTGTTATTTCCCTTTTTAGGTCAATAAAGTTAAAACGAGCTAAAAATGATTTCTTAAGGCCTTTTTGGAGTCAAACTAAGTCTTTGTGAGAATTTGGAGCAAAATGATGCTGAAGAACTGCCAAGTTGGATAGATCTGAGAAAAGTCTGATCGATTAGATTTGGATCGATCGAACAAACTCTGATCGATCGAAGAAAAGTTGGATCGATCGAAAATATGCTGGCAGTAAGTTGTCTAATTCCCGAGCGCGCCGATCTCTACCTACCAAAAAGTTACGGGATTAGATATTTTTGGGCTATATTTCTAACTTAGTGGCTAAGAAAAGGACCTTCTATTTAAAGGGAAGTGACCCATTTTGTAAACGAGCTTTTTATCATTTTACTTTTACATTGTAATTTTATATTCTCTCTCTAGAAAAATTAGAGATTAGGGTTAGAAGAAAAGAGGGAAGTGGAGGCTCATCTCAAGAACCCATCTCTAGATCCACACACACTCTCTCTAGAGCTTCAACGAAGAAGAAGAAGAAGAAGAAGAGGAAGAAGAAGGTTGGAGCCATGTTTGGAGCTTGCCCTTGAGGGTTTCATGACCACATCTACCTCCTCCTTGATTAGCTAGATCTACACTTAGGGCTTGGATGAGCCCTAAGTCTTATGTAATCTAAACCCTTATATTTCTATTTTTGGGGATTTATATATATTGTTGTGATTAGTGTTCTGGTCTTGTGAATTTAATGAATCTTGGTATATTTTTATGATTTCTATGGTTTAATTCTTCCTATTAATTCTCTAATTTATTTACATGTCTATGTGTGATTAAATTAGGAATTATTTCTTACATAATTCATATGAATTAATTCTTTCTATTGATTCTCTATTTGATTACATGTTGTCTTATGTGTGATTATTTGGGAATTAATCTCTACACTAGTTCTCTATGTTAGTTGCATGTCTATGTGTAATTAATTAAGGATCTAGTGATGGCTAGACATGGTTTTTATTAGATGGGTTTGTCAATTAATTTAATTGATTATTCTTATACTTGATGGGTTGTTCTATAATGTAATTCATGCTTGTAGGTAGGTAAACAATCTATACTTGATTTGATATTGCATGGCTTATTATTGCAAATTCCATGATTCTCTAAATTGATGTGTGCTATAATTGTGACTAGTTTGATGGGTCATGCTTAGATTTAATGGGTTGTTCTATACTTAGTTTATTTGTTTGGTAGGTAGACAATTCATGCATGAATTTGATGGTCATATTTAATATTGCAATTGGCAGTCGTATTTTGTTCACATCAATGTATTCCCCATTAATGGAAAGGAAGTGGTTAATTACATGAGTTTAGTGGTGATTCCAACACCCTAAGACCTCTCTTCATATCTCTTAAATTCCTATCTCAACTTAGTTTATTTTAATTGCATTTTAATTAATTGAATTTTAGTGTAATCAAACAATCAATCTCTCCTTTGCAATCTTGTGATCCACTAGAGTCAAAGTTAAATTCTAACATGTATAATCCCTTGGGACAATCCCTACTCACTCTTGCTACGTTAGTAGTAGTGGTGGTAGTGATTTTTATAAATTTAAACTTGACCAAAAAGGCCTTTCTTGAACCGCACATTCACTACATTATTTTGGCATATACAAACGGACTCGTCAGGATGCTTCTTAGGAGGTGCTGCAGGTGTTCCATAATCAGAAGATACACGTTGGAGTGGATGTATTGACTTGGAAGAATACTTTCAGTTTTCAAGCTGCTTGGGAGGTTTGCAAAAGCAAAAATCCCGAGTTTAGCTGGAATGGGATCTGTTGGAGTTGAAGGAGACCTCGTTGGTCAACACATTCTATTCTTGTGATGCATTATGCTATTTTAGCTCAGTTTTACATGAAGAGTAAAGGGTATTCTCTAGCTTTTAGATGCTGTCTGTGTTTGAATTATAAGGAAACTTTGGATCATGTTTTTTACAGTTGTGTGTTCACATGGAAGGTGTGGAGTAGTCTATCAGATTGTTGTGGATGGCAATTACGGAGATATATTTCAGTTCAAGAGCTGGCTAACATGTTTATTCAAAAATTCAAAGGTAAAGGGAGAAACAAGATGGCAAGGATTATTTTTACTGCTACTCTTTATTTCATATGGATGAAAAGAAATAACAGGATACAAAAAGATACCTCTACAGATCCTTTAGATATTGCTAAGGGTATTTTGTTTGAAGTAATTGATGTCATAGGGGTCAGCCTTCAAGACATTATCTAGTTTATGTTTGGGTTTAGATTGCTTTTAATTTGCCTTTGTAAGGTGTGTGGTTTACTTTGTTTTTACTGGGGGTATGCCCGTATTGTTTCCATGTACTTTTTTTTTATTTATATTTAATACATTCCTTTATTTAGGGAATTTTTTATTTATTTTTTAATTCATGTGGCCTTATTTAGCTTGAAATCAATAATTGATGTCATATTATATTAGGCCCTAGCATACTCTTCAACATATGTGAATTTGAGAGCATTCGAAGATGTTTTAAAATCTAGAGATAATTAATTAATTTGATTAATTAATTTATTCCAAGTGTACTATTCAATCCATTGGATTTCCGACTTGATATTATTGATATGCATGCCATATACTTTTACATATATTAAATCGAGAATATTTGATTAGGTTTTGAAACCTTTCATTTATTATTTTTCTTGTATGAAGGTTTAATTATCATGGTTGTAGCTTGCATGGAAATCACTTGTATTAGGTTATTAAATCAAGTTTTGGCATATTTTATAACATACTTTAATTTGAGAGTATTTAGATGAGTTTTGAAATCTAGAAATTTTAATTAAAAGAATTAATTAAAACCTATTCAATGGTTCCATGAGCTTGATTAAGTTTCTAACTTGGTATTTATAATTTCCTTGACAAGTTTCTTCACGTGTATCAAATTGAGAATAATCAGATAAGTTTTGAAACTTATATTTAATTATTTCTTTGTATGGAACTTAATTCACATGGTTATAACTTATATTTCTTGGGGCTTTTAGCTTTTTATCATGTATCTAGACTTCTTATAACTTAACTCCATTAATGTGTCTAACGAACTATCAATATTGTCTTAGAATGATTTAATTATCCATGTATTGCTTAGTAAATAATTAAATTATTAATCTTATACTTGTGGTATATTTACATCAATGGATTCCTTGTGTTTTAAATCCTAGTTTATAGTCTATGTAGATGTATACCATGATCTCTTGACATTTTAAATGCCATCATAATTGAGAATTTAGGGCATGACTTGTGTGTTTCCAAAATCTTGGTTGTGTATGAAATGTGGTTAATGCATTACTTGTATCTTGATACTATCTTAACTTGCACAACTTGTTGGTTTTGGAAACTCGGTGATATCAATCAAGAATATGGATTCTTTATAGCTTGTGATGTGGTGTTTGACATTTTAATTAGGTGTAGTATACATGTGCTTAGTATACTTGAATGCCTTCTTTTTCAATACAAGTTAATAGCACTAAATTGTTATAACTTGTTGTTTCCGTGTTTTAGATTTCAAGTTGTTAACTTTGATAATCTATGCCTTGATGCGTTGTATTAGAAGTTTTAATGTTAGTTAAAATTGCTTTGAAATTGTAGTTTGTGTTTTAATTTTTCAATATAGCCTAGGATGATTCCTTAGACTCATTTGGAACATAGAAGTTAGGTGGCATGAACCGTTTTGGTTGTTTTAGCATTTTAGATTCCAAGTTAACAAATTTGAATACCTATGTCTTGTTGCGTCGTACTATGAGCTTCTATGTTGTTGAATTGCATGAATGATGAAGTTTATGCTAGAAATACTCTAAGGTAGCTTAGGGTGCTCCCTGAGTCTCATTTTGACATAGACGTTAGGTGGCATGAGCCTATTTGACTTGTTTCACCTTAAGGTGATAAATTTGTAAAATGCTAGGTCTATGCATGCTCCTCTCCTACGAGTAGCTTTATGTTACTCACCCCAAAGCTACCAGGGACATTTTTCAAGTACGAAGACTTGATTCATAATGCTCATCATTCCTTGGATGACTTGTAACTTTTAAGTTTCCATTTCATGCAAATGTTAGCATGAAATGTCATTTTATAGCTTCATATGTCAAAACTTGTATCTTTGATGCCATATATGTAATGTGTACATAAGTACACCTTTTACGATGTATTTGACTTGTGTGAGATGAGGCCGGAGGCCAATGACTTTTATATTGCATCTTATGTAATTCTTGATTTCATGAAATGTTATGAAAACCTTGAAAATTCATAAGTCATTACTTCATTACTTTTGCATCGGGTGTGGGAATTCCATTTTTATTCTTTCATAGGGTTTTATTAATCATGTATGAAGTGTGGCCAAGGGTCAAACGGTAATTTGACTTCATTTCATATTTTTGAATTTCAAAATTTCGATTCGAAGTTCATTTTTATCATTTTTGGCTGTCGGGGGGTCGAATTTTGAGTCGGGACTTCTCGTGAGCCGCAGACCATTCCCGCACACTTAGAATTATTTATTACACTTGCATGCATATTCGTTTCAACCTAGAAATTCATTTAGGGTCAAATGCATACTTGGTGCAAAGTTGCATTTTTTGATTTTTTAACCCCTTTATTGATTTTGGGGCATTTTGACTATTTCGCAGTGCATTTTGTTTTCATTTTCTCCTACGTAGCCAAGTAGAAAATTTGATTTCGGGAGGAGTTTCTTCTTCGTGTTTTTCCAGAAAAATTCGTTTGATAGCTAATTTTTGCTCTCAGATGCTTTTTGGCCCTCTTGACCTATTCTGATCTAGGGGCATTTTGGCAATTTTTTATTGTGTTTTTTTCATTTCCTTCTGTGTTTTCGGGTAAAAAACTTGATTTTTTTTTGGGGGGGGGGGGGGGGGGGGGGGGGCGCTAGTAAAGCTTTTAGCCTCTCATGACTAGAATCAGGGCTGGCCCAGCCCAAGGTGACCAAGGCGGTCGCCTAGGGCCTTAACATTTAGAGGGCCTCAAAATTTTCGGACCCATTAGTGATAGGTTTTATAAAAAAAAAACCCCTTACCATGAGTGATAGGCCCAAATAAAAAGAAAAACTTAGGCTCATTTCCATAAGTGACAGGCCCAAATAATAATAATAATTAAAAAAAAAAAACTTAAGGTGTTTCGATTAAACGAATTCACAGCCCATTCAAAATTAGGGCCCTTAAAACTGTTTCATACTTCACCTCAATGTTTTCCACACACTTGTGTAACAAGAATTACAACAAAAATCAATCCCCAATGTTGTGAAATTTGTGAACTAGCAAATTACCTATGTAGTAATGTCTTTTCAATTAAACCCAACTTCTATAACTTCAATTCCTCAAATCCCTTCTCAAGTTATTTTAAAATTTTATTTATTTATTTATTTTTTCTTATCCTTACCCCCACTTTTTCATGCGAACACTCTATGCATATGAGACGTGAGCCCCGATTACTCCATGAAAGGGTTACGAATTTTTTTTTTTTTTTAATTAATATCTATGCCATAGTAATAACCTCAAAGTTTACCAATTCGTATTCATCCATAGTCATCAGAATTCAAATGGTTTAATCTCTCATATATACAAGGCTTTGAGAGCCCAAAAATGTGAGAACTAGGCCCTAGGATCTTCCCTTTCAAGCACAGCACGAGTTGGGTCGAAATGAGTTTTAGATATGTTTTTTCATAACTTTCGTGAATAGTTTGATCGATCTCACTTTTCTTTGATCGATCTCACTTTTCTGCGATCGATCTCACTTTTCTACGATAGATCTCACTTGGCAGTTTTCAGCATTAGCCTCCTTTTTGCTCCAGATTCTCACCAAGACTTAGTTTGACTCCAAAAAGGCCTTAAGAAACCATTTTTAGCTCATTTTAACTTTATTGACCTAAAAAGGGAAATAACATGAAATTAGTCAAAAACGGGAAAATAAGATAGATAAAGGTTCTAGAATACTCGAGCTTAAGTGGTTTAAATGTGCACTTTTTAGCGCTCATCAATGCTCACCCCTTATCTTTAACATTTTTAGGACACGGAAAAGAAATAGTGGACAACAACCCACCACTAGCTTAGTCGGGTTGCAAAGGACTTAATCATTTGTTTAAGATCAATGTGTATATTACCTTTGTTGTAAATTATATTTAGTGACATTGTGTATCTAGTTCATGGTTTGAAATGGTCCTGAGACCACCCTCTTGTATCTTGTGTTTTCATTATGATTTTGATATCCATGTAAGGCTTTAAGGCCATATTTTGATGTACTACAGACTTGTTTAACTTCAAATGGTGTAATAGACTCAAGTACAGTTTTATTTGGATATAAAGATATCTAGTATGTTACTTTCACATTCAAATATATGATTTGGGATAGGTTTAGACTTTGAATAAGGTCACTTAGGGACCAAAGGGTTGTCCATGTGCACAAGTATTTGATTTTGGGCTTTTCTAGGCATTTTTTAGGGTTCTAGTCATCTGAACCGGTTCAGCCCCATTGAACCAGTTCAAGGAATGCATTAGGTTCACGTTTGGGGCACACTGACCATATTGAACCGGTTTAGGGTCATTGAACCAGTTCAGGTCCTCTGGTGGTTCATTTTGCCTTGACAATTTGTCAGCTTTGATCACCTGACTTCGTGTGGTTATAACTTCTTTGTTTCGAACCCAAATAGGGTTATTCTTGAGTCCATTTTCAAGGATTTTGAGTCAGCTTTCCAATGGTACTAACCTCATCTTCAAATTCCATTAATCAAGTTGATGTTTCTAATAAAGAGAGTGAACCGGTGCAACCTAGTATTGACACCTATCCCGTTTCATATCCTATTCCTCCTTTACTTAGTCAAAAGGACCCTATTATTGAGAATTCATCACCAAATGTTCTTGAGAAATCTTTTGAGCCAAAGGCTCCATTTCCGGATGCTTTGAAAGCATCCACATCTTTTGAAAGACAATAAGGCAAAGTGAATGAAATAATTGAAGTGTTTCGGCAAGTTAAAATAAATCTTCCACTCTTAGATGCCATTAGAAAAATTCCGGCTTATGCAAAATTTTTAAAAGATTTGTGCACTCTAAAGAGAAAGAACAAGAGCCAAGCACCAAGGAAAGTTATCCTCACTGAGCAAGTTCACTCAATTTTGCAACACAACACTCTTCCCAAGTTCAAAGACCCCGGTTCACTTACAACATCTTGCACTATAGGTGACTATGTCATTAATCGGGCTCTTTTGGATTTAGGGGCGATCGTGAATCTTCTTCCTTACTCAATGTATGTCTAATTGGGTTTGGGAAACTTAAAGCCAACGTCAGTAGTTTTGCAACTAGCCGACTGATCTATCAAAAAGCACCGGGGTATAATTGAGGATGTTTTGATAAAAATTGATAAATTCTTCTTCCCGGTTGATTTCATGGTCATTGACACGGAACCAGTTGCCAATCCGAAAAGCTAAATCCCTATTATCCTTAGACGTCCTTTCTTAGCTACCGCCAATGCAATATAAATTGTAGGACGGGGATAATGAAGATTTTTTTTTGGCCATATGAAAGTGAAGTTGAACATATTCAATCCAACCCCTAATTCAATGGACAAGCATAAAGAGGCTTAGGTCGTGGAAAATGTTGAAAAACTTGACTTGATTTCTCTTATTGAAAAACCAAGGGTTTTTCTCCTAAATGAATCATTAAAAGATGTTGTTTTGAAATGTAATGTGAAAAAGGCATGGAAGCCCAAAAATATTTTTGACCTAAAACCATCAAGCATACTTAAATCAAATCCAACAATTTCCTTAGGGAATGATTTGTTGGGTGGAGTTCAAAGTTCATTTCACCCCATTGAGAAGGGGATGTCCAACAAAATTTTTGATCCGAGGTAAAAGAGCCCAACGTCTTGCTAGAGACATTAAACACTAACATTCATAGGGTTTTCTAACCCTATTCCTCTCTCATTTATTTTTGTTCTTCATTCTTGGATCATCTAGATAGGGTTCAAGATTACTTATTTCTGTTTTGAGGCTTTGCATAGGACTCTTTGCACTTTCATCTCAAAATAAGGCATTTAGTGCTAGTTCGATCAATCAAAGAATGTTTCGAACAATTGAAGTGCTTTGCGATCGATCTCATCAATACACTTTGAAATTTTTTTTGAAGTTCTGCAGATTTCAGGTCTTTGTCCCATTGTACGAATTATCTGTTCGATCGTTCCAAGTACACTTCGATCGATCCAGGTGTTCTTGTGATCGATCTCACTTCCATACTTAGAAATTTTAAGAAGTTCTGTAGATTTCAAGTCTCTGTCCAATCATTCGAACTTTTCTACAGATTTTAGGTTTCTGTCCATCGTTCAAACCATTGGATCGATCAAAGGTTCGATCGATCCAAGCCTGATCATTCGAAGTCCCACATTTGACTCTCTGTTGAGTTTGACTTTTCATTTTTTTATCTTTTATTTTTCTAAAAAAAAAAAATTAAAAAGATTTTCAATTTTTAAAATAAAAAAATTTTCAAAAATATTTTGTCGTTTTGCAGTTCGATCGATCTAAGCACCTTCATGATCAATCGAGATTCAATCAATCGAATGGACCTTGTCATTGATCACACATGTCGGGAATAGATTCTAAAAATAGACCAAAGGGTCATTTGGATCGTTCCTTCAATCGATCCAAGCCTTCTCCTCTCCTCCCAAAGCTTGCCATATTTTTCTCCACCTCTGGCGAGGTTCTCGAAGCTCAAACCCTCCATTTCCAATCACATATTCTCTCTCTCCACTTCTCTCCTCGGTTAAGGTAGGTTCTTCCATTTCAATTTCATTTCGTGTTTCATTTTGATGAGATTTTGATTGTAGTATGTTAGATTCTTATATATATATATATGCTTTTATGTTTCCATTTTTAGTTCTAAAGCATGTTGATATATGTATATATATATATATATTGTTTCTGAATTTATATCGGGGGTCACGTGTTGTTCTAAGTGACCAATTTTGCTACTTTGAGGTGTATAGGGGGTCATGAGCCTTTAAATGACAATTTGCCTTACCCCATGTCTTCCACGTCACGAACGGGTGACTTTTTAACTTTCAGCAGGTTCGATCGATCACACTAGTGCTCTGATCAATCAGAGCATGATCGATCCAATACATGCCATTATCAATCCAAGTTGGATCGATCACATTTCTTTATGATCATTCAAACTTCACTGCCTTGCAATTGCATGCCCCTATACTTTCTCCCGTGTTCCATGTTATCATATTCATGTCCAATGCATGTGTTTTCCACATTGGTTGCATTTTTATACTTATCATTTCTAGCATGTTTCAAGTTGATTGATTTTACCCAAGTATACCCTTTGTTCTTTCATTATCTAAATATGGCTTACATCTTCACTTGCATAAATAGATTCATATGTTTCCTACTGTAATTTTTGCTTTGTGCATTATTTCAAAGTTGTGTTGTCTATCTTTACTTGACAAACATGTTCTATCTATTATGCTTTCATTTCTGTATCTTATATGCAACTTCCTGTTACTAACTTCTATTGCAAGTGTTCTCACTTTTTGCAGGCCATGACTAGGTTCAAGACCATAGCTAACCTGACCTATGGTCGCTGAGTTTGGCCCATTCTAAGCCTTCTGATTCTTCTTCGAAGAGTGCTCTTTCCGAGCCACCTCTAGCACCTGCTCCTGTACCACCACTGGTACATCCAGCTGGGCCCGCTGTTGTCCGAAACAAGGTTACCAGCAAGTTTGCTAGCCTTAGTGTGGCGCATGAGTCCTGAGTTGATGAGAATGCCTTTACACACGCGGCCACGACCAAGTGGTCATTCTATGAGATCTACCGTTGGTGCCTCTCACCCATTTTTGCTCCAGTGGCCAACCCTGTCTATCCGAGACTGGCTAGGCTTTTCTACCAAAATTTGAGGCTGAGGTCGAGTAACTTGGTTGAGCTGTAGACCACTATCGATGGGCATATTATCATTATCACTATCGAGACATTAGCCACAGCTTCTCACTGCACGTATACTTGTCCTCCAGAGGTTAATTACCCGGTTCTATAGAGGCCGTCTTTCGCAGACATGGCCACAACTCTACATGGCACTACTACAACCACTGACACTTATGTTACTCGGACCTACCAACCTGACCGCATGTGGTTCTTTGATTCGGTCTTGTACCTAAATGTATATATGTCTAGGCATAAAATCCAGCGGTGGGCCGATTATCTTGGAAACTTGTATGCCATTGATATGGGGCATTGGTTTTCAGTTCTTAGGCTCATCTAGAGCGTCATGATGAAGTTATATGATGAGTTTATTAGTAAAGAGAACCCCCAACAGCCCAAGTTCCTTTCGTATGCTCACCTGATTACACAGTTCCTTAGGGATCATCGTTATCCATTTAATTCACAAGAGAGATCTGAGCTTAGTTCCTACCATTACAGATGGGAGGACTGGAAGAAGAGCTACAATGCTTTAATCAAGAGTTTGCAAGACGAGGCAACCCAAGCAGCGGAAGATGCAATGGCAGAAGAGAAGGCAGAGGGAGTTGGGATAAACTTAGAGTAAGAGCCCCTAGTTGCATCACTGTCCCACTCTCAGGACCATCAGAACCACCACTCCCAGAGCCGAGATGAGCAGCAGTCTACTACTAACTCGAGATTGCACCCTCGGGATGATCCAGTCATTCTTGACACACAGGCTCAGTCTCACATGCTAGAGGAGTGCTATCAGGTGTTACAGGACTCAGTGCTCATGCTCCGTGCAGATATGGCTACTCTCAGTAGGGATGTCATGTAACGACCCGGTCATTTGCCTTCCTTTCCTTTTTCCTGAAATTTTACGAATGAATTTTTTTCGTTTAATTTTCTTTTCTGAGCTCTATTTCGTGTCACTTAGTGTCATCTCAAGTGCTCGGAATTGGTTCCTGAGACTCTTTTCCGTGGATTGACAACTTCCTTTGAGGACCGAGTCATTTCTGCATTTTCACTTTTCGGACACTATGCGTCTTTCATCCTTTTTCCTATTTCGTCCTTTTCCCTATTCTGTCTTTTCCCCATTTGTCACATTGTTGGCACAACCTCACTTCTCATGCTCAGAGTTGGTTTTTGACTTCACGTGCCTTCATCTTGAGTGGTTTCCACGAAATACGTATCTTTACTTTTGCAAGAAAGTACTCTGGTTGCTCCCAGTGCTTGTAGGGGCATGGATGTATAAATCTTTGGAATTAATTTCATTTCTTGGGGTATTTTTCATAAATATCTTTTGAAGATATTTTATTTCAGGGGCATCTAAAAAAATATCTTTTGGAAGATATTTTCATTTTGGGGTAGTTTAGCAGTTAACCCTTTTTGTAGGGGTGCAATTAATGAAAGTTATTGCAAAATGTCTTGTTTTGAGCCTGGATCCTCATACGGGATTCATTTTTGCATTTCATTGAGTTGTGTACTCTTGGAATTTCCTCCTGGTCGATGTTTTCCAGTTTCAGGGTTTGTGGCCCCGGTTTGCGCCAAACTTGTTTTGGGCATAACTTTCTGCTTGGGACTCAGTTTTTGACGTCGTTTCTTCCGTTGTTCATATTTTATCATTTTAAATCTTTTTCATTCACAAAGTTTTGCCATTTGAGCGCGTCTACTCAAATTTTACTTTTTCAAACCCGGCAAGGCTCGTTCGGGGCACTTTTTGAGATTTCTATAAAAGGGGGGTGAGATATTTCATTTTTCATCTTCTCCCCTCTTCATGCACGACCTGGAGCTCCCATGGCAGCCCAAAGGGTGCTGCCATCTTCTCTCTCCTCTTTTCGTTCACTTTTCCTTGATGGAAAGTCTTCGGCCTTAACGTTTGTTGTTCCCCTCGCCGTGCTCTACCTTTCCCCCTTATTAGAATTCAGTTTTGACAATTTCTTGAGTTTGGTTTTGAGGTCAAGTTATGATTTTGATGGGGCTTTCATGGGGGTTATGTTCACGGCGTTGTCCCCGACAAAACCTAGTAGTTTCGTCGGATTCGGAGCCGTTCCATTTTGATGGCATTTGAGATTTTCATCTCAAATTGAGGTAGGAGATGTTTTAGGTTTAAATTCTTGTTATATAGCATGCTTGTGATGCTTATACTACTTGTTTGCATGATTAAATATAAAAATCTAGAGATTTTATTATTTATTTTTCTTGTACGGGATCTAATTTTCCCGATTGCTCATGACTTGGTTTAAACATGTAGTATGATTTTATATTGCCCCTTGATATGCTCATTGTCGTGTATTAAAACTTGAACATTTGAATAAGTATTAAAGATTTTATTTAATATTTATCTTAGGTGAAAGATGAATTCACATGGCCTTAACTAGCTTGAAATTAATATGTGTTAGCATATTATATTAGGCCTTAGCATGCTCTTCAACATAGTTGAATTTGAAAGTAATTGGAGGTGTTTTAAAAATTATTAATTATTAATTAATTTGCCCCGAGTGCACTATTCACTCCATTCGAATTCCGACTTGATATTCTTGATCTACATGCCATATAACTTCACATATATTTGATTTAGAATATTCGGTGAGGTTTTGAAACCTTTCATTTAATTAATTTCCTTGTTTAAAATTTAATCCTCATGGTGATATACAACTTGGAATTGAATTGTGGCATGCTAGAAAATTAAGTTTTGGTGTGGTTGTTCACATGTATTAAATTGGGATTAATTGCATGAGAATTGCAACTTTTAATTTATATTTAACTTTAGTGAAAGGTTAAGTCACATGGTCTTAAATTGAATGAAATAAACTTGTAATGTGATATTACATTAGTCTTTGGCATATTCTCTAAGATATGTTAAATTGAGAACATTTGGTTAAGTTTAAAAATCTAGAGATTTTAATTAAAAGAATTAATTAAAATCTATTTTGTGGTCCTATTAGCTTAATTAAGTTTTTAACTTGATATTTGTATTGGCCATGACTTGTTTACTAGTATATATTGATTTGGGACTATTAGAAGTTGTTTTAGAACCTTGGTAATTAAATTAGCATGATTTAATTAAAGTTCTACTTTGTTGTTTCAACAACCTAATTGAGTTTTAGAATGGATATAGGTGATGACCATACCATGTCCTTTAACATGTATTAAATTGAGGTTATTTGGAATTGAATCAGAATCTAGAGAATTGAATTGTGTTTATCTATTTAAATTCTTTCAATTTGCTCCATGATCTAGTTGTGTTTTAGAAGTGGTTTCTATATTCAAATCATGGACTTAGACTTGTTGTATATTCATTTGGTTATGTTTTGAACATTGGATAATATAGTTGCTATGTTTGTATTCGTGATAATATGTTTTCCTTATTGAATATATTGTTGCCTTATGTAATGATTTGCACACTTCGTGTTTAACATCTTTCACGCATAGCGTGTAACGAATCACACACTGAAGATTCGACATTCATTATATCATATTAGTTATGGATTTAGAGCATGTATTGTATAGGTTTCCAAATTTGGTTGTGCTTAGTAAATAGTTGATTATCTTGCATATTCCTGTTGATATATGCGTTGTTGCACAACTTGTTGATTTTGGAAACTTGGGGATGTCGTTGTTTGACTATGGCTAGGACGTGGTTCTAGTACGGGGGATAGTCCCTCTATATGGTCTAGTGCGCACATAGGGAGGTTACCCATGGGCTAGTAACCCTAAAGTAACTATGTTGTTAGTCTGATCCGGCGTGACGTCCGAGTATCCACTTTGTTTGATTTCGCATTTCATTTTCAAGTTGATAACTAGATGATGTTGTAACTTGTTGTTTCTAATTTGTCATTCCATTTTAAGTTACAGGATGTTAACTTTGCGAAATTGTGCTTTATGCGTTGTATTGGAAGTTCCAATGTTGGTTAAATTGCATTGATATTGAAAATCGTGTTTTGACGTTTTAATAAAGCTGAGGATTGATCTTATTGATTCTTTTATAACATAGACGTTAGGTGGCATGAACCACTACGGTTATTTTGTGCTTTAGATTCTAAGTTGATGGCTTTGAGAACTTAAACCTTGTTGCATTGCATAACATGCTCTTTTGTTGTTGAATTGCATGGATAATGTGATTCTTGTTAACTTGTATTCAAATATGCTTTTGTCATGTTATATGGATTACTCTAGACCTAGTTCAATTGTATTGAAAATGCAATTCATGTTAATCTATGCTCCAGCATTCTTCTTGTCGTGTTCTTTGGATTATCCCAACCATGATTCGTTTCATACACGTATGTATATCATAATTCTTGTTACTTAGACTCTAAGGTAGCTTAGGATGCTCCCCGAGTCTCATTTCGATATAGACGTTAGGTGGCATGAACCCCTTTAACATGTTTCACCTTAAGGTGATAAATTTGTAAAATGCTAGGTCGATGCATGCTCATCTCCTACGAGTAGCTTTATGTTACTCACCCCTACGATATTGGGGCATATTTCAGGTACGAAGACTTGGTTCGTGAAGCCTAGCATTCCTTGGATGTCGAGTAGCTTTTAAGTTTCCATTTCATGCAAATGTTAGCATGAAATGTCATTTTATAGACTTATATGTCAAAATATGTATATTTGATTTCATGTATGTAATGTATACTTAAGTACACTCCTTTCAATGTATTTGATATGTATGAGATGAGGCCGGAGGCCAATGACATGTGTATTGTATTTTATACAACTTTTTAACTTCATGAAATATTATGAAAACCTTGAAAAATCGCAAGTCATTGCTTCACCATGGTTGCATCGGGTGTGGGAATTCCATTTTCATTCTTTCATAGGGTCTTATTAATCTTGTATGAAGTGTGGCCAAGGGCCAAACGGTTATTTGATCCCGTTTTGCATTTTTGGATTCCATGTTTCCATTCCAAGTCCATTTTTGCCTTTTTGCCCGTTGGGGGGTCGAATTTTGCATCGCTATATTTTTAAGCCATGGACCATTGTAGCGCCTCTAAATAGGTAAGTTACGTTTGCGTGCATAGTCGTTTTCGGGCAAAACCTCATCGTTTGTGTTTTGAGCCTCTTGTGAATTCATTTCGCATTTTTTTTGCATATTCTGATTTAGGGGCATTATGGACCTTTCACCTCAGTTTTATTTTCTTCTTTTGACATGGTCGCTTAGAAAACGTGATTTTAGGGGGGGTTTCTTTTTCGTGTTTTTCTAGAAAATGTCGTCTTGGTACCGGAAATCCCTCGTGAAGTTTCAACTTCCAGTTTTCATTTAGCAGCTTTATGACCCTTTTGTTCAGTTCTGATCTAGGGGCATTTTGGGGATTTCACAGTGAGTTTTTTTCGATTCCGTCTGCCCTGTCGGGTTGAAAACTCGATTTTAGGGGGGGTTTCTTCTTCATGTTTTTCCAGAAAAACTCGTCTTGACCTCCGTTTCAAGCTTCAATTCTGGGCAGATCAAAAAAAAAAAAATGTAGCAGCAGCCGAGGGCTGCCACCAGCCATGTCTTTGGGCGCCGGCATGCATGTTGGTGGGCTCGCGCATGGGCGCCATGTGTGCCATGGCCCCTCATCGGGCCGCCGCGACGTCAATTCTTCTTTTGGGCTTTTCTCCTTCGTCCGGACTCCGATTCAAGTGAATTTTTTTTTGAACTTGACTAATTTTTTGCTGTCTTTCCAACGGTGTGCTCGGTTGCACCCGGTTCTTTCTATATAATTTCCATTTTACCCTTTTTGCTTTAAGTGCTCTTTTTTCTTCGTCATGCTGTTTCTCCTTCGTTCGGACTCTGAATCATGCGATTCTTGAGTCCATCTTGATTAGTTTTTCATTGTCCTTCTAGCGGTGTGCTCGGTGGCACCCGAATCTATAGTTTTCAGAAATGACTATTTTGCCCTTGGGAGCTTATTTGTCATATTTTCGATCATTTGCTTCCGTATCAGTTCTTGTTAAGTTCCACAACCTCATGGAAGGTCACTTTGACTTTTTAGAGTCTTGTTTTCTGTTTTCGCTTCCGCATTTGGATCCGTTATCGAATCATCCTTACGGTTCATCACAGGACACGCTTGCCTAAAAACCGGGGTCGTCTCATGTCATGACCGCATTACAGGAGGGTATAAGCAGCCTCCGTTTTGAGCTGCGAGACATTGCCAGGTAGATCCAGGGTTTCCATTCTGCTAGACGTCATCATCTGCCAGACCATCGTCATCCGCCTGACTTCTCTCTCATACTTATATCTGTGATTTTTGACTGCTACTTTTGATGCTATTATTTTATTTTTTGCGGCTAATCTGTTGGCCTATTATTATGTGATGTACAGTATACTTTCAGTTTTCTGATATTTTGAGTTATTGTTCATATATTAATAAATCTTTTGATGTTGACTCGTTATCAGGTGCATTACAGTGATTTCATTGAGAGAGTGCAACCTATATTTTTCAGAACCATTCTTGCCCTTCTCTCTCTTTCATTTACTATCCCACTTGCACTTGCATGCGCACTGTGCACCATTATTTCTCTCATTTGTTATTTAATAAGGTTTTATCCTAGTGCCATCTTTTAAGGACCAAAGTTAATCCTAAGTTTGGGGGGGTTATACCACCATTTCGGATACTTATGTCCCGACCATTCCTCACCATAGCTCCACTGGTATACTCTTTCCTCTTTCTTTTATTCTCATTGCACATTGAGGACATTGTGCAGTTTAAGTTTGGGGGTAATATGTGTTCTTTACCTTCAATTCAAGATTTTGAAATTGACTTGTGCAGTTGAGAAATTTATTATTCGGTCCACGATTAGCGATGATTTTGATCTTTTGAGAACTATGTAACTTAGAATTTAAAAATTGCTTGACTTGAGAGTTCAATACTCCTTGTATGCCTTTTGGATGCCTTCTAGGAGCAAATTTTTTGAAAGATTGATATCATACTTGCTTTTGTTGTCCACGTCATCTTGCTTTTGTGATTGTTTTGAGATTCACTCTAGGGTCCTACACTTGCATAGGCACAGACTAGCATTCATTTGTGGGGTACATGCTTTGTTGATTATTGATTTGGTTATATCCCATTTGAGCTAGTAGTGCTTTGAAAGCTTTCATTTTTGACAAAGGTGGATAACAAACCCTTTTCACTAAGTAGCCAGGATTCTAGCCTCGTCAAGCATTGAATTTCTTACACTGAAAGGTGAAGGGCCCAAACTCTAGGTTAAAAAAATAAAAAATATAAAAAGTGAGGACTTCTTACCAAAGGTGAGGAGTGGGAAGTGATTAGATGGAGGTTGTTTTGATTTGTAGCCTAGTTGATTTGAGCTTCTAAGTCCTTAAAGGTGTCTCTAAGCCTAATGCCCTAATGCTGTCCAGTTTGGGAGTCATTGACCTAACGTTCGCCTCATAAATCTTCTAGAAAGCTTAAGAGATCATTACATTACACCATGCTTCCATCTTTAATCGCATTGAAAAAAAAAAAAAAAGTGCACTTAGTTGAATAAAAGTTTAATAAAAGGTTCACTCTTTGTCTTGATGATCGGTATTAGATTTGTATGCTAGCTTGAGGCCGGTTGTGACCATTTCATTATTTAGCTTAGATAGTAACATATTTGATGCCTGTTCACTTAAAAATGATTCTAGAGTTGTTTTGATTTACATGATCATTTTCTTGATGTGTGGAGGACCATATTTGCTTGCATGTTGTTAAAATTTTGAAGAATTGCATAGAGACGGTTGAAAAATTGCATACTTGAGGTAGTTTTCTCCCAATGCTTATTTGGAATGTTGGTGCCTCTTTAGTGAGAAAGAGCTTAATGTTTGTGGGTATCATTTCTGGAAACCCTCACGAGAGTTTACTCGTCCACTAGGGGTTTAAAAGGCTTGTTACATATGCTAAATGCAATCGTGTTCCCTACGAAAGTGGCGTTATCTATTTATTGCTTTCTAGTTCATTCTTGTACAGTTTTTAGTTTCTTACTTTACTTTGTAGTTCATTACTAGGGACTTGCAATATTTAAGTTTGGGGGTGTGCTAAGCACTGAAAAGTGCGCATTTAAACCCTAAATCTTGAGTATACTAGGACTTTATTCTATCTTATTTCCCTGCTTTAGTCTAATTTTATTTTTTTCTCCTTTCCAGGTACGTATCCCCAAAATAAGCCAAATCAGCTGAATTAGAGCATTTGAGGAAGCAATCCAAAGTCTAGTGGAAAGAAAGAGCAAAGTGGAAGCATAATGGTAAAAACTATCCCTGTTCGATCGATCAAACCATGCTATAATCGATCATGCTATGATCATTCCAACCCTGCCTTGATGGATCGAGCTTTTGTCCTTATCCACAGGAAAATTTCCTATTCGATCGATCGAATCTTTTCTTCGATTGATCGAACCCCTTGATCTTATCCTCATAACCACTTTTGTCCTTTTCCCCATAAATATCTCAACCTTTGTCCTTATCCAAATAAGTGTGCAGCCATGCTGCGATCGATCGAAGCAACAGTGTGATCAATCAAATTGGCTCAAAAACCGTACAAAACAGATTTCAAGCCCAATTGAAGGTGTGCTCATAGTGCAATCATTTGGAGGTCCTAATGCACGAGGTCTGACCATTTGGGTGACATTTGAGCTACCTATATAAGGGATTTCATAATTTTTAGTAAGGAGGTTAGTTATTTGGAGACTGGCTAGAGATTAGAGAGAGAATCTACACATTTTGGGGAGGATTCTTCCAATTGCTAGGGTTTTTATCAAGAACACCAAGAGGAGGAAGATGAATCCAACCATGAAGAGAGCCTTTGAAGGTTGGATGATAACAACCATGAGTGGCTAGATAATTCTCTTGGGGTTAGACATGGCCCTAGGCTTGCTTCCTAGACTTTAATACTTTATAATTAGTGGGGATTTGTGTTATAAATATTATATGACCTTATGTTTTTATAAATCTTATTTCTATACGATTTGTATGGTTTAATGCTTCCAATTAATCTTTCAATTCTATTCATATGTCTATGTGTGATGGAATGAATGATTATGAGCTTACACTTGACTCTTTACATTTGATGCATGTCTATGTGTATTAAAATAATCGATCTAGTGTTTGTCAATGTATGGTGCTTAATTGATTACTTTTGTATTTTATTTGATGGATTATGCTTATTTCTTGATGGATTATACTACCTCATTAGTTTAATTAATTTAATTTCCTTATCATTAGTATAATTGTAGTGTAGTTGCTTTAATTTCCTAGATAGGTAGATAATCTATTCTTGTTGTTTGATGATTCATGCTTGTAAGTGCAAGTAGTATATTTCTCTAGATTTTTATGTGTGTATTGATTGTGGGTTTATTGAATGGTTAATTGTTTAATTTGATAGGTTGTGCTGCTCACTAGATTGATTAGACAATGTATGCTTATTTTGCCATCCATGCTTAGTATTTCAATTAACGGCGCACACTTGGTTGAATGTTTAGTTATTTTTAGCGAGGTAACAAATATTCTATGTCCCAAGACCCCTCTCTCATTCTCTACACCTCATTTACTTTAATTTACTTTACATTGCATTGCTTTTAATTGAATCATAGCTTAATTCAACCAACAAAGCACTCATTTTGATCATTCGACCTACTAATCCGAATTCGATTCCGTAGTACCTTACAAATCCCTTGGGATAATCCCTTTTCACTTATACTACATAGTATAGTGTTAAGTGATTTTTATAAATTTTAAATATGGTGGCCACTTCATATACTCACACTTCTTACATCATTTTGAACACAAGCCCCACGGACACACCAGTATTCTCAATAAGAATTCTAGAAAGATGGTCATCCACCATATTCTCTGACCCTTTCTTATCCCAGATTTCGTAATCAAACTCTTGAAGCAAGAGGATCCATCGAATCTGACGAGGTTTGGTTTCCTTCTTAGAAAAAAGATGTCTCAAAGCAGAATGATCAGAATAGACCACTACCTTGGATCGTACTACATAATATCTGAATTTATCCAAGGTAAAAACAACTGCAAATAACTCTTTCTCAATAATAGTGTAATTCAATTATGTATTTGAGAGAGTTTTACTCCCATAGTAGATATTATGAGGAAGTTTCTCTACTCATTGTCTAAAGACAACATCCATAGCAAAATCGGATGCGTCACACATGATCTCGAATGAAAGAGCCCAGTTTGAAGAATTCATAATAGGAGCAGAAGGCATGGTTCATCAAAGACAAATGGAGTGTCCTTTGTAAGTAGATTATATAAAGGACGTGAGATTTTATTGAAATCATTGATGAAGCGTCAATAAAACCCGGCATGCCCAATAAATGATTGCACTCCCTTTACGGATGTAAGGGGAGGCAAATTAGAGATCAAGTCTACTTTGACTTTAACAACTTCAATACCTCTCTCTGAAATAATATGCCCCAAAACAATACCCTATTGAACCATGAAATAACTATTCTCCTAACTAAGAATAAGATTGGTTTCCTACAACGCTGAAGAACTAGGGACAGATTTTGGAGACAGTTTTCGAAAGTGGATCCAAAAATAGAGAAGTCATCCATAAAGACCTCGAGAAACTTTTCAACCATGTTTGAAAAGATATACATCATACACCTCTGGAATGTTGCAGGAGCATTGCACAAATCGAAAGGTATCCGTCTAGATGTGAATGTGCCGAATGGACAGGTGACAGTAGTTTTCTCTTAATACTTAGGATCTATGGCCACCTGATTATAGCCGAAATATCTATATAAGAAATAGTAATAACTCTGGCCAACCAACTGCTCTAGGATTTAATCAATGAATGATAATGAAAAATGATCCTTCAAAGTAGCAGAGTTGAGTTTCTAATAATCAATGCACACATGCCAACCAGTGGTGGTGCACTGTGGAACTATTTCACCTTCAGAATTCTCAACTATAGTAATACCTGACTTTTTAGGTATTACTTATATGGGGCTCACCCACGTGCTTGCTATCTAAAATGGGGTAGATTATTCCCGCATCTAGCAACTTCATAACCTCCTTCATAACCACCTCCTTCATATTGGGATTTAATTTTCTTTGGAGCTCCCGAGATGGTCGAGAATTCTCCTCCAAATGAATTTGATGCATGCAAATTGTGGGACTGATTCCTTTCAAATTAGCCATACTCCACCCAATAGCCTCTTTATTTTGCTCAAGAACTTTTAAAAGACTACTTTCTTATGAACTTGTAAGATTGGAAGCAATGATCACCGGTAGGGTGTCATTTGAACCCAAGAAAGCATAATTAAGCTTGTTCGGTAGTGGCTTAAGCTCAAGCTGAGGTGGAGACTTGAGAAAAGGAATCGGCGGAGTACCAGAGAGTGGAGGAAGAGGCTTAGTTCTAGATTTCCATAAAGGAAAATCTATGATAGGAGTGGTGTTGAGCAAAACATTCACTTCAGCAATGGAGGATTCGGTGTCAAAGTTCTCAAAGTTGAAGTAATTTAGACAAGCTTCTAAAGGATCCTTGGATAGAACAGTTAGGAGTGATTCTTCAACTAACTCATCGATAACATCAAAGAAGAATCATTCACTATCATTGTGTGGATGATGAATGGCATTGAAGATGTTTAGCTTAACTTTCATATTTCTAAAAGATAAATCAATAGCACACGTCCTACAGTTAATGCAAGCATTCACTGTAGTAAGAAAAGGACGCCCAAGAATGACTGGAATAAATTTCTTGGAATCGTCGACCAGTTCTGTATCAAGAACTAAGAAATTGACCGAAAATTAGAACTTATGCACTTTTATGAGTACATCTCCAATAATACCACGCGGTTGTCTGACAAAACGACCAGCAAGTTGTAAAACAACCGACGTTGGTTTTAAATCTCCTAAACCTAAGTTCTCATACACCGAGTAAGGAATGAGATTCACACTCATTCCAAGATCAAGAAGTGGTCAATCTATCACATTATTTCTAGTGATGCAAGAAATGGTAGGAGCACCAGGATCTTTAACTTTATGAGGAGTGTTGTGCTGAAGTATAACACTTACTTGCTCGGTGAGACAAATTATCTTTGGAATTTGGCTTCTTAATTTTCTCTTTTAAGTGTACAAGTCCTTTACAAATTTGGACTAGGCAGGGATTTACTTAATCGCATCAAGGAGAGGTAGAATGATTTTTACCTGCTAAAAAACCTCCATCATGTCTTGAATTTTCTCCCCTTGTTTGCCAAAGTAGGAGGTTTACTTCAGACATTCAGGAAAAGGCACTATTGGTTCATAAGCTATCTCAAGGTTTGGAACAGATGAAGAAGTGACTTCACCTTCGACTCATTTGGAGCTCGATAGAGCAATATTCGAGGGAACATATATCCTTGGGATATAGAATAGGAATGATAGGATTAATGGGAATCCTGCGTCTTTCTTTTTCTTCACATTGTTTCTCAACTTGGTTATCAACCACTTTACCACTCCTCAATGTAGTGATAGCTTGAACTTACTTATGATGAACACTTAAAGGATTAGTGTCATCAATCATGTAAGTCTGCCCTTTTGGGTTGGCTGCTGGCTGACTAGGCAGCTTTCTATCCTCTCTTCGAGATAGAGTACTCGGTATTTGTCTAACTTATGCCTCTAGCTTTGTTATGGCTTGTGAATGAGAATGAAGAAGTTGGGTATTTGTTTTAAGATCTGTCAGAACATTGAGTACTTGATCCTCAAAAGTAGAATTTCTAGGAGGAGGTAGAAGATTAGAAGCTTAAGTAGATTGATTCCTAAACTGAGGTAGACAATATATGGAAAATTGATTTAAAGAAGTATTTTGGGGCGAAGGATTAGATGAATTTTGGTACTGTCCCTGAGATTGTGGAACAGTAGTACCTTGGCTCTAATTCCACTATAATAGATTTGGATGATCTCTACAACCAGGATTATAAGTAGCAGAATATGGATTATATGCTAGCCTGGAGAATGCAGCATTTACTTCCTCCTGAGGGATCTCAAATGATTGTCCCATTATAGGGCAAGTAATAGCAAGATGCGACGGATTAGCATAGATCGAGCACACTTCCTTTGGTAAAGAAGCATGTTAAGAAGCAATAGGAACATAGCCAGATGATAAGACTTGGTCGAACCTTCGGTTCAACGCTTCTATTTGAGTAGCTAACTCACTAGATTTCTCGACTTTATAAAGATTTTCGACCTTATGGATACCAGGAATAGACCTAGATCTAGAGGAAGAAGCATGTTGTACAGAATTTTCACTTAGGGCCTCAAATAGTTCCCAAGCATCAGCTGCATTCTTATGAAGGAAAGCTTCATTACTGGAAACATCAACCATGTTCCTATGTGGATCAGATAATCTATCATAGAAGATCTACATAAAATGCCATTTAGAAATATATCGGTGTTGACACTTTCTCAGAAGATCATTATATCTTTCCCATGAATTATGGAGTTTGTAATACCCCTCAACTCTAAGACATGGGTTGATCAGGCCCAAGCCCAAACCCGAGGGAATACCAAATAATTAATATTTAAATGAACACATAATACAAAAGAATTTAACGAATAAATAATAAAGCTGAAAGAATTCTAAATATAAAATCCTCAAAAGTTATAGATTAATGTAATCGAAACTTCCCAAATCCTTCAATACGTACAACTCGGGAATCTATCTAGTGGACCCCTAATAAAATCCCAATATAAAGTAAAGTACGGAAAAAAAATCCAAAACTAAAACATGAAAGGAAATCCTACGTCATCGGAAGAGTGAATGACCGTCTCCGCTCAGCTCGAACAAGCTCTAAGACTAGAACCATCCGATAGCTGAAAAATGATAGTGGGTCAGGCCTACGAACAAGTTCTATTCTAACTATAATCCAAACATAGACCCGATACGCAGATACATCCTAGATATCTCAACAATATCTATTTAGTCCATATATATATATATATCCATACTAAGGGACTCTCATTGGACTACAAAGGGGGTCTCAACCTGAATAGAAGGCAACATGCAAAACGCACCAGAGGTGGGTATGAGTACCTAGACCCAACAGGGTACACCTTAACCATCATAGCTAGCTATGCATCCCAATGCATATATGCTCCCTAACCATCGATTCTGAGACTCAAGCTCAAATTGTGGTACCATAGTTATATATTTAAAGTCCATCCAAAACCAGAGTATCTCATTCAACTGTTCATTAATCTGACATAAGTAACAACTAATCCAGTTAGTCACTCAACTTATTCTGTTGATCTGACTTAAACACAAATAACAAATAATCCAGTTAGTTACTCAACTTACTCAGTTGATCTGACTTAAGTACAAATAGCAAGTAATCCAGTTAGTCATTCAACTTTGTTTAACTGATCTGACTTAAATATAAGTAGGATTTAATTTTGTAATTCATTCCCTTATTCTAGAGTAGGTAGGACTTGG
This sequence comes from Cornus florida, assembly GCF_030987335.1. Taxonomy (NCBI): domain Eukaryota; kingdom Viridiplantae; phylum Streptophyta; class Magnoliopsida; order Cornales; family Cornaceae; genus Cornus; species Cornus florida. Next base: position 48,061,037 of record NW_026775577.1, on the reverse strand, counting down.
TATTTTGAACTAATCCGTCCTTAGTATGCCACCATCCCATACCGGTAAATACAATCCACAAACTCCCTTAATTGATAAACAAATATAAATATTTTATCAATTAAAATCCAAAGCTTATGCATAATAAAAATTTGATATATAAATAATCATATTATGCATCCAATTCAAGACTTAGAAATTATGTCACGGCTACTTAAATCGTTAAAATAATATTAAGCAATTTAATACTCCATGTCCACTAACAGTATGCAAACTTATTTAAACCTCCATACTGTTCAAATCAATAGCATACAGATTAAGATTATGCATCACGGGACCCTAACATGTCATGAAAAATAATTTAGAATCCAATTTACCAACCTAAAACAGTCCTGAAATTTTTAAAAAATAAAAAATGTGCTTTAAAAAATATTCTCGTAAGTTAATATGCAAGAAAGCTTGCTTTCAAAATGAGAGAGCAAGCTCCCACACAAGGGAGCCGGCTCCCCTACCTTGGGAGCCAGCTTTGTGACCTAGAGAGCTGGCTCCTTAATTCCATGGAGCCGGCTCTCTCTCTCACAGAGAGCCGCGGGCTAAAAAATAAAAGGAGCCGGCTCTGTCCCTGCTTCCTGTCATTGTCTGTGTCTTCAATGACGTTAAAAACTCACTAAAAACATTAGTTCAAGTTCCTATAGGTCTGACTAAGTCCCAAATCATCCAGAAAAATCATATATCTTGTACGCATGGTTACAAGATTTAAAACAGAAATTGAAACAAGTTATCCAGTAAATCAAATTCAATTAATCAACGCATATATTACAGTTTAAAAGCTGAATTAACAAGCATACTTAATTACTTTTAATATCCATTTAGTTCCTGGAGACTACCTAGGCATGCACAAAACACAGGTAAAAGGAAAAAAGCAAGAAATAGAACTTGACTCTGATTTCAGTTTTAAAACCTTAACGTCGTCTTCCTAAATTTTTCGGCAATCCGAGACTGTTCTCAACTCCCTTATTGCTCCTGGTTCAACCCACAAGCAAGCTTCCAATACCCCTCCTCAGTTCAGCCCTTGATCCTAGCCAAACCATAACTTTCCCTCTCTCTGTTTTTCTCTCAAACCTCACGGTTCGTGAATTCTCTGTATACGTGAATAGGGTTTTTTTCTTAACCCTAGGCAGACTTATAATGACATATATATAGGTTTCTAATAAAACCTAATTCTGGTCATGTGAGGAGTCGGCAAGAAAAATAGAACAAAAATATAAAATACATATATGTATATAGGTCGGCAATTTTAATGAATATACATAAAACCCTAAAACATTATATTACATATATAAAATAATGAAAATAATTTAATTATTAACAATTTCTAATAATTAAACTAACCCAATATACATATATACTCATATATACATGTATATCCATCCATGGGTAAAAACTGTACCCATTTACAATATCCAAATAGTCCATTGATCCTATCCAAGCCCAACTCCATTTAAAATAAAAATAATATTAATTCAATTTAAACCTATTTTATCAATTAAACAAATAAATCAATTTAAACAATTAAAGCAAATCCACATAATCATATAATTTAATTAAACACATAAATCAATTAAACAATTATTAAAATAAACAATTAAACAAATAAATCAATTTGACAATTAACCAAGTAAACACATAATGAATTTAAAAGTTACAAGTAAACCATAAAAGAAAATACCGAGACTATCCTTTTAAAATTAGGGGTATTACAGAGTTGTTCACTCGGGATTTAGGAGAACGCTATGATTTATCTTCGCATTTGTGTGGTTTTACCCATAGTGTAGTACTTTTTCAAGAATTCCTATTGCAACTAGTCTTATGAACTTATGCAATTAGTGGGCATGGAACTAAGTTCTTGCTTTGTCCTTGAGAGAGAATTGAAAAAGTCACATCCTGAATGCGTCATCTGAAAGAGTGGACATCTTGGTAGTTGAACACAATTCCAGAAACACATCCAAGTGCTTATAAGGATCCTCTGTTGCAAACTCATGGAATGGAGGAAGCATTTAGATTATAGCGGGCTTAATCTCAAAGTGGGTTGCATCAGAGTCTGGTTATTGGAAGCACAAAGGCGATGTAGATGAAGTGAGAATGTAATGATCCCTCATTGGTGTGAGAGCCAGTGCAGGTGGCACACGTGTTCTCGGTGCATTATCACCACCAGTAGCCATATCTTTCTTAGAGGATTCCCCTAACAAGTTAGAATTCTATTTAGGTTTTTTAATTCGCCTAAGAGTTTTCTCTACTTTAGGGTCGTATTCAAGTGTTGGTTCTAACAAAGAATGGTGACCTAACATGGACTATGTCCAATGGCAAAAACAGTAACAAAAAAAAAAGGTCCAAGTATAGAAAACAACAAGAACTCACAGAAGGTCCTGAAACCGAAGCTTCTATTCCTTAGGCGTCTTTGTCCTCGCTACTAGATTCCTTCACTTGAAAAGAAAAAAAAAAAAAAGATGAGATATTAAAAAGTCTGAAGATTATAAATTAAAATAAAACTAATTGTAAACTCAATAAAACCGTTACACAGTTCCAGGCAACAGCGCCAAAAATTATTGTGAGCAATAATATACCACTCGTAATAGAAAGAATCCTTTGCAGGATAGGGCAGCTTAGAGGGTGTCAAACCATAGGGACTATGGTGGATTATCAAATGTTCAATTAATACTACTTTAATTCAGAGAAAAATATTGTTTGATTTGGTGTGTATCACTAACAAAGATAAAATTAAACTAAATAAAGGAATAAGATCAAAGAGAGAAGATCTTAGGAATTGACTTTACCACGAACCTCATACTATTGTCAACTGTTCTACCTTGGGATTTCAACACTAATGTATCATATGGAATTAAACTCAATAACATTCATTTAATTTAGATTTAAAGAGAGATGTTCGATGAATTTTAATTAATAATAACCTATCTTCAGTTGTCACGAATTATCTACCTACATACTTCTAACTAATGTTGTAGTATAACTCGTCTTCCCTAGGCATAGAGTATGAAAACATTCATTCATGAAAAATGTTTGAAAACCATTACATGATCACTATTTTTATTATCCGAGAAGCCCTTAGCCACCAATCTCGTACACTAATAATAAGTTAAATATAATTAATAAATAATTAAATCTAAGATAACGTATTAATTATTCAAAAACCATTTACGTCATTAAAACCCAATCGATCTAAGTCAATTGCTCATAATCATGCAATCAAAATAAATAAATAGTTAAATTACCAAAGTACAAAACAATCGAACCATAGTATTCAGATTCGGGATACATCAATGCCCTACGAGGAGATTTAGCTACTCATGACAATGCAAGATATCATCTGTGTTGTTATGGTCATCATTATTATAGACTGCACTTCTTTTTTGAGGATCTTAACCTTCAATGCTTCAGAACAACTTCCAAAAACCCTAAAAGCGGCCACTAGATCTAGAATAACTTGTAAGAAGAAGAAAGGGACTGTTTGTGGCCTTGTGCATCCTTTTATAGAATTAACTGATTTCAAATAAGGATTGGATGGGCTTTAGGTCTTCTAGGGTCATTTAGGCCCGTCTGGGATGAAATAGAACTTAATTAGAATTAATCCCGTAACTTAGAAATCTGACTTAACAGCAAAGGCTCGAGCAAAAAAGTTTCTGCTAAAGCTTTTTGGCATGTGCTCAAGTCTTTTGGATTGTGCTCGAGCAAGAATTCTATACTTAGCCAATATTCTCTAAACAATTTTTGAAGCGTCTTTTTCATCAACACTTACAATTTTTTTTGGAACAATTTCTTTGTGGTGCTCGATCACCTTGCTTGGGTTCTCGAGCCTTAGGACTTCTGTTCTTGTTTTTTAGATTCTACTCGAGGTCTGGCAAAATTGAACTTCCGAAGTGTCTTTTAATATTCCGAGGCAATTTATGCACGAGGCCTTTTGCAAAGTCTCGAACACCTTGAGTCTCTACTCGAGCAGAAAGATCTCTGCTCAAGCCTTTTGGCCTTGGTTGCTTTTTTTGCTTCAGTTGACTTTGTGCTTGAGCTGTGGAACTTGTAAATGAACTTTGGCACCTGAACTTCTCCAAAATCACCATTTTGACTCCATGCTTGCTACAGATGATCAGCAACGACTCTGTAAGCTTCGATATCAGTCTTTTTATCATAAAATCCTGGTTTTAACTAATTCTTTGGGAAAGTACATACAAAAGCAAAGTAAACACAAATCAGTCTAAAACTGGATAGAAGTACTACTTAAGGTCTTAATATATGCATGTTTAAGGGCTCGAATAGGCAATATTCAGCGCTCAGCAAAGTGTTTTGCAGAAAGGTGTACGGTTATAGGTCTCCATCTTAAGGTGGGTAGATTTCGAGAACGAAATATCTTTAAGGAGGGTAGATTGTAATGTCCTAGATTTTTCTAGATTTTTTTAAATTTTTATTTTATTTATTTTTGTGCGTCGTTTTGCGTGCCACGAGGGCCCCGAGGATCGTTTCGGCCATTTCTAGAGCTGAGAGTTTTAGAAATGAATTTTTAATTATTTTAAGTCATATAGAATTGACAAGATTAATTTTAGAGTTTTTCGGAAGTCGGGATAATTTCCAAGCTCGGGAACTTCTCTCGGTTTTGCCATTTGTATTTAGGGGCATTATGGTCATTTCACACACATATACATATATATGTATGTAGACATTGAGGAGATATTTTAGGGACTTGGATGGCATTGCACAGGAAGGTTGAGGGCATGTTGGTAACTTGACCAAAGTTAGTAACTTACCTAATGTTGACAAGTGGTAAGGCTAGGACCACATTTTCTTTGCAAGACAAGGCCAACCCTTGTTTTCTTTTCCATTTCGGCACTTTCCTCCCTCTCTCTAACCTTTTTCTTTCTCTCCCTATATCTATACACACATATATGTCTTCCATGTTTCAAGCTCATTTTTTAGGGGCTTAGGGTGAGATTTGTGAGAGTGGCAAGAAGGAGAAGTTGCAGAGCATAACAAGGACTTCCATTTGACAACATTGGTGTCAGGGCTTTGAGGATTTAGAAAATTAGTGCTTGGCTAAGGATATGTTTGGCTGGCACAATTGAGGTAGGGGTTTTCCTAATACTTCAAAGCTTTGTCTTTCATTGAGTGTCTATTCTTGATTCTCTTTAAATTCTCTAAAAATATGAAATTATGAATTAAAATGACTATGTATTTGTGTGAAGAAGGCATGCTAGTAAATGATGTGTAGTTGTGTTCCTTTTGCTGTTAATGACATGTATGATATTGCTCTAAAGAAGACATACTCACTTATGTATTCAAAACATGCTTATGTGAGGGAAATGTGTTAGTTTAGGATAATGTCAAGTGCTTGCATAACTGTATTACTTTGGTTTATATAAACAACAAGCTTGGGGTTAAATGATAGAAAGATGTTATGTCTTGATTTTATTGTAGATAATACCATGTATGTGCCATTTTTTACCAATTTGATGAAATTGAATCCATATTAATGAGATTGTTGCATGTGCATGACATAGCAGGAAAAGGGAATGAGAAAGGAAAAGAAATGGAATTTTTATAAAGTAAACCGGACTTCATGAGTCTGGTGCTAATTCGACCTAGAGGGACATGCCGGTTTAGGACATGAAAAATTGGTTACTAGGCCCCAAATGGTTGCCGGATTTGGAACCACGGATAGTAATTTAATCTCGCCTCGGTAAAATCGGTTAGCGATTTTCGGTGTGAGTTAGGGTCGGTAGAGATCAAGTTTGAGGGAAATGTTATCCATTGCATTACATTCTATGCAAAAAAAAAAAAAAAAATTTATGGATTATTTAAATGTTTTGAAATTCTCTAATGTAGGATCCCAGTTCTCTTTTATTCTCATTATGTTTTATGTGGCTCAAGGGAGTCCAAAGTGGACGCCTTAGGCAACTTCTACTGAGCCTCCGTGCTCACCTCTTCCATTATCATTTTTCAGGTTATTACAAGGATTGAATTGACAACGGACCCTCAGAAGTATAGTTAAGCTTGACGGAAGAGTCTTTTGATATTTTGTAATAAATGCATAGTTGATTGTTGGACCAAGAAGGGGGGTTGAATTGGTCTTCGACATTTTCTTCCTTTTTTACTTGAGTACAAACATGCTTAACATAGAAGATAAAACTCAAGGCAATCAATCAAATCACATCCATACAAGATATACAAGGAAACCCAATCAATAGGGAAAAACCTTGATTCTTGGCCTCAGCCAATAAAAGCCTCCACCAGTTGTATGTATCTTGTTACACACTCAGCTGTCTCATTCTCTACACCCACCCATGCACCAGAATAGACACTAGTTTTCATAACCAATACACACACACTAGCTCACCATCTTCACTTGCTGCATGCAAGTAGTTACTCACTTAGCTGCCTCACTTTCCAACCACCTTGTACTCACTAGGACACTAACTTTCACTCCACTTACGCATACACAAGCTTCAACAATATGCACACATGCACTCCCCCAGTCCACAGCCCCAATGCTTGGACACCAGAGCTCTCAATAACTTAATTAACAATGAATGAAGGTGATAACACACCAAATATAATATACTTAAGCTGTAACACAAGATAAGAATGAATAAAATAGCCTTAAGTACCACACTAAAGGAAACCCTAGCTTCATTTGTCTGCAACACGAAGGATAGAACTGGCAACTCATAATGCAGCTTCACTTGATAATTAAACTAGATTCCCACAGCCTTGACACAGTCAAATACACTTGCTTGAATGATGTACACAAGTAGATAAGCAAGGTAGAACAATGTTTGCTCCCAAAAGGCTAAATCCCTAATTTCAAGGGTAACAAATTAACTTCGCAATGTAGCTTTAGATCTGAATAGCTTCAGCACAAAGTAGCTTCATCATAGAATAGCTTCAGCACATGATCGCTTTAGAGTAGAATAGTTTCAGAACTAACCTGCATTTGTCACCCTCGGCGTTGATATCTTCATAAACCTTTGCCCAACAAGATTCACAGAGATTGGAGCAAGGTACAACAATGATTACTCACAAAAGGCTTAATTCACAAATTCAACGGTAGAATGGTCTCTTCACAATGTAGCTTCGATTCAACCCTGTAAATGCCTTCCACCGCTCTCAGTAGCAAAGATACACTTGCTTAAGAGATAAAATCAGTGAAACCAGCAAGATATAATAAAGATTACACACAACATCCTTGTTGTTCCCAAACCCCCAGCTTTAGGCTTCAATGGGTAAAATTGTAGTTCAGCTTCAAAAACTAGTCAAACATCACTCCCCCAGTCTTTAATATTCCAAATACAATTGCTCACATATCAAACACATGAAACATAGCAAGGTATAACAAAGTGTATGCTCACAGTAGCAACATGACAGTTAAAAGGACTATTTTTCAGTTTTGTCAAACACTTCCTTAAGAGGCTTCAATTCCTCAGCAACCAAAGTCTTCCACAGCTTCAAAAAGATTTATTACACTTGCTTTAAAGCTAGGGCATGATATATTAAAAGGGGCTTAACCTAGCATCTCACACCACAACAAATTACACCCAAATTAGGCTTCAAAAGAGGGTTCCAGCTGCAGCAATTTTATCAAGGCAAACTTAATATTTCACCATTACAGAACTCTGGATTTTGGCTCTCTCAATCATATATTAACTATATGAACGTACTCTGATGTATAACACATCAGTCACAGCAATATATAGTGAATTTAATACTCAAACAGACTTAAAAATATGTCTAAACACAGGCAAATGATGTTCACAATATCAAATACTGACACGACCCTTCCTCAGGATAGATCTCAACTTAGACAGTCTCAAATCAACAATCTAGACATGCTCAGATGATAGACAATTGGTATATAGCATGATTTCAACATGATAAGTTCAGTTTCAGTAGATTAAACTAGAAATCCAAGATTATCTAGTGGTTTGAGATATGATATTCAATACCAGCCTTAATATGTAGTCTCAGGCACCTTCAGCTGTTGAATATCCCTAAAATATGTATGGTCAACCCTTGTTCAAGCTCCATAAATGACCTCATTAACTTCAAACTACTTCAGCCACCTCTTGTACTAGAAAATCTGCTCTTGACAGCCTCACTCATCCTCACTTCAACTGTGCTCCCTTAAGGCAAATTTTAGAGATTCATTGAAGCTCAAACATCATACAATATCTCTGAAATTGTTGTTCATCTCAGCTCTCAAATAGGACTTTTTCTCAGCTGCTATAGACTCTCTTTTTTAGTCTCTGAGGCACACTTCCACAAATGCTATAAAAGCATATTTATAGGGTCCTCATTTCAGCCCTACTATAGATAAAATTCTTCTTACAATGGCTAATGAAACAAGAATGTTGGTTTCTCCCTACAGGATCATAATGCCACGTGGCAGCGGTATATTCTAAGCTCATTCACAGCTCACAAATACACATAGCAGACTTATTTTTGAAATTATTTTCCTTAAAGATAAAGCAAGGCTATTATCACACTTTCTCTAAAGGACCACTGTGCACGTGTCATTTGAATATTCATTGTACAGCCTTATAACCACAATTGTATATGGACTTCCAGAAATGCCCTTCAACTTGACACTTGTTGTGCATACAAGAGACTTAGTAATTCTTAGCCTAGTTGATACAATGTACCTTCATACAAGGGAATTAAATTGTCTCAATATTTTGGAGTAGAGAACTTTGTTGTAGCTTGTACTGAACCATGAGCTTGTCGAACCATGAGCTTGCTAAACCATGACCTTGCCGAGCCTTTAAGTGATGAACCTTTAGGTACCGAACCCTGTAAGTGCCGAACCATCCTTTAAGTGCCGAACCATGTAAGTGCCAAACCCTTTAAGTGCCGAACTCTTTCATCAACAAGGTAACACATTTAAAGTGCACAACACTTGATCAACCATGAATCAACAATCTCCCCCTTTTGCACTTTCAAATGTTAAAAACCTATTTTTAACATTGGAAGTCAAAAGGTGAATAGATATATCAATGAAAAATTGAAAGCCAGAACCTTTTCAATTCAGAAGTATCAGAGAAGATGAGGTACAAACTTTGAAGTGAGATATAAAAGAATTATGAATAAGGAGCTGCCGAACTAAGCATCATACCTGCAGGATTTGTGACGACCCTGGATTTTTCAACCTAGTGTATCCTGTGATGACCCAATATGGATCCAGAATGCGGAAGAAAAAGATGAAACAATGGTCTCTAGAGATACAACGCATCTCTAAGACACCAATGTGACACTCAATGAGGTCACGAAACCCAAAGGAAACAAATGTGGAAGCAACATTTGAAAAATGGACAAGAATGAACCTAGGGGCAAAATGGTCATTTCCAACATAAAAGTGGGTGCCACCGAGCATACAATTGGAAAGACAATGAAAAATTAATCAAGTTAAAAAAAAACATTCACTTGATTTGGAGTCTGGATGAAGAAGATATGGCTAGCGGAAGAAAAAGGGGCAAAAAGGTCAAAAGAAGCAATCCCTAGAACATCAAACTGGTTACCACACCTTCCTAACCGGTTAGGAGGCTAAAAATCACAACCACAACACTGCCCAAGTGATGAGCACTAAAAAGTGCGCATTTAAACCCTTTAAGCTTAGGTATTCTAGGACCTTTATCTATCTTATTTTCCCGCTCTAGATTAATTTTGTATTATTTCCATTTTCAGGTACTTATCCCCAAAATAAGCTAACTTAGCAAAATAAGAGCATAATTGAAATAATCTTGAGATGAATCAAAGAAAGGAGCAAAGTGGGAGCAAAAGGAAGCAAGTGGTGGAAATTCAGCAAGTTTGATCGATCGATCGAAAGCTCATCGATCTCAGCATTTCAAAATGGATCCAAGCTCTTTTGTCCTTATCTAAAGATCCCATAAAGTTCGATCAATCCAACTTTTTTCCGATCGATTGAAAAGATTACATCTTATCCAGTTGTACCACCCTACCTACCACACATGTCTCTTTCCCAAAGATATCTTCAAAATATCTCAGATTTGTCTTTATCCAAAAAGGCGCTGCCATAGAGGATTGATCCAACTTAAGTTCGATAGACCTCAGCCATGTTCGATCAATCTCACCACAAGTTTGATCAATAGAACTTCCTCAAGCCTGAGAAAATTCAATTTCCAGCTCATTAAAAGTTGTCTCATATCCAATCATTAGAAGGATTATTGGTGTACGAGCCCAGCTCATTGGGGGTGACATTTAACCTACCTATATAAAGAATATGAGCAATTCTTGATATAAGGAAGAGAAACACACTAAAGACACAATTTCCATATTCTTAGTGAGGAAGAAAAGAAGAAAGGAGGCTAGAGACACAAGCTTGGAGTTCTTCCATTAACCAAGAAGATGAGCAATCTCTATCATGGAGTTAGCCCTTGAGGGTTGGAGGACACCATCCATGAGTGGCGAGACATCCTCTTGGGGCTAGAGATAGCCCTAAGCATGCTTTCTACATCTTGATTTATGTATTTTTGAGGCGATTTGTATTGTGATAGATGTTTTGACACTTTTATATATATAGATCTTGTTTATTCAATGATTTGTGTGGTATAATGCTTCCAATTGATCATTTCATTCTATCCATATGTCTATGTATGCTAGAATAGATGTTCATGTGTTTGTCTCTAGATTTTGTGTTATTGATGCATATCTATCTGTATTAATGCTATAGATCTAGAGATTGTCAAGACATAGTGCTTAACGGAATGCTCTTGTGGTTTATTTGATGGTTCATACTCATTTTTTGATGGATTGTGCCTCTCCCTTAGTTTAATTAGTTTAATTTCATGTTATTAGCTTAATTGTAGCGTAGTTGTAGCTTAGAAGTTAAATGGGAGGACAATCCATGCTTGATGTTTGAAGTTCCATACTTATGAAAGTAAGCAGCATATGTCTCTAACTTTGTGATGTGTTTGGATTGTGAGCTTAAAGAAATGATTAATGGCTTAGTTTGATATATTGTGCTATCCATCGTGTTACTTAGACAATATATACTTAATTTATCATCCATGCTTGTTGAAACAACCACATACACACTATTGTTGCAATACATAATTTTCCCCTCATTAATCATTTATTGAGGGTGTAGAAAAGCTATGCTTAGTGGTGACCTTTAAACCTCAAGATCTCTCTCTCTTACTTTCTCCCTATTGCATTTAATTGTTTACTTTAGTTTAAATTGCATCTTAGTATAATTCAATCACGAACCAATCTTTTGATCACTCGACCTACTAACCCTAATCTCGATTCCACAACCTAATACGACCCACCAATCCCTTGGGACGATCCCTACTAGCCCTAACTATATTTTTAGTGAAAGGTAGTTGATAAGTGCTTAAATGCTGCACATTTCAGCACCTAAGCTAAGGTATTTCAGTCTTTGCATCTATCTTAATTTTATGTTGTAGTCCTAATTTATGTTTATGTGTATTTCAGGGCAATAAAGTTAAAATGAGCTAAGAACGGTCCAATTAAGCCTTTTTGGAGTTAAGCAAAGATTTTCAGACAATGGCATAAAGCGGTCAATTTCAGGCCTTTGATGATGTTCCCAAAGATGGAGAAGCAAACCAAATAGCCCGGGGCAAAAATGGAGCTGAATAAGGCTTAAAGGAATTTGTCAACTCTGGGGGGATTGATCCCCAGGGTGGGGGATCAGGGATCGATTCCCCAGGACTTAGCAACATTACAGTTTTTATTTAATTTTTGGGCTCATTTTGGGAACTGTTGGGCTTTAATGAGATTGTTACTTAAGGCCCAGTGAGCCATTAGATTAGGGTTAGTTTTAGTTTTTATTTAGGTAAAGATTATTAGAGAAATGAATTAAGTTTTATTTTTTGATTAATTTTCTGTATCGTAGTATCGTATTTTCTCTCTGGAAAAACACGCGAAAAAGAAAAAAAGCAAGAACAGGCTAGGGTTTGGAAGAAAAGTTCAGAGAAGATGAAGCAGATGATGGGGATTGTCCTGTCTTCGACTCCATCAACCATGAGTGGCTGATTCTTCTACTTAGGGTTGGATAAACCCTAAGCATGTAACCTATTCTCTCTCTCTTTTCATACTTTTTGGGGATTAATTTATGTAATTAGTGTATAGTCTTGAATATTATGAATTAAATTCTTCCAATTGATTATCTGTATTAATCTCATATTGTCTTATGTGTGGTTGATTGATAAACAAATTTTACACATGAATTCTTTGTTAATTGATTCTTGTGATGGCTATGCATGGTATTGCTTAGTTGTAATTGTGTTTCAAATTGATGAAAAATGCTTCCATTTGATGGATGGTACTACATGTTTAGGTTAATTTGTTGTCTAATTAGTTTTAAATTCATGTTTAATTAGTTTAATTTAAGTTTAATTAATTTAATTGCAATTCAATTATTAGGTAAGTAGACCATCCATACTTATGTTTGAATTCCATACTTTTTGTCACAATTGCATTATCTTCTAGATTAATGTGTGTTAAATTTGTAACTTGGATTGATAAATCATGCTTTGAATGGGTGAATTGCACTACACTTAGTTTAATTGTCATTAGGTAGTTGATTCATGCTTGAAATTGATCGTTTACACTTTTCATTGCACTTGTTAGCCACATATAGATTACATAGTATTATTTCCCCAATTAGTTGAAAGTGAGTGAGTTAGGGAATGTGCTTAGTGGTGAATCCTACACCCTAAGTCTCTTTCCAATCTTTTAAATTCTATTTCTTTATTGCAATCATTTAGTTTAAAATTAGTTTTAATCACAAACAAAACCCTTTTGGCAATCACATAAGCACTAAAGTAGAATTCAATTCTGGAAAACCTATAATTGTTTAGATCTCTTGGGACGATCCCTGCTCACTTCATACTCCATAGTATAAGTGTTTAGTGGTTTTATAAATTTTAAAATATGGTGCCCACTTGACATTATTTCTAAACCTAAAGTGTTGTGCATTATTTTGTGCACACGCTCGGTCGCACCATAGTTTTGGTGCCGTTGCTGGGGATCTAACGGTTTTGAAGAATTGAATTAAACATTAGTTCTTTGTTGATTGTCTACTTTTAAGTCATTTTAATTTTTTTTTAAATTTTTTTTATTTGATTTGTCAATTAGGTACTTGAAGCAAAGTGGAGCAAACGCTGGACTTAGAAGCAATTAAAAAAATTTGAAGTTGCTTAAGGACTATCTGTAAGTTCTCTTTAATTTTAGTACTTTAATTGTATACCAATTTGCATGCTTTGGACAGCCCAAGTGGAGGCTTAAATTGAATTGTTTTATTTTTAAGTCCAAGCATACCTTCTTGTAGAAGGCATCGGCCCGTGTGGAGGCATTTATTTGTTTTAAGTGCATTGATATTATTGAGGAGTTTGGGAACATCGTATGTGGAGGTTGAAATTTTGAAATGTTGGTGTGTTGACTTGTTCTAGTGCATGCATGGTCGTAGATCACTTAATCGTCCTCTTGCTCCTGTAAATCAAAATCTCAAAATTTTTCTTCGGTGTTTAAGAAGTAGTACTAGGGATAGTCATCTTAATTTTTCAAATTTTGATCTTCCATCACCTTTAATGGAAGATCCAATTGAAGATCCCATTGTAGATCTTGGTCATGTGGATCATAATGGTGTGCACCACCCACCACAAGTTCATATTGTGGATCCTCAAGGTGTGCATCCACCTTTGGGAATGCCACAACCAGTTAATCATGCGGTGTAACAACCTAATCTAGGGATGCCAAGGCCAAATGTTGTTCCCCCAATTGGTGAGCAACAACAACAATATGTTCAAATGGCATACCCTCAACAAGGTCAAATGGCATATCATCAACAAAGTCAAATGCCATATCCTCCTCTCAATCCTCTCAATCCTCCAATGGTCCTTAGGGATCGTTACACTCCAAATCAATATAATGCACCTACTTGCATTCAATTGCCAAATTTTCGTGCTAATCATTATGAGATTAAGGCTTCCACCATTAACATGTGCCCCCTTTTCTATGGGTTGAGCAATGAAGAGCCTTATAAACATTTAGATGAGTTTTTGGAAGTCTACTCCACCGTGAAAATCCCAGATGTTCCGGAAGAAGTCCTAAAAATGAAGCTTTTCCCTTTCACTCTTTGGGATAAAGCTAAATATTGGTTCAACAACTTGCGGCCAAATACAATCACCTCTTGGGCACAATTGCAACAAGAGTTCTTAAAAAAGTATTACCCCGTAAGTCGAACTGATGCCATGAGAACTTCCATTCGTGAATTTAAACTACAAGAAGGAGAACCCCTTCATGAAGCATGGGAACGTTTGAATGACTTGCTACGAAAGTGTCCACATCATGACATTCCTAAGTGGCAATTAGTTCAATGTTTCTTTTCAAGTTTATCCGATGCCAATAAGGGCATTGTTGATGCTTCTTGTTGCGGAAGCTACATTAAAGAAATGAAGATGAAATTTGACAACTTTTCGAAAAAATGAGTGAAAACTCAATGCATAGATCTTCATCTTCTAGGGGTAGTCACCTAGCACATATGGGAGGAAAGAAAGCTATAAATCAAATAGACTCTTCCATGGAAATTGCCACTGAGGTCAAAAATCTTACTCAAAGGTTTGATACATTCCTTTTGAATCAAGGTCCGGCAACTCAATCATATCCTCACCATTCCAATGAAATGTGCATGACTTGTTCTAGTTACACTCACCATACTTCAAATTGCCCTCTTGGACAAATTATACCAAGTGAGTCTCAAGAACAAGCAAATGTTGCTTTCATTCATCAAGGGAACAACCCTTATTCCAATACTTACAATCCGGGGTGGAAAAATCATCCAAACTTTGCATGGAGAAATCAAGGAGACGGTGCAAACCCTCCTCAAACTCAAGGTTACCAAGCAAAGTATGTTCCCCCACATCTCCAAAATCAAAATCAGAATTCTCAAGGTTACCGTCCTTCATTTTATCCTCAAAATGTGAATCAATATTCTCATCCACAAGCATCAAATTCTTAATCTTACTCTAATCCAAATCAAGCGCCTCCTAAGAGTTCCGCTTTTGAGGACAAAGTCTTGCAAGCTTTAGGTAATCTTCAAAAAGATAATCAACTGTTTCATTCTCACTCTCAATCAATTGCAAAGCTTGAAGCTCAAATTGGGCAATTAGCTAATTCTTTAAATGTGAGAGAGAAAGGTAAGTTGCCTAGTCAAACTGAGACCAATCCTAAAGGGCAATTTATGGCGCAAGCAAGTCCTTTATCAGAATTTTCTGGAAATAAGCAAGTTCAAGCAATTATTACCTTGAGGAGTGGTAGGAAAGTGGATAATAAGGTAGAGGTACCTAAGGAGGATAATGAACTGAAGCAACCAAGTGGTAGCATCCGTCCCATTCCAAATCCTATTCCTATTTCTTTGGATGCTAGTGGTTCCAAAATGGACATTCCGTCATCTTCATCACAATCTCCCCAATTAGAGAAGCCTTATGAGCCAAAAGCTCCATTTCCTTAAGCTTTGAGAGAGACTTCATCATTTGGGAGACAAGAAGGGAAAATTCATGATATGATGGAAGTGTTTAAACAAGTAAAAATCAATCTTCCTCTTCTAGATGCAATTAGGCAAATTCCACCATATGCAAAGTTCTTGAAGGACTTGTGCACACAAAAGAGGAAGATTAAGGGAAGAGACCTTAAGAAAGTGCTTTTAACGGAATAAGTGAGTTCCATCATTCTGTCTAACACTCCTCCTAAGTTCAAGGATCCGGGTGCTCCGACCATTTCTTGTGTTATTGGAAACCAAGAGGTTCGTAGAGCTCTCCTTGATTTAGGTGCAAGTATCAATCTCATTCCATACTCTGTTTACTTGCAGTTAGGGTTAGGGGACTTGAAGCCAACATCGGTAGTAATCCAACTAGCCGATAGATCAATTAAGAAACCAAGGGGGATTGTTGAGGATATTCTAATTAAGGTTGATAATTTTATTTCCCGGTTGATTTTGTGGTACTAGATAGTGAGCCAGTCCCTAATCTCACCAATCACATTCCAGTCATCCTAGGAAGGCCATTCCTTACCACTGCCAATGCCATCATTAATTGTAGATCCGGCATTATGGACATCTCTTTTGGCAACATGATGGTTAAGCTTAATGTATTCAATGCAAGTCAACATCCCACAGATGAAGACGAGTGTTTCCTAGTGGATGTCTTGGATGAAACCATAGAGGAGACTTTTCCCTCTATTCCCTCTAAGGACCCTCTTGAGGCGTGCCTTTGTGAAATGTTTGAAAGTTGTGGTTTTGACACAGAAGGATCCATAAGTGAGGTGAATGCTTTAATGGACTCTGTGGCCACTTTGGATTACCCACATTGGAAAAGCAAGAAAGAACCTCTTCCTTCACTCTCTAGTACTCCACCAGTTCCATCTTTCATCTCTCCTCCAATTCTTGAGCTTAAGCCTCTTCCATCAAATCTGAAATACGCCTTCTTAGGCCCAAAAGAGACTCTTCCGGTCATCATTGCTTCCAATCTTGAAAATGACCAAGAGAATGATCTTTTGGAAGTGCTTAAAGCTAAAAAAGAAGCCATTGGATGGAGTGTGGCTGACCTAAAAGGCATTGACCCTTCTATTTGTATGCATCGCATACACATGGAAGAGGATGAAAGGCCATTTAGGGATGCTCAAAGGAGATTGAACCCAAATATGAAGGAAGTTGTCATGAAGGAGGTTGTGAAACTTCTAGATGCAGGAATCATTTATCATATCTCTGATTCCAAATAGGTTAGTCCAACTCAAGTGGTTCCTAAAAAGTCGGGAATCACAGTTGTTGAAAATGCTAAGGGTGATCTTATTTCGAAACGCACCGCCACTTCATGGCGTATTTGCATAGATTACCGAAAGCTGAATTCTGCCACTAGGAAGGACCATTTTCCATTGCCTTTCATTGACCAAATCTTGGAAAGATTGGCTGGGCAACAATACTATTGCTTCCTAGATGGTTACTCGGGGTACAATCAAGTGGCCCTAGATCCATTGGATCAAGAAAAGACCACATTCACATGTCCTTTCGGTACATTTGCTTATCGACGGATGCCTTTCGGATTGTGCAATGCTCCTGCCACTTTCCAAAGGTGTATGATGTCAATTTTTTCGGACATGGTGGAGAAGTATTTAGAAGTCTTCATAGATGACTTCTCGGTTTTTGGGTCCTCATTTGATTCGTGTCTCCAAAATCTTAAAAAAGTGCTTCAAAGATGTCGTGAGACTAATCTTGTGTTAAGTTGGGAAAAGAGCCATTTCATGGTTCAAGAAGGAATCGTGCTTGGACATGTCATCTCTAAAAGAGGAATAGAAGTAGATAGAGTGAAAGTTGAGCTAATTCTGAATTGTCTCCACCTACTACGGTGAGAGAAATCCGCTCCTTTCTAGGACATGCCGGTTTTTATCGCCGGTTCATCAAAGACTTTAGCAAAATTGCTAGACCCTTGTGCAACCTTCTTGCCAAGGAGACTCCATTTGTCTTTGATAAAGCATGCCTAAATGCTTTTCATCAACTTCGTACTCTTCTATCATCCGCTCCCATAATGCAACCTCCAAATTGGTCATTACCATTTGAGATTATGTGTGATGCTTCCGACTTCGCAATGGGTGCTATTTTGGGGCAAAGGGTAGGTAAACTACCATATGCTACATACTATGCGAGTAAGACTTTCTCAGGTGCCCAATTGAACTATTCTACCACCGAGAAAGAGTTACTTGCCGTAGTATTTGCCCTTGATAAATTCCGGTCAAATCTCTTAGGATCCATGGTAATTGTGTTTTCCGATCATACCGCTCTTAGGCATCTTTTAATGAAAAAGGAAACCAAACCTCGCTTGATAAGATGGATCCTACTTCTTCAAGAATTTGATTTTGAAATCAAGGATAAAAAGGGCTCCGACAATGTCGTTGCCAATCATCTGTCTAGATTAATGGTTGAATCTTCTCCAAATCTTGAAATTCATGAATCATTTCTGGATGAACAACTCTTTCAAATCTCAAATGGGACGTTGCCTTGTTTCGCCGACATTGTTAATTATCTTGTAACCGGCAAACTTCCCATTACTTGGTCAAAACAAGAAAAGGACCGATTCTTTGCTACCATCCAGAAATACTATTGGGAAGATCCCATTCTGTTTCGTTATTGCCCGGATCAAATCATAAGAAGATGTGTGCCAAAAAGTGAAGTTCCGAGCATCCTTGTGTTTTGTCACAAACTTGCTTGTGGTGGGCATTTCAGTGGAAAAAAGACCGCTTTGAAGGTTCTTCAAAGTGGGCTCTTCTGGCCCACTATCCACCGAGATGCCTATAACTTTTGCAAGGTGTGTGTTCGGTGCCAAAAGTTGGGGTCAATGTCAAAGAGAGACATGATGCCCTTAACTTCAGTCTTCGTTGTTGAAATCTTCGATGTATGGGGCATAGACTTTATGGGACCATTCCCAATGTCTTATGGCTTTCAATACATCCTCGTTGCCATTGATTATGTTTTAAAGTGGGTTGAGGCTTGTGCTACCAAAACGAATGACCACTCCGTGGTAATTGCATTCGTTAAATCAAATATCTTTGCTCGTTTTGGTATGCTAAGGGCTATGATAAGTGATGGAGGAAAACATTTCTGTAATCAATTCTTGAAACAACTTTTCTTGAAATACTCCATCACACATAAAGTGGCCACTCCCTACCATCCCCAAACAAGTGGGCAAGTCGAGGTGTCAAATAGGGAAATCAAGCATATTCTTGAGAAAACTGTCAATCCGACCCAAAAAGATTGGTCAAGAAAATTGAACGATGCTTTGTGGGCTTACCAGATAGCTTATAAGACTCCAATAGGCATGTCTCCATATAGACTTGTTTATGGGAAGCCTTGTTATCTTCCGGTTGAGTTAGAACACAAAGCACTTTGGGCAATAAAAAGGCTCAACTTTGATCTTGATAAGGCTGGAAAGGACCGTTTACTTCAACTCAATGAGCTAGAGGAATTGAGAAATGATGCCTATGATAGTTCAAAATTTTACAAGGCAAGGACAAAAGCATTTCATGATAAACATATTGTGAAAATGTCCTTTGAAGCTGGTCAAAAGGCTTGGTTATTCAACTCTAGGCTCAAATTTTTCCCTGGAAAGCTTCGAACCAAATGGGAAGGCCCTTATCAAATTATCTCCGTCTCACCTCATGGGGCAGTTGAACTTAAAAATCTAAAAGATGAAGGGACCTTCAAAGTTAATGGTCAAAGGCTTAAACCATACATTGATGGACAAAATTTTCAAAGAAATGTGGAATCTGCCCTCTTGGTAGATCCCATTTACTTTGAAGATTAAGAACATCTCACGTCTTTCTAGCAACGTTAAACACTAGTTGTATCGAGTTTCTCTTTCGTTGCATCTTAATTTCCATTTATTATTATTTTATTTTTATTTTTCCTTTTGTACATTTATGCATTTTTAAATTAGAAAAAAAAAGTGAAAAAAAAAAAAAAAATTTGTAAATGAGTAATGTAGGTTGGTGTTTGATTTTATTTCTATTTTATTATTATTATTTTTATTATTTTTTTTTGTATATATTTCATGTTAGTTTTGATTTATTCAAAAACATAAATTTTTTTTTTTTAAAAAAGTATTAATTAGTATAGGTTGATAAGTGATTTTATTTCAATTTTATTTATTATTATTATTATTTTTATTTTTTTATCTATTTTTCATTTTAGTGTATATATTCTTTTTAGTTTAGTTTAGTTTTATTTATTTATTTTATTTTATTTTTTTTTAAAAAAAAAATTTGAAAAATTGAAAAAAAAGGAAAAAAGAAAGATCGATCCCCAAAATGGGTAGGAGATCGATCCCATTTTCTTGGCAGAGAGCAACAAAAAAATAGGCCAAGTGGATTGATCCCCTGTCCAAAGGGATCGATCCCATTTTACTTATGTTTCTCCCTTCTCATTAAACAGTGAAGGGGACATTTTTTGCCTAAAATTGTCGATCCCCCATCAAAGCAGATCGATCGCCCCTTAGCTTTGTTGTGCCCTGCCTTCAATCTCCAAAATACATTCCTCTCTGTTCTCCCAGTTCCGAGTCGCCACTCTAAATTTCCTCCTGGCGTTCACGGTGTACAGGAACCCACAATCTTCCGCTGATCTCTTCTCCTCTTCCACGGTGTCGCGGCTGTTAAAAAAGGCGCCATGGTTCTGAGTTCTTCTCCGCCGACGGTTTGAGTTTGCCGTTGGCTTCGCCTTTTATTTTCTGACGCGGTTGTTCGTTGCTTTCCGGCGTCGCATCTGGGTTCGTCTTTCCGACGCCGTTTGCCGTTTTCTGGGTTCGTTAGCCGGTAATTCCGGCTGGTTGGTTCGCAGCTCGTTATTCTCCAGCGAGGTCGCGGCTACATCGGCATCATATTCCAGCGATCTCGGCTTCATCAGTGTCCCTTTTCTTCCAGCGATCGCGGCTGGTTTACGGCTGCATCAGCGTCGTCTTTCCGGCGAATTTTTGGATCACCGAATTCTTGCGGCTGTTGGTTCTTTCCCGACGTTGCGGCTGTCCGCCGTTGCTTTCCGGCAATCGCGGCGGGGTCTTTGCAGCGTCGAGGCTGGATTCTCTCCGTAGATCGCAGCTGGTTCTTCTTTAGATCGCGGCTGTCTTGTCGGCGGTTAATCTCGTCTCCGGCGAGCTTCTGGGTCGCCGTTCTCCGGCCAGTTGCAGGTCTTCCGGCCATGTATGGGTCCGATTTTTGTATTTAAAAAAAAAAAAAAAAAGAAAAAGAAAAAGAAAAAGGAAAGAAAAGAAAAGAAAATATATATATATATATATATATATATATATATATATATATATATATATATACACACACATAAAAAAAAAAAAAAAAAAAAAAAAAAAGTTGAATTAAAAAAAAAAAAAACAAAAAAAGTTGAATTGTTGATTAAAAATAAAATAAAAAATAAATTGTATTGATTTTATTTATTTATTTATTTAAAAAAAAAGTGTTGAATAGATGATTAAAAAAAATAATAATAAAAAATAAATAAAAATATAAATATAAATTAAATTGTTGATTGTAAAAAAATTAAAAACAAGAATCAATTCAGTAGATTTTGTAATAAGGTTTTTATTTATTTCTTTCTTTTTTTAAAATAAATACAAAAAAAAATAAAAAAATAAATAATAATAAATAAATAAAAAATCAAAAGTCCCAATCCGTCTTGCTAGAGAAGTTAAACTTAGCCCATTTTATTTTTTATTTCTTTTGTAGGTTGTGTACACATAATCTTTTTCTTTGTTTCTTTAAAAAAAAAAAAAAAAATCAAAAAAAAAAAATATGTTACTAGTATGCCCTTATGCTTGGTTATACATGTTTCATCTTTTATCCAGGGTTTCATCTCATATCTCTTTGGAGCATGTTATATATTGTTTTGGACTGTAAGTATTGCTTATCCCATATGCTATTTGATGTGAGTTTGCTAGTATGGTTATACAGTTAGGTTTTTGCATCCAAGTTTTGGGGAGAGATCTTTCCTACTGGATCACTGCTGGACTTCATAATCGTTTCCATCACTGTATACTTTTTCCATCATTTTTCATTGTTCTCATTGCACATTGAGGACAATGTACAATTTAAGTTTGGGGGTAAGGTCATCATGCTTCACTCTATTTTAAGTTAAGCTTTAAATGCATGATGAGATTTGAGATGTGTTCGGCAATGATTTCGAACTTTTGAAGCATAGTGCCTTTGAAAAGCAAGTTGTTAGAGTCTAATATTTCTTGTATGCTCTAGGATGCCATTTAGGGGTAAATTTTTAATTTTTGATATCCTGTTTGCTCTTGTGGTACACATCATCTTGTTGGCTGAAAATGCTTTGAGAGTTGATTCTAGAATTCTACACTTGCACTTGTGCACACTAGCATTTAATTTGTGGGGTACATGCTTCGTTGATTATTGTCTTGGTTTGTTCCAATTAAGCTAGTATGCTTTGAAAGCTTTCATTCTTGATAAAATGACCTTGCAAAGAAAAGAAAGAAAGAAATAAATAAATAAATAAAAAACTGCATTCTTTCAACATGTCAACTGATTAAAAAGGAAGACAAGGAAAAAATGTAAGATGTATGATTAGTTTGAGTTCGTAGCCTAGTCATTCTGAGTCATTAGTGTCTTTACACTTAACGCCCTAAGACCATCTGGTTTGGGAGTCGTTGGCTCAACGTTTGTTACATGGGGTGATTAGAGAGCTTAATGAACTTGGACATTGCATATATTCATACATAAAAAAATAAATAAATAAAAATTTTTAAAAAAATGAAATCAATAAAAAAATGTTTGATTGAATAACAAGGTTCATTCAATGTCTTGATGTCTGGTACTATATCTGTATGCTAGTTTGAGGGTAAGGCTATGCCATTATTTGATTTGCTAAGATAGCAACACATTTTGATGCCGGTTCACAAAAAAATGATGATAGAATTGATTCAATTTGCATGATTAACTTGCTTGATGTGTGGAGGACCATTGTTGCTTACATGATGTTGAAATATTGAGAATAGCTTAGAAATGGTAGAAATTTGCATACTTAAAGTAGTCTACTTTAAACACTTATTTGATATATGTCATTGCTTCTCAAGTAAGAAAGAGCTGTTGATGTTTGTGGGTATTATTTCGGTAAACCCTCACGAGACTTCACTCGTCCACTAGGGGTAACCTAGGGGTTTAAAAGGCTTGTTGCATATGCTAAATGCAATCGTGATCCCTACGAAAGTGGTGTTATCTTTATTTGCTTTATTAGTTCATAATTATATATATGTTTGTTTCATTTCCATGCTGTAGTTTATTGCTAGGGACTAGCAATATCTAAGTTTGGGGGCGTGATAAGTGCTTAAATGTTGCACATTTCAGCACCTAAGCTAAGGTATTTCAGTCTTTGCATCTATCTTAATTTTATGTTTTAGTCCTAATTTATGTTTATGTGTATTTAAGGGCAATAAAGTTAAAATGAGCTAAGAACGGTCCAATTAAGCGTTTTTGGAGTTAAGCAAAGATTTTCAGACAATGGCACAAAGCGGTCAATTTCGGGCCTTTGATGATGTTCCCAAAGATGGAGAAGCAAACCAAATAGCCCGGGGCAAAAATGGAGCTAAATAAGGCTTAAAGGAATTTGTCAACTCTGGGGGGATCGATCCCCAGGGTGGGGGATCGGGGATCGATCCCCCAGGACTTAGCAACATTACAGTTTTTATTTAATTTTTGGGCTCATTTTGGGAACTGTTGGGCTTTAATGAGATTGTTACTTAAGGCCCAGTGAGCCATTAGATTAGGGTTAGTTTTAGTTTTTATTTAGGTAAAGATTATTAGAGAAATGAATTAAGTTTTATTTTATGATTATTTTTCTGTATCGTAGTATCGTATTTTTTCTCTGGAAAAACACACGAAAAAAGAGAAAAAGCAAGAACAGGCTAGGGTTTAGAAGAAAAGTTTAGAGAAGATGAAGCAGATGATGGGGATTGTCCTATCTTCGACTCCATCAACCATGAGTGGCTGATTCTTCTACTTAGGGTTGGATAAACCCTAAGCGTGTAACCTATTCTCTCTCTCTTTTCATACTTTTTGGGGATTAATTTATGTAATTAGTGTATAGTCTTGAATATTATGAATTAAATTCTTCCAATTGATAATGTGTATTAATCTCATATTGTCTTATGTGTGGTTGATTGATAAACAAATTTTACACATGAATTCTTTGTTAATTGATTCTTGTGATGGCTATGCATGGTATTGCTTAGTTGTAATTGTGTTTCAAATTGATGAAAAATGCTTCCATTTGATGGATGGTACTACATGTTTAGGTTAATTTGTTGTCTAATTAGTTTTAAATTCATGTTTAATTAGTTTAATTTAAGTTTAATTAATTTAATTACAATTCAATTATTAGGTAAGTAGACCATCCATACTTATGTTTGAATTCCATACTTTTTGTCACAATTGCATTATCTTCTAGATTAATGTGTGTTAAATTTGTAACTTGGATTGATAAATCATGCTTTGAATGGGTGAATTGCACTACACTTAGTTTAATTGTCATTAGGTAGTTGATTCATGCTTGAAATTGATGGTTTATACTTTTCATTGCACTTGTTAGCCACATATAGATTACATAGTATTATTTCCCCAATTAGTTGAAAGTGAGTGAGTTAGGGAATGTGCTTAGTGGTGAATCCTACACCCTAAGTCTCTTTCCAATCTCTTAAACTCTATTTCTTTATTGCAATCATTTAGTTTAAAATTAGTTTTAATCACAAACAAAACCCTTTTGGCAATCACATAAGCACTAAAGTAGAATTCAATTCTGGAAAACCTATAATTGTTTAGATCTCTTGGGACGATCCCTGCTCACTTCATACTCCATAGTATAAGTGTTTAGTGGTTTTATAAATTTTAAAATATGGTGCCCACTTGACATTATTTCTAAACCTAAAGTGTTGTGCATTATTTTGTGCACACGCTCGGTCGCACCAGTAGTAGTGGCAAATTATAAATGTAAAACTTGGCCACACTCACCATAGTCCAACACCACTCTCTTTTACATAAACTTTGGTTTGGATTGTGTGACGACCACGGATCACAGCAAGTTTTTGGCGCTGTTGCCGGGGATTGATTGAAGGCAACGTCGTATTTGTGGAATCAATTAGGAATTAGTACTCTTTTGATCGTGTTTCTACTTTGTTTTCATTTTCATTTTGGTTACTTATTGTGTTGGTTCTTATTTGACTACGTGCATTGAAAAGAAGGTGAGCAAAGGAGCATTTCAAGCAAGAAGCTAAGCAAAAACAAGGAAAAAGCTAAAATCTAAAAATTTACAAAGCTAAAATTGAAAATTGAATTGAAGTGCTAAAGGACCCTTTGTGAGCTCTTTCTTAACTCAATCTCTAGTTAAATCGTCGGCCCACGTGGAAGCTTGTATTTCAATTCTTAGATAAATTGTGAGCCCATGTGGAGGCAACTTTATTGTTCTTTGCATATTGTTGAAAGCATAGGAGTATGGGATCATTGTATGTGGAGATTTGTTGATTGATTTGTTACGGGGGCGAAGTGTTTGCTTAGTTGATTTCATTGTCGTGTTTTTTGAATTTCATGCGGTCTTAACCAACCCCATCATAACCAATGGAAACTCTAGAGGGTCATCTTGGTTGTTTAGACCCGAACTTCATGGAACATCCTTATTTCAACCAATTTCCTCCTGGAGTTCAAGCTCTAATTCCTCCAATGATCCTTCGTGATCATTATAATCTTCATGAATACCATGCACCAACTTGTATCATGCTTCCTAATTTTGAGGCCAATCAATCTGAAATCAAGCCCGAGCCCATTCAAATGTGTCCACTATTTTATGGCTTAGATGGTGAGGAGCCATATAAACATCTCAATGAATTTCTTGAAATATGCTCCACCATGAAGTACATGAATGTCTCGGAAGAAATTCTTAGACTACTTCTCTTCCCTTTCACACTCAAAAACAAAGCAAAGCATTGGTTCAACACTTTGGGGGCAAATTCAATAACATCCTGGATGCAAATGCAAAATGAGTTTTTAAAAAAATTTTACCCCGTAAGCTTGGCTAATGTAATGCGAGCTTCGATTAGAGAATTTTCTCAAAGGGAAGGGGAGTTGTTACATAAGGCTTGGGAGAGATTGAATGACTTGCTAAGGAAATGTCCACATCATGGTATTCCAAAATGGCAAGTTGTCCAATATTTCTATGAAAGCTTATCCGACATGCAGAAGGACATACTAGATACATCATGTGGAGGTTCATATTTTGGAAAACATGAAGATGATATTTGGCACCTTTTTGAGAAAATGAGTAAAAACTCTTTGCACAAATATTACACTTCTCGGTTTGATCATGATTCTAATAAAAAGGAGAAAAATGCAAAAGTGTGTCAAATTAAAGAATCAAAGGAAATTGTAGCCGAGGTTAAGACTCTTTCTAAAAAACTTGATCAATTCTTGTTGAGCCAAAGACTGGCTATCAAATCATCTCCTCTTCATCATATTTCTCATCCTTGTGAGCCTTGCATGAAATGCTCAAGTGTTCTACATATTACTTCCAATTATCCCCATGGATATGTGCTTAATGAACATTTTGAACAAGTCAATGCTACATTTGCTCATCCTTATTCAAGTGCATATGTTCCAATGTGGAATGAAAACTTAAGTCCTTATCAAGCTTAAAATTTTCAAAGCAAATACATTCCACCTCTGAAAAGGAATGGAGGTTCCCAAGGATTTGTTTCTTCTTCTTATCACCAAAGATTGATTCACTTCTCACATCCTCAAATATATGATTCCTAAGTTTGTTCTTATTATCCTCATGCACCTTCTAGCAATCCTATATTTGAAGATAAGGTTTTGGTGGCTTTAGGTAGTTTAAAAATGAACACCAATTTGTTGTATTCTCATTCTCAATCCATATCAAAACTTGAATCCCAAATTGGGACCATAGCTAATGCATTAAATGCAAGTGAAGTGGGTAAATTACCTAGTCAACCCGAAAGGAACCCAAAAGCTCAACATTTTGTGGAAGCAAACTCCACATCGGGGTGTTCTTCCCAGGCACAAGTGCAAGCCATCACCACTTTGAGAAGTGGTAGACAAGTTGACAATAGGTTTGAACAACCAAAGGAAGATAGTGAACCGGTGCAACCAAAAGTTGTCACCCGTCCCGTTTCCAATCCTACTCCTACCTCCTTTGATGAAAATGTCCCTAATCGGAATTCTCCATTTTCTTCATAAATTCCTTTAGTTGCAAGGTCTTATGAGCCAAAAGCTCTTTTCCCTTATGCTTTAAAAGAGACTTTGCCTTTTGGGAGGCAAGAAGGAAAAATTCATGACATGATGGAAATTTTTAATCAAGTTAACATAAATCTGCCTCTCTTGGATGTAATTAGGCATATTCCACCTTATGCAAAAATTTTAAAAGATCTTTGTACACAAAAGAAGAAGAGCAAGGGACAAAGCCCTAAAAAAGTGTTTCTTACGGAGCAAGTAAGCTCTATCATTCAACATAACACTCCACCTAAGTTCAAAGATCCCGGTGCTCCGACCAGTTCTTGTGTGATTGGAAACCATGAAGTTCGTAGAGCTCTTCTCGACTTAGGAGCGAGTGTTAATTTGATCCCTTCCTCCGTGTATGTCCGACAAGGTTTGAATGAGTTGAAGCCAACTTTGGTGGTGCTTCAATTGGCCGATAGATTTGTCAAAACACCTAGGGGCATGGTTGAGGACATTCTCATCAAAGTTGATAAGTTCTACTTCCCGATCGATTTTGTAGTTCTTGACACCGAACCGGTTGCCAATCCTACCAACCACATCCCAATTATCTTGGGAAGGCCATTTCTTACCATCACAAATGCAACCATCAATTGTAGATCCGAGGTTATGGACTTTTCTTTTGGTAATATGATGGTCAAGCTTAATGTTTTTAATGCAAGTCGACATCCCATAGATGAAGACGAGTGTTGTTTTATAGATGTGTTGGATGAGGTTGTTGAAGAGTCAATTCCAACCATGGTTATGAAACAACCAATCGAGGATAACCTTTCATCTCTCTTATCTGATGATCCTCTTGCTTTTTGTCTTCCTGAAATGTATGGCAATTGTGGGTTTGATGATGAAAAATCAATGAATGAAGTAAGCAATCTCATGGAATCTGTTACAAGCTTGGATTTTCCACCTTGGAAAACTCCAATAGAACCTCTTCCCCCACTCTCTAGCACTCCACCAGCCATATCTCTAGTCTCTTCACTAACTCTTGAGCTTAAAACTCTACCTTCCAATCTCAAGTATGCATTTATAGGCCCAAAAGACACTCTTCCGGTCATCATCTCTTCAAGCCTTAAAAAGGACCAAGAAGATACGCTCTTAAATGTGCTTAAAGAGAACAAAGAAGCCATAGGATGGAGTGTGGCAGATCTTAAGGGAATTGATCCTTCTATTTGCATGCATCGCATACTTATGGAAGAGGATGCAAAATCATTTAGGGATGCCCAAAGGAGACTTAATCTAAACATGAAAGAAGTGGTTAAGAAAGAGGTAGTTAAGCTCTTTGATGCCGGTATTATTTATCCAATCTCTGATAGCAAATGGGTGAGTCCAACTCAAGTAGTTCCCAAGAAATCAGGAATTACAATGGTTAAAAATGTAAAAGGTGAGACAATTTCTAAGCGTACCGCCAATTCATGGCGAGTATGCATTGATTACCAAAAATTGAATGTCGCCACTAGGAAAGATCACTTCCCTTTGCCATTTATTGATCAAATCCTAGAGAGATTGGCCAGGCAACAATTCTATTACTATCTTGATGGCTATTCAGGTTACAATCAAGTAGCCCTTGACCCCTTAAACCAAGAGAAAACCACATTTACTTGTCCTTTCGGCACATTCGCTTATAGACGGATGCCATTTGGTTTGTGCAATGCCCCTGCTACATTTCAAAGGTGTATGATGTTAATTTTCTCAGACATCGTGGAAGAGTATCTAGAGGTCTTTATGGACGATTTTTCTATCTTTGGGTCTTCATTTTATACATACCTCAAGAATCTGAATTTGGTACTTAAAAGATGTCATGAAACCAACCTTGTTCTTAGTTGGGAAAAGAGCCATTTCATGGTTCAAGAAGGTATTGTTTTGGGTCATGTCATCTTAAAAAGGGGAATTGAGGTGGATAAAGCGAAGTTGAGCTCATTTCTAAATTACCTCCACCTTCTACGGTGAGAGAAGTTCACTCATTTCTAGGTCATGATGGCTTCTATCGCCGTTTCATCAAAGATTTTAGCAAAATTACTAGACCCTTGTGCAATCTTCTCGCCAAGGAAACTCCTTTTGTCTTTGATCAAGCATGCCTTGACACTTTCCATAAATTACGTGACATGTTATCATCTGCTCCTATTATGTAGCCTTCCAATTGGTCGTTACCGTTTGAAATAATGTGTGATGCTTCAGATTATGCCATGGGAGCAGTTTTGGGACAAAGAGTAGGAAAGCTTCCATATGCCATATACTATGCAAGCAAAACTTTCTCGGGAGCTCAATTGAACTACTCCACTACCGAGAAAGAGTTACTTGCCGTAGTATATGCCCTTGATAAATTTTGATCCTATCTCTTAAGGTCTAATGTAGTTGTCTATTCTGATCATGTTACCTTGAGACATCTTTTGACAAAGAAGGAAACAAAACCTAGATTGATTAGATGGATTTTGCTTCTTTAAGAATTCAATTTTGAAATCAAAGACAAGAAAGGCACCAAAAATGTGGTTGCCGATCATCTTTCAAGGTTATTGATAGAACCTTCCCCTAGCCCACCTATTCATAACTCTTTTCTAGATGAACAGCTCTTTCAAATTTCCAATGGACAAATGCCTTGGTTTGCCGACATTGTGAATTATTTGGCAATTGGCAAGCTTCCAACTTCTTGGTCAAAGAATAAAAAGAATCGTTTCTTTGCCAACATCTGGAATTATTATTGGGAAGACCCTGTCTTGTACCGTTATTATCCGGATCAAATTGTGAGGAGATGCATTCCAGAGATCGAAATTCTAAATGTTCTTGTGTTTTGTCATACGCTTGCATGTGGTGGGCATTTTAGTGCAAAGACCGCCATAAAGGTTCTTCAAAGTGGGCTCTTTTGGCCCACTATCCATAGAGATGCTTATAACTTTTGCGAGTCATGTGAGAGATGTCAAACGATGGGATCAATGTTGAGAAGAGATACGATGCCCTTGACCAATATCATTGTTATAGAAATCTTTGACATATGGGCATTGATTTTATGGGTCAATTTCCTATGTCCTATAGTTTTCAATATATTCTCCTTGCCGTTGATTATGTTTCCAAGTGGGTGGAAGCTTGTGCTACCAAAACAAATGACCATTCCGTGGTTATTCAATTCATCAAATCCAATATCTTTGCTCGTTTTGGTATGCCTAGGGCTATGATAAGTGACGGAGGAAAGCATTTTTGTAACCAATTCTTAAGGCACTTATTTCTTAAGTACTTTGTTACTTATAAAGTGGCCACTCCTTACCACCCTCAAATAAGTGGGCAAGTAGAAGTGTCTAACCAAGAAATTAAGCATATTCTTGAGAAAATGGTTAACACCACCTAGAAAGATTGGTCACGAAAGTTAAACGATGCTTTGTGGGCTTACCGGACGGCATATAAGACTCCCATTGGCATGTCTCCTTATAGACTTGTATATGGAAAGCCTTACCATATTCCGGTTGAGTTAGAACATAAAGCCTTGTGGGTGGTTAAAAAGCTCAATCTTGACCTTGATAAAGGCGGAGAGAACCGGTTATTACAATTGAGTGAGTTGGAAGAGTTGAATGCCAAACTCTACAAAGAAATAACTAAAGCTTTTCATGATAAGCACATTGTGAAGAAGTCTTTTGAACCTGATCAAAAAGTTTGGCTCTTCAACTCTAGATTAAAACTCTTTCTTGGGAAGTTGAAAACTAAATGGGAAGGTCCTCATGGGGTGGTTGAGATTCAAAATTTGAAAAAGGGGAACATTTTGAAGGTTAATGGGCAGAGATTAAAACCCTACATTGAGGGACAGGTCTTCCAAAGACATTTGGAAGCTGCACATCTAATAGACCCTATTTATAAAGACATTTAGGGTTGTAATGCAAAATGGAGGAGTTTTTGCCTGTTCGATTGATCTCCAAGGAGGTTCGATCGATTGAACTCCATACCTGCATCCAACCTACATCCAATCACCTCTCTGTCCAATCGTTCGAAGAAAACTTGCATATTTTAGCTCTCTATCCCATCGTTCGAACTTGTTTCTAGATCGATCTTTAGTCCTTCGATTGATCTAACTTCATCTTGGATCGATCTACAGTCTCAACACTTAGAAAAATTTTGAACCTACATCCACCTGCATCAAAAGGCCTCTCTGTCCCATCGATTGAACATGTCTGCAGGTTTATGCATATTCGATCGATTGAAAAAGTTTTTGAGATTGACCTGAACTTGATCAATCTGAACATCTTTGGTTTGACTTTTTCTTCCCTTTTTGAATTTCAAGCTTATTTATTCAAAGCAGCATTACGTCTAGCTAGAGACGTTAAACTTAGCAATCATTCTTTATACTTTCTTGAATTTCATTTTTTTTTTTTAAATAAAAAATAAAAAATAAATATAAATATAAATAAAATAAATATATATTTTTCCCATTGTGCCCTTATGTGTAGTCTTGCTACTTTTCTATTGGGCTTGATCTCATATCTCTCTTTTATCTTGTGTTATATTGCTTTAGAATGCATGATTTGATCATTCTTATCCCACTTAAGATTTGATGTGAATTTGCTAGTGTGGTTATTCAAGTAGGTTGTTGATTCCAAGTTTAGGGGAGACGTCTTTCAAATTGGGTCACTGTCGGGCTTCATGTCTTTGCCACCATGGTATACTCTTTTCATCTTTTTCATTGTTCTCATTGCACATTGAGGACAATGGGCGGTTTAAGTTTAGGGGTGAGGTGTCTTTGTTGCATTCTACTTAAGTTGAGCTTTAATTGCATGATTGAGATCGGAGATCAATGATAGCGATGATTTTGATCTTTTGAGGACTATATTGCATAAAATTTAAAAATTGTTTAACTTGAGAGTCCAATACTCCTTGTATGCTTTGTGGATGCAATTTAAGAGTAAATTTTTTGAAAGATTGATATCTTGCTTGCATTTGTGGTCCACATCATCCGGATTTTGTGATTATTTTGATATTCACTCTACGATTCTACACTAGCACAGGCGCACACTAGCATTCATTTGTGGGGTACATGCTTTGTTGATTATTGAATTGGTAATATATTGGGCTAGTAGTGCATTGACAGCTTTCATTTTGATAAAAGGTGGATAACAACCCCTTTTCACTAAGTAGTCGGGATTCTAGCCTCATCAAGCACTGAATTTCTCGCGCCGAAAGGTGGAGGGCCCAAACTCTAGGTTAATAATTGAACTTGTTTATTCAAAAAAAAAAAAAAAAAAAAGTTGCAAAAGCAAATAAAAAGTGAGGACTTCTCCCAAAAGGTGATAAGTGGGAAATGATTAGATGGAGGTTGTTTTGATTTGTAGCCTAGTTGATTTGAGCTTGTAAGTACTTAGGGGTGTTTGAACACCTAGTGCCCTAAAGCCGTCTGGTTTAGGAGTCATTGACCTAACGCTCAACCTCATGGATCGTTAGAAAGCTTAATAGATTAACACATTGCACTATGCTTCCATCTTTGATCCTAAAAATAAATAAATAAAATAAATGGTCCACTTTTTGTCTTGATGATCGGGACTAGATTTGTATGCTAGTTTGAGGGTAAGGATGTGATCATTTCTTTAGTTGGCTTAGATATCAACATATTTGATGCCGGTCCACTCAAAAATATTTCTAGAGTTGTTTTGATTTACATGATCATTTTCTTGATATGTGAATGACCATACTTGCTTGCTTGATGTTGAAATTTTGGGAGATTGCTTGAAAATGTTTGAAAAATTGCATACTTGAGGTAGCTTTCTCCCAATGCTTGTTTGTAATATTGGTATCTCTTTTGTGAGAATGAGTTTAATGTTTGTGGGTATCATTTCTGAAAACCTTTACGAGACTTCACTCGTCCACTAGGGGTAACCTAGGGGTTTAAAAGGCTTGTTGCATATGCTAAATGTAATCATGTTCCCTACAAAAGTGGCGTTATCCATTTATTGCTTTCTAGTTCATAGTTGTATAGTTGTTCATTTCATTCCTTTAATTTCTAGTTCATTGCTAGGGACTAGCAATATTTAAGTTTGGGGGTGTGGTGAGCGCTGAAAAGTGCGCATTTAAACCCTTCAAGTTTAGGTATTCTAGAACCTTTATCTATCTTATTTTCCCGCTCTAGATTAATTTTGTATTATTTCCATTTTCAGCTACTTATCCCCAAAATAAGCTAACTCAGCAAAATTAGAGCATAATTGAAGCAACCTTAAGATGAATCAAAGAAAAGAGCAAAGTCGGAGCAAAATAAGCAAGTGGTGGAAAATCAGCAAGTTCGATCGATCTTAGAAAATATTCGATCGATCGAAAGTTCATCGATCTCAGCATTTCAAGATGGATCCAAGCTCTTTTGTCCTTATCCAAAGATCCCACAAAGTTAGATCGATCTAACTTTCTTCCGATCGATCGAAAAGATTCTATCTTATCTAGTTGTACCACCCTACCTACCACACTTGTCTCTTTCCCAAAAATATCTTCAAAATATCTCGGATTTGTCTTTATCCAAAAAGGCGCCGCCATAAAGGATCGATCTAGCTTAAGTTCAATAGATCTCAGCCATGTTCGATCGATCTCAGTACAAGTTCAATCGATCGAACTTCCTCAAGCCCGAGAAAATTCAATTTACAGCTCATTAAAAGTTGTCTCATATCCAATCATTAGAAGGATTATTCGTGTACGAGCCCAGCTCATTAGGGGTGACATTTAACCTACCTATATAAGGAATATGAGCCATTCTTGACATAAGGAAGAGAAACACACTAGAGACACAATTTCCATATTCTTGTGAGGAAGAAAAGAAGAAAGGAGGCTAGAGACACAAGCTTGGAGTTCTTCCATTAACGAAGAAGATGTGAAATCTCTACAATGGAGTTAGCCCTTAAGGGTTGGCGGACACCATCCATGAGTGGCGAGACATCCTCTTGGGGCTAGAGTTAGCCCTAAGCATGCTTTCTACATCTTGATTTATGTATTTTTGAGGCGATTTGTATTGTGATAGATGTTTTGACACTTTTATATATATAGATCTGGTTTATTCAATGATTTGTGTGTTTTAATGCTTCCAATTAATCATTTCATTCTATCCATATGTCTATGTATGCTAGAATAGATGTTCATGTGGTTGTCTCTAGATTTTGTGTTATTGATGCATGTCTATGTGTATTAATGTTATAGATTTAGAGATTGTGAAGACATAGTGCTTAATGGAATGCTCTTGTGGTTTATTTGATGGTTCATACTCATTTCTTGATGGATTGTGCCTCTCCCTTAGTTTAATTAGTTTAATTTCATGTTATTAGCTTAATGGTAGCGTAGTTGTAGCTTAGAAGTTAAATGGGAGGACAATTCATGCTTGTTGTTTGATGTTCCATACTAATGAAAGCAAGTAGCATATGTCTCTAACCTTGTGATGTGTTTGGATTGTGAGCTTAAAGAAATGATTAATGGCTTAGTTTGATATATAGTGCTATCCATCGTGTTGCTTAGACAATATATACTTAATTTGTCATCCATGCTTGTGAAACAACCACACACACATACTATTATTGCAATACATGTTTTCCCCCTCATTAATCATTTATTAAGGGTGTAGAAAAGCTATGCTTAGTGGTGACCTCTAAACCCTAAGATCTCTCTCTCTTATTTTCTCGTTATTGCATTTAATTGTTTACTTTAGTTTAAATTGCATCTGAGTATAATTCAATCACCAACCAATCTTTTGATCACTCGACCTACTAACCCTAATCTCGATTCCACAACCTAATATGATCCACCAATCCCTTGGGACGATCCTTACTCGCCCTAACTATATTTTTAGTGAAAGGTAGTAGTGACAAATTATAAATGTAAAACTTGGCCACACTTATCATAGTCCAACACCACTCTCTTTTACACAAACTTTGGTTTGGATTATGTAACAACCACGGATTATACCACCAAGCACATGTAACCGGTTACGAGACCCCTTCTAACCGGTTACGAAGCAAAAAACAGAAGGGTCAACAAGGGAACCTGGTATCAGGGGTTTTTTGGGAAAAAAAATGGCTTTTTAAGGCCCTAAATGACATTTTTTGGAAAAACACAAAGAAGAAATCCCCCCTCAAAATTAAGTTTTCTACATGAAATCACGAAAGAAATCGAAAAAAACTTACTGTGAAATGCCCAAAATGCCCCTCCATGAAATCAGGTCATGAAGGTCAAAAAGCTGCTGAAATGGAAAATAGAAAGCTGAACTTTGCGATGGATTTTTGGTACCAAGATGACATTTTTAGGAAAAACACGAAGAAGAAACCCCCCCCCCCCCTAAAATCATGTTTCTAAGTGACCATATCAAGACCGGAATTTATTTCCTAAAGAAAATCCCCAAAATGCCCTCAAACAAGATTTTTCAACAAAGATGTAAAAAGAGTCCATAGGAGGCTCATTTCACCAACGAAAGAGTTTTTCCCAGAAA
Source organism: Cornus florida (assembly GCF_030987335.1). Taxonomy (NCBI): domain Eukaryota; kingdom Viridiplantae; phylum Streptophyta; class Magnoliopsida; order Cornales; family Cornaceae; genus Cornus; species Cornus florida. Next base: position 48,025,756 of record NW_026775577.1, on the reverse strand, counting down.
AGATCATGCACGTAGACGTAACTCACCGAATAGGATGTGCTACAATGGTCCACGAATTAAAAATACCGCTGATGCAAAATCCGACCCCCCCCCCAACGGCCAAAATAACAAAAATGGAACTTGAAATGAAAACTCAGAATTCAAAATTATGAAATGGTTTCAAAATACCATTTGGCCCTTGGATACACATCATACATCATTAATGAGACCCTATGGAAGAATCAAAATAGAATTCCCACACCCGATGCAAACATGGTGAAGCAATAACTCAATATTTTTCAATATTTTTATAATATTCCATGAAGTCAAAAATTACATAGGATACAAATTATATGTCATTGGCCTCCGGCCTCATCTCATACATGTCAAATACATTGTAGAGAGTGTACTCATGTACACATTACATATATGGAAACAAATATACACATTTTGACATATAAGGCTATAAGTGGCATTCAAAGCCAACCTTTACAAGAATTAAAAACCTTCAAGTCTACAATCATCCAAGCAATGATGAACATCACAAACCAAGTCTTCGTACCTGAAATAGCCCCCCAGTAACTTCAGGGTGAGTAAACAAGTTTACTCATAGAGAATGAGCATGCATGACTCGATTTCTTTAGAGAGTTTTACATTGACTTGAAACCATTCAAAATGGTCATGCCACCTAACGTCTATGTTAAAGGTTAGACTCAAGGAGCATCCTAAGCTACCTTAGAACATTTCTAGCATAAATCACATCATACATGCAATCCTAAACAACATAAGGGCATGTTATACAAAGTAACAAAATATAGATTCTCAAAGTTATCAACTTAAAATTTAAAGTACGAAAACAACTAAATATAACCATTTAGTATAATTAGAATTTTAAATGCAATGCATCAAGACACAGATTCTCAAAGTTATCAACTTGAAATCTAAAGTACGAAATCAACTAAATATAACCATTTAGCATAATTAGAATTTCAAATACAATGCATCAAGACATAGATTCTCAAAGTTATCAACTTGAAATCTAGAGTACAAAAACAACTAAATATGACAATTTAACATATATGTACTTAACAACATCAAATCGCCGATAACCAAAACCACAAGTCACAATTAAACATGATTATCAACTTGGAATTGAATGCGAAATCAAATAGTAGAAGACTTGGACATCATGCCTTCGATAAAGCCAAGACCTAAACGGTTATTCCGTACATTAACCCGCTGGAAAGACCATCCTAGTGCGCACTATCTCAATTAGGAAGAACTCATACCTCCTGCACTAGAGCCAAACTCTAGCCATGTCACTTGTAACAACAATGTCCCAAGACTCCAAAATAAACTAAATAAGTTCACAACTTATACATAATTTATATAATGCACGAAAACACCTTCCATGCACAAGTAGGTTGAAACCATACAATCCATGCCTTAGAGTTTCAATTCTAAAATGGCAAACATAATGTCAATTACAAAGTGTGTAATTCATTACAGAAGGCAACAATATATTCCAAAAAGAAAACAAGTTCTCATGTATATAAATATAACAACAATGTTATCCAATGCTCAAAACACAACCAAGTGAATACACAACAAGTCCAAATCTATGATTTGAATATAGAAACAACCTCTAAAACACAATTAGATCCACGAAACCATTATATAGAATTTAATTAAACAAAATAATTAAATCTTCTACATTTCAAATTGACCGGGTCCTATTTAAAAGGGTCGCGATACCAAGTCAAGCTTGAAGAGTTGTGAATTTAGGAGGTGGCCAAGTTTTACATTTATAGAAAGCCACTACTACCTTTCTCTATATAAAATATAGATAGGGCGAGTAGGGATTGTCCCAAGGGATTTGATGGTGTATCGAATTGTGAAACTATGGTAATTAGGGTTAGTAAGTCGAGTGATCACACAATTAATTGGTTGGTTGATTAAGCTAAATTGAATTCAACTAAATAAAATAATATGAAGTAAATAAGAGAGAGAGAGGTTTTGGGGTGTATTGATCACCACCAAGCAATACTTTTCTATACCACTAACAAGTGATCAATTGAGGGTAATGGATGTGTTGCAATATGATAAGGGTGTGTGTGCATTAGGTTGATTCAATTGGCAAGGATGACAAATCAAGAAAGTATTGTCTAAACATCATGTGAAGAGCACAATATATGTAAACAATAGAGCATATATTGTCTAGACAATATGGGGATAGCACAATAGATCAAAACAAGTCATTAATCCTTCATTAAGCTCACAATCCACATACAACACAATATTAGAGGAATATGCCATTTGGACTCACAAGCATGGAACATCAAACATCAAGAGTAGATTGTCCTCCCATCTAACATTACACTACCACTACACTAAATCTACACTACTAGCATGAAAATAAAGCTATCTAGACTAGGGGAGAGGTACAAACCATCAAGAATAGGCATAAACCATCAAATGAACCAAAATAGCATTCATTAAGCATATCATCTTGATAATCTCTAGATCTATAGCATCAATACACATAGACATGCATCAAAAACACTAAATCTAGAGATAAGCACATGAATATCCTACTCTAGCATACATAGACATATGGATAGAATAGAATAGTCAATTGTAAGCATTAAACCATACAAACCATGAAATAATCAAGATTTATATATACATGAATATCAAGATGTATCATACAACACTAATCCCTCAATAATACATAAGTTTAGAGTATAGAAAGCATGCTTGGGGCTAACTCTGGCCCCAAGAGGATGTCTAGCCACTCATGGTAGTGATGATCCAACCCTCAAGGGCTAACTCCATGGCTGCTCCTTGTTGGTGAAGATCTCCTCCAATGGTGCTCTAGCTTCCCTCCTTTCTTCCTCTCCAAGAATAGCCTCTAAGATGATTTTCAATGTGTGACAAGAGCCTCCCTCAAAAAGTGTATCATATTCCTTATATAGGTAGGTCAAATACACCCCATGATGAGCTGTGGTCGTGCAAGGCATATTCTCCAATCATTAGATGAAGGACGGAATAAATGAGCTGGACTTTAACTTTTTCTCGCTAGAGGAAGTTCGATCGATCGAACCTTAACTTGGATCGATCGAAAATGGGTTCGATCGATCGAACTGCATCTTGGATCGATCGGAGTGGTCTGACTCCTCCGGATAAGGACAAGGCTGAGATATTTCGAAGATATTTATGGGGAAAAGGACAAAAGTGGTTGGTAGGCGTACAGCTGTGGATAAGATCAATCATTTGAATAGGACAAAATAGGGTTCGATCGATCGAAGGTGATGTTCGATCGATCGAACTTGGAATTTCAGCAAAGGCCAAGGTTGGATCTATCGAGAAGTACTGTGATCGATCATAGATGTTCGATCGATCGAACTCTATGTTGGATCGATCGAACTTTTCAGCTGCACAACTTGATTCCTTTTAGCTCCTTTCTTTCTCCACTTTGCTCCCTCATTTGGTTTATATCAGGATTGCTTCAATTAAGCTCTTATTTGGTTGAGTTAGCTCAATTTTGGGATTAGTGCCTGAAAATATAAATAACACGTAATAAGTCGAAAACGGCAAAGTAAGATAGATAAAGGTACTAGAATGCTTAAGCTTAACGGGTTTAAATGCGCACTTTTCAGTGCTCATCACACCCCCAAACTTAAATATTGCTAGTCCCTAGTAATGAACTAAGAAGTAAATGAATGAAATAAACAACTATACAAGTATAAACTGGAAAGCAAGTAAAATGATAACACCATTTTCGTAGGGAACACGATTGCATTTAGCATATGCAACAAGCCTTTTAAACCCCTAGGTTACCCCTAGTGGACGAGTAAAGTCTCGTGAGGGTTTTCAGAAATGGTACCTACAAACATTAAGCTCATTCTTTCAAAAGAGGCACCAATATTGCAAACAAGCATTGGGAGAAAACTACCTCAAGTATGCAATTTTTCAACCATTTCTAAGCAATCTCCCAAAATCTCAACATCAAATAAGCAAGTATGGTCCTCCATACATCAAGAAAATGATCATGAAAATCGAAACAAGTTAAAAAACCTTTTTGGAGTGGTCTGGCATCAAGTGTGTTGCTATCTTAGCCAACTAAGGAATTAATCACATCCTTACCCTCAAACTAGCATACAAATCTAGTCCCAATCATCAAGATAAGAGAGTGGACCTTTTATTAAAGCTTTATTGTTCTAGGTGCGCTTATTCTTTTCACTCATTTTCTTCTTCTTTTTTTTTATTTTATTTTTTTATTGAGGATCAAAGATGGAAATATTGTGCAATGTGTTGATCTCTTAAGATTTCTAGAAGATTTATGTAGCGAGCTTTAGGTCAATGACTCCCAAACCAGATGGCTTTAGGGCATTAGGTGTTAAGACACCCCAACGGACTTACAAACTCAAATCAACTAGGCTACAAATCAAGACAACAACCATCTAATCATTTCCTACTTCTCACCTTTTGGGAGAAATCCTCACTTTTATTGCTTTTTGCAACTTCTTTTTTTTTTTCTTTTTTTTTTTTAACCATTTATTAACCTAGAGTTTGGGCCCTCCACCTTTCGGCGTGAGAAGTTCACTGCTTAATGAGGCAAGAATCCCGGCTACTCAATGAAAAGGGGTTGTTATCCACCTTTATCAAGAATGAAAGCTTTCAATGCACTACTAGCTCAATTGGGATATAACCAATTCAATAATCAACAAAGCATGTACCCCACAATTGAATGCTAGCGTGCGCCGGTGCTAGTGTAGAATCCTAGAATGAATCTCAAAACAATCACAAATTCAGGATGATGTGGACCACAAATGCAAGCAAGATATCAATCTTTTGAAAAATTTACTCCTAAATGGCATCCTCAAGGCATACAAGGAGTATTGGACTCTCAAGTCAAGCAATTTTTAAATTTTAAGAAATATAGTCCTCAAAAGATCAAAATCATAGCTAGAAATGGACCAAGTATAGAAATATCCCTCAAATACACAAAATATTCTCAAAATTTGAATTTTAAAGCAACACTGAAACATACACCAATACCCCCAAAGTTAAACTGCACATTGTCCTCAATGTGTGAAGAGAACAAAGGAAAGAGTATACCAGTGCTTTAGACATGAATGATCGGGATAGAAGTATCCAAAGTGGGTGGCATGGCCCCCCCAAACTTGGGATAAACTGTGGTCCTGAAAAGTTTGCACTCGGATAAACTCATTATATAACAAGATAGGATAATCAGTGTACAGTGGACATGCAAGTGTAAAATGGGATAAATAGAGAATAGAGAGAGAGGTGTAAGAGTGGTCCTAAAAAATTGGGCAGCACTCTCTCACTGAAGTCACTATGGTGTACCTGATGGAGTCAAACATACAAATATGAGATACTAAGAGACATCCATAATCAAAAAGCAATATATAGAGAATATAAAGTGCAGGTACATCAATAAAATAATAAAGCTGACAGACCGGCCACAAAGTATAATACAGTAACAGTGACAGTATAATACAGATCCAGAATAAAAGAAATGAAAGCATAGAACAATTGGAAGTGGAGTCTCAAGAGGCCTGATCGTGAAGATCTGCAGTGGCTGGAGGTGCAGGTGCGGGTGCAGGTGCAGGGAGTCGGCTGGAGAGATCGGCAAAGCAAGCCATGACATCCGCCCTGAAAGAGGTGAACTCAGCTCGGTGGGCAGTGATGTCGGCTCGTATGGCTACTACGTCCTCTTCCAGTGTCTGCAAGCATGCTCCGAATATGAGAGTGGGAACTGGAGACTCAAGCAGAGATGCCTCTGAAGAAGACTCCCGAACTCCCTCCTGAGCAGCGGCTCGATCACTGGTATCATCGGCATCAGCATCATCTGCAGCATCAGCATACTCCTCTGCAGGTCACTCTAGGTCAATGTCCATGCGATCGGCAGCCGGACCGACTGGTACGTCATCCGCTGCGATATCTGCTGCTGCTGGAGGTGCCGGCTGTGCCTGGGCTGCCTCCTCCTCCTCCTCTAGTTCAGCTGCTGCCTCTACAGCTGGCTCTTGAAGACTCCGAATAAGAGTATTGTAGCTCTTCTTCTAGTCGCTCCTCCCATAGAAGCTGGACTGTGCAAGGGGCTCCTCATCTGGGGGCACTCTGTAGCGCTGGTCAAGAAGGATCTGCGTGGTGAGGTGTCCGAAGGGCAGGACCTTGGAACGCTTAGGGTCCTCCCTGGAAATGAAAGAATCATACAGCAACCTCATCACGCTCCAGATGAGGATTGGGATAGATACCCAGCAGCCCGTGTAAAAAGCATAAAGAGCTGTTAAGTAGTCATGACGCCTCTGGATCTTGTGGCCCGCCATGTAAATGTTCTGGAAGAGAACTGTGTCGATGAACCAGAGGTCGTCAGGCAAGAAGGTCCTGGCGGCGAATGTCTAACCACCGGCATGATGGCCTGTTAAGGAGACAGCCATATCAGAAAATGATGGCCTATGCAGCCTCGGGTATGTCTCTGCAAGCTCAGGTGGAAACCGGTGTGGGCACCGGCAAGCACAGGCCAGAGTGTCAACTGTGATGACAATCTCGTGGCCGTCCAGTGTAGTGATCATCTCCGCGGTAGATCATGGCGAGGGCCGGAGATGCTGAAAGAATAGCCGCACCAGTCGCGGGTATACAAGGCCGGTGACTGGGGCAAGGATGGCTGAGAGGCCCCGCTGCATGATATCCTGATAGCCAGACTGGGTCAGGATAGACTCAGAGAAGTACTCAGTATCGAAGTATGACTCTTGAGCCACGGTCATGGCTGCATATCTCGGCAGCAACTGGTCACGGCGCTGAGCCGGTAGAGGTGGCTGCGGTGATGGCATGGCAGCTACATCTGCCTGATGGCGCGCAGGAGAAGGTGATGGTGTGAAGGCCGGAGGAGCCTGGGATGTAGATGGCACGTGGTCAGCTCCCTCCTCAGCCTCGTAGGATGGGGACTGAGGGGGAGTAGCCTGTGCGTGCTCCTCCTGAGCATGAGATGGCTATGCAACCATCTCTATCCTGGGCCGTATATGTCTGCGGTGTCGCTGTGGCCCCGAAGATCGCTTGGCTACTGTCTTGAATCGCGGAGGCATGATCTGTAAAAAGACAAGAAAATTTCAATATATAGGTCAGTGCCAGATATATAAGAATTTAAATGCATAATAGAAACATGTATGTCAAATAAGATAGACAAAATATGGATGATATGAATCTATGATAATGATGAAATGTGAGTCATGCTAAGCAATGTAGGTATGAAATGCATCCAATGTGGAATATCACAGGCATTGTGCATATAAAGATAGCATGAAGACGACACAAGATGAATGGAGTGTGTATGTGTGATCTTTGAAAGTTCGATCGATCGAACTTTAAGTTCAATCGATCACCGAAAATTTTTGATCGATCGAAGTGAAAAATGTTCAAAAGTTAGATCGATCGAAGTGAATTGGATCAATCCAACACTTGGATCGATCGAAGCATGAAAGTGCACAAGATTGGATTGATCGAAGGTAGTGAAATGAAGTTCACTTCTTCGATCGATCGAAGCACAAGTTCGATCGATCGAACTGTGCGAATACCGAATTTGAAAAGTCGCAGATCTGTGAGATCTAGAGTACGGGGCCCACACAAACGTGTTTGTGGGCCTATCTACACACCATTCATACAATCAACAACACCCAAACACTCCCCAACTTCAAATCAAATCAAAAATCCCCATTTTGGTTCGGCCGAATGCATATGTATATGTATATCATGTAACAGGAAATTCAAGCTTCAATAATGGACGATTTACACATTTATAACATGATTCAACATAGAAAATCAAGAGACCTTAAAATCAAGAGATGGGATCGTGGCTTACCTCCAAATGATGAGAGAAATTAAGCTGGAGAGAGAGATGTGAAATCTAAGTGAAAATGGAGAATCAATGGTTGCTACGGCATTTTAAAATCCTCAAATAGTTCGATCGATCGAATCCGAATTTGGATCGATCGAACTATTTGCTCTCCCAACTATTATTTCTTTTTTTTTTTTTTTTTTTTTTTTGAATTTTGAAAAATCAAAGGAAATTAAATTAATGAGATGCAAATTTCGATCGATCGAAGAGGATAAAGAATGTACAAGTTTAAGGGCTCAAGAGTTGGCACGTGTTGGAATTCGATCGAACTTGGAATTCGATCGATCGAACATGAAAATTTTTGAAAAGTCCCGAGAGCATACATTTTTGAAAAATGGATGAGGCCTGAAAATTTTTCTAAGTGTTGGGACTCATGATCGATCGAACCACATGTTGGATCGATCGAAAGGTAGTTCGATCGATCGAAATGGTTTACGATCGATCGAACTTTTGAAAATTTGGAGATCCCAAGAGCATGCATTTTGGAATTTGGATGCAGATCCAAAATTTTTCTAAGTGTTGCATGCAAAATGAGAGCTAGATCGATCGAGTCCATAGTTGGATCGATCGAACCAATGTTCGATCGATCGAACCAAAACTTGGATCGATCGAAATTATGCCTAAATGCTCAAAAAGACTTGAATGCTCATGCAATCCCTTACTCAGTTCCTTCCAATGTATATAAACCACAAAAACAGTATCTAGACTTCGCAAGAATCAAAATGCAAGATAGAAATGAGGGAGGAATAGGGTTTTGACATCCTACGAATTTCGGTGCTAATCTTTAACGTCTCTAGCAAGACCTAGGGTTCTTTTAACCCAGATCAAAGATCTTGTAATACATCCCCTCCTTTTTGGGATGAGAGATGTTTCGAGTCACTCCCAACAAATAGTTCTTGGAAGAACTTGTTGGGGTAAACTCAAAAGACGTCTTGAGTTCCTTGTCAAAACTTTCCTTGGACTTCCACGCCCTTTCACAACAAGAGTTCAAAATCACTTTTCTTGCATGCAATGCTGAAGATGAAGATGAAGGCTTTGAAACATTGTTCATACACAAAAGCTCATTCCTTTCACAAGCAAGATCATGATATTCCTCTACCACATTAACCACTTCCTCATATTTGTCAAATGGATTGGGTGTGGGGTTAAAGATGTTCAACTTCACTCTCATGTGCCCAAAAGAAATCTTCATTATCCCCATTTTACAATTTATGTTGGCATTTGAGGTTGCCAAGAAAGGACGGCCAAGGATAACCGAAATTTGGTTCTTTGGATTGGGCACCGGTTCCGTGTCAATGACGACAAAGTCAACCAGGAAGAAGAACTTATCAATCTTAATCAACACATCCTCAATTATCCCCCTAGGCTTCTTAATGGATTGGTCGGCAAGTTGTAAAACCACCGACGTCGGTTTCAATTCACTTAGGCCCAATTTGACATAAACCGAATAGGGAAGAAGGTTAACACTAGCCCCTAAGTCAAGAAGTGCCCGGTTGATGACATGTTCACCAATGATACAAGATGTTGTAGATGCACCGGGGTCCTTAAACTTTGGCAAAGTGTTGTGTTGTAGAATGGAACTCACTTGTTCGGTTAAGACCACTTTCTTTGATGTTTGGCTCTTGTTCTTCCGCTTTTGGGTGCATAAGTCCTTCAAGAATTTGGCATAAGCTGAAATTTGCTTAATTGCATCCAAAAGTGGAAGATTGACTTTGACTTGCCTAAACATATCCATTATCTCATTATTCTTGGTCTTTTGCCTTTCTTTTGAAATGGACCCTTTCAAGGCGTCCGGAAATGGAGCTTTTTCAAAAACTCTTTCAACATTTTCTTTCAAAGAATTCTCAGCATTGGACTTGTTCAATTCATTGGATTTCAAATCACTTTTCAAAGAAGAATCATGAATAACATTTTAAAAGAACTTTTCTCAAACACATTTTTCAACATTGTTTTCAATGAATCTCTTTGGAAATCATCTTTCAACTCACAATTTGAGGGCTTCTCATTCTCAAGATCATGTACATGCAATGAAAGAGGAATAGTGTGTGGAACGGGACGGGTGACAACTTGAGGTTGTACCGGTTCACTCTCTTCATTAGGCATTCTAACTTGATTGTCTACTACCCTACCACTTCTCAAGGTTGTTACCGCATTGACATGCTCAACATTATGCCCTTCCAATGAGGATTTGGTTTCTACAACACATTGTTGTTTGATTGGATGTAATACCCCTAGTTTTGAAAGGGATATAATCGGAATTTTATTATTTATTTTATTATTTATTTTATTATTTTTTAGTGCTTATGTGGCTATGTGTGGAATTTGAATGACAGGTTGTTTGAATTGATTTGTGGATTTAAATAGATTGTTTTCTTTACTTGTATTTTTAATTGATTTAATTGATAAATTGTCATTTAATTGACTTGTCTGATTATTTCTTTGTAGTTTTGTTTTCTTTAATTAAATTAAATAGTTTTTTAATTGTGTAAATGTTTTATTGGTTTTTGAATGGAATTAATTGGATTAATGGAATATTCCTAGTTGTAATGAAAAATAGGGTTTAGTCTCTTACTATCTCACGCCGACTAAACTGGGCCTCAATTAGGGTTTCTATGGTGGATTAAGATTAGGCTTAGGGTTTTGATTAGTGCCTATATATATACTGTAGTATGTCTTCAAAAAGGGTTGAGAACCCTATATACGTACAGTGTTGATAGAGAGAAAAACAGAGAGAGTAACAAAGAGTTACAGGGAGAATTACAGAGAGAGATAAAGGGAGAAAGTCTAGGGTTTTGCCTTAGGCTAGGGCTAAACCAAGGAGGAGGAGGAGCAGAGGTTGGCTTGTGGGTAAAACCAAGAGCAACAGAGGTGGAACGGTCGTCGGAGATTTCATTGGAAAATTCAGAGACGGTTAAGGCAAGTTTTATTCTATCTCTTTCCCGTTGGCCTGTGTTCTGTGAACTCTTAGATGGTCTCTAAGATGTTAATTAAATATTAATTGAGCTTTTGCATGCCTATTATATGCCAAATTAATCATCTGTATATGTTTATAATATGTCTGAAGTTTTCCTCGCACCTCTGTTTTCCGTTATTAGTTTTAAAGCATGAAACTGTTTTTATTTTAATCATTGTTGTGGTACTTACTGTTGTAAACTAAGTACTAGGACGTCATTGTATAAATATTAGACTGTTAAAATTAGTCTTAAGGAAGCACAGAAGGGTAGGAGGAGGCCGGAGATGAAGCAGATGATTCAGAACGAAGCAGGAAACGGAGCAGTAGGCTCAAAGGAGGAGAGAGCCGGCTCCAGGAAGTTGGAGCCGGCTCCCCCCTTCATAGAGGCGGCTCCAAGGGATAAAGGAGCCGGATCTAAAGTGTTTTGAGCCTGCTCCAAGATTTTAGAGCAGGCTCCTTTGGTTGTGTGGTGTTTGGACGTGTTTGGGGCACTATATGGACACTGTTTGGGCGTTGTTTGGAATTGTACATGGTTTTAGGGACTGGAATGAAGATTCTAAAAGTACTTTTAATGGATTTTAATCCTTCTAATTGTATAATTTGGTCCATAGGGTAAATGGAATAAACCGTGTAAAAATAAGCAAATTAGTACGCTGCTAGCGGATAGGTAAGACTAAATTGCTAAATCTTGTTTTAAAAAAATTAACGGATTGTAGCATGGACTCTAAACATGATTTTAGGCTATACTAGAGCCACATTAAATAAATTAATGGTTTGGTACTCTTGGATTTAACCGTAGGAAAGTATGCAGTGGTGCCGGCTGTTAACGGATGGAAGGGGTTTAATGGCCTAATTTAATTTTAGCAATTTAACGGATTATCACAAATCTTATTTTGGTTGCATGCGGGGTCATTTATATATCATGTTTGATCTATGCATACGTTGGATGTTAATTGTTGGAAATATTAATTCTGTACTGCGATACATGGAATTAAGCTTGGGGTTGTAACTGCTATAATATTAAGCACTACACAACAATTATTGGGATTAGGGTTTGGACTTAAATTGTTGAATTAGTACACTTAGGTTTCGTTAACCTAACTGGAGGTTGGCCTGAAATTAATTGAAGAATTAATTATGTATATTTTTTCAATTACTTGGATGGATGCTGGATAATTAACTTGATGAACTATTAAATCTTGTTAGTTGCATGGATGGATTCTGGATTATAGATGATGAACTATTTAAATTTGGTTTATTATCTATTTGGATTATATGGATGTGTTTGATGTACTGCATAAAATGTTGCATCATTTACGGATCATATGCATGGTATGTACCGGTATGGGACGGTGACATACGGAGGGACGGATTAGATCAAAACACTGATTCCAACCCATTCATACATACGGAATGGATTAACTAAAACAGTTAAATCCTACATGGATTCATATTCTGTCAACTAAAATAGTTGAACGACATATTGGATGGTTGTTTATATTTTCTGTTAATAGGAAGGATAGGGATTTAATTAAAATATTTAAATCCTAATTATATGTTGTGTTTTGGCAACGAATAGTTGACCGGCTCAACATTGTATTTGGAAGGAACTTATATATATAATTGGAGTAGGGATTTAATTAAAACACTTAAATCCTAATTTTATGTCGTGTCATGGCAACAAATCAGTTGAGCGGCACTACATTGGTTTGGATGGGAATTTATATATATAAATTATGGTACCGCGATTTGAGCTTGAGTCTCATAGTCGACGGTTAGGGTGCGTATATGCAGTTGGATGCGTAGCTAGCTATGATGGTTGAGGTATACCCTGTTAGGCTTAGGTAGTCATGCCCACTCAGGTGCGTATTGCATGTTACCTTCTATTCAGGTTGAGACCCTCAGCATAGTTAGTGAGAGTCCTGTAGTGTGGATATTTATTTATCTATTTACGGACTATATAGATATGGTTGAGATATCTAGGATGTATCTACGTATCGGGTCTCTATTTGGATTGTAGTTAGGATAGAACTTGTTCGTGGGCCTGACCCACTATTATTTTTCAGGTAACGGACGGTTCCAGGTCTTAGAGCTTGTTCGTGCTGAGCAGAGACGTCTTCTCATTCTTCCGACGACGTAGGCGGTTCCTGTATGGTTTAGCATCGGATTCTTTTTCGGTGGTTCATTTCTCAGTGATAATTTTATTAGGGGTCCACCAGATGGATTCCCGAGTTGTATTAGAAATGGAGAATTTGGATGTAACAGACTAGTTCTTATTTATAAGATTTATTCTGAGGTTTTCAATAAAGGATTTTCATTTAGTTTTTTTTCAGTAAAATTTTATTCATTCCTGTTTTCTATATTGTAATCTGTGTTCGTTAAATGCTAATTTGATTGATATCCTCGGGTAATCGGGCGTGGGCCTGGCCAACCCGCATCCGGAAATCTGGGGGTATCACAGGCATTCATGTGCATCTTTCCCTTCTCTCTAGCATTAAGTGTTTTAGCTATTTGCCCTACTTGGGTTTCTAGCTTGGCAATTGATTGAGAATGAGAATGCAACAATTGAGTATTTGCTTCTAGAGTGCCCAAAGCATTTAAAACCTTTTCGTCAAAAGCGGAACCTCTAGAATTTCCTTGAGAATATGATTGGTTAGGAAAATGAGAATTAATAAATTGATTTCCTTGTGAGTTATATGGTCTTGAACCTTGGGATTCTTGGTTTTGAAGTGGAGGTGGAATATATTTCCCTTGAAAACTGCCTTGGGAAGAGTTTGAGCCCTCCCCTTGGTTTTTCCAAGAAAAATTAGGATGATTCCTCCAACCGGGATTGTAATGGTTACCATAAGGATTGTTCCCTTGGTTCACAAATGTTGCATTAACTTGCTCAATGGGTTCATTTTGAATTTGTCCATGAGGACAATTAGAAGTAGAATGAAGAACACTAGAACAAGTCATACATGATTCATTTTGAGCTCTAGGAGAATGGTTAGGAAAGGAAGACACTTGATTCGCCAAGTTTTGATTAATCAATTGATCAAACTTTTGAGATAAAGACTTCATATCGGCGGTTATATCATTTGAGTGGTCAACTTGATGCAAGCCAACACTCTTCCTACCTTAAGAATTTCTACCATTCCTAGATGACAATGTTCTATGCAAAGAGTTTTCACTCATGCTCTCATAAAGACGCCACACGTCTTCCTCTTGCCGGTCTATATAAGAACCTCCCATTGAAGCATCAACCATGCCTTTATAATTGTCCGATAAGCTTTCAAAGAAGAATTGGACCAATTGCCATTTAGGCATGTCATGGTGAGGACACTTCCTAAGCAATTCATTGAAGCGTTCCCATGCCCCGTGGAAAGTTTCTCCTTCCCCATGTGTGAATTCTCTAATGGCGGTTCTCATAGCATTGGTCTTCGAAACCAGATAGTACTTTTTCAAAAATTCTTGTTGCATTTCTGTCCAAGAAGTTATAGAAAAAGGCCTAAGGTTGTTAAACCAATACTTCGCCTTATCTTTAAGGCTGAATGGAAAAAGTTTCAGCCTTAAAACTTCTTCCGGCATGTCCGTGTATCGAACGGTAGAACAAACTTCAAGAAACTCATCCAAATGCTTGTAAGGTTCTTCACTAGGAAGTCCATGAAAGTTAGGTAGCATTTGGATAGTTTGTGCTTTAATCTTATAATGGTGTGCTCTAAATGGTGGCAATTGAATGCATGTGGGTGCATTATACTCATTAGGCACATAGTGATCTCTCAATGCGAATGGTGGATTAGCAACTTAGGGTGCAACATGGACACCTTGGTTATATTGAGCTTGATTAGTGATGGGGGGTTGTGGTGCATACATTGGCCTTGGAATTCCCATTGGAATTTGGCCTTGCTGTTGAGGAGGTTGATGAATGTATGGCCTAGGCATGCCTAATGGAACTTGCATATTATCATTTTGCACATTAGGATGAAGGATGCCTTGTTGGTCTATGTGACCAAGGTCTTCAACATGATCATCATTGAGAGCGTCCATTGGTAGATTGGTTCTATGTGAACTTCCTTTTCCCCTTGGATTCCTAATAGTGGATTCTAAATGCAAATCAAAAGGGACAAGAGTAGGTCTCAATGAACGACGACCATGCATGCACAATGCAACACGAATAAACAACTTTCTTAACAATGCAATTAAACTTCACAACCACAATTTTCAAATGCAATGTATGTCAAATAAATGCCTCCACGTGGGCCCCCGATTTAACTAAGGAGATTGAGTAAGAAGGTCTCACAATAGTCCTTTAGCACTTCAACTCCAAAATTAAAAGCTTAGCTTAGCAATTTTACTTAACAATTTTTCATTTTAAGCATTTTTCCTTTGCTTTGCTTTGCTCCTTAGCTTGGAATTACTTTGCTAGCTCCTTGCTCAATGCACCTAGTCAATGGAGAACAAATTCAATAAGCAATCAAAAACAGAAAATAAAAAGAAAGTAAAGACACGATCAAAAGAGTACTAATCCTAATTGAATTTCACAATTCGACGTTGCCAATTTAAAATCCCCAGCAACGGAGCCAAAAACTGACCGGGTCCTATTTAAAAGGGTCGCGATACCAAGTCAAGCTTGAAGAGTTGTGAATTTAGGAGGTGGCCAAGTTTTACATTTATAGAAAGCCACTACTACCTTTCTCTATATAAAATATAGATAGGGCGAGTAGGGATCGTCCCAAGGGATTTGATGGTGTATCGAATTGTGAAACTATGGTAATTAGGGTTAGTAAGTCGAGTGATCACACAATTGATTGGTTGGTTGATTAAGCTAAATTGAATTCAACTAAATAAAATAATTTGAAGTAAACAAGAGAGAGAGAGGTCTTGGGGTGTATAGATCACCACCAAGCAATACTTTTCTATACCACTAACAAGTGATCAATTGAGGGTAATGGATATGTTGCAATATGATAAGGGTGTGTGTGCATTAGGTTGATTCAATTGGCAAGGATGACAAATCAAGCAAATATTGTCTAAACATCATGTGAAGAGTACAATATATCTAAACAATAGAGCATATATTGTCTAGACAACATGGGGATAGCACAATAGATCAAAACAAGTCATTAATCCTTCATTAAGCTCACAATCCACATACAACACAATATTAGAGGAATATGCCATTTGGACTCACAAGCATGGAACATCAAATATCAAGAGTAGATTGTCCTCCCATCTAACATTACACTACCACTACACTAAATCTACACTACTAGCATGAAAATAAAGCTATCTAGACTAGGGGAGAGGCACAAACCATCAAGAATAGGCATAAACCATCGAATGAACCAAAATAGCATTCATTAAGCATATCATCTTGATAATCTCTAGATCTATAGCATCAATACACATAGATATGCATCAAAAACACTAAATCTAGAGATAAGCACATGAATATCCTACTCTAGCATACATAGACATATGGATAGAATAGAATAGTCAATTGGAAGCATTAAACCATAAATAATCAAGATTTATATATACATGAATATCAAGATGTATCATACAACACTAATCCCTCAATAATACACAAGATTAGAGTATAGAAAGCATGCTTGGGTCTAACTCTAGCCCCAAAAGGATGTCTAGCCACTCATGGTAGTGATGATCCAACCCTCAAGGGCTAACTCCATGGCTGCTCCTTG
This sequence comes from Cornus florida, assembly GCF_030987335.1. Taxonomy (NCBI): domain Eukaryota; kingdom Viridiplantae; phylum Streptophyta; class Magnoliopsida; order Cornales; family Cornaceae; genus Cornus; species Cornus florida. The sequence continues at coordinate 48,009,222 of NW_026775577.1, read as the reverse complement.
TTGGTGAAGATCTCCTCCAATGGTGCTCTTGCTTCCCTCCTTTCTTCCTCTCTAAGAATAGCTTCTAAGATGATTTTCAATGTGTGACAAGAGCCTCCCTCAAAAAGTGTATCATATTCCTTATATAGGTAGGTCAAATACACCCCATGATGAGCTGTGGTCGTGCAAGGCATATTCTCCAATCATTGGATGAAGGACGGAATAAATGAGCTAGACTTTAACTTTTTCTCGCTGGAGGAAGTTCGATCGATCGAACCTTAACTTGGATCGATCGAAAATGGGTTCGATCGATCGAACTGCATCTTCGATCGATCGAAGTGGTCTGACTCCTCCGGATAAGGACAAGGTTGAGATATTTCGAAGATATTTATGGGGAAAAGGACAAAAGTGGTTGGTAGGCGTACAGCTGTATATAAGATCAATCATTTGAATAGGACAAAATAGGGTTCGATCGATCGAAGGTGATGTTCGATCGATCGAACTTGGAATTTCAGTAAAGGCCAAGGTTGGATCTATCGAGAAGTACTGTGATCGATCATAGATGTTCGATCGATCGAACTCTAAATTGGATCGATCGAACTTTTCAGTTGCACAACTTGATTCCTTTTTGCTCCTTTCTTTCTCCATTTTGCTCCCTCCTTTGGTTTATCTCAGGATTGCTTCAATTAAGCTCTTATTTGGCTGAGTTAGCTCAATTTTGGGATTAGTGCCTGAAAATATAAATAACACGTAATAAGTCTAAAATGGCAAAGTAAGATAGATAAAGGTACTAGAATGCTTAAGCATAGCGGGTTTAAATGCGCACTTTTCAGTGCTCATCACAAATCAAATTCAAATAACCCCTAATTAATATATGTTAAACAACATAGCATGCTCATTACATCTACCAAATCAAAAGTGCAAAATGAGCAGGATATCATCATGTAAAATTTAATTAATTTAAATCAATTAATTCTCTAGATTTCAAAAGTTGTTTAAATGATCTCAAATTAATATATATCAAGCACTAAGTCATGGTCATACCATATATCAAGTTAAAAATAGAATACAACCAAAACACAATTAACTAGAATTTAAATCAAATAAAATTCATTTAATCTTTAGATTTGAAAACTCATTTAAAGCATCCCAATTTAATATATAACAAAGATCATGTCATGGCCGTGCCATATACCAAGACTAAAGTAAGTTATATGTAAACTATGATACATCATTAATTTCTCAAATTAACAAAAAACATGCATACAACTTATACATCACTACAAAAGCAAGAAATACCATTAGGTAATAAATTATAACACCCCTTACCTCACTAGAGAAGTGTCTCTTTAGAATCCAAGGCAAATCAACACAAAATGGCAAACCCTGCAAGGGTTATAAAGAGGAGGATGAGGGGAACAAAAAGTATTCCCAAGGTTAAGCTTGGAAAGCAATGGAAGGCTCTCAAAAATCAAGGTCAAAGCTTAAGGCTCTAAGCTTCATCCAGGAGGCTAAGGTTTTAGGTGAGAAAGATAATTAAACAATGAAATGACGTGCGAATGGAGGAAATAGAAATCATTCACTCACTATGTGATCTTACACCATGGTCAACACACACAAGTTTGGTCAATTGCATAAGAAACCCTTCTTTAAAACCATAATCCCAAAGTGGCCCAAAAATAATTGCAAGACTTAATTATGAACCTACACTTGTCACAAATCCAAGGTTCCTTCCTAGGCTTAATCTCAAACCTACACTTGTCAACCATCTAAGCCAACAAGTGCACCAATCCTAGGCCAACAAGTGGGTGAATCTCCACCCTCCAAACGTCAAGAGATCATACTTCCAAGTCACTCCATCCCAATGCCAACAAGTGGCACCATGAGAATGTAACACTTGTCACATTTCCAAAAATTATAAAAAGGTCATTTTCCAAAATATCTTCTAAATTAAATTGCAAAATGGTCCCTAAGACAAAAAATAATTACTTTATTTAATTACACTAAAACACCACAAGTTAAGAATATTACAAAAAAGTTATGCATCCATACCCTTTATAAGAAAGGTAAACACTTAACATGCTTTTCTAAGAAAGTAAAAATACACATGGCATGGAATTTAAATATCATAGATGCATGCAAAACTAGAATCAAATCCGAACACAAAAAGTAAGGTTATGCAAGGAAAAATGATAAACGAGAAAAAGACGAATAGTGTCTGAAAAAATAAAAAATGTGGAAATGACACAATCCTCAAAGGAAGTTGTCAATCCAAGGAAAAGAGTCTCAGAAATCATTCTAGAGCACTCGTGACAACATGAAGCGACAAAAAACCGAACACAGAAAAGAAAAGACAACGGAAAAAAAATATTCGTAAAAATCTGAGAAAAATGAAAGGAAAAAAAATGACCGAGTCATTACAGGATTAGTTTGCAGATCCTTGTTTCTGAGAGAAGGAGGCTTGAGATTGATTGATTTAGCTGCTACATTGATCACCACACCTTCATAATGAATTTTCAGGTCTGTCTCTAAGTGGAGGTGGTCTGAGATTATTAGCCCTTGAGTTTTGTAAACATAGAGAGTGATGTTCGAAGGCTTTGACTTTGACTGACATAGGTGTTGGTTGTCTGCAACTCCAATTGAGTATATTTTTTGAAGAAACACAGTGGATTGAATGCGCTACCAAGTTAATCAATACACCTTTAGGATTAATTATCAAGTTCTTGTCTCTGAATGGAGGAGGCCTTGAAGAATCAATTGCAAAAATACTTTCCTCCTTATCATTTCCCTTTTCAAAGGACTTTAAATTCCTCTTACTGCTGAATTTCAACTTTGATAGGCTTATGGAGGCTTTGAGTTCTTGAACTTTTGAGACTTCAGTAAGTTTTCCTATTCTTGAAGGCTTATAGCTGTGAGAACAATCGTCTCTAAGGCTTGAAGACATTTTGTTTTGAAGTAGCAACCAGTTTTTGATCTTGAAAGGACTGTGAAGATCCTGGAATTTGAATGCTCTGACTTGTTCACTGAGCATGGCTGCTTAGAATTGCTGAAGGGGTTAATAGAAGAAGGACTGTGAATTGATCAAGTTTAGAACTGTTGAAAGATCATTGTGCACAAGGACAGCTTCATCTTTAGAAGCTACTGACTGAGCCTGTTTAAAATATCTTATGACATCTCGCTTGTGAACATTGTCAATTTCTTGAGTCAATTTAAGAACATTCTTCCAATCTTCTTGAGGTTTCAATAAGCCTTCTACAGAAATATAAGAGGCAGGACACCACAGATATAGTTTTTTTGCATTTTCCAAGTCTTCTCAAGGAATCTTTTGATCTAAAATCAGTTAGATAGTGAGCTACAAATGAGAAGGAGCTTGTAACAAATAGATTAGCTTTAGGTGAACCAAGAGGTACACTTCTATAAAGCTGCCAATTGGAGTTCAATTTGCCACCAATATCTTCAAATGTAACACTCTCTTCTTTGAATACATCTTTGCTTCCCATTTCAGTTTGCAATTTCAATGATCCACTAGTTTTAGAAATCCATTCACATATTAAAGCTTTCTTTGGACAACTCAGACTAAAGTTTCCTGGAATTTTTACTGAGGGAATCTTCTTCTTAAAACTCTACAGCATTGAACCCTTCTTCTCATTGTTAGACTTCAGTAAACAGCTTCATTCAAACTTCCATCTTCTAGGTCTATAAAGCACCTCAATCTCAGCTTGAATTTCTTCTTTAGATTAAGGATGTAGAGATCCTTTAGATTGCAATTACATGCAACACTAAAATCTTGCTCAGCCTTAATTTCTTTTGTCACAAGTACTGCAGAACTATCTTATTCTCTGTTGTTCTTTCTCAAGGCTTCTTTAGAACTGAGTTTCATCATGTTATAGACAATAAGTGAAAAAGAGGTTAAAACTGAGAGCTTAGGCTTGAAGTCTTTAACATAAAAGTCTTCTTCAGCTTCTTCTTCTTTAAAAAGAGTTTTTGCATCTTGAGTGATCATACCTTGGGTTGTCCCTGAAGCTTCATAGTCTTTTTGAAGTGTATATTCTGTCCCAAGTCACACTAACTGAGTTTAATTTATTTTGCCCTTGAATCACTTGACATACCATCTTCATTAAGAACAAAGAATCCCTTAGTTGCAGCATACCACACATCATATGATTGAGACATTAGGTAAACTTCCATTCTAACTTTCCAATCTTCTAAGTTAGTGTTATCAAGACATGGTGCAATGTCAATGCAGAGGCCTTCCATTATGTTCCAAGAATCTTTACTGTAGGCTTGTTAATTCCTTGGTTGAGCAGACGAAGGCTTTGATACCAATTGTTAGACCAAGAAGGGGGGATAAATTGGTCTTCAGCACTTTCTTCCTTTTCTACTTGAGTACAAACATACTTAATATAGAAGATAAAACTCAAGGCAATTAATCAAATCACATCGCCACAAGATATACAAGGAAACCCTATCAATAGGGAAAAACCTTAGTTCTTGGCCTCAGCCAATAAAAGCCTTCACTAGTTGTATGTATCTTGTTACACACTCAGCTATCTCACTCTCTGCACCCACCCATGCACCAGAATAGACACTAGTTTTCACAACCAACACACACACACTAGCTCACCATCTTCACTTGCTGCATGGAAGTAGTTACTCACTCAACTGCCCCACTTTCCAACCACCTTGTACTCACTAGCACACTAACTTTCACTCCACCTACACACACACAAGCTTCAACAATATGCACACATGCATTCCCCCAATCCACAGCCCCAATGCTTGGACACTAAAGCTCTCAATAGCTTAATCAACAATGAATGAAGGTGATAACATACCAAATACAATATACTTAATCTGCAACACAAGATAAGAATGAATACACACAGCCTTAAGTACCACACTAAAGGAAACCCTAGCTTCACTTGTCTACAACATGAAGCATAGAATTGGCAACTCATAATGCAGCTTCACTTGACAACCAAACTAGGTTCCCACAGCCTTGACACAGTCAAATACACTTACTTGAATGGTGTACACAAGTAGATAAGCAAGGTAGAACAATGTTTGCTCCTAAAAGGCTAAATCCCTAATTTCAAGGGTAACAAATTAACTTCACAATGTAGCTTCAAATCTGAATAGCTTCAGCACAAAGTAGCTTCAGCACAAAATAGCTTCAGCACATGATAGCTTCAGTATAGAATAGTTTTAGAACTGACCTGTATTTGTCATCCTCAGCCTTGATATCTTCATAAACCTTTGCTTAACAAGATTCACAGAGATTGGAGCAAGGTACAACAATGATTACTCACAAAAGGCTTAATTCACAAATTCAATGGTAGAATGGTCTTTTCATAATGTAGCTTTAGTTCAGCCCTGTAAATGCCTTCTACAGCTCTCAGTAGCTAAAATACACTTTCTTAAAAGATAAACTCAATGAAACCAGCAAGATATAATAAAGATTGCACACAATAGCCTTGTTGTTCCCAAACCCCAAGCTTTAGGCTTCAAAGGGTAAGATTGTAGTTCAGTTTCAGAAACTGGTCAAACATCACTCCTTCAGCCTTCAATATTCTAAATACACTTGCTCACATATCAAACACATGAAACATAACAAGGTATAACAAAGTGTATGCTTATAGCAGCAATATGACAGTTAAAATGGCTGGTTTTCAATTTTGTCAAACACTGCCTTAAGAGGCTTCAATTCCTCAGCAACCAAAGTCTTCCATAGCTTGAAAAAGATGTATTACACTTATTTTAAAGCTAGGACATGATATATTAAAAGGGGCATAACACAGCAGCTCACACCACAACAAATATTAACTCACAAATTAGGCTTTAAAAGAAGGTTTCAGCTGCAGTACTTTTATCAGGGCAAACCTAATATTTCACCATTACAGAACTCTGGATTTTGGCTCTCTCAATCATATATTGACTGTATGAACATACTCAAATGTATAACACATCAGTCATAGCAATATATAGTGAATTCAATACTCAAAGCAGACTTGAAAACAAGTTTAAACACAGACAGATGAGGTTCACAATATCAAATACTAACACGACCCTTCCTCAGGCTAGATCTCAACTTGGACAGTCTCAAATCAACAATCTAAACTTACTCAGATGATGGGCAGTTGGTATATAGCATTATTTCAACATGACAAGTTTAGTTTCAGTAGATTAAACCAGAAAACCAGGATTATCTAAAGGTTTGAGATATGATATTCAGTACCATGCTTAATATGTAGTCTCAGGCGCCTTTAGCTATTGAATATCACCAAAATATGTATGCTCAGCCCTTGTTCAAGCTCCAGAAATGACCTCAGTAACTTCGAACCACTTCAGCCACCTCTTACACCGGAAAATCAGCTCTTGACAGCCTCATTCATCTTCACTTCAACTGTGCTCCCTTTAAGCAAATTTCAGATATTCATTGAATCTCAAACATCATACAATATCTCTAAAATTGGTGTTCATTCTCAGCTTTCGAATAGGACTTTTTCTCAGCTGCTGTGAACTCTCATTTTTTACTCTTGGAGGCACACTTCCACAAATGCTATAACAGCATATTTATAGGGTCCTCATTTCAGCCCTACTATAGATAAGATTCTTCTTACAATGGCCAATTAAATAAGAATATTGGTTTTTCTCTACAGGACCATAATGCTACGTCGCAGTGGTAAATTCCAAGATCATTCACAGCTCACAAATACACATAACAGACTTGTTTTTGAAATTCTTTTCCTTAGAGACAAAGCAAGGCTGTTATCACACTCTCTCTAAAGAACCACTGTGCATGTGTCATTTGAATATTCATTGTACAGCCTTGTGACCACAATTGTATATGGACTTCCAGAAATGCCGTTCAACTTGACACTTGTTATGCATATAAGAGACTTAGTAATTCTCAGCCTAGTTGAAACAATGTACCTTCATATAAGGGATTTAAATTGTCTCAATATTCTGGAGTAGAGAACTTTGCAGCAGCTTGTGCTGAACCACGAGCTTGCTGAACCTTTAAGTGCTGAACCTTTAAGTGCTGAACCTTTAGGTGCCGAACCTTTAGATGTCGAACCCTGTAAGTGTCGAACCATCCTTTAAGTGCTAAACCATGTAAGTGCCGAACCCTCTCATCAACAAGATAACACATTTAAAGTGCAAAATACTTGATCAACCATGAATTAACAATGTAAATTCTTGTAAAGTATTATAATTTCGGTCTTAAGGACCTCAACCATATATTTATATTCTTTCAGACCATTTCGAAACCTTTGGAGCATTTTAGGTATGTAAATGACGATATTTGTAATTATATTCCTTTGGGGGCATATTACGTATATTTTGGGAATGTAATTAAATTTAATTTTATTAAATCCCTACATGTGGATATATGTTATGTGTTTCACAGCATATGTGAATGGATAAGCCTAAATTTATATTAACGTGGTTTCATTTGAGTCTACGAGAAAAAGGGATTTATTTGAGGTATTTAACGCAAGTATATTATATATATATATACACACACGTATAATGGTGTTTTGGTGGCATTTTAATTGTGTAATTATGGTAATTTAGTGGTTGTGTTTTGGGGGTGGTTTAAGTGTAATTGGTTGGCAATTAAAAGAAACTGAATGTCCTGATAAGTGCTCAAAAATTGCCTATTTTAGCATCTAAGTTAGGGTATTTTAGCCAATTCATCTATCTTACTTCCCCGTTTTAGTACTAATTTGTGTTTTTGTCTATTTCAGGTCAGTAGACTAAAAAGAGCCAATTAGCTCCTTTTTGGAGTCAAGAAGAAAATCCAAAAAAAGGTCCACTGGAGTACCTTCGATCGATCGAAGGTATTCCATGATCGATTCAAGTCTTTTCAATCCATCGAAATGCCACGTCAACACCAACTCAGCAATTTGGATAAGACCAAGAAGATATTTTCATGCCATGTCAACTTCGATTGATCTAAGTGAGCTTCGACCATTAAAGCCATCTTTGATTGATCGAAGATCCTGCTGGCAGTGAGCTGTTTAATTCCCGAGCATGCTCAAACTCCACCAACTTTTATAGCTGCGGGATTAGACCAATCAAAGGCCTATTTTCTGAACTGTTGCCTACTCAAAAAGGCTTGTATTTAAATCAAATTGGACCATTTTTGTAGGGTTCTAACTTTTGTTCCCAACTTTAGTTAAAAAGATATAGTTCTTAGATAATTTTTTCTCTCTGAATTAAGGTTTTTGGAGACCAAAGCAAGAGGAAGAAAATGGTGTCTACATCGAAGAAAGCCTTTGAGGGTTGGATGACAACAACCATCAGTGGCTAGATTCATCTCTTGGGGCTAGAGATAGCCCCTAGGCTTGCCTCCTAAACTTTAGTATTTTGTAATTTTTGGGGATTTTAGTTGTAATTGATGTTTTGACCTAATAATGGTATAGATCTTGTGTTTCTACTTGATTTATTTGGATTAATGCTTCTAATTGATCTTTTAATTTTATTCATATGTCTATGTATGTTAGAATGAATGGTCATGTGCTTACACTAGATTTTATGAGTTTAATGCATGTCTATGTGTATTGAAATTGTAGATCTAGTGATGGTTAAGGCATGGTGCTTAATTGGTTACTCTTGTGGTTTATTTGATGAATTATGCTTATTTTATGATGGATTGTGCTACCTCCATAGCTTAATTAGCTTAATTTCCATGTCATTAGTATAATTGTAGTGTAATTGCTTTAAATTCCTAGATATGTAGACTATCCATACTTGTTGTTTGATGATCCATGCTTATGATTACAGGTAATACATTTCTCTAGATTTTTGTGTGCATCAATTGTGAGTTTATTGATGGATTAATGGTTTTACCTTGATAATTTGTACTATACACTAGCCTAGGTAGACAAGTTACACTTGTTATTGTCATCCACACTTTTTTATTCAATTAGTAGCTCATAGACAATTGTTTTACAACATGGCATCCCCCTAAATTAACAAATGTAAAATGTTTAGTGAGGTGAAGTTAGTGGTAAACTCTATTCCCGAAGACCTCTCTCTCATTCTCTACACCCTAATTCATTTAGTTCAATTTTAATTTGCATGTTTTTAATTAAATTGTAGTATAAATGAACCAATAAACCACTCTCTTTGATCATTCGACCTATTACTCCGAATTTGATTCTATAATACCTTGCAAATCTCTTGGGACGATCCCTTTTCACTCATACTACATAATATAGTGTTAAGTGGTTTTTATAAATTTTAAATGTTGTGGCCACTTCACACACTCATACTTTTTACATCATTTTGAGGTATCGGTCCGCGACATACCATGTTTTTGGCACCATTGCCGGGGATTAGCAATGCCATATTAGGAATTGAATCGGAATTAGTTCTCTTTTGATCCTTGTTTTTATTTTATTTTGTTTTTGTTTCTCACATTGTCATTCTTTGATTAGGTACTTAGAGAAAAGAGAAACAAGGAAAGGAGCCTTCAAGCAAGCAAGCAAAGCATAAATAAAAAAATTTAAAAAAAAAAAACAAAGCAAAGCAAAAAGGCATAAAAATTCTTGAAGTTGCTTAAGGACCATTGTGAGCATATTCTAAACTCCTCTTGCTTAATTTATCATCGACTCATGTGGAGGCCTTGTTATTAGTATTAAATCATCAGCCCGTGTACAGGCCAATTTAATTCTTTTGCATTATTGAAAAGCATGGGAGTATGGGAACAATGTATGTGGAGGCTTTTTGTTAATTTATTTGTTGTGGTGGAGGAGAAGTATTTGCTCATTTTTGTTACTTGTTGATGTGTTGACTAAATCTTGCACGGTTCTTCCTACTCTTTATCATCATCTTTCCAATAGAAAACCTCCATGACAATCTTGGTTATCTAGACCAAAATTTTATAGAGCATCCCCCACTTGGCCAATTTCCTCCCAAAGTTCAAGCTCTAAATCCTCTAATGGTCCTTCATGATCATTACACTCCTAATGTATACTATGCACCGACGTGCATCATGTTTCCAAATTTTAGGGCCGATCATTATGAAATTAAACCAGAGATAATCCAAATGTGTCCACTTTACTATGGGTTAAAAAATGAAGAACCATATAAGCATTTGGATGAGTTTCTTGAAGTGTGTTCCACCGTGAAAATCACGGATGTCCCGGAGGAAGTTCTTAAATTAAAACTCTTTCTTCTTACTCTGTGGGATAAGGCGAAGTATTGGTTTAATAATTTGGGGGTGAATATAATAACCTCTTGGGCCCAAATGCAAAATGAATTCTTAAAAAAGTATTACTTCGTGAGTTGAACCAATTCAATGAGAACCGCCATTAGAGAATTTTCTCATGGGGAAGGGGAGCTTCTACATGAGGCATGGGAGGGATTGAACGAGTTGCTAAGGAAGTGTCAACATCATGACATTCCAAAATGACAAGTAGTTCAATATTTCTACGAGAGCCTATCTGATGCCCAAAAGGGTATTGTGGACGCTTCGTGTGGTGGTTCACATTTTGGAAAACATGAGGATGACATTTGGCGCCTCTTTGAGAATATGAGCGAAAATTGAATGCATAAATCTCAATCCTCTCAAGTGAGTCATAATTCTAATGTGAGAGGGAAGAACTTAAAATTATGTCAAGTTGAGAGTCCAATAAAGATTGTTGTAGAAGTCAAAGCTCTTACCCAAAGACTTGATCAATTTTTTTTGAGTAAAAAATAGGCAATTCAATCATTCTACTCTCCCCATCATCAAAATGAAGTGTGTATGACATGTCCCAGTGTGCTTCACATTACTTCTAATTGTCCCCATGGACATGCTCAAAGTACATAACATAAACAAGTTAATGCTACATTTACCCATCCTTGTTCCAATGTTTATATTCCGGTGTGGAGTGAGATTTCGAGTTCGCCACAAAGTCAAAATTTCTAAGGAGGGTATGTTCTTCCTTATGTGAGAAATGAAAATTCTCAAAGGTTCCATCCATCCTCCTTTTATCATCAAAATATAAATCACTTCTCTCACCCTCAAGCTTACAATTCTCGAGTCTACTCTTATCAATCTCAAGAACCTCTTAGGAATCTCACCTTTGAGGATAAGGTTTTGGCAGACTTGGGTGGCTTAGAAGCAAACACCAAATTGTTTCACTCTCACTCTCAATCTATCTCAAAACTTGAATCCCAAATCGGGATAATAGCTAACTCCATAAACTCAAGAGAGAAGGATAAGTTACTGAGTCAACCCAAGAGAAATCCCAAAGCACATTATATGGTGGAAGCAAATCCTATATCGGGATACCCTCCACATGAGCAAGTGCAAGCGATCACCACCTTAAGAAGTGGTAGAAAAATTAATAATAAGGTAGAAAGGCTAAGTGAAAATAGTGAACCGGTGCAACCAAGTGGTGGCACCCGTCCCGTTTCCAATCTTATTCCTAATTCCTTAGATGAAAGTGGTTCTAAGACGAACCCATCAACATCATCATCATCTCCTTTAGAAAAGTCTTATGGGCCAAAAGCTCTATTTCCTTATGCTTTGAGAGATATTTCACCTTTTGGGAGACAAAAGGGAAAAATTCATGACATAATGGAAGTTTTCGAGCAAGTTAAAATCAATCTTCCTCTTTTAAATGTTATTAGGTAAATTCCACTATATGCAAAGTTCTTGAAGGACTTGTGCACACAAAAGAGGAAGAACAAGGGATAAAGCCCTAAGAAAGTGTTTCTCACGGAGCAAATGAGCTCCATTCTTCTCCATAACACCCCCCTAAGTTCAAAGATCCTGGTGCTCTGACCATTTCTTCTGTAATTGGAAACCATGAGGTTCGTAGAGCTCTTCTAGACTTAGGGGCAACTGTTAATTTGATTCCTTACTCCGTGTATGTGCAACTAGGCTTGAGTGATTTAAAATTAACCTCGGTAGTTCTTCAATTGGCCAATATATCCGTTAAAAAGCCAAGGGGCATGGTTAAGGACATTCTCATTAAGGTCGAAAGGTTCTATTTTCCAGTTAACTTTGTAGCCCTAGATACCGAACCGGTTATCAATACTATCAATCACATTCCAATCATCCTAGGATGGCCAATCCTTGCCACCGTAAATGCAATTATCAATTGTAGGTTCAGCATCATGGACCTCTCTTTTGGCAATATGATGGTTAAGCTTAATGTGTTCAATGCAAGTTGACATCCCATCGATGAAGACGAGTGTTATCTTGTAGATGTCTTGGATAAAGTGGTAGAGGAGTCCACTCCTTCTATGCTCTCAAAGAATCCTCTTGAGGAAAGTGTTTCATCTATTCTTTCCAAAGAGCCTCTTACAGTATGTCTTTCAGAAATGTATGGAAATTATGGGTTTGATAATGAAGGATCCATGAGTGAAGTAAGTACTTTAATGGAATCCGTTGCTAGTTTGGACTTCCCACATTGAAAAAATCTAAAACAACCTCTTCGTCCACTCTCTAGTAGTCCACCAGTTCCATCTCTAATCTCTCCACCTACTCTTGAAACTCTCCCTTCAAATCTCAAGTGTGCCTTTTTAGGCCCAAAAGAGATTCTACCGATCATTATTTCTTCAAGTCTTGAAGAGGCCCAAGAGAATGATCTTTTGGAAGTGCTTAAAGAAAATAAGGAAGCCATTAGGTGGAGTTTGGCCGACCTAAAGGGATATGTATGCATCGCATTCTTATGGAGGAGAATGAGACACCGTTTAGAGATGCTCAAAGGAGATTAAATCCAAATATGAAGGAACTGGTTAAAAAAGAGGTTATGAAGCTTTTAGACGCGAAAATCATCTATCCAATCTCCGATAGTAAATGGGTAAGTCCAACCCAAGTAGTTCCTAAGAAATTGGAAATTACGGTGGTTGAAAATTCCCAAGGTGGTCTAATTTCTAAATACACTGCTATTTCATGGCGTGTGTGCATTGATTACCATAAATTGAATGCCGCCACTAGAAAAGATCATTTCCTTTTGCCCTTTCTTGACCAAATTTTGGAGAGGTTAGCCAGACAACATTATTATTGCTTTCTAGATGCCTCTTTGGGTTACAATCAAGTATCTCTTGATCTGCTTGACCAAGAGAAAACCACATTCACTTATTCCTTTAGCACGTTTACTTACCAATGGATGCCATTTGGTTTGTGCAATGCTCCCGCCACATTCCAAATATGTATGATGTTAATTTTTTTTGGATATGTTAGGAAGTATTTAGAAGTCTTTATGGATGATTTTTTAGTCTTCGGGTTTTCTTTTGATTATTGTCTTCACAATCTATCACTCATTCTTAAAAGATGCTGTGAGACAAATCTCATTCTTAGTTGGGAAAAGAGCCATTTAATAGATCAAGAAGGGATTGTTTTGGGCCATGTCATATCTAAAAGGGGTATTGAAGTTGATAAAGCAAAAGTTGAGCTCATATCTGAATTGCCTCCACCTTCTACAGTGAGAAAGATCCACTCTTTCTTAGGTCATGTTGGCTTCTACCGCCGCTTCATCAAAGACTTTAGCAAAATTACTAGACCCTTGTGCAATCTTCTTACCATGGAGACGCCATTTGTCTTTGATCAAGCATACCTAAATGCTTTCCATAATCTCCGTGATCTTCTATCATCCACTCCCATCATGCAACCTCCAAATTGGTCATTACCATTTGAGATTATGTGTGATGCTTCCGATTATGCTATAGGTGCCATCTTGGGGCAAAGAATGGGCAAGCTTCCGTCCGTCATATACTATGCAAGTAAGACTCTCTCGAGAGCCCAATTGAATTACTCTACCACCGAGAAAGAATTATTTGCTGTAGTGTATGCCCTTGATAAGTTTAAATCATATCTCTTGGGGTCGAAGCTTATTGTGTACTCCGACCATGCCACCCTTAGGCACTTCTTGATTAAAAAGGAGACCAAACCTTGCTTGATAAGATGGATTTTACTCCTCAAAGAGTTTGATTTTGAAATCAGAGACAAAAAAGGCTCCGAAAATGTCGTTGTTGACTATTTCTCAAGACTTATGATTGAATATTCTCCAAGCATACAAATTCATGATTCATTTGTGGATGAACAACTCTTTCAAATTTCCAATCCAAAATTGCCATGGTTCACCAATATTGTGAACTATCTTGCAATTGGCAAACTTCCAACCAATTGGTTAAGGCAAAAAAGGACCGTTTCTTTGCTAACATCTGGAAATACTATTGGGAAGATCCCATTTTGTTTCGATATTGCCCGAACCAAATAGTGAGAAGATGTGCACCGAAGAGTAAAGTTCCTAGTGTTCTAGTTTCTTGTCATACTCTTGCTTGTGGTAGGCATTTTAGTGCAAAGAAGACCGCCTTGAAGGTTTTTCAAAGTGGCTTTTTTTTTTAATTTAACTATCCATCGTGATGCCTATAACTTTTGCAAGGAATGTGTTCGTTGCCAAAAGATGGGATCAATGTCAAAGAGAGACATGATACCCTTAACCAATATTCTTGTTGTGGAAATTTTTGATAGTTGGGGCATTGATTTCATGTGGCCATTCCCTATGTCCTATGGTTTCCAATACATCCTACCTACAATTGATTATTTTTCCAAGTGGGTTGAGGCTTGTGCTACCAAAACAAATGACCATTCCGCGGTAATTTCATTTATCAAATCAAACATTTTTTCTCATTTTAGTATGCCAAGAGCAATGATTAGTGATGGAGGAAAACACTTTTACAACCAATTTTAGAAGCAACTCTTCTCAAAGTACTCCGTCACTCATAAGGTTGCCACTCCCTACCATCCTCAAACAAGTGGGCAAGTTGAGGCTTCAAATTGGGAAATAAAGCAAATTATTTAAAAAACAGTGAACCCAACTCAAAAAGATTGGTCAAGCAAAATTGAATAATGCTTTGTGGGCTTACTGGACGGCTTATAAGACTCCCATTGGTATGCCTCCTTATAGACTTGTTTATGGGAAGCCTTGCCATCTTCCGATTGAGCTAGAACATAAAGGTTTGTGGGCAATTAAAAAAATCAATCTCAACCTTGATAAAGCCGATGAGAACCATTTGCTCCAATTAAATGAATTAGAGGAGTTGAGATATAATGCCTATGATAATGCCAAACTTTATAAAGAAAGGACCAAAGCTTTCCATGATAAACACATTGTGAAGAAGTCTTTTAAGCCCGGGTAAAAAGCATGGCTCTTCAACTCTAGGCTCAAACTCTTTCCCGGAAAGTTGCGTACTAAATGGGAAGGCTTGTATGAAATCATTTTCATTGCTCCTCATGGGGCGGTTGAGATCAAGAGTTTAAAAGGTGGAAACACTTTCAAAGTAAATAGTCAAAGATTGAAGCCCTACATTGAAGGACAAGTTTTTTAAAAAGATGTGGAAGCCGCCTTTTTAGTGGATCTCGTCTATCTTGATGATTGAGAACATTTGAACATCATCTAAAGATATTAAACTAGTTCCATAAAGCTTCCAAACTCTATTCCTCTCTTTTTTCTCTCTTTTGTTTTTTATTCTTGCGGCATCTAGATAAGGTCCATGGTGCATCGTTGAAAATTTCCAGGCATTTTGTGCCTTTGAAAATATATATATATATATATATATATTTCTACAGAGACAGAAAAATTTCAAAGAAACATTTTTTTGCTCAGGATTTTTCAATCGATCGAAACTCCTCTCGATTGATCAAACATGTTCTCGATTGATCGAAATATATCTCGATCGATCACCAACCATGTCAGAAATTTTTGTTCCAAGGGCATCACTCGAACACCTTTCGATTGATCATGAAAATTCTCGATCGATCGAACTTTTAAAAATAAATTAAAAAAAAAAAAGAACCATTTCATTGTACTAACGATCTTATTTTATTTCTTTATTTTTCTTTTGCACTTTGTTTATACATTTTTGCATCTTATTTCTCGCATTTTCTCAATAAATGCTTTCATAAAAAGAAAAACATAAAAACTACCCATCATTGTGCCCTTTTGTATAGTCATAATCTATCTAAGGCTTGATCTCTTATCTCTTTTATTTTGTGCCATATTGTTTTCATTTACCTCTATCCTATTTTTATATTTGATGTGTGTTTGCTAGTGTGGTGATTCAAATAGGTTGTTGATTCTAAGTTTGGGGGAGACGTCTTTCATTTTGGATCACTACCATGCTTCATTGTCTTTTGCTATTACGGTATACTTTTTCCATCTTTTCTTGTTCTCATTGCACACTGAGGACAATGTGCGGTTTAAGTTTGGGGGTAAGGCGAATTTGATGAAATTTACTTAAAGTTTTGAGCTTTAAATGCATGATTGGGATTTGAGATTAATGTTTGCGATGATTTTGATCTTTTGAGAACTATGATACTTAGAATTTAAAAATTGCTTGACTTGTGAGTTCAATACTCCTTGTATACCTTTTGGAAGTCATTTTTAAGCAAAATTTTTCAAAAGATTGACATCTTGCTTGTTTTTGTGGTCTACATTATCATGTTTGTGAGAATGCTTTGAGATTCACTCTAGAGTTCTACACTTGCACATGTGCACACTAGTATTCATTTGTGGGGCACATGCTTAGTTTATAATTGGATTGGTTATATCCCAATTCAGCTAGTAGTGCTTGAAAAGCTTTCATTTTTGACAAGATGACCTTGCATGCTAAATAACAAACCTTTAACTGAGTAACTGGGATTCGTGCCTCATTAAGCACTGAACTCTCACATGAAATGTGAAGGCCCACACAATAGTTTGAAAAAAAAAAAAAAAAAAAAAAAAATGAAAGATGTTTGTGTGATGACCCTGGTTTTTTAAGCCAGTGCGTCATGTGATGAACCGAAGATTGGCACGATAACGGATCCAAATGCGGAAGCAAGAAACAAGACAATGGTCTCCCAAGGCACAACACACCTCTAAGACACTTTCGTGACCTTTCATGAGATCGTGGAACTCAATGAGAACTGACGCGGAAGCAAAAGATTAAAAAAATAACAATTAAGCCCCCAGGGGGTCATTTCAAAAAAATAAGAATTCGGGTGCCACCGAGTACACCACTAGAAAGACAACAAAAAACTAATTAAGATGGACTCAAGAATCACATGATTCGGAGTCCGGATGAAAGAGAAACGGTATGACAAAGAAAAATAAGCACTTAAGGCTAAAAGGGTAAATCGGTAATTATCCAAGAAGATCTGCATACAACTGAGGGTACCGTTGGAAAGACAGCAAAAAATTAGTCAAGTTCAAAAAAAAGTTCACTTAATTTGGAGTCCAGACGAAGGAGAACGAGCGAAAACAAAAATTGATGTCACGACGTCGAGACGAAGCACCACGAACACCCCACGAGCATCCCCCGAGCATCCCGACAAGCACCATGACATGCTAGGGGAAAAAAAAGATTCAGCCAAAACTGAAAGTCGGAACGAGGTCTGAAACGAATTTTTCTGGAAAAACAT
Organism: Cornus florida; assembly: GCF_030987335.1. Classification (NCBI taxonomy): domain Eukaryota; kingdom Viridiplantae; phylum Streptophyta; class Magnoliopsida; order Cornales; family Cornaceae; genus Cornus; species Cornus florida. Next base: position 47,991,833 of record NW_026775577.1, on the reverse strand, counting down.
GAAGAAACCCGTTGATCGGTTGAAATTCGATCTATAATAAATCAACATTCGCAATAGCACGAATCATTGTAAAATAGGGCTATTGGTCGGGTAAGTTGAACCACTGGGACTGCGCTAATCTATGGCAACCTAAGTGTCTAGAGCCTTTTTAGAATGATACGGGGTGTTCATAGATGATTTGTTGGTTGTCACTTAAGTTATGCAATTAAGGTGCATAAATTAAAAGCTTGCAAGAATTTAAAGGAGATGAAATACAAGTAAAGAGGACTAGGGAAGTGAATCCGCCTCCATCCCTATACACATGTTAGATTAGAGCTAAATTGGGGGAAAGACAATATATGATGGTCAAGAAATATATAGCAACACATAGTTGATATATAATCAACAAGATGCACATTAAATCTCAAGCAAGCATGATCCATCAAAGGTGAACATGTTTAGACTACCTAACTAAGGTGTAGCTTAACCACATTTACTTGAATGAAAGATTATCAAGCCCTAGATAAAATGATGAAGCACATGAAGGTAAGAAATAAGCATAAACCATCAAAGGCATCACCTAAACAATGATCTATCAAAGTTCTCCAACTCCATGCCATTAAAACTATTCCATGATCTTACTACCATTGTCACCATGAGAGTGCAAGTAATATGATTAAAGGAATAAACCAACTAAGATAGATAATTGACTCAACATTAATCATTTAAATACATGAAGATCCATTACAAGAGGCAAAATGCTCTAGACCATGAAAAGACCAAAGATTATACATTGCAATCCCCAAAATAGAACTATACTAGGACATGCTTACAAGGGAGAGGCTTTATCACCTCCCTAGATGGAGGTTTAGTTACCCATGGGAGCCTTAGAAGAAGGAAGAAGCTTGGTCTCCATCCCCATTTTCGAGCTCCTTTGTTGTGGCTTCCAGAACTCCATCTTTTCTTCCTCCTTTCCTCTCTAGAAATCTTATAAGATGAGATATATCTCATCTATCATGAGATATCCTCCTATATACACTCAAAACCTACTCCCCATGCTGAAAATCTTGACCCTCCCCCTCTGGTTCATTCTCCACCACATAAAATGAAGATAATGGAACAAAAGTGCTGAAAAAGAGGGGCAGGTGAACTACCTGCAAAGGGTCGGCGGGGGCCCACGAGGTTCCGACAGGCGCCCGCGGAAGCTGCGGCTCGCGAGGATGTCTCTGGAGTGTTTGGCGGGCGCCCGCGGGAGGGTGCGGGGGCTCCTGCGGCTGCTGTGCAAGGTGCCGCGAAAGAGGCCAGAGAGTTTGGGGTTGGCGGGCGCATGGCTGTAGCTGCACTTCAACTCTAAATTTTCTGCAGTCTTCTTCAGGCTGGAGTGAAAACACACGCCCCTTATGCAACACTAAGCCATGTTGCCACAAAAACGGTAATAGAATAGGCTTAATCAAAAAGGTGATTCCCCGGCACGGCGCTTGCAATTCAACACAAGTGATGTCAAAACCGTTTCTTTGATCACTCTCGGGCACAAAACCTGAAATCCGAAAGAAAATACACAATTGAATTAAAACTTCACATTATCCTCTAATAATGGACTTAATTAATGCAAGAAGGGGCGCTTGAATACGCAATATTCGGAGCTTATCACACCCCCAATAAATGACGTATAGGAGCTTGTTCACACGTTGGCCCAAAACCGCGCCTAATGCATAGTCGAAAGCATCACACATGATCTCAAAAGGGAGAGACCAATTGGGCGGTTTCATTATTGGGGCAGATGAGAGGAGAGTGCAAAGTTTAATGAAAGCTTCCATGCACGCTTCATCAAAATTGAATGGAACATCATTGGCTAAGAGATTACACATGGGCCGAGAAATTTTACTAAAGTCCTTGATGAAGCGACGATAAAATCAGGCATGGCTAAGAAAGGAACGGATTTGACGGACTGAATTCGGAAGAGGAAGATTAGAGATTAACTCAACTTTTACCTTGTCCACCTTAATTCCCCGTTTCGAAATGATATGTCCTAGAACAATGCCTTCTTAGACCATGAAGTGGCTTTTCTCCCAACTTAGAATGAGATTTGTCTCCTTACACCTTTGGAGCACAAGAGATAAATTATTGAGACACGAATCAAAGGAGGAGCCAAAAATGGAAAAATCGTCCATGAAAACTTCCAATAATTTTTCAACCATATTGGAAAATATGGACATCTTACACCTTTGAAACGTTGCCGGAGCATTGCATAGCCCAAAAGGCATGCGACGATATGCAAAGGTTCCAAAGGGACATGTGAATGTTGTTTTCTCTTGATCTTGGGGGGCGATTGCCACTTGGTTACAGCCGGAATAACCGTCAAGAAAATAATAGTAGTTTTGGCCGGCTAGCCTTTCTAGGATTTGATCAATAAATGGGAGTGGAAAATGATCTTTCCTAGTTGACGAATTGAGCTTCCAGTAGTCAATGCACACACGCCATCCGGTGGTGGTTCATTGCGGCATGAGCTCACCCGCTGAATTTTCAACAACGGTGAGACCGGATTTCTTAGGAAAAACTTGTGTGGGGCTTACCCACTTGCTATCAGAAATGGGGTAGATGATTCCCGCATCTAGCAATTTTATCACTTCCTTCATTACCACTTCCTTCATGTTAGGATTTAACCGGCACTAAACCTCTCTAGTAGGCTTTGCGTCCTCCTCCATATGAATGCGGTACATACAAATGGAGGGGTCAATTCCTTTCAAGTCAGTCACTGCCCAACCAGTAGTTTATTTGTGCTCTTGTAGCACCGCTAAAATGTTGGTTTCTTGGTCCTTTAGAAGGTCTGATGCAATGATGACTGGGAGAGTTTGATTTGAACCAAGGAATACATACTTGAGATGGGCCGGGAGCGGCTTAAACTCAAGTTGTGGTGAAGATTTCAAAGATGGAACCGGAGGAGTGGTAGAGAGCTGAGGAAACGGCTCTTTTGGAATTTTCCAAAGGGGAATGTCCATGATAGCAGCAACATCAAGCAGAGAATTAACTTCTTGGATAGATTGATCAATGTTAAATTTTGAGAAGTCGAAATGAGACATGCAAGTTTCAAGAGGGTCCTTGCTTAGAATGAAGGGGAGAGATTCTTCGACCACTTCATCAATGACATCCACAAGGAAACAATCATCCTCATTGGAAGGATGTTGAGTTGCATGAAAGATATAGAGCTTGACTTGCATGTTTCCAAAAGCAATGTCCATCACCCCGGTTCGACAATTAATTGATGCATTAGCCATAGCTAAGAATGGCCTACCAAGGATCACGGAAATATGCTTTTTTGGATCGTGGACCGGTTCCGTGTCAAGAACCACAAAGTCTACCGGGAAGTAGAATTTGTCCACTTGGATGATAACATCCTCAAGAATACCTCGTGGATGCTTGACCGATCTATCGGCAAGTTGCAAAACCTCGAAAGTCGACTTTAAATCTCCCAGGCCAAGCTGTAAGTAAACTAAGTATGGAATTAAATTCATACTAACTCCCAATTCAAGGAGGGCCCTCTCGATTTTGTTGTCACTAATGACACAAGAGATTGTGGGGGCACCCGGATCCTTATACTTTGGAGGAGTGTTGTGCTGAATGATAGCACTAACATATTCAGTTAACCTCACTTTCTTTGGAAAATGATTTTTAGAAGTGCGCTTTTGAGTGCACAAGTCTTTGAGAAATTTTGCATAAGGAGGGATTTGCTTGATAGCATCCAAGAGGGGCAAGTTGATCTTCACTTGCTTGAAAACTTCCCACATGTCTTGAATTTTACAATTCTTGTTCCCAATAGGTGTTGACTCTTGAAGGCGTTGAGGAAACGGAGCTTTTGGCTCATAAGTAGTTTCCACATTTGGGTTAACATGTGTGGGATTTCCGTGAATGGTATTTGGACGAGAAGAGCTTGGAATTTGATTGGAAGAACTTGAATTTGGATTTTTCAAAGGAGGTTCTTTTTCATTTTTGTCTCCATCAACCTTGTTGTCAACCACTCTACCACTCCTAAGGGTGGTGATTGCTTAAACATGCTCATGACTCGGCCCACTCGATGGAGGGGTTTCATCAATCGCGTGCATCCCTCTAGGATTTTCAAATGGTTGAGTGAGAAGCTTACCTTTGTCCTTTTGAAGCAATTGGTTCACAGAGTTAGCTATTTGGCCCACTTGATTTTCGAGCTTAGCTATGGATTGAGTATGAGAGCGAACCATTTGAAGAGTAGGCTGCAAAGATGTCAAGAGTTGCTTGTTGAAATCCATAATTTGCTTGTTTAATGATTCCATCATTTGTTTGTTTGCAGCCACAATTTCATCAGTTGGGTACACCGGAGGTTGATTGGGGACATTTGGATTGTACGGAGGACGGTAGCTTGAAGAGGCTGGAAATTGCCTATTTTGAAATTGAGGAGGGGGCTGATTTTGATGCCCCGTATTTTGGAATTGTGAATTCTGTGGGGCTTGTTGCCTCCACGAGAAATTCGGGTGATCTCGCCATCTCGGATTGTAGGTATTGGAATAAGGATTATTCCCGGATCTTGAGAACATGGCATTAGCTTGCTCTTGATTTGGATTGGAAAATTGCTCCGGTGTGGGGCAATCTTCCATGAGATCGAATGGACTAGTACATGATGAGCATACCGAACTTGCCGAATTTTGAGATAATGAAGGAGAGAGATGTGGTGCCATCAATTGATAGAATTTATGAGCTATGGCATCCACTTGAGATGATTCCTCCCTTATTGATTTTGGTTGACAAGGGTTGGTGTTCTTTGCATTGGTTGAGGTCGAAGCCTTACGAGAATTATGTTGAACTGAATTTTCGCTTAAATTCTCTAGTAAGGTCCAAGCCTCATCCGCATTCTTGGACATGAACATCCCATCACAAGAAGAGTCAACCATGAATCTATGGGGTTCGGTCAAGCCAGCATAGAAAGCTTGCACTAATTGCCATTTTGGAATCAAATGATGCGGACATTTTCTAAGAAGATCTTCTAGCCTTTCCCAAGTCTCGTAGAGTTGTTCTCTATCTGTTTGAGAAAAGCTAAGAATGGAACTCCTCATTTGGTTGGTTTTACTCACCGGATAATACTTCTTAAGGAATTCTTGCTGTAATTGAGCCCAAAAAGTGATGGAATTTGGAGTGAGTGAGTTCAACCAATACTTTGCCCTATCTTTTAAAGAAAATGGGAAAAGATGCAGATGGAGTGCATTCTCAGGGAAACCTCTCAACCAGATGGTCGAACAGATTTCAAGGAATTCATCAAGATGCTTATACGGATCTTCATTATCAAGGCCATGGAAAGATGGAAGCATTTGAATGGTACTTGATTTGATCTCATATTGAGCCGCATCGATGTTTGGCATCACTATGCATGAAGGTGAAGCATAGGTAGTAGGGATGAAATGGTCCCTGAGAGTCATTGGCTCTACATTTGGAATTTCGGCCCTATCATTATTAATTCCCTCATTTCTGACATCTCTTACATTTTCAGTTATTGTGTTAAATTCAGTTTCAAGTTATCTTACGCTAGAAGATTCCCTAAGGTTTCGTCTAAGAGTTCTTTCAAGTGAATTTATGTCAACTGGCGAGTCAAGAGTTGGTAGGGAGAGTGATCTACGGCCAAACATCAACAATGCATAATGCTATCAACGCAACTATTCATCATTCACAACTCCACATACGATGTTCCCATTCTCCTCAATTATCAAGACAGAATTTAAATGGCCACGACAAGGACCGATGCTTGTACACGAAATTTAAACAAGATAATAGCCTCAACAAGGGCTTCAAAACTAAATTATCTCTAAATTTAACACATGCATAATATTCACAATGTCGAAACTAGAAGATCAAGAGACTTACCTGGGGTCCTCTAGACTTACTAATTAGCTAGCTTTCCCTCGGCGAGCTTCGAGTCCCTAGAATCTCACTTATAACACAAGATGGTCAAACTACACAAGAAATATTCACAATTCATGATATTAACAACCAAACTAAAATTAACCCTAAAACTTCGGTTGCTAAACCGTTGGCAGTCCCCGGCAATGGCGCCAAAAATTGATCGGTTGAGAATTCGATCTATAATAAATCAATCTTCGCAATAGCACGAATCATTGTAAAATAGGGCTATTGGTCGGGTAAGTCGAACCACTAGGACTGCGCTAATCTATGGCAACCTAAGTGTCTAGAGTCTTTTTAGAATGATACGAGGTGTTTATAGAGGATTTGTTGGTTGTCACTTAAGCTATGCAATTAAGGTGCATAAATTAAAAGCTTGTAAGAATTTAAAGGAGATGAAATACAAGTAAAGAGGACTAGGGAAGTGAATCCGCCTCCATCCCTATACACATGTTAGATTAGAGCTAAATTGGGGGAAAAATAATATATGATGGTCAAGAAATATATAGCAACACATAGTTGCCATATAATCAACAAGATGCACATTAAATCTCAAGCAAGCATAATCCATCAAAGGTGAACATGTTTAGACTACCTAACTAAGGTGTAGCTTAACCACATTTACTTAAATGAAAGATTATCAAGCCCTAGATAAAATGATGAAGCACATGAAGGTAAGAAATAAGCATAAACCATCAAAGACATCACCTAAGCAATGATCTATCAAAGTTCTCCAACTCCATGCCATTAAAACTATTCCATGATCTCACTACCATTATCACCATGAGAGTGTAAGCAATATGATTAAAGGAATAAACCATCAAAGATAGAAAATTGACTCAACATTAATCATTTAAATACATGAAGATCCATTACAAGAGGCAAAATGCTCTAAACCATGAAAAAACCAAAGATCATACATTGCAATCCCCAAAATAGAACTATACTAGGACATGCTTACAAGGGAGGGGCTTCATCACCTCCCTAGATGGAGGTTTAGTTACCCATGGGAGCCTTAGAAGAAGGAAGAAGCTTGGTCTCCATCCCCATTTTCGAGCTCCTTTGTTGTGGCTTCCAGAACTCCATCTTTTCCTCCTCCTTTCCTCTCTAGAAATCTTACAAGATGAGAAATATCTCATCTATCATGAGATATCCTCCTATATACACTCAAAACCTACTCCCCATGCTGAAAATCTCGACCTTCCCCCTCTGGTTCATTCTCCACCACATAAAATGAAGATAAGGGAACAAAAGTGCTAAAAAAGAGGGGCAGGTGAACTGCCTGCAGAGGGTCGGCGGGCGCTCGCGAGGCTCCGGCTTATACCCGCGGAAGCTGCGGCTCGCGAGGATATCTCTGGAGTGTTTGGCAGGCACCCGCGGGAGGGTGCGGGGGCTCCTGCGGCTGCTGTGCAAGGTGCCGCGAAAGAGGCCAGACAGTTTGGGGTTGGCGGGCACATCGCGGGAGCTCCGCGGGCGCCCGCGGGGGCTGCGGCTGCACTTTAACTCTAAATCTTCTGCAGTCTTCTTCGGGCTAGAGCGAAAACACACACCCCTTATGAAACACTAAGCCATGTTGCCACAAAAACAGTAATAGAATAGGCTTAATCAAAAAGGTGATTCCCCGACACGGCGCTTGCAATTCAACACCAATGATGTCAAAACCGTTTCTTTGATCACTCTCGGGCACAAAACCTGAAATCCGAAAGAAAATACACAATTGAATTAAAACTTCACATTATCCTCTAATAATGGACTTAATTAATGCAAGAAGGGGCGCTTAAATATGTAATATTCAGCGCTTATCACCCGTTGTCCAACGTATTCGAACCTAGGAGCTCTGATACTGTAATACCCCTAGTTTTCAACAGGCTAATTTGGGAATTTTGATTGAGGATTTTATTGTATTTTTATTTAATTATCTGAATTGTGTGCTTGATTTCTTAATTGATTAAGTGAGTATTTATTTAAGTTGTATTTGTTTATTTATTTTAAAATTAATTGTTTAATTGGTATTTAGTGAATTTATTTTAAATAAATTGTTAGATTGTTATTTGGTTTAATTATTTGATTAATTGGTGATTTAAATGACATGATTTATTTTACAGCTTGTATGGATTATTTGTATTAAGTTTTGTGTACTTAGGTGGACCTGATTGTTTAAAATTATTATGTGTGCCGTATAGTTTAGGTTTAGGATTTTGATTAATGAGGTTGGAGTAGCCGATTTACATTGGGTTTAATTAAAGCTTATAGATGTATGGTTACAATCAGACTTAAGATTGGGAAGCCTATATATATTCTTATACGTTGCTAGGGTTGGGAAAAACCCTATTCACGTACTTATGTCTTGAGAGGAGAAAAACAGAGAGAGGCTAGAGAAATAAACAGAGAGGGTCTAGAGAGTTTGGTTAAGGGTGTTGCTCGTGGGTTGAGTCAAGAAGCAATAGAGGAAGAAGAACAGTGAATAGAGGAGGAAGGAACGATCTTAGGATTCGCCAGAATTTAGCGACGATGTGAAAGGTTTCAAGCCGAAACCTTAAAGGCAAGTTTCAGTCTATCGCTTTCCTATAAACTTGTGTTCTGTGCATTCTTTATAGACTCCAGGGTTTAATTCAACTCTTAAAACGGATGGTTGATGCATGTTTCACCGGACTGTAACTAGTGTTATATTTATTTAAACTGAAAACGGTTTCTTGCTTAAACTGGTCTATGTTTGTTTTAAACTTCTGTAAATCAATTAAAAATTAAAATTGAGGTGTTCTAGGACTGTTGGGACTTATCTTGAATCTTAATAACTTTAAGGAAACTTTGGAACAGATGTTAGAACTTTACCAGAATCAAGGAAGACGAACAGAGGCAACATAAACTGTTTTTGGTTTTGGTTTAGATTTTTGTTGATTAATTCATACTGGAAGGAGAGGAGTTTCTAGGACAATAAGAACTTAAATTGAACCCTAGGTATGTTAAAAATATTTTGGACAGGGATGTTAAACTACGCCGGAAGCACAGAAGATCACCGGACGAAGCAGAGACGAAGCAGAGGGGGCTCTCAGGGGGAGAGCCGGCTCCCTAAGTGTGGGAGCTGGCTCCCATGAAGAGCGATCTGGCTCTCTATGGGGGAGAGCCGGCTCTGGAAGTGTTAGAGGCGGCTCCCATGGTGGGGGAGCCGGCTCCCTTAAATAAAACCCCTACGGGGTGTTTTCGGGTAAGTTTCTGAGTTAAGGGGCTTAAATGGAATTTTTGAAAATTGTTGTGGGGTTTTAAATATTTAAAATTAACTTGATAAAACCCTAAAATAGCTGGTTTATGCTAGGGTGCTAATCTTAAGGGGCGTCATGAAACCTAATCATATAATGCGCATGCTGTCCGAGAGGAAGGAGGATTGAGTTGCTATTTGTTTTAGAAAATTAAATGAATTGATATAAAAGGGATTTTTAGGATTTTATATCAATGATATCTAAGACATACTTAAGTCTCAGGAATGTTGGTTAGGTTGTGGTTATGGGTAGCATGAAATCTATACACGAATTGGCATGCTGTCAGGGATTTATGAGGATTTAATTGCTAGTCTTGTTGTATTAATTCAAGTGAACTAGTATGGAAGGATTGGTTGGAATTTCTAGTATAATGTTGCTCAGTTTATAATTCTGATAATCATTATATCATGCTATGAATGGTAATTGCTGAACTGTTATAAATTCTTGTTCTGTCAATTATATGGAGATGGATAGATTAAATTGTTTATTGTTTTAACAATTTCAAAAGGAGTTTTCATTATAAATATAGTCATATACTGGATGCATAATAGGATCTAGTCTATAATTGATTTCTATTATGTTTGGTTTTGGATGGATTGGATGTTTGAGTGATTCTGCATTGTACATGAATCATATGCATTATATGTACCGGTATGGGACGGTGACATATCAGGGATGGATTAGATCAAAATGCTAAGTCCTACCCCTTCATACATAAGGAATGGATTAACTAAAACAGTTAAATCCTATATGGATGCATATCCTGTCAACTAAAACAGTTGAACGACATAATGGATATTTGTTTTATCTTTCTGCACTAGGAAGGAATTTATATATATATTTATGGTACTGTGAGACGAGCTTGAGTCTCCTGATCACGGTTAGGGTGTGTATATCGCAAAGGTTGAGTAGCTGGATATAGCTAATGTTCCCTGGTAGGTCTAGGTACTTGGCCGCTGGAAAGCGTGTTTTATATGTCACCTTCTACCCAGGCTGAACTATGTTATAGGCTAGTGAGCATCCTATAGTGTGTATTTATATATCTATGGACTATTGTAGATATTGCCGAGCTATCTAGGATGTATCTGCGTATCGGGTTTATGTACGGATTGTAGTAGGATGGAACTTGCATGTGGGCTTGACCCACCTTTATTTTTCAGGTGTTCGTGAGTACCAGGCTTAGGGTTTGATCGTGGTGATGCAGATACAGTCACTCACTCTTCCGACTACATAGGATTTTCTTTCTTATTTTGGTTTTGGATTTTAATTCTGTAAATGTTTTACTAGTTGGAATTATTAGGGGTCCACTAGATGGATTCCCGAGTTGTACAGATTTGAAGGATTTAAATGTCATTAATTTATTATTTTAAGTTGAGGATTTTTATTTTAGAATTCTTTCAGCGTTTTGTTATTTTATTCTTAATTCAAATTTTATTCCTGCTTGTTTACATATTAATTGTCTGATATCCCTCGGATCTGTGCTCGGACTTGATCACCCGTGGCTCTAGAATCGAGGGGTATCACAGTTGGTATCAGAGCACTCCAGGTTCTAGTATCCTTAGGAGTGTCTTTTGTTAGAAGTCTTCCGCGTTGCATCTCTTAAAAACTTAGAGCAAAGGGACTAACACGATTTTAGTTATTCTCATAAAGGAGACAACCGAGGAATAGGAGTCCAAAGAGGATTCTAGTGGAGGAGATTTCATCAAACCCAAGAAAGAGGGTATTAAATGTTGAAAATCAAGGATCACGTGAAAGTGATCTTGTTCGCTAATAGTATAGTGAACGATACTGTAATGACCCGGCCATTTTCCTTCCTTTCCTTTTCTCAGATTTTCACGGATATTTTTTTTTTCCGTTGATCTTTTCCTTTCTGAGTTCAGTTTCTCGTCACTTAGTGTCATCTTGAGTGCTCGGGGATAGTTTCTGAGACTCTTTTCCTTGGATTGACGACTTCCTTTGAGGACCGAGTCATTTTCATATTTTCACTTTTGTGACACTATTCACTTTCGTCTTTTTCTCGGTTGTCACTTTATTGGCATAACCTCACTTTTTGTGTTTGGATTCGATTCCGGTTTTGCATGCATCCACGATATTTAAATTCCATACTACGTGTATTTTCACTTTTGCAGAAAGGCATGCTAAGTGCTTACTTTTCTTGTAAAGGGTATAGATGCATGACCATTTTGTAATTTTCTAAACTTTAGGGGTTTTGTGTAATTACTGTAAAGTAATTATTTTTCATCTTAGGGACCATTTTGCAATTTAATTTGGAAGATATTTTCAAAAAGGATTTTTTTGCAATTTTTAGAAAGTGTGACAAGTGTCACACTCTCATTGGTCCACTTGTTGACATGTGTGTGGAAACACTTTGAGGCCTTAGATGAGGACATATGGAGGGTGGAGATTAAACCACTTGTTAGCCTAGGATTGGTACACTTGTTGGCTTGGATGGTTGACAAGTGGAGGCTTGAGATTTAGCCTAGGATGGAGCCTTGGATTTATGACAAGTGTAGGCTCACAATTTGATCTTGCATTAGTGTGTGTGTGAGAGGTAGTGTAAGAGCACATAGTGAGTGGAGGATCTCTATCCCCTCCACTCACATTTCATCTTCATCATTTTTCATTTCCTCCCTCTTTTGTAAAGAAAACCCTAGCCTCCATGGATGGAGCCTAAAGCCTTAAGCTTTGACCTTGATTTTTGAGAGTCTTCCATTGATTTCCAAGCTTGAACTTGGGAATACATTTTGTTCCCCTTATCTTCCTCTTCATAACCCTAGAAGGGTTTGCCATTTTGTGTTGATTTTGCCTTGGATTCTAGAGAGACACTTCTCTAGTGAGGTAGGGAATGTTATAGGGTTATATGTTTGTTGTCTTGCATGTTTTTGATGCTTATACAACTTGTATGCATGTGGTGTATTAATTTGAGAAATTATGATTAATGGTAGTTTGCTTATAACTCATTTTAGACTTGGTAAATGGCATGGCCATGAGTTGATCTTTGATATATATTAATTTGGGTTGATTTAGATGAGTTTTCAAATCTAAAGATTAAATGGATTTAATTTGGTTTAAATTCTAGTAAATTGTGTTTTGCTTGTAATCTATCTTAGACTTGATATATGGTATGACCATGACTTAGTGCTTGATATAAATTAATTTGAGATCATTTGGACAACTTTTGAAATCTAGAGATTTAATTGATTTAAATTAATTAAATTCTATTTGATGATATCTTGCTTATCTTGCACTTTTGATTTGATATATGTAAAGACCATGATATGTTGCTTAATATATATTAATTTGAGGTTATTTGAAATCTAGAGAATTTAATCACCTTGTTTAATTAAATTCTATCTAATGGCTCCATGGATCTGTTAGTATTTTAGAAGTTGTTTCTATATTCAAATCATGGACTTGAACTTGTTATGTATTCACTTGATTGTGTTTTGAGCATTGGATAACTTTATTGTTATATTTATATTCATGAGAACATGTTTTCTTTATAGAATATATTGATGCCATATGTAGTGAATTGCACACTTTATAATTGACATTATGTATGTCATTTTAGAATTGAAACTCTAAGGCATGGATTGTGTGGTTTCAACCTACTTGTGTATGGAAGGTGTTTTCATGCATTATATAAGTTATGTATAAGTTGTGAACTTATTTGGTTTGAATTTTGGAATCTTGGAACATTGTTGAGTTGAGCTGGCTAGGGTTTGGCTCTAGTACGGGGACGTGAGTCCTCTAAGTCATTGAGATAGTGCGCACTTAGGGTGGTCTTCCCTGTAGGTTAGTGCCCGGAATAACCATTGAGGTCTCGGCAGAATTCCGAGCGTAAATGTCCAAGTCTTCCACTATTTGTTTTCGCATTCAATTCCAAGTTAACAATCATGTTTATATTGTAACTTGTGGTCTTAGTTATTGGCGATTTTGATGTTGTTGAGTACATCCATGTATATGATTTTAATGAATCATTTTGATATTGTTAAGTACATCCATACTAAATTGATATATTTAGTTGATTTCACACTTTTAGATTTCTAGTTGATAACCTAGAGAACCTATGTCTTGATGTGTGGTATTAGATATTCTAATTATGCTAAATTGTTATATTTAGTTGATGTTGCATTTTCGACTTCAAGTTGATTACCTTGAGAATCTATATGTTGTTGCTTTGTGTAAGCATGCTCCTATGTTGTTGCTTTGTGTAAGCATGACCCTATATTGCTAAAATTGCAAGAATGAGGTGATTGATGCTAGAAATGATCCTAGGTAGCTAGGATGCTCCTTGGGTCTTACCTTTGACATAGACGTTAGGTGGGATGAACCACAATAATTAAATCATGCAAACTTGTAAAACGTAGGTCGATGCATGCTCATTTCCTACGAGTAGCTTTATGTTACTCACCCCTACGATACTGGGGCATATTTCAGGTGCAAGAATCAAGGTTGCGATTCTCGTCATGCTTGGATGATTGGTGGACTTGAAGATTTTCATTTCTTGTAAAGGTTGGCTTGAAAAGCCATTTGTAGCCTTATATGTCAAAATATGTATATTTGAATTTAAACATGTAATGTGTACATGAGTGCACTCCTTACAATGTATTTGACATGTATAAGATGAGGCCGGAGGCCAATGACATGTATTTTGTATTCTATGTAGTTTTGACTTCATGATATATTATGAAAATGTTGAAAAATGTTAAGTTATTGTCTCACTATGTTTGCATCGGGTGTGGGAAATCCATTCTTACTCTTTCATAGGATTTCATTAATCATGTATGAAGTGTGGCCAAGGGCCAAATGGTAATTTCCAATCATTTGCTAATTTTGGTTTTCAAAATTTCCATTTCATTTTCATTTTTGCCTTTTTGGCCGTCGGGGGGTCGGATTTTGACTCGACCATTTTCGGAAGCCGCGGACCATTCCCGCGCGCTCAAAATCATTTATTACATTTGCGTGCATATTCGTTTTAGCCTAGAAGTGTATTTGGGGTCAAAAGTATGTTTGGTGCAAACTTACATTTTTTGCCGTTTTGAGCCTAAACTGAGCATAAGGGCATTTTGGGGTTTTTACTTAAAAATAAAGTTTTCTTTTAGCATGGTTGGCTAGGAAACATGATTTTGAGGGTAGTTTCTTCTTTGTGTTTTTCTCAAAAAAGCCCAGAAAGTCCTCAAAATTGCATTTCAAGTTAGCATTTCAGGCGCTGCCTACAGGAGTTCGAGCGCTCTAAATAGGGAGTTCGAGCACTCAAACTTTGGGCAGATTTCTTAGGGCAAATTTTGAGCGCTCGAAGTCCTTGTTCGAGCGCTCAAAGTACTGTTCACGGGTGTGTGTGTCATGGTTCAGCATTGCACCTCCGACTTCAAATCATCATAACTTCTTCGTTTTAACTCCGAATTGGTCCGTTCTTAAGTCTAAATTGATCGCGTCAAAATAAGATTTCCAATGGTACTAATTAGAGCTTTAGATTCTTCTTCTGCCTCAAGTTTTTCAAGTTTTAGCAAGGTAGTATCTGTTTTTGGTTCGAACCGGGATAGGGTATCCCTTCCTTCAACTTCAGAACTTGATATCTTTGCCGTCCGGACCCCGAATCAAGTGATTCTTGAGTCTATCTTTATTAATTTTTCATTTTATTTCCAATGGTGTGTACATTGGCACCCATTTCAGTGTGGAATGACCATTTTGCCCCTAGGTTCATTCTTTTCCGTTTTTAAAACGTTGCTTCCGCATTTTCTTCCTTTGGGTTTCGTGACCTCGTCAAGGGTCACATTGGTGTCTTAGAGGAGTGTTGTATCTCTAAAGACCATTGTTCTATCTTTTGCTTCCACATTTTGGATCCATTTTGGGTCATCACAGGACACACTGGGTTGAAAAATCCAGGGTCGTCACAGATACTCATAGAGTTGAGGTGGATAGTTAACCTTGTGTATTACCTTTAAATGAGGTAGATAAAGGGAACTCTTCAGGAGTTTGGGAATCGGATGAAGTTCTTCTCAGAACGAAGCAAAGATTATATAGCACATTCCGGGGAGTATGGGGATTAGGTTTTGACAATCTAAGTTGCTTTATATAGCTACATTAGACGGTTTGTATCCTGTGTATAAGGAGGATGAAGGTTAAGCCTTTGGCATTTACTGAGGCAAATGGAGTTGGTTTTGAGCTATGTTTCGAGGTTGGGTGATTACCTCCGAAACTGTAGAAAGGAGATTGTGAACCAATCGGGTAAAGTTGATTTCTAAAAGAGATTTTCTTTGCTAGGAGGAACGATGTTTTACGTAGGAGTTTAATGTGTTTTATTGTGTGTGCTTTATGTGTTTCTTTTTTGTCAAGTATCAGTTAATTACCGTTTTGGAGGAATAGCGTTAATTACGCTAGGATTGTAGGCATGTGATCATAGGATTTGGTTAGTATATCTAACTTTAGTCAATCAAATGAACCTAGACATGCGTGGTTGTAGTATGTGTTCAGGATGGGATAAGAAAAACCAGCAGTTTTGAGTCAAATGATGTATAAGCTGTAATGTCATGCTGGTTTATCGAAGGAACTGACTTGGCTGAATATCTTCTAGGTTAATTTTAAACAGGTGTTCCTAAGTCAGTAAGAGGATTTTGGTACTGGTTTAAGTACTTGTTGGAATGACACCGACTGAGGTTAATAGACGAATTTACTAGTCATCAGTCAATTCTCAATCAAGAATTTTATTCTCATCAGGGGGTGTCATTAGGAGGAGGTGCTGGCGATGCATATCAAGGAGGAGGCAGAGTCACTCATTTGCACAAATAATATGGAAATTTTTTTTAGGTTACCGTTCGCAACAAGTAGTTGTTGCTCAAAATTTTTTTGACTATTTGGAGGATGAAAAGATTTCCATATGCGGTTGCAGTTAAACGGGATGTCTAATAGACACTTACTTGTGTTAGAAAAATAAGATGTCAAAGACTTGAAGATGAGATCGAACATCTAATATCTGTCTCAAAGTCTGATGTTTAGTAAATAATCTAGATGGACCGTCAGAGATCATTAGATCTTTGCGGCCACTTCTCATGCTAGAGCGGGACTGACAGAGTAGTTTCCACGGATTTAGATGAGAGATTACTGATTCTACACAAGGGTCAGGATTCTGGTTGGGAGATCGTTGACTGATAAAATTAAATCAATTTCATTTTGTCTATTTTAGGAACTAATAAGATATCAGTTCCTACGAATAGCGCGGATCACGAGACGACTTAGATGGATAGATGTGGTGATTCACACTTTGCGTTAAGCTTCGTCTGGTGGAAATAATAGGGAAGAGGATGATCTTATCAACTGGTATGGTAATTGAACCTTCGGTGGTCATTGCACAATCCATTGTGGTTTAACATATGGAAATTATAACACCTGTTGTTCCCAGGGAAATGGAAGTGGTTAACTTAGAATATTTGAGCTGACCCCACAGGAGGTAGTACCTTACTCAGATGAGTTTAAGGAACTGAAGGAAGATTGGTAGTTATCTTTCTGCTTCTAGGAAGGTCGGAGTGACTGAGCTGTAAAATTCATAAATTTTACGGTGCAGTCAATTGGTTATGGTTTGCATCCCGACATACAATGTTAGTTTTGGTGCGATACGGATAGGGACATGTACATAACTGTCTCCAAGAGTATCATCTATTAGTAAGGTGGAAAATTGATACTTGGATATCACTGGAGGTTTTAGTCCTTTCTTATATCGAAATGGGAGTAGGACTAATCAGGAGGGGATGGTTGGTAGAAATTACTGACATTTGTTGGAATTTTAATTCCATATGGTTTAAGAGTAGTGGATAGAGCAAGTTCGCTTGTGGACTATACTTTAGTGGAGTTTACTTTGGCATTTCTTATCAGTTGTACATTGCGCTGATAACGGAATTATAGCATGTGGTTATTCAATACGGAAGATAACCGGTGCTATGTCAAAGGAGCTTTCTGAAGGTGTTGGAGCAACAACTATGTTTCGCATCTCTATACGGGAAATGGGATCGTGATATTCTATTTAATCATGGCATATATGCTTAGGATACATATCCTAGGTTGGCATGGGTAATTGAAAGCGTTACTTACCGTTTCAGATATTATCTGTGCTATTGTTGGCACAAGGAGGTTCGTGCGACAATGTTTGGGATTTTAGATAGTCGGGTTGTGTCGATCTCTTACTAGTTGGTCCGATATGGAAGCAAGGTTATCTAATAAGACCTTGACTTTATGTAAGGATACATTGGAGAACCATGCTCTCTTTTGGTAATGAGTGCTCACGGTTTGGAGGAGACAGTCGGATTTTGTAGCTAGTTGAACTCGTACATGGGAGTTTTCTATCAGGGAAGGGTTGTTTGAGCGGTTTTCCGTATCGGAAGCAATGTGTTTTGGAGGAAAGTCAGTTTTATGTATCGCACTGACTCTTCACGGGTTTTGGTTATTGGTTTCGGCAGTAGCCTATTGTTTAGCATTACCAACTTGTTAAGCGCTGGATGCATAGGACTTTTATGTGTTAGTTCTATGGAATTGGAAGGACGAGGGATGGTTACCCTTCATTAAATATTGGGTAAGATTGGATCATTGCTAGATACAATCTAGGAGTTGCACATTTATGCTATTTCTTAAACATAGGAATCTTATATATGGTTGGATGTGTTGGAATTTGGGTGGCGCTCATCTAAAGGGGCTATGCCACACGAAAACGGAAATGAATTTTGCAAAGACATTAATTCAGATTTTTGTGAATTCTGAGGACGGAATTCCTTTTGTTAGGGGAGAAGAATGTAATACCCCTAGTTTTCAAAAGGCTAATTTGGGAATTTTGATTGAGGATTTTATTGTATTTTTATTTAATTATCTAAATTATGTGCTTGACTTCTTAATTGATTAAGTGAGTATTTATTTAAGTTGTATTTGTTTATTTATTTTAAAATTAATTGTTTAATTCGTATTTAGTGAATTTATTTTAAATAAATTGTTAGATTGTTATTTGGTTTAATTATTTGATTAATTGGTGATTTAAATGACATGTTTTATTTTACAGCTTGTATAGATTATTTGTATTAAGTTTTGTGTACTTAGGTGGACTTGATTGTTTTAAATTATTATGTGTGCCGTATAGTTTAGGTTTACGATTTTGATTAATTAGGTTGGAGTAGCCGATTTACATTGGGTTTAATTAAAGCTTATAGATGTATAGTTACAATCAGACTTAAGATTGGGAAGCCTATATATATTCTTATACGTTGCTAGGGTTGGGAAAAACCCTATTCACGTACTTGTGTCTTGAGAGGAGAAAAACAGAGAGAGGCTAGAGAAATAAACAGAGAGGGTCTAGAGAGTTTGGTTAAGGGTGTTGCTCGTGGGTTGAGTCAAGAAGCAACAGAGGAAGAAGAACAGTGAACAGAGGAGGAAAGAACGATCTTAGGATTTGCTAGAATTTAGAGACGATGTGAAAGGTTTCAAGCCGAAACCTTAAAGGCAAGTTTTAGTCTATCTCTTTCCTATAAACTTGTGTTCTGTGCATTCTTTATAGACTCCAGGGTTTAATTCAACTCTTAAAACGGATGGTTGATGCATGTTTCACCGGACTGTAACTTGTGTTATATTTATTTAAACTGAAAACGGTTTCTTGCTTAAACTGGTCTATGTTTGTTTTAAACTTCTGTAAATCAATTCAAAATTAAAATTGAGGTGTTCTAGGACTGTTGGGACTTATCTTGAACCTTAATAACTCTAAGGAAACTTTGGAACAGAGGTTAGAACTTTACCGGAATCAAGGAAGACGAACAGAGGCAACATAAACTGTTTTTGGTTTTGGTTTAGATTTTTGTTGATTAATTCATACTGGAAGGAGAGGAGTTTCTAGGACAATAAGAACTTAAATTGAACCCTAGGTATGTTAAAAATATTTTGGACAGGGATGTTGAACTTCGCCGGAAGCACAGAAGATCACCGGACGAAGCAGAGACGAAGCAGAGGGGGCTCTCAGGGGGAGAGCCGGCTCCCTAAGTGTGGGAGCCGGCGCCCATGAAGAGAAAGCCGGCTCTCCATGGGGGAGAGCCAGCTCTGGAAGTGTTAGAGCCGGCTCCCATGGTGGGGGAGCCGGCTCCCTTGAATAAAACCCCTACGGGGTGTTTTCGGGTAAGTTTCTGAGTTAAGGGGCTTAAATGGAATTTTTAAAAATTGTTGTGGGGTTTTAAATATTTAAAATTAACTTGATAAAACCCTAAAATAGTTGGTTTATGCTAGGGTGCTAATCCTAAGGGGCGTCATGAAACCTAATCATATAATGCGCATGCTGTCCGAGAGGAAGGAGGATTGAGTTGCTATTTGTTTTAGCAAATTAAATGAATTGATATAAAAGGGATTTTTAGGATTTTATATCAATGATATCTAAGACATACTTAAGTCTCAGGAATGTTGGTTAGGTTGTGGTTATGGGCAGCATGAAATCTATACACGAATTGGCATGCTGTCAAGGATTTATGAGGATTTAATTGCTAGTCTTGTTGTATTAATTCAAGTGAACTAGTATGGAAGAATTGGTTGGAATTTCTAGTATAATGTTGCTCAATTTATAATTCTGATAATCATTATATCATGCTATGAATGGTAATTGCTGAACTGTTACAAATTCTTGTTCTGTCAATTATATGGAGATGGATGGATTAAATTGTTTATTGTTTTAACAATTTCAAAAGGAGTTTTCAGTATAAATATAGTCATATACTGGATGCATAATAGGATCTTGTCTATAATTGATTTCTATTATGTTTGGTTTTTGATGGATTGGATGTTTGAGTGATTCTGCATTGTACATGAATCATATGTATTATATGTACCGGTATGGGACGGTGACATATCAGGGATGGATTAGATCAAAATGCTAAGTCCTACCCCTTCATACATAAGGAATGGATTAACTAAAACAGTTAAATCCTACATGGATGCATATCCTGTCAACTAAAACAGTTGAACGACATAATGGATATTTGTTTTATCTTTCTGCACTAGGAAGGAATTTATATATATATTTATGGTACCGTGATACGAGCTTGAGTCTCCTGATCACGGTTAGGGTGCGTATATCGCAAAGGTTGAGTAGTTGGATATAGCTAATGTTCCCTGGTAGGTCTAGGTACTTGGCCGCTGGAAAACGTGTTTTATATGTCACCTTCTACCTAGGCTGAACTATGTTATAGGCTAGTGAGCATCCTATAGTGTGTATTTTTATATCTATGGACTATTGTAGATATTGCCGAGCTATCTAGGATGTATCTGCGTATCGGGTTTATGTACGGATTGTAGTAGGATGGAACTTGCATGTGGGCCTGACCCACCTTTATTTTTCAAGTGTTCAAGAGTACCAGGCTTAGGGTTTGATCGTGGTGATGCAGATACAGTCACTCACTCTTCCGACTACATAGGATTTTCTTTCTTATTTTGGTTTTAGATTTTAATTCTGTAAATGTTTTACTAGTTGGAATTATTAGGGGTCCACTAGATGGATTCCCGAGTTGTACAGATTTGAAGGATTTAAATGTTATTAATTTATTATTTTAAGTTGAGGATTTTTATTTTAGAATTCTTTCAGCGTTTCGTTATTTTATTCTTATTTCAAATTTTATTCCAGCTTTTTTACATATTAATTGTCTGATATCCCTCGGATCTATACTCGGACTTGATCACCCGTGGCTCTAGAATCGAGGGGTATCACAAATACCACCTGTGACGGCCCTGGTTTTTCAAGCCAGTGTGTCCTGCGATGAACCGAAGTTTGACCCAATAATGGATCCAAAATGCGGAAGCAAAAACAGAAACAAGGTCTCTCGGGATATAAAACATTTCTAGGACGCCAAAGTGAGCTTCCATGAGGCCACGGAACACCACGAGAATCGACGCGGAATAAAAGATCAGAAAAAGACCAAAAGATGCCCCAAGGGTAAAATAGTCTTTTTACATGAAAGCAATGTCTCTGGAAATGTACATCATTCCCAAGATACATTCATGACTTCCCATGAAGTCACAGAACTCAGAAAAAAGCATACGGAAGCAATTTAAAAAGAATTTCAGATAAGTTTAGCCCCAAGGGCAAAATAGTAATTTTTTAACAGGATCTGGGTGCTCGCGAAAAATTAATCAAGTTAGACTTAAGAATCACTTGATTTAAAGTCCGGATGGAAGAGAAAAGTCAAAACAAAGTTTTGACGTTGTCGCGACCGTGAATAGTATTTTGACATCAATGAACAGTGTTTTGACAACAGTGAATAGTGACTTGGGCAAAATGTTGAAATTCCTGTGCCATTTTGAGGCACTAAATGACTTTTTTTAGAAAAACATGAAGAAAAAACCCCCCTTAAAATAAAATTTTCAAGCTGACCATGTCGAAAGAAAATTTTATTTTTGAATTAAAACCCCCAAAATGCCCTTATAACTGACTTTTTCAAAAAATGGATGTGCGCACAGAAAATTAGATTTGACGCAGAGTTTTCGAGACCGAGACAGTATTTTCTAGAAAAATGTTATGAAGAAACCCCTCCTAAAATCAATTTTTCTATGTGACCATGTCAAGGCCGGAATTTATTTTTCAAAGAAAATTACCAAAATGGCCCTAAATCAGTTTAGGTCAAAAAAAAAAAAAAAAAAAAAAAAAAAAAAAAAAAAGGTAAACAACTTTGCACCAAGTGTTCATTTGACCCTAAATGGTATGTTGTGCTAAAATGATCATGCACACAAACATAAATAGTGATTTTAAGTGCGCAGGAATAGTCTGTGGCTCCCAAAAATGACCGATGCAAAATACGACCTATCCGAACCTCAAAATGCAAAGAAAATGCTTTAAATGGAAAACTTGAAACCAACAAGCATCCATTTCATACAAATGTGATATTTTATGCAAGGTGAGCATTCACACAAATGTAATATACATATTTACATGCGTTCCAATGGCCTACGACCTCAATGGTCGCTAAAAACAAAATATCACCTATTAAACCTCAAATTTTGCCTAAAATGGCTTTAAAAGAAAATTTGAAACTCAAAATTACAAAATGATTTCAAATGACCGTTTGGCCCTTGGCCACACTTCATGTATGATTTAAGAGACCCTATGGAAGTGTTAAAACCCACTTCCCACCACCCATGCAAATGTAATGAAGGTAAAGCATTGCATTTTTCAATTTTTCAACAAAATAGCTTAGAAATAAAAGTACTTAGAATACAAATAAAATGTCCATGGCCCATGGCTTCATTACATACATGTCAAAAACATCTCAAATAGTGCAGTTAGGTGCTCATTACATATTTAGAACCAAATATATAAGTTTTGACATTTTGAATCAAAAATAGCATTTCATACTAACATTTTCATGAAATAGATACTTCAAGTTTACAAGACATCCCAAAGCAAATGCAAAGCCCCAAATCTTGAATCCTGTATCTCAAAAATGTCCCCACTATGTGGGTGAGTAACATAAAGCTACTCATAGGAGATGAGCATGTATAGACCTAACATTTTACAAACTTATTAAGTTGTTATAAATCCATTCATATGGTCATGCCACCTAGCGTCTATGTCAAAGGTGAGACTCATGGAGCATCATAAGCTACATAAAAGAGCATTTCTATCTTAAACCACATCATTCATACAATTTAACAACATAGGAGCATATAGTGTAATGTAACAAGACATAGGTATTCAAAGTTATCAACTTCTAACCTAAAATGCGAAAACAATCGAAACGGCTCATGCCACTTAACCTCTATGTTCCAAATGAGTCTAAGGAATCATCCTAGGCTACATAAGACAATTAATACCAAAATTATAATATCATTGTAATTTTAACTAACATTACAACTTCTAATACAACCTCAAAGTTAACAACTTGAAATCTAAACTACTGAAACAACAAGTTATGACAATTTAGTGCTATTAACTTGCATTGAAAAATAAGATATGTAAGTATACTAAGCACATTTATACTACACCTAATTGAAATGTCAAACACCACATCACAAGTTATAAATAATCTATAACAAACAACTTAAAATTGAATGCGAAATCAAGTAGTTACGGAAAGACAAGGACATACAGTCTCAATGACCAAGCAAGTGATCTCAGGTTACTAGCCCTCAAGGTGCTACCTAGTGCGCACTAAACCCGGAATAAAACCGTATATTGGTGTTTTTGGATTACTAGCCCACAAGGAACCACCCAGTGAGCATTATATGTTATAGGGGGAGCTCTCATCCCCCGTACTAGGGCCATACCCTAGCCGTAACATATTCAATGTCCATGTAAACTTTCTTAAAATCAACAAGTTGTGCATCAAGGTATAATACATATACACAATATATTAGTGAACTACCATGCATAAACAAGTCAAGTAAGACACACAATATTCGTCCTATGTCTTTAAGCTACAATGGCATACGACATGTCAGATATATAATGTGTATATAAACAAGTTAAACCATAACTTTTACTCATGGAATACTATAATGTAACAACAAGTTCCAATTTTACAAGTTAAGTATGAAATACCTAACTACCTCAATGGAAACATATAATGGAATTTAATTAAATTAAATAATTAAATTCTCAAGATTACAAAGTAACTCCAAATTTTTTAAAAATGATACAGGCAGAAGGTTATGGCAAGGCTTAGTTTAATATCACATTTCAAGTTATTTCAACCTAAATTACAACTAGGTAAATTAAACATCATACAAGAAAATAATTAAATAAATTTCTCCACACTCATTCAAATATTCTCATTTTCATATACGTTAATGAACATATTAAGGCCAAATTTAATATCACATTGTAAGTTCATTCCATGCTAGGTACAACTATGTGAATTAAATTCCATACAAAGAAAATAATTAAATAAAAGTCTCAAAACCTATTCAAATATTCTTAATTTAATGTATATGATAGAACAAGTCAAGCTCATCAACAATTTCAATTTAAAAATCCAATTAAGTGAGTAGAACACTTAAAATAAAATTAATTAACCTAATTAATTAATTTTCTCTAGATTTTAAAACAACTCCAAATATTGTCAAATTCACATATGTTGAAGAACATACCAAGGCCTAATTTAATATCATATTACAAGTTGATTCTATGCTAATTACAACCATGTGAATTAAATTTTCATTAAAGTAAAATATTAAATAAAAGTTTCAATACTTATTCAAATACTCCCAATTTAATATATGTTAATAAACGTATCAAGGTCTAATTTAATGGCATGCCACAATTTTATTCCAAGCTATATACAACCATGAGAATTAAATCTTATACAAAGAAAATAATTAAATTAAATTCTAGATAAAATACATAGGCATACATACAAGTTGGATAAACTTATAAAATAATCAATACAACAATTATATAAGCCTAAGACATCCCCTACCTCACTTTGAGATGAAATCTCAAATCCCCACCAGAAGGAAATTGCTCCGAATCCGACGATACTTCTAGCTTGTGTCGGGGACTACGGGGGAAACAACTTTAACCCTTGAGGCACCATGAAAATCTAAATCTGAACTCAAAACCTAAACTCAAAAATGGTCAGAATCGGCTTCTAATAAGGGGGAAATGAGTGTCTCACCAAGGCCTACGATAAACACTAAGGTACTACGACATTTTACAAAGGGGAAGAAGGTTAATTTGAGAGAAGAAGGGTGGCAACCCCCTTGGGCTACCATGGCTAATTTGCAGCAGTGTGAGAAGAAGGGGATGAAATGTTTTTCATTTTACAACCCCCTATTTATAGTAAAACCCCCCGCCGAGTTTGAAAAAGTGAAATTTGCGCAGACCCGTTCAAATGGTACAACACCATGAACGAAAAAGAACCGAAATGAAAAAAAAAAAATTTAAAAATGAAAGAAACAGTATCAAAAATCGTGTGACGACCCTGGATTTTGCAAACCCAATGTGTCCTATGATGACCCAAAACAGATCCAAAATGCGGAAGCAAAACATAAATAAGTCTAAAGAAGTGTACATCACCCCTAAGACACGATAATGGCTTTTCAAGGAGTCCTGTGACTTAACTGAAGTAAAACCAGAGTTAGGGTTTCAAAACCCTTCAAGGAATGGACCAAAAGCAAAATGGTCATTCTAAACTGAAATGGGTGCCACCATGCGTACCATTGATAAGACAATAAAAAATTAACAAAGATGGACTCAAGAATCACTTGATTTGGAGACCAGACGACAAAGATATCAAGTCTTGAAGTCAAAGGAAGAGAAACCCCATCCCAGTTTGAACCAAATCATGACACTACCTCACTAAAACTTGAATATCTTGAGGTACAAATGGAATCTGAAGCTATAATTGGTACCATTGGAAATCTTATTTCGACATGGTTAGTTTAGACTCAAGAACGAACCAATTCGGAGTTAAAACGAATGAGATACTACACTTTGAAGTCGAAAAAGCAATGCTGAAACAAGGCGCGCACACACACACACACACAACCTGGACGGATGAGCGCTCGTCCAAAGGCGATGACCACTCATAAATGGGCATGCCTAGGGCAGTTTCCACTGCCCTAACTACGAGCACTCGTCCCCCATGGACGAGCGCTCGTCCAATGC
Organism: Cornus florida; assembly: GCF_030987335.1. Taxonomy (NCBI): domain Eukaryota; kingdom Viridiplantae; phylum Streptophyta; class Magnoliopsida; order Cornales; family Cornaceae; genus Cornus; species Cornus florida. The sequence continues at coordinate 47,966,066 of NW_026775577.1, read as the reverse complement.
TCAGTGCATCAAACCAGCTAACCTGAAATGTGATTTTGAGGATTTTATGGGCCTTTTTGAAAAAAACACAAAGAAGAAACCCCTCCCAAAATCACATTTTCTAGCCAACCATGCTAAAATAAAACTTTATTTTTCATATGAAAACCCTAAAATGCCCCTATGCATAGTTTTTGGCATTAATAGTGCAAAATGAGCCCATACGAGGCTAAAATCACCAAGGAAAGGGTTTTGTCCAGAAACGATCATGCATACAGATATAACTTATCTATTAGGACATGCTACGATGATCCATGGCATAAGAATACCGCAGATGCAAAATATGACATACCCAAACCCCAATGCGGAAAAAATGCCTTTCAAAGGCAAAAAAAATGCGAGAATCGTACCTAAATGCAATCAAAATACCGTTTGGCCCTTGGCCACACTTCATGCATGTTAAATGAGTCCTAGTGGATGTGCCGGAACACACTTTGCACCACCTGATTTGGAAATGAACCCTTAAAGGCTCGGATTTTTCTATTTTAGCCAAAAAAATGCAATATATGAAACTACAATGTAAAACCAAAAACAAAATGGTGTTTGGCCCTTGGCCACACCTCATACATGGTAAATGAATGAAAAATGATGAATTTCATACATAATGCACGCACCAGTGCAAAAATGACATATTAAATCCTAATTTTTCATATTATTCTCATTAAAGGCAAATTTCAACATTTATGAATATATATGGATTTCAAATGAAGTTTGACCCTTGGCACATATCTTATGCATGAAATAAGTGTCAAAAAGTGTGCTTAGGCACATATTACAAGTTTCAAGACAAAAATGACATTTTTAACCTAACTATGTAGTACAACTTTAAAAGTAAAAATCAAACACGCTAACACTTGTATGTGAACAAGAATACACTTAAAAGAACTTCAATCTATCAAAATAACCTAGGGATGTTGTGCATCCCGAACTAAGGCATCCGTACCTGAAAGTAACCCGATAACTTTGAGGTGAGTAAACAAGTTACTCATAGGGAATGAGCATGCATAGACCTAACTTTATACAAGGTTATTACTTTAACATGAAGTAATTCAAAAAGGTCATGCTACCTAACGTCTATGTCATAAGTGAGACTCGGGAATCATCCTAAGCTACTCATGCAATTGAATTGAACTATGACACACAAGTATACATACTCAAGTGTACAAGACAACATTAAAACATGGTATACGACATATAAACATACATTTACAAGTATACTAAATCATGTTAAGCAAGATAAGCAATATCTAGCATACATACACAAGTATTCAATATATGTACAATACTCATAAATCAAGTATACAAACACAAGTATACTAAGCTAAACGAGATACGCCAAAAATAAGTATACACAGCACAAGTATACTAAATGAAATTTAAACTCATGGAAAAAGTATACAAGTTCAAGTATACTAAATAGGATTCAAATACCCAAAGCAAGCATCAATTCTCAAGCTACAAGTCATCCATTATTAACAACTTGAAATTAAATGCAAAATCAAATAGTGGAAAAACTAGGACATGTGGTCGCTGGTGTGTCGAATACGTTTACCAACAATAATCAACACTTGCAATAACACAAATCATTGTAAAATAAAGTTATTGTAAGGGTAAGTCGAACCACAAGCATTACTAGTTTATAGCAACCAAGGTTGTAAAATCATTTTGTTTGATAAAAGAGGTGTATAAGATTTGACTTGTTTGTCACTTAGAACTAGGAAATGAAATTTGCATAAAACAGTAAATGGAATGAATTTAAGGTGAATTAAACTTATATAGAGAGAGTTACGGAAATGAATCTACCACAAACCATATAAACATGCTTGCTTGCAAATAACTTGGGGAACTACTTATGTATATAACCATGATATTTAGAAATGCATGATAACTACACTATCTTCAAGAAGTTCATACAATCAAGAATTAAGCATAAACTATCAAAGTTTTACATGATTTCACTACCTAGACTAGGGTGTAGCTTAAGGCATGCTCACTAAGCTATGGACTATCAAATTCCTCAATAAGTATGATGAGAGCACATGAAGTCAAAAACTAAGTATAATCCATCAAAGGTGTTCCTAAGCTATGGACTATCAAAATTTCCATACAACATGTCATTAAAAACCATTTCATAATCTCATCTCCATTCTTTTTATGAAGATGTAAGCAGTATAATTATGAGAAAATACAATCTGACACAAGATAATAAGTTCAACACAATCATTTATTGAAATAAAGAGCCATTACAACTTTACAACTTGTGTAAATCTTTAGACTATGAAACTATCATATACATACTTCATTCCCCAAATTAAAATACAACTAGAACATATTTACAAGGAAGGGCTTCATCACCTCCTTAGGAATGGAGTTAGTTACCTATATCAACAAGGAAGGAAGAGGGTGAAGAACTCAGCCCCTCTATTTCCGAAGCTAGTTTAGCAAAATGCAACCAAAAAGCTCTCCCAAGCTCAATAATTTTCTCTTTAGAATAATCCTCCAACCACTCAATCATGTTTTACAATCATCACCCTTTCTTAAAATAGGCAAAATGTCTACCAAACCTCCTCAATTTCAAGGTCAATGTCCCCTAAAAGCAACTTACCAACAACCTCAATTAAGGAGGGAATCAAATTGAAAGGTTCAAAATGCCAGCTGGGTCTACATTATCTAGACGAGCGCTCGGTGCTGATGATTGTCGAACGAGCGTTCGGCTGGCTTTTGGATGAGTGCTTGGTTCTTTTGGTTGCCGAACGAGCGTTCGGCTGGCTTTTGGACAAGTGTTTTGTTCTCTTGGTTGCTGAATGAGCATTCGAATGGCCTTTGGACGAGCTGTGACGGCCCAAGTTTTGTAAACCTGGTGCGTCAGTCATGACCAAAAGATGACCCGATAACGAATCCGAAATGCAGAAGCGGAATGTACAGAATGACCTCTAGAGATGTATGTCATCCCTAAGGCACCAAAATGACTCCCTATGAAGTCATGGAACTCAAATAAGCCAAGCAAATGAAGCAAGAATGTCAAACCCGAAAAGAAATGAACCAAGGTTAAAATAGTCATTCCAAACTAAAATGGATGCCACCATGTATACCATTGGAAAGATAATAAAAAATGAATGAAGGTGGACTCAAGAATCACCTAATTCAGAGTCTGAATAGAAAAGATAAAAAAAAAAAAAAAAAAAAAAAAAAAAAAAAAAAAGAACAAAACGGCATTCTCCGTTTAAGAGATACTAAGAACCTATCTCACTAAAATAGAATTAACTCTCACTATAGGTGGAGTTTTGTGGTGTGGTTGGAACCATTAGAAATATAACTTCAAGATCTTGAATTTAGATTTAAGAACGAACCAATTTGGATTAAAAATGTAAGAGTTATGACCCTATGAAGTCGATGCAAGGAAACTATCCAAGGAAAATGAAGTGGGATGGTCCTATGGAGGATCGGTCGACCGAAAGGATCATCAGCCGGCCAAAACCTCAATCGTCAGCCGGCCGAAACGATGAAAATCCTAAAATGGCTACTGGAATGGTTCCTCGAGCATGTGGCAGTTGGCTGATGAACTTCATCATTCCTCGAGCATGTGGCAGTTGGCTGATGAACTTCATCATTCCTCGAGCATGTGGCAGTCGGCTGATGAACTTCATCATTCTTCGAGCATGTGGCAATCGGCTGATGAACTTCATCAGCTGACCGATGCCTCTGCTGTAGCAATTTAAAAGCTGCTGCAAAGTGTGCAAAGCTTAACCGGTCCAACTTTGATGCCATGGATGTATCCTAATTGATCCCAAATAAGTTTGAAAACGTTTTCTAGCCTTAATTAAGCGTAATCAATATGCCAAACCAAGGAAAAACATGAAACTTGCTCTCATACATGAGTTTTTGCATAAAATCCATAGATCTTTCCATAAATGGTTCAAAAGTTGAAACTCAAGAGTTTTATGATATGTGAGCATTATCGCAAGTGTAAAATGATGTTTTAAACGCGCTACAATGGCCTACGGCCTCATTTCAATCTATTTACAAAATTTGACCTTTTAAACCCCCATTTCATAAAATAGGTTATTAGGGCAAAACATAAGCTTTAAAAGCATACATGTAAACTTGAAATTTAATAGCCCTTGGCCTCATATTATACTTACAAAATAAGCTCCAAAAGTATACTTAGATATACATTACATGTCAAGAAGCCATCTTAGCTTGCAAAATACCATAGAACCATAGTATACAAAAGATAACATCCAAAAGTAAAGCATGCTAAACAAGTGGATGTCAATAAGCAAAAATGTTCCAAAGTGCTCATACGCCTTTAAGGATGATGAGCATTCGAGAATATAGTCTCCTTACCTGTAAAATAACCCACACAACTAGGGTGAGTAATCAAGTTACTCGTAGGAAGAAGCATATGCGTATACCCTAAAGTTTCAATGTCATTAGAAGATCAATATAAACGAATACAAGGGAGCATTCCACTTAACGTCTATGTTCAAGGTGTTCTAAGGAATCATCTTACACTAACTTGAATGATTCTATAACAATGCAGTAATATTATCAATGTACTTAACAACATCAAATCGCCATTAACCAAAATTACAAGTCACAATTAAACATTTGTTGTCAACTTGAAATTTAATGTGAAATCAAATAGTGGAATACTTGGACATCATGCCTTGGATAAAGCCAAGACCTAAACGGTTATTTCGGGCATTAACCCGCTGGGAATACCACCCTAGTGTGCACTATAAATGGGGAGAACTCATACCTCCTGCATTAGAGCCAAACTCCAGCCATGTCACTTGTAACAATGTCCCAAGAAAATCTAAAATATATCAAGTTCAAAACTTATACACAATATTAAGGTATATATACCACCTTCCATCCACAAATATTTTGAAACCACACAAACCATGTCTTAGGGTTCTAAGTCTAGAATGGCATAATGAATGACAAGTTCTCATCATGATATAATGTACAAGACAATATCACCAACTTATCAATTTAAATCATGCCTCAATCACAAAATAGAATTATCACCCCCATAAATATAACAATTCGAATCAATAGGAATTTTATATAACATTAATAATTCTACAAAAGTTCTATATCACTACCACATGTGAAAATACTAAAATTTAGCATATTACTAAATCGTATAATTCTTCTACACAAGGTAAATACATATAATACATACTTAAATCAATAAACCCTAAGTCAAAAAGTGAGGGTTTCCTATAATATTAAAAGCATATATAAAATATATATTAAACCCCAAAGGACTCAAAATACTCAAAATATAAACATACTACCACCCCTACCTCAATAGAGAATTGAATCTCTATAATCCAAGGCAACCAAGCTCAAAAATGGAAACAATTCTAGTGTTTTATAGAAAAGAGTGAAAGGAAACTTTTGTCTCCCAAGGTTAATAGTCTAAGGTGAGTGGAATGAGGCCAAAATGAAGGAATAAGCAATTAACCAAGCTTTCCTCCAATGATGGATAGGTTAGGGTTTTGAATAACAAAGGAAATGAGAAAGGTAAAGTGAAAATGGTGAGTAGAGGGTCTAGAAATCCTCCACTCACTATGTGCTCTTACACTACCTCTCACACACACACAATGCAAGACACATTTGCGAGCCTACACTTGTCACAAATCCAAGGGTCCTTCCTAGGCTTAATCTTAAGCCTACACTTGTCAACCATCTAAGCAAACAAGTGCACCAATCCTAGGCCAATACGTGGGTGAATCTCCACCCTCCAAATGTCACAAGATGAAGCATCCAAGTCTCTCCACCACAATGCCAACAAGTGGCTCCATGAGAATGTGACACTTATCATATTTTCCAAAAATTGCAAAAAGGTCATTTTCCAAAATATCTTCCAAATTAAGTGACAGGGTCATTATACGAGTGCTTGGTTCATAGACAAACGCTCAGTTCTTTGGACAAGCCTTGGCTCTTTGGTGCTCAGCTGATAGACAAGTGCTCGGCTATTTGGCGCTAGGCTGATAGACAAGCACTCGGTTCTGCACAAACACTCGGTTCTTTGGCAAACGCTCGGCTCTGGACAAGCCTCGGCTCTTTGGTGCTCAGTTCTACACAAGCGCTCAGTTCTGCATAAGCGTTTGGTTCTTTGGCAAGTGCTCGGCTCTGGACAAGCCTTGGCTCTTTGGCACTCAGCTGATGGACAAATGCTCAGTTCTGGACAAGCCTCGGCTCTTTGGCACTCGGCTGATGGACAAGCCTCGGTTCTGCACAAGCGCTCGGCTTCGGACAAGCCTCGGCTTCGGACAAGCGCTCCGCTTATGCCTTATTTCTCTTGTAAATCATATGATGCTAAGGCCTGGAATGACTTAATCTTCAAAAAGCCTTTAAGACTTCCATTTTATTTCTTTTTAGGAAACAAACCTGAAAATATACAAAAACACGAAACTGAAGATAATCTATATAATATGATCAAATAATGGACTTAACTAATGCAATTAAGGGTGGTTGAATATGTAATATTCGGTGCTTATCAGTCGCTAGACCAAGCAAGTATTTTTAGGTAATTACGACCCACAAGGTATCACCTAGTGCGTACTTATGACTTAAAGGACTCTTGTCCCTGTACTAGAGCCAAACCCGAGCCATCACATAAATTATGTCATCACAAGCTTTCCAAAATCAATAAGTTCAAAACTTATACAAAATCAAATGCAAGTTACCACATTCCATGCACAAGTAAGGTTGAATCCACACAAATCATGTCCTAAAATTTAAGTCTAAATAGCATATGACATGTCATATCCTCAATATGCAATTTATATACAAAGTAAGAATATTTTACAACAATTAAGCCACATTACCATCCTAAGCCACGAGTACTAAATAAGTTTCAATTTAGTAACTAGCTTTCAAGGTAAACAATTGTAATATTCTAACAAGCTATATACATACGCAAGATATATTTAAACAAGTTATGTAAGTCAATGATATTCTATATCATGCTAAGTCCAATTACTATTTCAAAAGGCCACAAGCACTAACTCTACATCTAATTAGTAATATGCTCATAAGGTAATTAAACATAATATGTTTCAAGAAGTTATCAACCTAATACGAAAAGTCTTTAGATTTCAAATCAATTCCAAATAGACTCAAATTAATATATGTTAAAGAACTCACCAAAGCCTACTTTAATATCACATTACAAGTTGATTTCATGCTTGTTACAACTATGTGAATTAAACTTTCGTAAAAGAGAATTATTAAATAAAAATTACAATTCTTATTCAAATAATTCTAATTTAATATATGTTAACAAACATATCAATGCCTAATTTACTAGCATGCCACAATTTAATTCTAAGTTGTATACCATCATGAGAATTAAATCTTAAATATAGAAAATAATTAAATTAAATTCTAAAACTTGGACAAAGGCATGCATACAAGTTGTATAAGCTATCAAAACAATCAATACAACATTCATATGAACCTAAGACATCCCCTACCTCATTTTGTGATGAAATCACAAATCCTCACCGAAATGAAACCGCTCCGAATCTTATGAAACTTCGGGGTTTTATCAGGGACAACAAGGTGATCATTAAACCCCAAGGAGGTCACACCAAAATCCAAACTTTGCTTCAAACTCAAGCTCGAAAAATGGCCAAAACGGGATTCCAATCGGTTGGAATCAAAGGCCTCGTCAAGGCGAACATTAAACACTAAGGCATCACCACTTTTTAATAAAGGGAAGAAATCCAAAAGAGGAGAGAGAAAGTGGCAGCCATGGGAGAAGCTTTGGCTGGCCAAGAGAGGGGAAAGAGATGAAAATATATGATTTTTCATTTTAGAGACCCCTATTTATAGAAAAACCCTAAAAGTGCCCCGAATGGGTCCCGCCAGATCTGGAAAAGTGGAATTGGAGGAGACATGCTCAAATGGCAAAACTCTGTGAATAAAAAAGAATCGAAATAAGAAAAAATGAATAATGGAAGAAACTGCGTCAAAAACCGAGTCCCGAGTAGAGAGATATGTCCCAAACAAGTTTTGCTCTAACCGGGGCCGAAAATCCGAAAACTGTAGGATTCGACTGCAAGACAATTCTAAGAGTACATGACTCGACGAAATGTGAAAATGAATCCCGTACGAGAATTTAAACCTCAAGGAGACACTTAGCAATTAACTTACATTAATTGTACAATGACCCCTACACAAAGGGATAACTACACAAATGACCCTAAATGAAAATCTCTTCCACAAAATATTTTCTTAGAAAGCCCTAAATGTCAACATATTAGGTTTTTTCCGGCGTTTTTTAGAAGAACGCTGGTATAAGTTCTTCCATGCCCTCCATATTTTTTCCCTGCCCTCCATTTATATACATTTGACTATTTGGGCCCTACACTACGTCGTTTTTTTTGGGGCCAATTAACACTGTAAAACAATTTCCCATTTCATTTAGCACTAACGCTCTCTCTCCTTCAGCGGCTTTCTCTCCTTCCATCACCGGTCATCACAGCTCTCTCTCTCTTTTTGTTTTGTACTATTGTTCCCCATTTATAAACAATTGACGGCACTCCCCGTCAAATGCGCTCTTGGATAGTCTACCCGAATTTTGGGGTTTCAAGGGAAGTGCTCAAAAACTGGGTCATCTTATAAAACTTTCGTCAAAGGCTTGGGAACAAATTACACGATGCCTGATGATTTGAGCCTCTGCGGCTCAAGGACCTTCGTATTTTAAGGGATTTTGTGCTCCTGTTTTGATTCATGTTTTTATTTAATTTCGTTTTGCAACTCTAAAAGTGTGTTTTTTCTTTTCAATTTTTATAATGTTTGTTTTGCAGAGTGGGAGACCCATTCAAAGACACAGCAAGACCGTCCCTTCATGTCCTAATCAAAATGCTTGCAATAATAATTCTGGTCATGGCTCCTGTCTTTCTTTGAGAATTCTTCATTGTCCAAGTTCCGGGTATACGGCACCCACTCAGATTTTCCTATATATTGCAAATACAGCACAGATAGGCAATTTAATGTAATTGAGGGTGCCTAACCAAATAGTTATACCAAACATTTTGTCAACTTGAATTGAGATACTGAAGAGCTGGTCATATCAAGCGTTTTATAGGGCATTATGAATCATTCTTTTTTCTCTTTTTAGTTGTGCATTTTAAACTGCAGGTGCACAGACATGGATGAGTTGAACATTATTGCATTTTTTTTTTTCAATCAATTGTTGTTTTGAATAATTGTGATGGCCTTGCAGCTAAGTTTTTTGTTGGGTATATGATACTGGTGCAAATCATTTTCACTGCAGGCAGGGGATTCTGACCCATAAACAATAATATAATTATGTGACCTCTAAATGGAAATACGTGCTTCAGGTTAATGCCTGTGGTAACAAATCTGGATTTGGAGAATTATTTACTCTGTGATAATTTTCTTTTCTTTTCGTATCTTTTGGGTAAATTAGATGATGTGAATGTGAATTAGTTAATTGGAGACTACCACTGCATTCGTAAGGATAGAGGGGGAATAGAGAGAGGTTATGATGGTATAATGGTAGAATTTCTATTCAAGTAGAATAGAGTTTGTAGTGAAGTAGAAAGAGAGCAAAACATGTATTCACCTTATCTCCAAGTTGAATCATAGAATAGTTGCAAGAGAGTCGATATAGGAAACCACAATTCATGTAAGTGGGATGTAAGAAATAAGGATACGTTTTTTTTTTTTTTTTTTTTTTTTTTTTTTCCGGATTAGTAAAGGAATAAGGATAGTCTTATGAATAAAGTTTTTCTACGAGGATGTTATCTACTGTTAAGAAAATGTAAAATATATTAGGACTAAACCAAGCACATCCTGCTTTTATATATTAGATTTCTTTATTTGATGAGTATCAATTTCCTTTAAAGCAAATGACAGAAAATGATGGGAAGTTCTCAACTAAACCAGCAAATAGTTGCTGCTTAAATGAACCCTGTAGTGACCATCCCTTTTGCAGACCATTTGGTCATCCATTAAAGTTTTTAATTTCTTCTATTTTTTTTTTTTTTTTCAATTTTTTTTTTTCATTAGACTTTCTTTTACTAAATCTATAATGATATACAACAGATTTCGAATTCTTTGGTCTTCCACTTTTATCATCTATCATGATATACAACATATGGATCTTTATGGCTTTTCATTTTGAAAGTACAATTCTCTTTCTGGTTTAGAAATAATTTCCTCTTTCGTTTCATTTTATTTTGTTGATTCATCAGGCAATTTCAGTTGGAGTTCTGAGTTCTTGCCGCACAAGGTCCACATTGTAAGGTTTTTAACTTTGTGCATGTTGAAAGTCATTTGATATTAATGTTTTTTTTTTTAGTTTTTTGCCTGTGTGTGTGTATGTGTATATTAAGTGCTTTTGTATTTATTGACGTAGAGCGCGAGAAATATATTGAAAATTATTTGAGGTTGTCTCTATCACATGTGGTTTGCTTTTCAACATTATCATGGTAAAATAATATCTTCAATCAAAATATTTCAATATGTTTAACGTCATGGCAGTGTGTGTACGAATACACACAATTCTTACTTCTTAGTCTAGTGCTGTTTTATTTAGATACTGTTTACACCCTTATTTTCGCTCAATGAAAAATACACACGTGGAAGAATTTGGGTCAAGCCGATTTTATGATGGGTGAGAGTTTTGCTCAAGGAATGGTCTCAGTAAAATCCAGTTAGAAGTGGTTTGGATATATTAAACTACTTTAATTTTATGAAGGCTTGTGAAATAGAGTTTGACTCAAAGAAGCCCATAAAGAAGATTGGCAGTTGAATTAAATTGAAGCCACGTTTGGTCAAAGGAACGTGTTTATTAAACGTGGGAAGATTGGAGTTCCTAAAAATATGGAGGTTCTAGGAAAATCAAGAATGGCACGATTGCATGTTTGGGGCTCTAGAAGGATTAAAGCACGATCACGTGATGGCACAATTGTAGGGCAACTCCAAACACAATAATAACATGGGAAAATAACGTGGTAAAAGAATGTGGAAGTTCCAGGAAGGTATGCACGTTTGCATGTTTGGGACGTGGAGGTCTGCACGTTTGCATGTTTGGGACGTGGAGGTTCTAGAAAATCAAGAACGGCACGATTGTATGTTTTAGGACACTTGTTAGCTGTTGGTGGCATAAATGGAACTGCTGTTTGTTTAACTGTTGTATTTTCATTCTATAAATAGGACCTTATGTATAACGTAGAAGGGGCTCAACGCCAAAAACGCATTTCAATACAATCATTACTTTACACTACAATGCAATTTCATTATGTTTAGTCCAAGTCCTGCACTTTACTTTACCTTAGATAATCTTACTTTCTAGTCAATTACTTTCACAAGTAATTTTACAATTCTTCCTAGCTAATTAACTTTCCCGAAGTCCTTTATCAAAGACAAAAAGAACCCTGAGGTGTTCATTCCAGACCTCAACACAATCGCCTGGTCCCGCAGTCTTCCCTCTGGAATATTGTTTAGATCTCTCTTTGGAACTACTGCAGTTCCTGGCACGCCCAGCCGGTTCCATTGGAACCGGCACCCGCTTTTTTCAAGCCAAGCATAGTGGCACGCCCGGCGGGACATTCTGAACAGAGTGTTTCTATGGCGGGAGGAAAAAGACACGGCAAATCTATTCAAGATCCTGCCGAAATTGAAGAGGAACTGGCTATTGAACTTCCTGATGAAAGTTCGCGGGCCGTTCCTGAAGAAGGAGAAAAGATGATTGCAAAGTTCGTCAAAGTAATGACAAGCGGTGCAAACATGGATATGACACGATTAATTAGTCGTAATCACGACGAGTTTATTCAGGCACAAGAAAAATTGACCAGCAGACTAGAAGCTACGATTGAAAGGTCTCTTGCTGGTCTTCCTCAAAGCATGACTAATCTGACTCAGAGCATGGCCGGTCTTCCTCAAAGCATGACTAATCTGACTCAGAGCATGGCCGGTTTTCCTCAAAGCATGGCCAATCTTTCTCAAAGTATAGCCGGTATTAATCAAAGCATGGTCAGTCTTTCTAAAAGTATGGCCGGCGTCCCTCAAAGCTTAGCTAATCTTTCTCAAAGCATGGCCAACAAGCCAAGTAATTCGGAAGATTCTCAACAATCGGCCGTTCCAGTGAACAGGCCAAGTACTTTTCTTGAAAGAAGTCTTTCTCACCAACCTGTGCATTCTTTGTCACAGGCACAGACAACGCAAATTCCACCTACACAAACGAGAACCATTCCTGTGACCCAGCAAGTTCAGAATTCAGCTCCTGTGACTTTACCTCAACAGGTAAGTCCTGAAGTTTTTTCTAATAATTCGCATCAATTTGGGTCTCCTCTGGGTGCAGCTCAAACGGGTCAATTGGGAAGTCAATCATATTTTCTGCCAAATGTTGGCCAGCAGTATGTTCACCCACCTCCTACCATTCCTCAAAGACCACCCCGGGTTTTTCCTGTAGTATGTAGGGGGCAGAACATACCAAGGGAGCCTCCTAATCAAGGAGGCAACAGAGGTCACTGGAGGAACAACCCAGACCCAAACACACCTCCAGTGATGTTTGGGGGGCAGCCCGTGGCCAACCAACCACAAGGATGACCGGAGAATTGCTAACCACCAGTTTTGTTGCAGGGATTGGACAAATGCCAACTTACTGAATTTTTTCAACAAGAATTTGGTTTGACTAGAAGGGATGGGAGACCTGTTTATAGGAAACCCTACCCTGAGTTCGTAGATAATATTGAATATCCTAGGAATTTCTGAATTCCTGAATTTGCCACTTTCAGTGGCGAAGGCAACCAATCCACCGTGGAACACATAAGTCAATTTACGGTTCAATGTGGTGAAGCAGGAGGCAATCAATGGTTGAAAGTACAATTGTTTCCTAATACTTTGACCGGGTATGCCTTCAGATGGTACACAAACTTGCCTGCAAATTCCATTAATAGTTGGCATCAGTTTGAAGAGATGTTCCATACACATTTCTATCGAACTGAGCCAGAAGTTTCCATGGTTGATCTTTCTAGGCTTAACCAATTGCCAGGAGAGTCCGTAGAAGCTTTCTTATCTAGATTCAGAAAGGCAAAGCATAAGTGCCATGTAGATCTTCCCGAACTCGAGTATGTCAAAATGGCTATCAATGGTCTAGACTTTGAATTGCGCAAGAAATTCAAAGGGATAGAATTCCGTGATCTCTTTGATTTGGCGAGTAGAGTTGCCAAGTATGGAGGTTTACTTCATGAGGAAAAGGATAGGAAAGCTTCCTCAAAAGGAACTTATTATCGCGACCCAAATTATGAAGTCTTTGCCGCTGACCTTGATAGTGATTTTAAGGTTCATATGGCAAAATTAAACATCAAAAAGCCATATATATATGAAGCACTTATGAAGTCAAAAGTTGTAGCAACTACTAATGCCCAAGCCACTTCCACTTCAAATAAGAAAGGGATACCTGATTCCACCAAAAGGATATTCCTTTGACATTACCAAAGTTGAGCAAATATTCGACTTGCTGATGGCTGATAAACAGCTAATCCTAACTCCTGGGCATAAACTCCCAACTTCTAACGATTTACTTGGAAAAGAATATTGTAAGTATCACAATTCTTTGAGACATTCAACTAATAACTGTGTTAATTTTCGTAATATTGTGCAGAAAGCAATCGAGGAAGGGAAGATGAAGTTTCCAGAGAAAAGTGATGCAATGGGAGTGGATGGAAATCCTTTTCCAACCGTGGTCAACACCAATGTAATTAGTATCGCTGCTGACCATCCTAGAAAGAAGGTGAACTTGGATAAAGGAAAGGCTAAAGGGAAGGCAGTTGCCGAGCCAGAGTTAATTCCATTGGAAAAAACTATGGCAGAACTGGAAAGGCAGCTCCGAGAAGCTTAAATTACCCTCATCCAGCAAGGGTGTTGCCCTCAGTGCAAGGTCCATAAATTGGTGGGTAAGAACAAAGAGGAGCAGACATCAAGTGAGGAACGTGGCCAGAAAAGAAAGGTTCATGACAGACTAACTTTCCGACCACCAATAGAATCGGTTATTGTAACCATTCCAGCTAAAGAGCGGCATATTAACAGAAGGTCTTTCAATCAGAAAAGGCCTGAATATGCAGAAAATTCTAGGTTACGGCCAAGAAGCCTGGAAGCAAGGGCTTGTGAGAAAAGAAGTATTCTTCCACCAAGAAGAAGAGATTCCGGATTTCATGAAGGAAGGGTGGAAAGGCCTATCAGGAAAAATGAAGAGTTCGTTAATATTTCTCATGGAAAGCCCAGAGTCGCTTCAGAGGTCTGGGTAAAGAGAGAAACTAAGACTTTCAATCAAAGGATGGTCAAGCCCCCGATCCCTTATTCAGAAAGATGGAAGAGGGTGGACCATCCTAAGTTTCCTAAATACAAGGATGCAGCTTATTCGCCAACACAGAAGCGCCGTTTCCAAAGGAAAAGAGCCGAGGGAAGAAAGCTATGGGAGGAGGATCATGGTTGGAAAACAACAACTGAAGTAAGAAAACCTACAGACCTGACTGAAAAATTGGCAAAGGGAAGAGATAGAGTCCCAGACTGTTTAGAAGACTTTACTTCTGAGCTAGAAAAGTCACTTGTGGAGAAGGATAAGGCGGAGGAAGAAATCCCAATAAGAGAATTGGAGAGTTTTGAGAACTCATCCAATTTAAAGAAAATCCGTTTTGGGAGCTTTCCAGAGGAAATGTCATGTAATATGGTTGTTATCCTTCCATTGGTTTTCAAATCCAAACCAAATCAGCCATCTTCAATGATAGGTGATGTTGCTGACGATGGGTCAAGTACAGAGGAAACAGAAGTTGTTGAATTAGATTTAGTTCCAGAGAAAAGGATTGATGGCATACACATAGAAGAAATTATAGAGGAATTTCCAGAAGAAGAAGCCGAGGCTTTCCAAGAGCCTTGTGAAATTAAAATTCAAGATGATGTACTTCCAACTCCAAAAAAAGTAGTTTTGGAAAAACCCCCTGTTGGAGTGATTCAGCAGTTGAAGCCACTTTACATAAAGGTATTAATTGAGGGTCGTCCACTTTCAAGAGCCTTGGTAGACAACGGTTCAATCCTGAATATTGTTCCCATTAATGTTAAGAGGAATTTGGGCAAGACGACAGAGGATGTAATTCCTAGTGATGTGGCTATTAGCGATTTTACTGGAGGTTCAGTGGAAACATAGGGGATTCTTCCATTGGAATTGACTGTTGGGGATGTTACAACCATGACAGCATTTTTTATTGTGGAATCCACAGCGGCCTATAATTTATTATTAGGCCGCGAATGGATACATCCCAATTTTTGCATTCCACGTTGCATTAAATGCTAATTTTTTGGGATGGTGACGAAGTTAAGATTGTAGAGGCGGATAATAAACCATTCATTGCTAGAGTGTATCATGCAGATGCTGAGCTTTACAATGGAGAGTTCCGTGCCAGTAAGGTTCATTGGAAAAGATAGTAAGGGCCGACCTAAGTCGGCAATAATGCGGAAAACTCTTACGGAAGAAGAGGCTAAGGAGTTGTTCCAGGAGATGTCAAGGCCAGCAATCCTCTCACAGGCTGACATCCAACGCCTTGCACTTTGAATAGTTTTAATGGAAGAGGTTCACAAGAAAGAGAGGGCAAGAAGCCAGGCTGTGAATTGTTGCCTAGCAAGGTTAAAAACGTATTTAGCCAAATTACGGCTGGAACGAAGTAGAAGATATGCCAAGGTATTTTCCAGTAACTTGGTAGAAACCACAGAAGATCTAGAAGGGAAACTGGATGCAATTCAACTAGCAGACTTGAAGTCTACTCCAGCAAAGCTTGATGATTTAAAGGCTGAGGTTCAGGATCCGCTGCTAGAAATTAATTTGAGGACAGAGCAGGATCCACGGCCAACTTATATAAGTGGGTTGTTGGAACCTAATTTTCAAGAAGAATTGATTTCTCTCTTGAAAGAATTTAAAGATTGCTTTGCTTGGACATATAATGAGTTGCCTGGTCTTTCTAGAAAATTGGTAGAGCATAAGCTACCAATTAAAGAAGGGTACCGGCCTTTCAAACAACCTCCTAGAAGGATGTCATAGGAAGTTATTCTGAAAGTCAAAGAAGAAATTGAAAGGCTTTTGAAGGCAGGCTTCATCAAAACTACCAGGTATGTGGAATGGCTTTCAAATATAGTGCCAGTCATCAAGAAGAATGGCAAGCTAAGAGTATGCATAAATTTTCGAAATATTAACTTTGTAACTCCAAAAGATGAGTATCCGATGCCCATAGCAGACCAATTGGTGGATGCAGCGGCAAAGAATGGAATTCTATCATTCATGGATGGCCATTCCAGTTACAATCAGATTTATATTGCTGAAGAAGATATTTCAAAAACGGCATTCAGATGTCCAGGCTCTATTGGGACATTTGAGTGGGTGGTTATGCTGTTTAGCCTTCAGAATGCAGGAGCTACCTACCAAAGGGCGATGAATGCGATTTTCCATGATATAATTAGTAGGTTTATGGAGGTTTATATTGATGACGTAATCATCAAGTCATCAAAAAATCCTCAACACTTGATCAACTTAGAGATGGCCTTCAAAAGGATGAGGATGCACAAGTTGAAGATGAATCCGTTGAAATGCGCTTTTGGAGTTTCAGCTGGAAATTTCTTAGGCTTTCTGGTTCACCAGAGAGGAATAGAGATTGACAAGAACAAAGCTAAGGCCATTATGGAAGCACAACCTCCTCAGAGCAAGAATGAGCTTCAGAGGTTCCTGGGGCAAGTAGGTTTTCTTCGCAGATTCATTTCCAACCATGCTGGAAAAACCCATGTTTTTTCATCTATTCTGAAGTTGAAAGAAACAGAAGATTTCCAGTGGGCTAACCAGCATCAAGAAGCTTTCGAAGAACTTAAAAGATACCTGGTCAATCCACCTGTAATGATGCCACCAATAAAGAAGCAGCCTTTAAGGTTATACTTATCGGCCGCTGAGGAGTCCATTGGGACTCTATTGGCACAAAATAATGAGTGGGGAAAAGAACAGGCAATCTACTTTCTTAGTCGATTACTCACTCCAGTGGAATGTAGGTACACTCCAATTGAAAAGTTATGTCTTGCTTTGTATTATTCTGCGATGAAATTAAGAATATACATGCTTCCGGTTGTTATGTACATTGTTTCTCAAATTGATTTGATTAAGTACATGTTATTGAGGCCTTTGATTACTAGAAGGATTGGAAAATGGTCATTGGCCTTAATGGAGTTTAGTTTTAAGTACATTCCACAGAAAGCAGTCAAGGGACGTGGTCTAGCAGAATTTCTGGCTGATCATCCTTCTACTGAAATAGCAACAGAAGTGTGTGACGAGGTGGATAGTCTC
The DNA here is from genome assembly GCF_030987335.1 of Cornus florida. Classification (NCBI taxonomy): domain Eukaryota; kingdom Viridiplantae; phylum Streptophyta; class Magnoliopsida; order Cornales; family Cornaceae; genus Cornus; species Cornus florida. The sequence goes on along the minus strand of NW_026775577.1, from coordinate 47,948,659 downwards.
TACCTCGAACATTCTTCATGGACATTACTCTTTGATGGTTTATGTATTAGCGATGGAGGAGGAGCTAAAATTGTTATAATTTCTCTAAGGAAAAGGAAGACATCATTTTCTTTCTTTTTGGATTATTTATGTACTAATAACCAAGCTGAGTATGAGTCACTCATAATTGGTTTGGAAATTCTACTAGAAATGAAAGCCAGAAGTGTACTCATCATTAGAGATTCCAAGCTCGTGATCAACCAATTGGCTGATGAATACAGATGCCTTAGTCATCATCTGAGGCCTTTCCATTTCTTGGCCTTACAATTAATAGATCAATTTGATGATTATCAGTTACAGCATTGGCCAAAACACCTGAATAAAGAGGCAGACAGACTGGCCCAGGTAGCATCCAGTATAAGAGTTCCACCTAGAGTAGAAGAAACCATAATATCAATAAAAAGAAGACCACTTCCATCTATAGAAATGAGGAATGAACATTTAGAAGTTAATTATGTTGACTTGGAGGAGGCAGATCCAGATGATTGGAGAATTCCCATCATTAAGTTCCTGATGAATCCAAGTACAAATGTGAATAAGAAAATTCAGCTTGTAGCTCCTCATTACATTCTAATGGATGGAGAATTGTACAAGAAAAGCAAAGAAAATGGTCTTCTCCTCAGGTGTTTGGACAAATTGGAATCAATTCAAGCCATGGGGGAAGTTCATAACGGGCTATGTGGAGCCCATCAAGCTGGAACAAAGATGAGATGGCTACTAAGAAGGTATGGATATCATTAGAGAGGCATTTTAAAATACTGTAATGACTTTGCCAAAAGTTGTCAAGCTTGTCAAAAGTATGGTCCTATTCAAAGAGTGTCAGCCATCGACATACAGCTTGTGGTGAAGATATGGCTATTTAGAGGTTGGGCATTAGATTTCATTGGGAAAATCACACCTCCTTCTACTGATGACCATACTTATATAGTAGTGGCCACAGACTATTTCACGAAATGGGTGGAAGCCATTCCTTTGAAATCTTGTGTACAATCAACAGTGATGGATTTCATTGAGAAGCATATCATCCATCGGTTTAGAATTCCGAAGACCATCACCACAGATAGAAGTTTTTCCTTTCTAGGAAGTATGGTGCAAGATCTATCCGACATATATAATATCCAGTTCACAAGCTTTACTCTATACTTTGCTCAAGCAAATGGACAAGCAGAGGCATCTAACAAGGTCATCATTGGCATAATTGAGAAGATGATTGAGAAGTATCCACGGCAGTGGCATAATCTTTTGTCAGAAGCACTATGGGCTTATAGGAATTCAAAAAGAACAAGTACTGGAGTTATTCCTTATATGTTAACGTATGGACACGATGCAGTACTTCCAATGGAAATGACAGTGAAATCAACAAGAGTAGCTTTCCAAAATGAGTTGACTCCAGCTGAATATACTCAAGCCATGCTAGCAGAGCTAAAAGACCTTGATGAAGTTCGGTTAAGTGCTTTAGACCATGTTATTAAACAGAAGGAGAAGGTGATGCGAGCTTACAACAAAAAGGTAAAGGCTAAGTCTTTCCTAGAAGGAGACATGGTTTGGAAAGTCAAATTGCCACTTGGGACTAAACATAGAGAGTTTGGCAAATGGACTCCAAAATGGGAAGGACCTTTCTTAGTTGAAAGGATTCTAGGAAAATGAGCTTATCAGTTGATGGATATAGATGGCGAGCCTTATTTATCTCCCATCAATGGGGTATACTTGGAACAGTATCACCCCTCATTCTTTGAAGCCTGGGAGAAAAGGATACTAAGACCAGCCAAATGAATGGTTGGTCAAGCCTTCCAAAAGAGAATTGGCATTTGGAAGGGAAATAGGATTTTCCTATGGAAAAGCCTGAAATTTTTCTAATTGCCGTTTCACTGGCCTTGGCAATTTTGAATTTTCATAGGATTTTCCAATGAATAAAACAACCAAGTATTTCCGGCAAGAGGTATTTTGGCTATTTTCATATTTTCATTTAGAATCAACTCATGGTTCTTAAGTTATTTTCAATCTTGCCTTTTATCTCTTATGCATTCCATTTCAATTAAATAAAGTGTGGTGTGAAAGCACGAAGAAATAGGATGAAACTAAAAGTGGCATTTCAATATATGAGAAAGTTCCATTACATGCCATTCAAAAGAAAGGTGTCTAGACCTAAAACACCTACGATTATTACATTAAAAGAAAGTGTCCAAGAAGCCAACAAAGAACCACATCATCATAAAGAGGCAAACTTGCCTTCGAAGCTTTCCCAAAGAAGTTTGGATTGACCTGCTTCTTCCTCAGCTTTGTTTTTCACTTCTTCTAGAAAAGGAATTTCGTCGGCAAGATCCTCCCAGCTTTTCCTATACTTGCTTGATTCAGCAAAGATTGCTTGAGCAATCTGTTCCAATTCAGCCTCTTCAGTCTTAAGTCTCTCCAATTCCTTTTGAATTTTTTCCATCTCCGCAGTAAAACTCTCTTTTTTATCAGTCATTTGCTTAAACTTGGTTTTAATCTCTGGATAAGGAAGGAGGCTGTTATTGAGATCTTCAGAAGCCTTATCCTTCAATTGAATTTCCTGATTGAGTTCACCAGTGGCAGTTGCAAAAGAATTGATATTTGTCGCCATGAAAGGTAGCTGGTGTTGCAATTGGCCTAAAGAGAGTTAAATTTCTGGAGAAAGGTCTGGATTTTTCTTCAATGTAGACAAGACAGTGATCAAGTTTTGTTGAAATGAAGGAATCTCTTTGACATTCTTCTCAAGGTATTGGAACAACTGATCTTTGGCAACTCTCAAGGCCTCTCCAGTTGGACAAGGAGCAACAGGAATACTAGCATTAGAGGTGGAAGTGCTTGAGGATTTCGAGGCCTTAGCTACTTTATACAAGTCATCCAAAGCTAGGAGTGCCCTTCTCTTTACTATGAAGGAGGTAGAGTTAGACATTGAATGAGTTGTCTAAGTCATAGAAAGAAAATAGTTTAGCTTCAATTTAAGAAATGTTATTGAAATTTAAGAGGAAAGGGATTACCTCTGGAAGGGAAGGAGTAGGTCCAGCTGAAACTTTCAAAGGAGGGATAATCGTAATTGGATCAATGGAAGCAGGCATGATAGTGTTATCTAAACTGATTGGAGGAATTAAACTTGCAGCAATGGACTTTTGAAGATCCAAGTCTTGCTCTTCTAATGGAACACTTTCCAATGCAATGTTTAACAGATTATGGCCTGTGGAATAATGGTTAGTCAAGACCAAGTTAAAGAAAGGGCAGTAATGACTAACTCACCAAGTTGATTTCTTTCTTGGTTTTCTTTGTTTATGGAGTTAGTTGAAAGAAGTCAGATTCTTCATCCGGTTCAGGGTCCACAATGAGTTTCCTCTTACTTTTCAGGGGATGATCTCGGTCAAGTGGACTTGCATGTTTCATTGACTTGGTAGAAGTTTTTACTGAAGAGATCTTTTTTGAGGTACTCTTTTCAGAGGCGGTAAAGGAGTCATCATCACTTGACAAAGTGACAGGAGGTATGTACTTTTTCTTGGCAATGGCTAGAGTCTGTCAAATGGAAAAGTATACTAGAGGTTATTAAGAAAAGGATTAAAAAGGAAGTCATACCAACTAGAAGGTATTGATGATACCTGAGAAGAAGAAGCAGCTTTCTTTTTCCCTTTTGTTTTATAGAGCTCATCTTCTTGAAATTTCTCTTTCTTAACTTTCATAAGGGCCACATCTTTGTCACTACCTAGAGGCTTGTCAACCCCAGAGCCTTCTGGATTACTATCCCCACCTCCTTCAATACCTTCAACCTCTGTAGGCAATTCAATTTTTCCTTTCTTGCCGGTAGGATTCTTATCCTTTCCATCGGCATCATCATCATCATTGTCTGTCAAAAGAACGGAGATTTTTATTAACAGATTATATGTGACTAGTGTGGGAAAATTCAAAGTATGAAAGCTTACCATTAGAGAATGTTTCTTTATAGCTCGGTGTGGTAGGCTTAAAGAAATTCAAAAGCCTATTGCAAACTTCCACATAAGCTGATTTTCTGGTTGAGTTAACATAAGCAGTCCACCAATCGATGAAGTCTTGGGTTACTTCTGGGCAACTATTAAAACCTTCGAATTCAAAAGAGTTTTTCTTCAAGGCATACTTTTCATCCACTTCCTGGAATTGCTCATTATCGGTAAACCTGACTCTTGCATTAAAAAGTCTATTGACCGATTCAAAAGGGGGCAAAGGAATGAGTTATGTTAAGCCAAATTGTCTAGCCAACTGAGCTGGATTGTAATACTCAACCCCACAATGACTATTCTTTGAAGCAGGAGTGGAGGTTCCATAGTGTAAATCACGGCAGATTAAAAAGCTTGTCCAAATTTTCTTCCAATCGTCAGAAGACTTTTTGGTTGAAACTCCGGGGGAGGGTACAAGCCAGGAAGGCATCAGTCCATAATTGGAAAAAGGGATCTAAAGATGAGTTTGGTTTGAAGTCATTGTGGTCATAAAAGAAACGAAATACTTCAGTAAAAGAGAAACGGGTGGGCCTGCTTTCAACAAAGCTATAAGTTAGCAAAGGTTTTTCAGGCTGAACAGAAATAGGAGTGGTCAAGCTTGGAAAATATATTTTTAGCGACACCTAGAAAATCCAGAATGGATTGCCAAAACGAGTGAAATTAAACTCTAGGAGATCATTCATACCTCGGTACAAGTGAGAAAGAACCAGAGAAGCAAGGGCCAAGTCTGCACCTTTGGCAAGAGCAACAGCAATCTGGACAAAATCCTTGGTGACTTGTCCAGAGGGAACACATAATAGGTGTCCAGAAAGCCAGCAAATCAAGAAGGCAGTAAGCTCTTTCAATGCAACGGGCCCAGTCTTTTTGTTGTGGAATTCCATGAAAGGTACAGGAGAAGAATAGAATTTCTTGTTTTCGTCGTCAGAGGAGGGAAAACTGAAAGATCCTACATGTAGAAAGGCACTGATATAGTCTCCATGAGGCTTTAAACCAGTTATACAGCAAATGTCCCTCATTGTGACAGACATCATTCCATTCCGGAGATGTAAAGAGTTGGTCACATTAGACCAGAAGAAGACAGCAGGGAAAAATAGGTTCTTGTCCTGAATCATTGATACCTTGCTCAATTGTATGGCATCGAAAATGCCTTGCCTTTTCTAAGTGGAGGCAATCTTGTCATCACCAGATAAGCGATTGACCCATGACTTCCATAATGGACGACATCTTGGCCAGTTCTTGAGAGAAAGAGTGGGCTTTTACTTTTTCCTCTGACAATGATCAACGGGTACTCCCAATTGAATGGAAGATCATCCTCTGCCATAGGGTAAAACTCGGATAAAGATAGAGGAAATTCATTCAAGAGAAAAGGCCCTAGTCCATTTAAGGGGCCAATAGGATGGAAAGAATCGAAGGTAATCTCTAATTCAGGTACTAACTTAAGGATTTTTGGACTTGGTGGCTATGGCTGTGTGTTTTGGTTTGATCAGAAGAGGGAGCAAGCATGGTTGAACTTGTAGTGGACCTGGTTAGCCGTTTTTGTTTTGGAGCCATCACAAAAATATCTAGGGTTTGTTCGCTCAATTTGAAGTTGAGAGAAAGAGTTTGTTCTGACTATGAAAGGAAACTACATATGTATTTATAGTTGGGATGGATACATAAGAGAGATATAAGGGTTGTTCAAGAGATTTAAAGATGAGTCATCCTGAGGAGATCTAAACGGCTGAAGAAGGCGAATAGTTATGGAGTCTTTAATTGGATAGGTACAAGAAGCGACTAGCTTGCCTTTTCAAGACCTAGTAATTATTATTTTTGTTAATGAAGAAAGATTTGGTAGGTCTTCTCATTTATAATGCCTGGAAAGTTGGTTTAAGATTGGACGACAGGTAGGTTGCCTTTCCAATTTATAAGGGGTTAGTTTCTTTTCAAAAATGGATTGGGTGGGTCCATTTAATGATAGGGATAGCATGCCGATTCAAAATATTTGATTTTCCTAAGGGACGGTTCAGTTTGTTTTCTCCAAAGCAAAAGGAATCAATTTCTTTTAAAGGAAAGATTTGGTGGGTCCGGCAATTCGTCTGCCAAAAGAAGTAAGTGATCTATTTAAATTCCATGCCTTTTTTGCGCAATCAAAGGCAAAGAATTTAGGGGGGCAATGTTTACACCCTTATTTTCAATCAATGGAAAATACACACGTGGAAGAATTTGGGTCAAGTCGGTTTTATGATGGGTGAGAGTTTTGCTCAAGGAATGGTCTCAGTAAAATCCAGTTAGAAGTGGTTTGGATATATTAAAATACTTTAATTTTATGAAAGCTTGTGAAATAAAGTTTGACTCAAAGAAGCCCATAAAGAAGATTGGTAGTTGAATTAAATTGAAGCCACGTTTGGTTAAAGGAACGTGTTTATTAAACGTGGGAAAATTGGAGTTCCTAAAAATATGGAGGTTCTAGGAAAATCAAGAACGGCACGATTGCATGTTTGGGGCCACTACTACCACCATCCGAGAAATAGGAATGGTGGTCATTTGCTCAAACAGAGGAAGTCATGCAAATCAAAGTACGATCACATGATTGTTGGCATGTTCAAAACGTTGGGGCTCTAGAAGGATTAAAGCACGGTCACATGATGGCACAATTGTAGGGCAACTCCAGACACAATAATAACATGGGAAAATAACGTGGTAAAAGAACGTGGAAGTTCCAGGAAGGTCTGCACATTTGCATGTTTGGGACGTGGAGGTCTGCACGTTTGTATGTTTGGGACGTGGAGGTTCTAGAAAAATCAAGAAAGGCACGATTGCATGTTTTGGGACACTTGCTAGCTGTTGGTGGCATAAATGGAACTACTGTTTGTTTAACTGTTGTATTTTCATTCTATAAATAGGACCTTATGTATAACGTAGAAGGGGCTCAACGCCAAAAACGTATTTCAATACAATCATTACTTTATACTGCAATGCAAGTTCATTATGTTTAGTCTAAGTCCTGCACTTTACTTTACATTAGATAATCTTACTTTCCAGTCAATTACTTTCACAAGTAACTTTACAGTTCTTCCTAGCCAATTAACTTTCCCGAAGTCCTTTATCAAAGGCAAAAAGAACCCTGAGGTGTTCATTCCAGACCTCAACACAATCTCCTGGTCCCGCAATCTTCCCTCTGGAATATTGTTTGGATCTCTCTTTGGAACTTCTGCAGTTCCTTGTACGCCCACTCGGTTCCATCGGAACCGGCACCGCTTTTTTCATGCCAAACAAATACTTGGGGCTCAAGAGATCTATATGAAAATATACTTCAGAAAGTCCTCTTCGATTTAGTACAGACTTACTAATTGTATTAAATTCTTTTATCAGATAACACTCTTCAAGTGCAAGAAATGTCTTGAAACTAGTTGAGGCTTGGTAGAAGTTAGGACCTTCAATATCTGTGAGGTATTTTTTACATCATGATAGTCAATTTTCATCACACATCGTCAAGTTCATGCCTTTTTAAGATCATTTGATTCAGCATGTCATTTGAACTGTTGCATGATATTTTTTGTAAAACTTTTGCCCAGCTTCATGCTTAAATGTATATTTGATGTTTCAGTTTTGACTTTGATTCTCTTAGATTGGCATCTCTATACGCCTCAAATTTCATAATATGAGCTGATTGCTTTCCCTTTTGCAGTCCAATATGGTTATTGTTATCATATATGATAACATTATATTAGTAGTGTCTGTTTTAATTGACCCTAATTCCAAAGAGAAGAATTATAAAGCTTGATCATTTTCCGAACCTGAGTTAGTAGGTTTGTTCACTGACAGGACTTGACGGTCCTACAAAATGAAAACTATGATTTCTTTGTTATTTTTTAAAATTTTTATTTACTTTTTAAACTGAAGAAAGAAGCTGAAAGGGTTAGTGAGTTTGCATTCCCTGGATGCATTGAGGTGAGACTCTGGCCCTTCCACTTCTTTCTTCGGTGCATATATCATGCTCCTAACAGAGAAAGAAGGATAACCATTTCTTCCATTGTCCTAACATTTTGTGATTTATTAGTTTTTAGATCTTGCTTAGTACTTCTCTGTACAATTTGATGCTATTGACACCTCCATTTTAAATCTGACCCACGATACATAATAGTTACATCATGTATTTCTTAATTTTGTGACTAGAAATTAAAATTATCATTAAAGAAAAGAAAGATTAATAATGTTATAATTAATGAAATATTCTTTACAAACCTGCCACTTATTTGATGGCAGTACTTTAAAATCCAGTCCTGTAGGAATGGGGTGGGAGTGGGACATATTTTTTATGATCCATATTTTTTTTTGGTGTATAAATGTATTATTATATTATCATGAACTATAGTTACATGCATCTATTTTTTAATATTGTAATTAGAAAATCTTAATTAAAAGAAGAATGAAAAGAAAAAAAAAAAAAAAAAAAACTAATAATATAAAGGAGATATATATATATATATATTTACAAATAAGCAGAATGGTTTGGGGCTGGGATCATTTTTTTACTCTCCTCAAACCTACCTCTGTTCCTGTTAAAGTACATAAAAAATCTGACCCAATAGGAATTGTCTTGTTGTAACTCCATGGTAATGTAATCTCTTTAAAAATTAAAAAAACACTTTAATATATTTAATTTCATGATTTCCCTTGCTGATGTGTGTGCTTGACCGTTTGGCAATCAGACAAAGCATGGAACCATTGTATGAAGATACCTCTCTCTATATATGTGTGTGTGTTACTTTATTGGTCAAGTGCTTTTGTATTTGTAGATGTAGAGCGCAAGAAATGTATTAAAAATTATTTGAGGTTTGTCTCTAGCACATTTGGATTACTTTTCAACTTTTTCATGGTAAAATAAAGTCTACATTCAAAGAATTTACATGAAATATACTTGAGAAAGTGTTTCTAGATTCAGCGAACAAACTTCTGTTTGTGTTAAATCCTTTTGGCAGATAACAACAGATGTCTTCAAGACTAAGGTTAGGACCTTTAATATATGTGAGGTATTTCTTACATGCTGAAAGTCAATTTTCATCACATTTCATGATTAGTCTTTCTTTATAAAAGTTTTACCTGGTTTCATGCTTAAATGCATATTTGATGTTTCAGTTTTGACTTTTGATTCTCTTAGATTGGCTTCAAATTTCATAAAATGAGCTGTTTGATTTCCCTTTCGCAGTCTAATATGATTATATTTTTTGTCTTTTTTTCTTGACCCTAATTCCAAAGAGAAGAATTTTAAAGCTTTATCTTTATCCAAACCTGAAATTGATAGCCTTTGGCTGCAAACACTTCATAACAAATAGGCCCATAGATTTTATGCAAACTAGCTATTATTCCAAAAACTCTAGTAAACAGCCATCTTAAATGCTACATACTTACCTATGTCAATTATACATACAAGTCCTACACTTTTCATTTCATAGGACTATCAAGTCCTAACATTGAACAAAGTTACTATATTTAGCTCAAGTACACATATATATACATAAGTAAATATACGTTTACTTATGCCAAGATTTCATGTATTTTGTTTTGTTATTTTGAAGGGTTCTAATTCTTTAAATGCTCCTAGAGTATCCCCAAATTCATTTTCTAGTCATGATGCCAATTCAGTTAAGGTTATGAACTTTAATTTCTCTTATATGTTAAATTTCCATTTATTATAATGTGCGCTTAATGAATTTATAAAAAATGTAGTGTAATTTAAATCAAATGGGCAAGAAGAGTTGTTGAAGTTGAAGTTGAAGTTGAAGGTGAAGGTGAAGATGGGGTTGTGGCTATACTTTCTGCATTTCTTTCGCCTTGGATGGGTTCTTTTTGAAAAACTTGTACTACATTTGTCAAAAATTCTTAATTCTTTTTGTGTGACATTTAGTAGATCTAGACAATTTGGATGATATTTTCATATTGGCAGGTTAACTTGTGGTTGTATTAGTAGACATTTTGGCTTTTTGGTTGACATTTTTTGGGTTTTGGTTGACATTTACCAACTTTATCTATTAGTAGACAATTTCAATAGTATTTTTCATATTGGCAGCTGGTTAACTTGTGATTGTATTATGAAAAAAACAATTTGGATGGTATTTAACTTGTGTTATATTGGATGACATTTAGGAGTCGTAAAGATATTTTTTCAAAAAATAAATAAATAAATAAATAAATAAATAAATAATAAAAATAAAAAAAAAAAAATGACCCTTTACCAGCACTTTTTTAAGAAGCGTTGGTATAGGATCTTTACTAGCGCTTCTTAAAAAAGCCGGTAACTACCCTATACCAGCGCTTTTTGAAAAAGCGCTGGTAAAGACCAGTGCTTTTTAAGAAGAGCTAGTAAAGGCCTACCGACTCTAGAATTACCAGTGCTTTTTCAAAAGCGCTGGTAAAACACTGGTAATTGAATTACCAGCGTTTTTTTAGAATTCACCAGTGTTTTTAAGCGCTGGTGAAAGCCATAACTGTTGCAGTGAACCAAAATATATTCAGAAGATATTTATGAAAAATACCCCAAGAAACAAAAATGTTTCTGAAGAATCTCTTCATCCACGCCCTTATAGGAAAAAAAAACAACCGGCGAGCTTTTCTCCAAAAGTAAAGTTATGCCTTTCAAGGAAACCAACAAGAATGGAAGTACGTGAAGTCAAAAACCAACTTTGAGCACTGTAGACACTAAAATTTAGTGGGCTTTGGTTTTAACGAATGGACCCATTAAATATAGGCCTAATGTTTAAATAAATTATTTAATTTACCAGGCTTGGTCCACTTAAATTATTTAATTAGCCCAGCCCAGATAATTAAATGAAAAGATAATTATTCCTAATAAAATATATTTTGAATAATTATCTTTAAGAATAATAATCACAATATAACCGGCCCGGCCCAGTTATAGTTTTATCCTTATCAGGAGATAACACGTATCATCATCCTATTAATCCAAGAAGCCTATAAATAGAGGCTTGGAGGAAGAAAAAAGGGGGGAAGAGAGGATTCAGAATTCAGAAGTCTACAAATTCAGACACAAATTCAGAATTCAGAAGTTCAGAGACTCAGAAATCCAGAGACTCAGAATTCAAACACAAATTCAGAATCGAAACCTAAAAGCGAAGAACATCAAGCACATCCAACAACGTGCCATTCTTCATCAAATTCCACAGTGAGTCAAGAACAAGCTCGTGCAGCCCTTGGATCCAACCAACCAAAAACAAGGAGATCGAATCAGAGGACCATTCTTTTTTTGTAAAAGATATTACAAAGGACTGTACTCCACATTCATAAATTAATAAAATTCTATTTTGCTTCATATTTTGTTTCTATTGCAGACTTACAAAATTTGTGTGTACAAATTTGTGGCACGCCCAGTGGGACAACCTTTGCCTCTCATCTCTTTCTCCTACCATCAAGTTTCTTCTCTATCAGATTCTATGGCTCCCCCTAAGATTCAGACAGACAAGAAAGCCTAAAAGAACATCGCTATTGCAAAGGTCGACGCTAAAGCCACCATGAAAAGTGGCACGAAGACCAAATTAAGCGATGGAAGTACCTTGACGAGCCCTGTGACACGTAGCAAATCCCAGGCGATGGCGTCATTCAAACTTCAACAAGATGTGGTGAAAACTAATCCTGCAACACCGGCGAACGTGAAAACTCAACATGTCAAAAACCTTGACATTGTTCCAGAGGAGGCTCCTCCACCAGATTCACTTCGTTCTATCTATGATGCTCACTCTAGTGTCGGTTCACCCCCAGAGTCACCACGTCAGACTTCGAAGCAATCAATCACTTCAAGGAACGTGGATTCTCAAGGCCTATCATACTCAGATGTGGTTGCTGCTATGATGACTGGAGCTGCTACGGTGGAGGAACAACTAGCAACTATGGCTCATTCCATTGAGAACCTCACAAAAACTATTGAAGAAAAGGACTTGCAAATCGCTACACTAATGAATAAATTGGAAGTTCAGACCTTCGGTGAAACACCAATGCCATCCGGGAATCATGCAACTTTCACACCACCACCGTCTGGGAAACCTACATCTTCCACAGCAATACTAACGGAGAATCCTAATTCTACAGCACAAGGTACTCACAGGGAGAATCCCAAACAGACGCCGGTGACAGAACAAGCGACCAGTCAAAACCAGACGCCGGGGATAGAACAGGTGACTGGTCAAACCAATCATACCTCTTCTTCAGTCTCTTCATTATCTGTCGAACAATTGCAAGATATGATAACGAATACAATCCGAGCTCAATATGGTGGTGTCTCACAGAGCACTCTCATGTACTCAAAGCCCTATATAAGGAGAATCGATAGTATGAGAATGCATGTAGGATACCAACCTCCGAAGATTCAGTAATTTGACGGAAAAGGTAACCCCAAGCAACACATTGCCCATTTTGTCGAGACTTGTAACAATGCCGGAACAGAGGGGGACTTACTAGTCAAACAGTTTGTCCGGTCCCTTAAAGGAAACGTGTTCGAGTGGTACACTGACCTAAAGTCAGAATCAATTGATAGTTGGGACCAGATGGAACAAGAATTCTTGAACAGGTTCTATAGCACTCGTGGTACTGTTAGTATGATAGAGTTGACTAACACGAAGCAATGGAAGGATGAGCCTGTAATCAACTACATTAATCGGTGGAGAGCCCTCAGTCTTGACTGTAAGGACCGTTTGTCAGAAGTATCTGCTGTGGAGATGTGTATGCAGGGAATGCATTGGGGCCTGCTCTACATTCTGCAAGGCATAAAACCTCGCACATTTGAGGATTTAGCTACGCGTGCCCATGACATGGAGATCAGTATGAAATCCCATGACGGCAAAAGTCCCGTGACTATAGAACCACGCAAAGATAAGAAGGACTGGAAGAAGGGCGACAAGTCATCAAAAAATGCGGCTAAAGATTCAATGGCTATCTCAACCACCCCAATCAAGATATCTGTTAAAGATGACAAGAAGGATGATAAAAAGCCTCGCCAGTTTCAAGAGAGGGAAAGACAGCGTCCTACGCTAAAGGAGTTAGAGAAGAAAGAATATCCCTTCCCCGATTCCGATGTTCCTGGCATCTTGGAATGTTTACTTGAAAGTAAAGTTATAGAACTCCCTGAATGCAAACGTCCTCCAGAGATGGGACGTATCAACGATCCAAAATACTGCAAATATCATCGCATTATCAGTCATCCAATTGAGAAGTGTTTTATCTTCAAGGAGGTGGTGATGAATTTGGCAAAACAAGGAAAAATCTTGTTGGATACAGACAAAGTTGTTACTTCAAATCATACTACTGCTACTTTGACAACCTCTGTCGTGGGGAGTGCTCGTTCTCAACCTTTAACTTCGGAGGTATCTTGCACAACTATCCAGTTTGGTTCATTGGAACCAATCCCAATCTATATTGGCCAAGGGAGTGTACGTGACATTTCAACATTTTTTCCTCAGGATGATGAAGAAGGATGGACTCTGGTGACAAGAAAGAAACCACGGAAGCAACAAGCTGATATTTTTCAGACTAGTTATTCTGACAGAGGGCAAAGGAAAAAGAAACCCCAATATCACCATAAACAGTCTGGCCATAACAGAAAATGGGTCAAGAAGACACAGTCAACTAAACACACCTCTATAAGCAAAAAGAGTCAGAAGCCTATTACTTTGCAAGAGTTCTTTCCAAAAGGATACCTAAATGACGAAGTTATAACAACTTACATGGTTTCAACTAAGAAAACAAGCCTTAATGATGAGAAGAACGAGGATCAAGATGAAGTCCAGACTGTAGAGAACCATAATACAGCCATCATTGAAAAATCTGATGATGATGAAGTGGTCAGAGGTACGTTTGAGTCATGTTGTGCACCAATTGTTTTCACGGACAAGGATCTTCAGTTGGGTTCGAAGCCACACAATTGTCCTCTCTTCGTCTCCGGTTACATAAAAGAACGAAGAGTTACTCGTATTCTTGTTGATGGTGGCTCGGCGGTGAATCTAATGCCAAAATTTACGATGAAAAATCTTGGCATCACAATTGACAAGTTATCGCGTAGCCGTCTTATTATTCAAGGTTTTAACCAAGGAGGACAGAAAGCTATCGGCATGATTCGGGCAAAGCTAACTATTGGCGAGCTCCAAGCAGAAACCTTATTCCATGTGATTGATGCAAAGACGTCCTACAATTTGTTGTTGGGAAGGCCTTGGATACATAGTAATGGCGTCATTCCATCGACTCTTCATCAGTGCTTCAAATTCTATAAAAATGGCGTACAAACGGTTGTGGTGGATCATAAGCCATTTACAGAGGCAGAATCTCATTTTGCCGATGCCAAGTTCTATATCGATCATGATACACCTTCGGAAGTGCCCATCCCAAGCCTTCCGTCTACACAAGAGATTCAATCTACAAAAGCAAAAGAAGCATTAAGTGATCCACTAGATGTTTCAGTGACAGACATTGTAAAGGTAACTAAAACGCGAGGGGTCTCGATAAAAGCACATCGGACGAAACCTATTTTAAAGTATGTTCCAAAATCTCAGCGACAAGAAGGGCAGGCACCTGTTATCGAGATAATTGAAACTAAGGAATTTAAATTAAAGATGTCACAAACCAAGGAAAAAGAAGATATGCAAAAGCTTAAAGGAGAGTTAACTCTTCCTCTCCCTAAGATTCAGAAGTCTTCGCCTTCCAAGTCTCCGTTAAAAGGGTTCATGCGGCCTTCTCAATCTATCGTTGATCATTTATCACTTCCAAAACAAAGGACCGATGAAGGATTCGATTCTAAAGCATACCAACTCTTGGCTAAGTCAGGGTATGATTTTACAAATCCTGCAAGCCTTGAAAAACTGAATGCTGAGGTCACCGGTGAGAAGGTGCACGGCCTCAATGAGACACAGAAGAAGTTGAAAGATCAAGGGCATAAAATCATTTCACCTAAGTCTGGTCTCTGTTTCGTAGCTTCTGAGCCACTTCGAATTCAAATCACAGAGAGGGATAAGAAGTCAAACACCTCATACATTGGGTTTGAAGAAGTTAAGGATGAACAAGATCAGCAGACTGGGCATCAAAAATCAGTCTTTGACCGTATAAGAGCTCCATGCGATCAAACATCTGTATTCAACAGGTTGTCAAGCCGAGAATCAAATGTTTTAAGTTCTCATATCAGCAATTTGCCTCGTAACTCTGTTTTTAACAGAATGAGCTTTCATGACCAAGGAAGAAAATCTGCACAACCTCAATCTCGAAAGTCAGTATTTTCTCGAATTGGTACTATCCATGATGCACCACTAAAAAACAGCAAGATTGTGAAGTCAGAAGAAACTAACATCGACGTGGTGAATAATAGTGAGGTTCAGAGCCTAGTGCCTTCGCTAATGAAACGTAAGACAGAGATAGATGTCACCAATGATGTTACATTGAAAGCTCGAAGGCGAACCATTGTATTTACTAATCAATCAGCAGAAGTGGATAGAATAGAAGGCACTGGCGAATCGTCTTGTGTTACTTCATACCACATCACTGTTGAAGAGGAACCTGACTGTGAACAACCAGATGATATCGAGAAAGCTCCACCAACACTAGAAGACGGGGGGCAGGCTACTGTTGATCAACTCAAAGAAATCAACTTAGGAACTGACGATCAACCCAAACCAGTTTTTGTTAGTGCATTCCTAAACCCCTCAGAAGAAAATGATTACTTTCAATTATTGTCTGAGTACAAGAATGTCTTTGTTTGGACATACAAAGAGATGCCCGGTCTTGATCCTAAAATTGTAGTGCACAATCTCACTGTCAAACGTGGGACACGTCCGATTAAGCAGTCTCAACGTTTCTTCTGTCCAGAGCTAGTTCCAAGGATAGAGGAAGAACTCAACAAATTGATTGAAGTAGGGTTTGTCCGTGAGGTCAAATATCCAACATGGATTTCGAGCATTGTTCCAGTGAAGAAGAAAAATGGACAGATTCGAATCTGTGTGGACTTTCGTGATTTGAATGAGGCATGCCCAAAAGATGATTTTCCTCTTCCCATCCCTGAGCTCACTGTAGATGCAACCACTGGACATGAAGCTCTCTCTTTTATGGATTGTTACTCTGGGTACAATCAGATAAGAATGACTCCGAAGGACGAGGAGTTAACTGCTTTTCGCACTCCTAAAGGCATATATTGTTACAAAGTTATGCCCTTTGGACTAAAAAATGCTGGAGCAACATACCAGCGCGCTATGCAAAGGATCTTCGACGACATACTCCACAAGATTGTTGAATGTTATGTTGATGACTTGGTGGTTAAGACAAAAGAACGAAGAAATCATTTACAGGATTTACGTACTGTCTTTAATCGCCTTCGAAAATATCAACTTAAGATGAATCCCCTTAAATGTGCATTTGGTGTGACTTTAGGGAAATTCCTGGGATACGTCGTACGTCATTGTGGTATTGAGATTGATCCTAATAAAATTGAGGCCATTCAAAAGATGCCGCCACCAAAGAATTTACGTGAACTTAGAAGTTTACAAGGTCAACTTGCGTTCATTCGTCGGTTCATCTCAAATTTAGCGGGTCGTTGTCAGCCTTTTAACCGACTCCTAAAAAAAGATGTTCCATTTAATTGGGACCAATCATGCCAAAATGCTTTTGATAGCATCAAAAAGTACCTTCTCAATTCTCCGGTATTGGGAGCACCGGTACTTGGAAAGCCACTCATACTTTACATTGTTGCGCAAGAAGAATCGCTGGGTGCCTTACTTGCTTAGAATAATGAAGAACATAAAGAGAAGGCATTGTATTATTTAAGTCGCAGACTCACCCCGACGGAGCGAAATTATCCTCCAATTGAAAAAACATGCCTCGCACTTATCTTCGCTTCTAAGAAATTGAGGCATTATTTCTTGGCTCATACGATACATCTTGTTGCAAGGGCAGATCCTCTCAAATATGTCATGTCTAAGCCGGTCCTTTTCGGACGATTGGCGAGGTGGTCAATTTTGTTCAACGAATTTGAAATTATTTATGTGCCACGAAAAGCAGTAAAAGGACAAGTCTTAGCTGATTTCTTAGCTGACCATCCTATTCCAGCCGATTGGGAAATTTCTAAAGATTTTCCTGATAAAGAAGTCTTCCTTGTGGACATCCTCCCTCCATGGATGATGTTTTTCGATGAGGCAGCACGATCAGATGGGGCTGGAGCAGGTGTAGTTTTTGTTTCTCCAAAGAGATATGTCATTCCATACTCTTTTGCACTTGCTGAAAACTGCTCAAATAATGTAGCTGAGTATCAAGCCTTGATTATCGGCCTTCAAATGGCGAATGAGATGAACATCACAGACCTCGAAATATATGGAGACTCTAAGTTGGTGATCAACCAACTTCTTAAAGAATATGAAGTTAAAAAAGATGATCTAGTACCGTACCATCGTTACGCCTCTCATTTGTTGGAACGGTTTGATAGCGTCATACTAGAGCACATTCCAAGAAAAGAAAATCGGATAGCTGATGCTTTGGCAAATTTAGCTACAACATTGGCGTTAACTGATGAAGACCTGGTTGATGTTCCTATATGTCAAAGATGGGTCTTGCCACAAGTCTTGGAGGATAAATTTGAAGAAAGTAATGTGGTTTCTTGTTGGACACAAGACGAAGAAGACTGGAGAATCCCTATCATTGATTATCTGGAACATGGAAAGCTTCCCGAAGACCTACGCCATAAGACTGAAATACGAAGGCGAGCACCTCGTTTCATCTATTACAACGATACATTGTATAGGCGTTCCTATGAGGGCCTTTTCCTTCGTTACCTTGGAAATGATAAAGCAACGCATGCAATGAAGGAGGCACATTCTGGGATTTGTGGAGCTCATCAATCTGGTCCAAAGCTACACTTTCGCGTCAAAAAAATGGGTTATTATTGGCCCACCATGGTCAAAGATTGCTTGGAGTATGCAAAAAGGTGTCAAGCCTGTCAATTCTATGCCAACTTCATACACCAACCACCGGAACCATTACACCCTACTGTGACATCATGGCTGTTCGATGCATGGGGATTAGATGTAGTTGGTCCTTTAGAAAAGTCTTCAAAAGGCTACTTGTATATCTTGGCTGCAACTGATTATTTTTCAAAATGGACGGAAGCTGCACCCTATAAACATGTGAAAAAGGAAATAGTGGTTGACTTCATCAAGTCCAACATTATTTATCGATATGGTGTCCCTCGATACATCATCACTAATAACGGGATGAATTTTAAAAACAGTTGGGTAACTGACCTTTGTGAGAAATTTGGATTCAAACAACGTAAATCCTCCATGTACAATGCCCCTGCAAATGGTCTCGCAGAAGCATTCAATAAGACTCTATGTGAGCTATTGAAGAAAATAGTCAACCAAACAAAGCGAGATTGGCATGAGCGAATGGAAGAAGTATTATGGGCATACCGCACTACGCATCGGACACCTACTCAAGCAACTCCATATTCTCTGGTCTATGGCGTAAAAGCAGTTCTTCCATTGGAACAACAAATCCCTTCATTAAGGATAGCCATACAAGAAGGTCTTACAAGTGAAGAAAATGCCATCTTACGTCTTCAAGAACTGGAAGCATTGGATGGAAAGAGATTAGAAGCTCAGCAATAGCTAGAGTGTTATCAAGCTCGACTTTCTAAAGCGTTCAATAAGAGAGTTCGACCTCGGTCATTTCAAGTTCGAGACTTAGTCTTAGCTGTTCGTAGACCGATTGTCATAAATCGCAAGGGAAATAAATTTGTATCCAAATGGGATGGACCGTATGTTGTTCGCGAAATTTATACTAACGGCGCATATCTCATTATTGATGAAGACGGAGTAAGAGTGGGGCCCATTAATGGCAAATTCCTGAAGCGCTACTACCCATGAAGGCAATGCTCCTGATCGTACGAGCTTAAACTGCACTATGCTCCTAGCCTACATGAGTTAAAACTATGATTGCCCAAAAAAAAAAAAAAAAATTTATAAACTCCTGGCCCGCAAGAGTATAAACTGTGAACGGTGAAACAAATAAATAATGATAACATCTTTGTAAATAAAATGGAGATAATAAATCATTTGTTTTATTGCTAAAATTCAAAGTTACAACTTTTGGAAAAAAATGATGATCAATACTAAAATTCCATAGCGATAATTTCGTCACGTTCTTGCCATAATATCTCTTCCAGTTGCTTCACTACTTCAAGATCATGATTCGAGATGACGTTAGCTTCTTCTATTGATTTTCGATCTTCCCAAAGTTTGGTGATGGCTTCCTTCTTCTGAGATAACTGTGCATCCGTTGTCGATATGAGGACTTTAAGCCCTTGAGTCTCTTCCCTGGCTTCTTGCAATTCTTTCACTAATCTAGCTTCTTTAAATTCAGCTTCACTCAAACTAGATTGAAGTGATTCTATACGCTTAGCACCATCATCTTCTATAGACCTAGCGTTGGTGAGCTGTGCATCAATACTAGCCAATCGTTGGGATTAAGAGTCTGAAGTCATCATACAGGCATATGAAGAAGATGTAGCAATATAATTGGCCACATTATTGGTATATGAGTCAATTCGCCTCTTCAAAGCTGAATGGTCTCCAGGGAGTTTTGCGAGTCCTTCATAAAGTGTTTGAAGTTTAGGTGCTCGAGACGGTATTTTATCGGTAGGAGTATTGTGTATGATATTCTTTATGAAATCAATAAAGAATAAAGCAGCACGACAATGAACATCAAGAACGATCTCTTCCGCATTGAAAATTAACATTTCAGAAGGGGCAACACGATGCAAGGGTGGACCCTGTTCTCTTAAAATCAAAGAAGGGATAACTACATGATCTTTACCAATATTTTCAACCACCTCCATAGCTTGACTAGTCACTTCAACAACCCCCAAAACATTCGAGTGTTGACTAACTCTGCTTCTTTGTAGTGAAATCTCTGTACCTTTTCCTATCGCAGTGGCCAACTCTAAGGCAGACGGTCCATAAATAGATTCTTCATTACATGTTGGGTTAGCAACAATGACGACATCTTCCCCAAGAAATCCCTTGCTGTTTTTTATCTATTAAAATAATAATAATAAATAATGGTAATTTGCAGTACAAAAATATATATATATATATATATATATATATATATATATATATATATAATAACAGTTACCTGTATAGGTTGTGAACTGCTAGGTACCCCAGTAAAAAATTAATCAAGAGAAGTGGCAACACATTCCTATACTGAATCAAGTCTCACTTTGTCGGTGACATGCTTCCAGTTACGATCCTCATCATAAGCTTTCACATCCTCATCTAACTCCATTGACAACTGACGACGGCGACGGTTATTGATTAATGGTGGGACATCTTCTGCTATTTGGTGATGGCTACTAGATCCTCCAACAACGTCACAATCATTATGAGATTTGATGGTTAACTTTGGCACTGGCTTAGATGGGAGATTTGACTTCAACCCCTTAATTAAAACCTTCCTGATTTTAGTTGGTTTCTCTGGTGGGGAAATCGTGCGTTTAGATTGCTTTGAGGTAGTTTATTTCTGTGTAAATGGATCAATATATACGCTGGACCACCATTTGGCATATGCTCTGGTAACTGAGGATTTTTGGTGGCTGAAGGTTGAAGGAAGCAACGCATCACAACCAGAAGAATAATGAACGGATGAGTTACAATGCTTTAAAAATTCCTCAAAGGTGCAAGTACAAAAGTCAATTTTTAATTTTCCAGGAATATCTTGATGGTACCCAAATTGTCAGCTAAATCTGTGTGGATTATATGGCTCAATGATAAGACGGTCATTTTGGCGCAATGTCAAATAACATGATCGAAGATTGATTAGGGTGTCAAAGTCAGCCTTTATCATCTCGCCATTATCTACAATAAGTCGCTCTTTTGAAGATCTTTTAGCCATTCGAGTTAAGTTTATTCCTTTACATGATCTGAATAAATTTTGGGCTTCAAAATGGTCAAAGTATCTTGCTCCTCCTTCGCCTGCATATAATGTCATTCTAGGCCAATAGTTGGTATTAGGAATGGTGAAATTAGTTCTGAAATATTCACTCAACCATCCAAATACATAGTGAATAGGAAATATCGCAGAGCAGCTTCCAGGATCTGGTAAGGAAACAATCTCGTTCAAGCCTCTGTAAATACTGGCCAGAACCGGGATGGAAAGACAAATGTTGCAGCCATCTGCTAACATGCTTGCGACCTTGAAAGTCCCAGGACGAATTATGTTGCCAGGTGCAGGTAAGGCAAATTTGCAGAGCCAACATGCTAAAAAAACAGCTAGATAAGTGGTGTCTCTCGATGTTTCATCTACACCAAGGTTGATAAATACTTCTTTCTCTTTGGTGGACATCGACCGGACAGGAGGGATCACACCAGACGGATTTTGAGTCCTCATGGGGCGGTGAACTTTATGTTTTGTTGATTTCTTTGAAGGTTTGGCATGTCTTGATGCACCTTTAAACCAGAAATTAATCTAGTCAGATATCTTCACATTCTGATCTCCTTTATACTTCTTGGAAAGTCTATGGAAGGCCAAAAATAGGTGTTGACAACTCAAAGGGATAGAATTTTTGTTGTTGCCAGCTCTTGATAGTTCATCTGCACAAGGAATAACTTCATCATAAATTGTTCCTTGGTGAGGGAGACCACCTAGCATATATAGATCTTGAAGAGAAATTGATAGCTCGCCAATAGAACAATGAAGTGTATTAGTGGCTGGGTACCAACATTCAAGGAATGCTTTGAATACATCTTCATGACGATCATAGGAAAATAGGGAGGCGAATAAAGCACCATATAGTTGTTGTTTTGATAGAAAGTCGTGGAAACGCGCCAAGACATCTTCTAACCACTCCCAATATAGTTCGGTATATAGCAATTCAGCAGGAAGTTTATATGGAATACTCCATGATATTTCCTTCGCCTGAACATTAAGACCCAATAGTGAAAACTGGTTTTCTTCAACAACTCTCTCATGAAGTGAAGAATTTAGTATCAAGGCTTTAGAGACAATAGATTCTTCATTAATCTGATCAGGACCAAAGTCGGTGAGTTCGCATGTGGCCGTGCATGTCCAATGAGATGAACAATGTTTATTGTTAGAATCAGGCACTTGAATAGCATTGCGACCAAAAAGTGAGTCATATACACTTAATGTCGTTCCTTGGACTCGTTGACTATTTTTGCTCTCTAAGATAGTCAGCTTTTGCTTTGCGAAACACTTGAACACCACCATGATGGATAACAAAGCTCAAATCGGTGTTGTCTAGAAAGAGGATTCAATTTCTGCTACGGTTGATACAAATCAAGTTGTTATACCCAATCAAGCCCTGCAAAGAAAAAAAAAAGGGTTAGAAAAAAAAAATTAAAATAAAATAAAATAAAATAAAATATGCTCCAGTATGCGTGAAAAAAAAAAAAAAAAAAAAAAAAACACACGTGCCAATTATTTGTGATCTGACAAGTCTTCAGAGATTTTTTTTGGAATTGATATCAAACCCTACAATATTGAGGGTATATATAGGCAACAAGATACCTCCAAGTTGTATTGGGATTTGGACAATTCAATTTAAATAGGAAAGTACGAAAAAAAAAAAAAAAAAAAAAAAAAAAAAAAAAAAAAAAAAAACCTTCAAGTCCCACTTGGAAAAAGAGACAAGTCTTGTCAAAATTGGAACTTGAAGTGGGAGCAATTTGTAGACACTAAAATTTAATGGGCTTTGGTTTTAACGAATGGACCCATTAAATATAGGCCTAATGTTTAAATAAATTATTTAATTTACCAAGCTTGGTCCACTTAAATTATTTAATTAGCCCAGCCCAGATAATTAAATGAAACGATAATTATTCCTAATAAAATATATTTTGAATAATTATCTTTAAGGATAATTATCACAATATAACCGGCCCGGCCCGGTTATAGTTTTATCCTTATCAGGAGATGACACGTGTCATCATCCTATCAATCCAAGAAGCCTATAAATAGAGGCTTGGAGGAAGAAAAAAGGGGGGAAGAGAGGATTCAGAATTCAGAAGTCTACAAATTCAGACACAAATTCAGAATTCAAAAGTTCATAAACTCAGAAATCCAGAGACTCAGAATTCAAACACAAATTCAGAATCGAAACCCAAAAACGAAGAACATCAAGCACATCCAACAACGTGCCGTTCTTCATCAAATTCCACAGTGAGTCAAGAACAAGCTCGTGCAGCCCTTGGATCCAACCAACCAAAAACAAGGAGATCGAATCAGAGGACCATTCTTTTTTTGTAAAAGATATTACAAAGGACTGTACTCCACATTCATAAATTAATAAAATTCTATTTTGCTCCATATTTTGTTTCTATTGCAGACTTACAAAATTTGTGTGTACAAGCACAAAGAGTGAGGTTACGTGAAGGGAAATTTCAACAAAAATAATTAACCTATAAAAATAGAGAAAGGGGAGGGAAGGAAAATGATCAGGTCATTACAAACTGAGTCCCGTACAGAAAGATATGCCCCGAACAAGTTCGGCGCTAACCGGAGCCAAAAATCCTAAAACTAGAAAAACGACCTGAAGGAAATTCTAAAAGTACACGACTCGACGAAAAGTGAAAATGAATCTCGTATGAGAATCTAGGATCAAAACGAGACATTTTGCAATAACTTTCATTAATTACACAATAGCCCCTACAAAAATGGATAACTATAAAACTTTCCAGAATGAAAATAAAGATTTATGAAAAACAACCCAAGAAATATCAATGTTTCTGAAGAATCCTTTCATTCACGCCCATGCGGGAGAAAGAAACAACCGGCGAGCTTTTCTCCAAAAGTAAAGCTACGTGTTTCGAGGAAATCAACTGAAATGAAAACTAATGAAGTCAAAACTCAACTCCGAACATGAAAAGTGATGTTGTGCCAACAAAGCGACAAATGGGAAAAAGACGAAAAGTGAATAGTGCCCAAAAAATGAAAATGTGGAAATAACTCAATTTTTAAAGAAAGTTGTCAATCCAAAGGAAAGAGTCTCGGAAACCAATCTCAAGCACTCTAGATGACACTAAGCGACGAGAAACCAAACTCAAAAAATAAATAAATAAATAAAAAATCAAAAAAAAATCAACAGAAAAAAAATATGCGTAAAATTTGAGAAAAATGAAAAGAAGAAAAATGACAGGGTCATTACAAGAAATAAAACAATACATCAATAAATCCGAGAATAAGCATAATAATAATCATATATAAAGAATCATATTATGCAACCAACACAAGATTAAAATCATATAATCTGTATTTAACTTGCTGAAATAGTTCAAAGCAATTAAATCCTCCATTATCAATATGCAAATTTAATTAAAATTTTATACCGATTAATCTTTAGTATAACAACATCAGAAACAATCCATTATTATATTATACTGCTACTACACGATAAAAATCACATATTATCCAATTAAATTGTAGAAATTATATTAAGCAATGAAATTATCCATTAACAATTTGTTAATTTCATTAAAATTCCATATTGTTCAAGTTATTAGCATAAGAGCACAAATTATGCATTCTGGGATTTTAATCTACTCATTTAAAATTATTTAAAACCCCCGTGACCTTCCAAAGCAACCCTAGAACTTCAAATTCCAACAACAATAGCAAAAACCCATGTATAGGTAAATTCCCAGCAAGGGAGCCGGCTCCCTCCAAAAAGGAGCAGGCTCTTACCATCATGGAGCCGGCTCTTGGCCTAAGGGACCAGTCTCCTTTCTCCATGGAGCCGACTCTTTCATCTAAGAGCCGTGATTTCTTACAGAGAGAGCCGGCTCTCTCCCTTGGGAGCCGACTCTCGACCTACTGCAACCCATCTTCTCCATCTCCAGCGATCTTCAACCCTTCTGTTGTCCATTATTAATGGTCCTAAGGTCTGAACTATTTCCCGAATAATTCCAGATAATTATATAAAGTAGATATGCATCTTAAACACAGATTCAAACAAGCTATTATGTAATTTAATTCAAGATCAATCAAGAACACAAAATAGCATATAAAATCAGTTTTAAATCAATTTAGGCATGCATACATGATCAATTAAAGTCTGATTAGTTCCTGAAATTAACTTAGGCCTGTATAGAAACACAAATATAAGGGAAAGAGTAAGAGCAAAATTTGCCTTAAGGGTTTGAATAAACCCCAACTCCTTTCTTCTCTGGCCAAAACCTTTACTCCGGTAACCTCTGGATGTCGTCATCGTCTTCTGCAGGTTGGTCTACACCCACACAAGCAACCTCTTTGATCTTCTTCCTTGGTTCGACTTTCCCTTGGCCGAAACCCTCTTTTCTCTCTCCCACTTTTCCTCACTTTTCCCTCTCTGTACTCTCGGTTCTCTCTATAATACCCCTAATTTTAAAAAGGCTATTTCTGGTATTTAATTTATGATTTTTATTACATTTTTTTTTTATTTAATGGATTACTTGAATTAATTGACTTATTTGCTTTAATTAATTATTTGCATTATTTGCATTAATTGTGATTAATTGAGTTAATTGTTTTAATTATTTATTTGGCTTTAATTTTCATTAAATTGTATTATTTGATTTAATTACCTGATAAAATTGTTATTAATTAATTGTTTTTTTTTTTTTTGAATTTACTTACTTATCGTAAGTTAGGTTTACAAGTTTAGGTTTAAATTTACATGGGTAGCCGACGTTGATTATAACCTAGGTTTATCTATGGGCCGAGTTATATCTATATGGACTTAGGGTTTCTGTAGTGTTTATATATATGTGTGTATACGTTGGTTTAGGGTTACAAATAAAACCCTATTCACCATAGTCACGTATACAGTGAGATAGGGGGAAAACAGAGCGAAAGATTGAAGGGAAACACAGAGTGAACTTGGGTGGTTAGCAAAGCATCTCAAGGAGGAAGGAGCGGGGTAGGGTGGAACTATAGGGTAGGACACGAACATATCACACAGAGACGGTGAATTAGAATTTCAAATCTGAAATTCAAAGGCAAGTTCTGTTCTTCTCTCTCCCGTTAATTCGTGTTCTGTGCATGACTAGTTGGACTCCAGGGGTTAAATAAAGGTTAAAACAGATTTAAACCAACATAGTAACATGTTTTATGCATACATGAATTTAGTTTAATCTTTGAATTAACATCGTGAATTATCTGCTTTGAATAATTTTTGATGTTCTGCTATTTGTATCATGTATGGTAGATGTTTCAGTTTTGTTGCGGTTGGGATTAGTGATGTGATTAGATGTCTTGTAATCACTCTAAGACTGAGTTTGAACTCTAAAACAAGTGCTTAGAACAATATTTAATTGCACTAAATTAAACTGAAGTAAATTCTGTTGGAACTTGCTTAGAATTGGACAACAGAGGTTCTGTAATCATAGCTTTTAAGCTTGTGTTCCATGCATGTTTTAGTTGAATATCAGTGGTTTAATATATGCCTAGGACCGAGTTTGAACTTGAACAAAGATTTAAAAAACATCTCAGAGACTCTGTAATCACCGGAGTTAGAGCAGACGAAGCTGGATCAGGCAACGGTTGCAAAGGGGAAAGGAGCAGGCTCTAAATTACCAATAGAGCCGGCTCAAAGTGGATGGAGCCGGCTATATAAAGGACTTGGATCCGGCTCAATGTTGAAGGAGCCGGCTCTAAGTGAATTTTAGAGCAGGCTCAATGTTTTTGTTGAGCCTGCTCTATTCTTGCCTCGCACAGTAGTGTTTTAAGGGGCTGTTTGGGTTTTCTGGGTTCTGTACTTCATTTAAATTGTTTTAGGTGATGTATGGGACTGTATAAGACTGGTATTATGATGGAAAAATATAAATTCATAATTGGATTGAAGGATAGAGCAAGGAGAACCTAAGAGGAAACGGGTAGCTTGCACACTGTCTAGTTGGTTTTAATTACTGTAACTTGGCAAAGATATTTTATATATTTTAATTATATATAATCATATATTTTTACAGTGTTATGAGTACGGTAAATTAATTACATTTAACTATACTTAGCTTGGATTTAAATTGATATTTAATTTGTATCAATTTATTGGCTGTTTTGGAGGATTTAAATGTTATGTCTTATTCTAGCTACTTAAATGATTGGAGCATGATATTTAGGTTCTGTAGTGAATACCTAATGTTGGTATATGTATGAATTTATACAAATGCATATACTGGAGGATGGTTGTTGATTATATAGTGTTATTTTAATAACTATGTTATAATGGAGGATTGTGTGTACCGGTATGAGACGGTGACATATTAGGTATGGATTAGTCAAACACTAAATCCTACCTAATTTGGATTAAGGTATGGATTAACCCTATGAGTTAAGTCCATCACCTACTGGTGTCATATCAATCAAATAATTGAATGACTTAATATGGTTTCAGGATGGATTTGCTTTACATTTATCAAACCACTTTTCAGATGGTTGATATTTTGTAATAAGAGGACACGGACTTTATATATTTATTATATGTGCCATGGTATGAGCTTGAGTCTCAGGACCATGGTTAGGGTGCGTATACTGCCTAGGATGGATAGTTGGACAGAGGTGTTGTTCCCTGGTAGATCTAGATACACATGACCACAGTATGTGCGATTTGCATGGTATCTCTGTTCAGGCTGAGACAGACCTTTTTGGACTAGTGAGCGTCCTATAGTGTGTACTTATACATATATGGACTACTCTAGATATTGTTGAGTCTTTCTAGTATGTATCTGCGTATCGGATTCCTGTTTGGATTGTAGTAGATCAGGACTTGCATGTGGGCCTGACCCACCCTTATATTTTTCAGGTACTCGTCAGTTCCAGGGTTAGAGTTTGATCGTGCAGAGCAGATACAGACTTCTATTCTACCGACAACGTAGGACTTCTTTTCAAATATTAGATTTGGATTTTATTTTCAGTTTTCTTCCATGCAGTTTGGGATTTTATTAGGGGTCCATTAGAGATGGATTCCCGAGTTGTTAAACTTATGGAGTTTGGATTGTCAAGATTTAAATATTTATATTTGAGGATTTATTTTAGTTTCTTTCCGCTCATTATATTATTTCTTTAATCACTTTGTATTCCGTGTTCGTTTTTAAAATATTAATTGTCTGATATCCCTCAGATTTGGGTTTGAACCTGATCAACCCGTGTCTCCGATCCGAGGGGTATCACACTCTCTCCTTTTCTTAGCCTCCAATATAATCACGTAATAAATTCTAACCCCCTTTAGAGACATACAAGGTCATATATATAGGCTAACCCAATTAACCCTAATCCTAATTGTACCCCAAGTCCAACAATAAGGCAAAGGATAAAAGAAAATAAAAATAAAAACAATAAATATATATATATATATATATATACCTTTCGCTAAACTAACGTGAATAACTATATATATATATACACACACACTATGTATACTTACAATTATATATATAATACTAACTATGCAAACTATTAGTACTGACTATAATTAATAATTATTATTATAATAGCCTTATATACCTATATACTCATATATATATATATAACCATTTATGGGTAAAATCCATACCCATCAAAGCTTCTATCCAAGTAATCTATCTATTACTACTATCCACCTTCATCCTTTTTAAATAATAAAAATAAAAATAAAAACAACTAATTCATTTAATCCTAACAAAATAAAAATATAAACAAATACATATCATCAAATCAAACACATCAATTACTAAATTAATTACACTCCATTTAAACACATTTAGATCACACAAATACAAACCAATAATACACATAATTTAAATTAAACAACTAAGTCAATTAAACACATAACAAATGGCCAAATAATCAATTAATCAAATAAAAATATAATTAAAATAATTAAATAAATACCGAAATAATATTTTTAAAATTAAAAATTAGGGATATTATAGAGTGCTCCTGTCATAGGTCTTTTGCTCTTGATGGTTTCTTCTCCGGTGATTTTGGATATTCCTTTCTATCCTTGCCAGAAAGGCAAACGTGCGCAGCAGGATGTAAAGCCGGGGGTTTTACATTTTGGAAGAATTGCTGACCTTTCAGTGCAAAATTTTCCTTTTGATCCAGGTATCGCTATAAGATCTTGTGTTTTTATGTTAGTTTTAATTTTATATCTGTGTGTTTTGCCTTTTAGATTTCTTTGTTTGCCTTCTTCCTCTTTTTGGATTTGGTTTTCCATGGCGAGTAGATTGGCTATGAGTGACGAGACTATTCTAGTTGCCAATACCTCTAGTCTATGGATGGGTGATGATGGATTTGTTGGCCAAGAAAGTAAGCTTTTGGTTCAAGAGGAGTTGTGGTGTATTGCAAATCCCGGCGATCTTCTGGTTCAAGGGTCAGTGTATGTTTACGGTGAGGTGGTAGAGGTTTCCCTCCAGTCGCCGATCACTTTTTGGTCAACGTCCATCTCTGATCCTCTGATACATCGGCTACGTGTCACCTTTTGGTTGGTCGGCACATGGTCTGCATATGGGGTCCACGTTACATCAGAAGTTTTTATTATTTTCCTTGCTTGACGCAAAGGCAGAGATATTTTGGGTTGGTGATTGGTTGACAGCTATTAACGAGCTGTTCCCTCTAATGCCCTTGGATGGGCCTATTTGTTATCTTCAGCTTAGACCCAATTTCTTGTACCTTTTATGGTTGATTATTGGGCTGTGCGGGCCCATGCTGAGTATTGTTTAATTGCTGGTCCGGTTGTGGTGGGTACTATGATATGTGGTCCATTTAAAGAATGCCCATCAGTGGCTATTGTTTTGAATGGTTTGGTGGATTACATCCCCTTTTGGCCTTTCTGTCATTTTCATTGCGCATCTTGTTGTGCGTTCTTCTGCTATTTCTCTTTGCTGTTCAGCGAATTTGTGTTGGGTTCCTCCCGGTTTCTTAGAGTTGCAGTGTGTCCAGACTGCCTTATCTTCAGCTCCTTTATATGTTGGAGGCGACGAAAACGTTTGTCATGACTATAAGGGTTTTGTCTCGCCGGTGGTTGTGGCCGATATATCGACAGCGGTGTCTTGTTGTTTTACGGCTACCTTATATCATGTCTTGATAGCATTTCGTTTTTCTTTCGTTGATATCCGTAAGATACTTCGGGTTATCCCCTCGGCTTGGGTTAACTCTATTTACGAGGTGGTCAATGTTGTTGTTCAACTTTCTGGGAGTCCTGTTGATACGAAATATGGGATCCAGTCCCTTCTGGTGGATTTTGTTGTACTTGCTACGTGCTACCCATGCTATATCTTTAAGTGATGCAGGTGTTGATGATACTGTGCTCTATGTTGATGTCCATCCGCTGTAAATGGGCCTCATGTACTTGTTTCTTTGTTGTTATAAAATCTTTATGTTTGCCGGGTAAAAAAAGAAAATATATATATACACACACACACACACACACATCATGAATTTAATTCATGAGCCACATTTTGAAAGAAATACCCCAATATTACTTTCTATCTTCCCTTGCTTTTCTCTCTCTAGACTCCAATGCGAAACGAAGATGGGAACATCTCAGGCCACAACGAATATTACTTTCTATCTTCCCAAGTTGCTTTTCTCGCTTTAGACTCCAATACGAAACATAGACGGGAACATCTCAGGTCACAACCATCTGAAGCAATTACCTCCCTGGACTCCAATTACATCCACGACTACTTCTTACGCGTCTTCACACCATCAATTGATCTATTCCCTAACCAAAACCTTTTATTTCTTATCCATTAAGAAACTACTAAATTGTGATCATGGTAGTTTTTAACAACCAATCATCTAACTTCTGGAATTGGGAATTTTCTGATTATGGGCAAGTTAATCTCTGTATTTGCACAATTTTGTTTGCTTAGAGTTTTTCCAACAATCAAAACGTACTTTTTTTACAAAAAGAAACATACAATTTAATTACTTACTAAAAAACATACAATTAAATACAATTAATTATTGAGTAGTGCTACACATCTCATATTTTAATTCGAGATTATATCTTGAATTTGAATTTGACGTGATTACTACTATCCTCATAAAGTTTTAATAGTTATTCAATATTTTTTATGCTAACAAAATCAATTAATTGCATCGTTAAAACTCTGTCATTTGCGCATTTGTGAAATCATTCATTCTTACTTACAAATATCAATATCAAACCTTAATTAGAGAAAAGAGAAAGCTGATACAACATAGAGAGAGATTATAAAGGCATAAAGCAAGAGAAAAAGAGGGGCTAACAAAAGGGTACTTGTAATATTTGAAAAAACATAATTATTAATTTTTAAAAGTAGGATTATTGGTGTTATTTTGTTTAAGATTATAGTGTAATTGTATAAAAGCAAGTGTTCTTTCTAGATAAAGTCGAGAGAAATCAGTGGTGACAGTTTAACGGTTACAAGTGGAAGGTAAAATCCTCTTCTTCTTGTTTAATTAGCTAATGGGGTTGTCATATTAGCTCTCTTCTTTAATGAAAGTAAGTCCAATAAACAGAGGTCTCTTCTTCTTCTTCTTCTTCAATTGTTTTTTTTTTTTTTTGTAACTGGCGTATCTAGGGGCTTGCAGCTAACTCAAACTTAGTCTTTTGAACACACTGTAAAAAATGACCCCACAAAATTGTTTGCACTCTAGAGATTATTATTATTTTTTTTACTCAAAGGTAGGGGCGGAGGGAGAGGGGGGCAGGGGCCGGCCCCCACCCCCAAAAATAAAAAAAAAATTATTAGTATATATAAATAAAAAAATAAAAAAATATTAGTTTATTAGTGTACGCCCCCATTCATTCAGCAATTAGCATATTAGGGCACACACCGACGAGAGGGAGCACTGGTAAACTAACTTCTATATCCAGATGCGACAGATGCCTAACATCTCTGAGCGAACGGAGTCGATGGTGAGAAGAACCTGCGGTCCCAAGGATGGCCAGAGAGGATTCTGACAACGACTGAAGGATGATACATATAAGAGAAGAAAAACTCTTCGCATGTAGCAATCCATGACACTCCTTTCTCATCATTAGTTCCATCCAATGTGAACCACATCTCTACGAAAATCTAAATGCCCACTTATAGAAGAAAAACTCAATTATTTGTTGAATAATTAAAAAAGTTGAATGATATTACTATATAAAACAAGTAAATACATAAGTTCATAATTATATAGTTTGCTATGTTAATCAGCAGAGAGTTCCCACCAAATTTATAGTCCCAAAGCCAGAGTCATTGCTGCTAAATAGAGTTGGTGAGAGGATCTGTTTGGGTGTGGCTGTGTGAAATTTTTTTCATTATTGAGGGATAATCTTGTCTTTTCATGAAAGTTCATCAGAAGAATCTAAAAATGTCTAGCTAATAGTCCCAAAGTCGAGGCTCAATATAATTTGAGCCCTAAGACGAAAAAAATAAAGTGGTCTTTTAATAGAATCCACTAATGTGTTCATATTAGTATTATGTTCATTAGTTGTTTCACGATTTTTTAACTTAGCACTAATGCTGCTTTTGGTGTGTAGGAATGGAATGTCCATTCCAACCATTTATTTGTTTAGTATGCAATTTAAAGTGAGAATGATCATTTCATTGGAATGAAAATTCATTTCACAACTAAACTTATAGAATGGACATTCCAATCCAAGTAAAATTTTTAAGAAAATCAACTTCCTAAAAATCCAAAAATAACCATTACCTTCCATCACCTCCATCGCCTTTCACCACCGTCGCCACCACTATCGCCACCACCTTCCACCATCACTGCTACTGCCTTCCACCGCCACCACCACCACCGTCATCGCCTTTCACCACCTTCCAACACCACCATCGCCAACAGCTTCCACCACCACTGTCACCGCTTTCAATCATTGCTGCCGCCACCACCACCACCACCACGACATCTATCACTACCGCCACTGCCTATCACCATAGCCACTGCCGCCACCGCCTTTCACCATAGCCACCGCCGCCACAACCTATCACCACCACTACCACCTCCACCATCGCCTTTCACCACCGCCTTCCATCGCCACTGCCTTCCACTGCTACTGCCACTGCCACCACCTTACACCATCGACTTACACCACCACCACCACAACCACTGCAACCATCATCACCACTTCCTTCTACCACCACCTTTCACCACCACCACCACCGCCGCCGCCGCCATCGCCTTCCACCACCGCCACCACCACCGCCGCCATCGCCGCTGTAATACCCCTAGTTTCAAAAGGATATAATTGGGATTTAATTTTTATATTTTTGAATTTGAGGTGCTTATGTGGTTATGTGTTTAGATGATTTTACGGTTTGTGTTGAATTTAATTAAAGGTGTGTTTAACTAATTTGTTTAAATTACATTTTCGTTTTAATTATTGTATTTAAATTGGGTGGTTTGTTTAGTGATGTTATTTAAGAGTATTTTTATTTATTTTAATTGAATTTCTTGTTTTAATTGTTTTAAATTGTTTATTGGTTTATTAGTTTTTTTTTTAAATGATTTAATTGGATTAAATTAGAAGTTATTGATTATAATATGAACTTAGGGTTATATTCTTTTAGGAATTACGGTTTGGCCGACTGGGGTTAATTAGGGTTTCTGTCTCTAATTACAATTGGACCTAGGTTTTAGTATTTCCTATATATATACTGTTATAATTCTGTATGAGGGTGGTAGAACTCTGTTTCACGAACAGTGAGTTTTTGAGGGAAAACAGAGAGAATGAGCATTAGGGTTTTGGCCAAGAACCAAGGAGAGGAAGAAGAGGTGTTGCTCATGGGATGAACCTAGGGCAACAAAGGAGTGGACGATAGTCGAAAGGTCGCCAGAAAGTCTGGACAAAGGACGATTAAAGGTTTCAAACCAAAACTACATAGGCAAGTTCTCTCCTTTCTCTCTCCCGTTGGCCTGTGTTCTGTGCATCCTAGATATCTCTAGGATTTTAATTGGATATTAAATGGATCTTACATGCTTATATAGGTTAAATTAAGTAGTTATATGTGTTGAAATTAAACTGAAATTGTTCTGGAATGTTTGGGTCAGTGTTTGATTTGTAAGCATGTTTGAATCGGTAATAGTTTATATGTTTCTTTTGAATGCAAACTGTTTTAAATAAATAACGGGAATGATGTAAGATGAAATTTAGACCCTTAGGTTCAGTTTTAATAAAGAACAGAGGAGGTGGAAGCTGCCAGAGACGGTGCAGAAGGCCGTAGAAGTGGCAGAAACGCAGACGGTTCTCAAAGAGAGAGAGAGCCGGCTCCATGGAAGAGGGAGCCGGCTCCCCCCAAGAGTGGAGCCGCCTCTAGGGAAAGTGGAGCAGGCTCCACCCTTCTAGAGCCGGCTCCAATGAATATTGGAGCCTGCTCAATCATTTTTTGGAGCCTGCTCAACTAGTTTAAGAGCAGGCTCCCCTTTATGCGTGAAATCTGATGGTTTGGGCACTGTTTGGAATTTTAAATTGTTGCAAGGACTGAAATAAAATTTTTAAGAGTAATTTCAAGGGGTTTTAAACTCTCTAGTTGGGAAATTTGGTTTATAGAGTAATTAGAATAAACAGTGTAAAAATAAGCAACTTTGCACGCTCAAACGAATAGGAAGGACTAATTTGTTAAATCTTGTTTTAAAAATTTAACGGATTGTAGTGTAGACTCCAAAAATTATAATGGGTTGTTTTAGAGCCTAATATGCATAATTAGTGTCCTTGTGCTCATGGATTTAACCGTAGAGAAGTATACAACGGTGTAGGCTGCTAACGGATGAAGGGGGTTTAATTGCCTAAATTAGTTTTAGCAATTTAACGGAATATGTATATATTTATAAATCTTGTTGGGGTGGCATGCTAGGATCATTTAATTAACAAGTTTGATCTAGGCATATCCTGGATGTTAATTGTTGAAATACTAAATACTTTTCTGGAATGCATGGATTTAAGCTTGGAACTTTAGTTGCGGTAATTTTAAGCATTACACTGCAATTATTTGGATTAGAGTTTGGACTTCAATTGGATGTTGGCTTGGAATTAATTGAAGAATTAAATATATATTTTCTGTCAATTACATGGATGAATGCTGGAATTTAACTTGACGAATTAGTAAACTTTGTCTTGTTTGATTTCATGGATGGATTCTGGATTTGTGGTTGATAACTTGTTTAAATTGTGTGTTTATCAACTATATAGATAATGTGGACTTTATTTGATGTACTGCTTATATTGTTGCATCATTTACGGATCATATGCATGGTATGTACCGGTATGGGACGATGACATACGGAGGGACGGATTAGGTCACAACGCTAATTCCTACCCATTCATACATACGGAATGGATTAACTAAAACAGTTAAATCCTACATGGTTTCATGTCCTGTCAACTAAAACAGTTGAACGACATACTGGATGGTTGTTTATATTTCTGCATTAGGATGGATAGGGTTTTAACTAAAACGTTTAAATCCTGATTATATGTTGTGTCTTGACCAATGAACTATTGACCGGCACAACATTGTATTTGGAAAGAACTTATATATATATTTGGAGTAGGGATTTAATTAAAATATTTAAATCCTAATTTTATGTCTTGTCATGGCAATGAATCAGTTGAGCGGCACTACATTGGTTTGGATTGAAATTTATATATATAAATTATGGTACCGCGATTTGAGCTTGAGTCTCATAGTCGACGGTTAGGGTGCGTATATGCAGTAGGATGCGTAGCTAGCTATGTTGGTTGAGGTATACCCTGTTAGGCTTAGGTAGTCATGCCCACTTAGGTGCGTATTGCATGTTACCTTCTATTCAGGTTGAGACCCTCAGCATAGTTAGTGAGAGTCCTGTAGTGTGGATATATATTTATCTATTACGGACTATATAGATATGATTGAGATGTCTAGGATGTATCTGCGTATCGGGTCTCTGTTTGGATTGTAGTTAGGATAGAACTTGTTCGTGGGCCTGACCCACTATTATTTTTCAGGTAACGGACGGTTCCAGGTCTTAGATCTTGTTCATGCTGAGCAGAGACGACTTCTCATTCTTCCGACGACGTAGGCGGTTCCTGTATGGTTTAGCATTGGACTTCTTTTTAGTTGTTCGCTTTCCAGTATTGCCTTGTTATTAGGGGTCCACCAGATGGATTCCCGAGTTGTATTAGAAATGGGAAATTTGGTTGTATCAGAATAATTCTTTATTAATTTAATTTTATTCTGAGGTTTCAGTATTTGGTTTATCATTCTAGTTTCTTTTCAGCAAATTTTTATTTATTCCTGTTTCCTTAATTGTATTCTGTATTCGTTTATTACTAATTTGTTTGATATCCTCGGGTAGTCGGGCGTGGGCTTGGCTAACCCGCATCCTGAAATCCGGGAGTATCACAGCCGCCGCCACCACCACCACCGCAACCTTCATTGCCTTGCACCACCACCACAATCACCTCCTTTGGCTTCCACCACCGCCACTTTCACCACTATCTCCTTCCACCACCACCACCACATTATTGCCATGACCTTCCACCAACACCATTGCCGCCTTCCACCACCATCGTCGTTGTCTTCTACCATTGCCACCACCATGCGATACCCCCGGATTTCCGGATGCGGGTTGACCAGGTCCACGCCCGATTACCTGAGGATATCAAACCAATAAGCAATAAACGAACACAGAATACAATTAAGACAAACAGAAATAAATAAAATTGGTGAAAAGAAACTAAAATGATAATCCAGAAACAGAAACCTTAGAATAAATTTTATAAATAAGAAACTATTCCAATACATTCAACCTTTCCATTTCTAATGCAACTCGAGAATCCATCTAGTGAACCCCTAATAAAAACCAACACTAAAACAACAACTGAAGAAAATCTAATGTTAAACCCCGAAGAAAACTCCTACATCGCCAGAAGAATGAGTAGCCGTCTCTGCTCAGCATAAACAAGCTCTAAGATCTAGAACCGTCTATTAACTGAAAAATAATAGTGGGTCAGGCCCACGAACAAGTTCTATCCTAACTACAATCCAAACAGAGACCCGATACGCAGATACATCCTAGATGTCTCAATCATAACTATATAGTTCGTAACTATATATATATATTCACACTACAGACTCTCACTGGACTACAATGGGGGTCTCAACCTGAATAGAAGGCAACATGCAAAATCGCACCCAAAGGTGAGCATAAGTACCTAGACCTAACAGGTTATACCTCAACCACCATAACCAGTTACGCATCCCATTGCATATACGCACCCTAACCAACGATCCTGAGTCTTGGCAACTGTTCGTTGCCAAGACATGACATAAATTAGGATTTAAATGTTTTAATTAAACTCATTTCCTTCCTAATACAGAAATATAAACAACCATCCAATATGTCGTTCAACTGTTTTAGTTGACAGGACATGCAACCATGTAGGATTTAACTGTTTTAGTTAATCCATTCCGTATGTATGAATAGGTAGGAATTAGCGTTTTGATCTAATCCGTCCCTCCATATGCCACTGTCCCATACCGGTGCATATAATGCATATGATCCGTAAATAATGCAATACTTTAAACAGTACATCAAATAAAACCCACATAATCCATATAGTTGATAAAAATAGAATTTAAACAGTTCATCAACTAAAAATCCATAATAATATCCATATAATTGACGAGACAAAGTTTAATCGTTCGTCAATTTAAAATCCAGAATCTATCCATGTAATTGACGAGACAAGATTTAATAGTTTATCAATTCAAAATCTAGTATACATCTATGTAATTGACAGAATATAATTTACTAATTCTTCAATTAAAAACTAGACCAACATCCATGTAATTAACATAAAATATGTAATTTATTCTTCAATTAAATCCAGGAGAAATATAACAAAATCTAACATGTATAAGACCCTATTATGCATCCAAAACAACTTTAAAACTCCTACTCCAGTTATATAGGTTGCTAAAATAAATGTTAGCACTAAATACTTTACATCCGTCAACCGTGTGCGACATTGCTTAAAACTTCTACACTGTGAATACCATTAGCATATAGAGATAAATTATGCACTGTGGATTCAATTACAACATAATATCATGTTAGAGTCCATGCTACAATCCGTTAAATTTTTAAAACAAGATTTAACAATTCAGTCCTTCATATTCGTTAAAGCGTGCAAGGTTGCTTATTTTTATACTGTTTATTCCATTTGCTCAACGAATCAAATTATGCAATTAGAGAGTTTAAAATCCTTTGAAATTACTTTTAAAATTCTTAGTCCAGTCCTTGAAACAGTTAAGAATCTCAAACACGCCCAAAACCGTGCCTAAACAATTACGGAACGCAACCAAACGAGGCCAAAACAAGGGAGCCTGCTCTCTAAACAACAGAGCAGGCTCTAAGCATCGTGGAGCCTTCTCTTTTAAATCAAAGAGCCTTCTCTTTCAAATCAAGAGCCTTCTCTTTTATCAAAGAGCCTTCTTTTTCAAATCAAGAGCCTTTTTTTTGCTAAAGGAGCCGCCTTTTTGCCTACTACGCATCTTCTGCTTCATCTCTGGCAACTTCTGTTGATTCCGTTCATCTATGTTAAGGTCTCTAATGGTCTTAACAGTCTAATATATATCCAGTATCATCCCAGTCCCTTGTTTATAACAGTAGGAATTAATACCATGATTAAAATAATACTAATTTGTTATGCTTTAAAAATA
Source organism: Cornus florida (assembly GCF_030987335.1). Classification (NCBI taxonomy): domain Eukaryota; kingdom Viridiplantae; phylum Streptophyta; class Magnoliopsida; order Cornales; family Cornaceae; genus Cornus; species Cornus florida. Next base: position 47,909,964 of record NW_026775577.1, on the reverse strand, counting down.
GACGACGAGCTTCCAAACTTGCAAGAATTATTTCAAACAAAATTAAACATACAACAGATAATCAATTTAACATATATTACACATACAAGAATGAATTAACGTCCCATTAAATTCCTAGCGATCATCTAGGTATGCACAGAACACAGGCAAGGGGAGAGAGATAGAATAGAAATTGCCTCTTAAGGTTTCGGTTTGAAACCTTTAACCGTCTTCTTCCTAGGTTTTCCGGCGACCTTAGTTGCCATTGAACCTCCTCTGCTGCTCTTGATTTAACCCACGAGCCAACCCCTGTTCTTCCTCCTCCTTGGTTCAGCCCTCTGGCCTAAACCTAGCTTTCCTTCCTCTCAATTTCTCTCTCTTTTCCTCTATATAACACTGTACGTGCATAGGGTTTTTCCAACCCTTTTGAAGACGTATAATAGTGTATTTATAGGCACCAATAAAACCCTAGATCCAATTCTAATTAGAGATGGAAAACCTAATTAATTCCTAGTCTAGTCGGCCAATACGTGATCCATAAAAGACTAAAATCCTAATTTTATATTACAACTAAAAATACCAATAATTAAACCTAATTAACTCATTTAAATAAACAACCAAACCATTTAAATAATTAAAGCTAATTTAATTCAAGTAAAGAAAATAAAAATATAATTAGACAACCAATTAAACAAACAATTCAATTAGATAACAATTAGTCCATTAAACAACCAATCCACATAAATAAAATAATTAATCAATAAACATAAGCACATATTCATATAAGCACATCAAATACAATAACTAAATTCCAATTAAGTCCTTTTTAAAATTAGGGGTATTACACACCACCACTTTCCAACACCACCACCTACACCACTAATGCTTTCCACCTTAATGAGAAAAAAGAGAAAGTTGATACAACATAGAGAGAGAGAGATTATAAAGGCATAAAACAAGAGAAAAAGAGGGGCTAACAAAAAAGGCAAAACAAAAAGATCTTACCATAGCTGAAAAAGGGTACTTGTAATATTTGAAAAAAGATAATTATTAATTTTTAAAATTAGGGTTATTGGTGTTATTTTGTTTAAGGTTATAGCGCAATTGTATCAAAGTAAGTGCAAAATATCCCTCCCTAAATCAAATTATATATTATTTTAATCAGATCCAATCATTAACGGATCTGATAAGCTATAGTCCATATTCAATTTGTTAAGTGAACATATTTTTAGATTTGAATCACTATCAGCTTATTGAATATTTTCCTCAAATTATATCCGAATAATCATTTCATATTCAAATCAAATTCGAATTAAAATCTGATACATTCATATGTGTACCTTAGTCACACAATTCGTTCAAAGAGGCCTCGAACGCGAATTTGTGATTTGAGAGTGAATTCGCACAAAATCCGCGAATTCAATTTTTACAATTCGCAAATTTATTTTCCTAATTTGCGATTTCCATACTAATATACTTTATATAGCTAAATTTGTTAGAGTGAATCACCTATATTACCATATATGCATTTATTATTTACACTATTACTCAATATATATATATATTAATTTCTTAAATTTCAATGTGCCCAGCTATACTACCATATATATATATATCTATTAAGTATACATGTTTGAAAATATACTACTAAAAAACTTCCCAATTAGATAATATTACAAGTTTGAAAATATACTACTAAAAAACTTACCAATTAGAGAATGTTACAAATAAATCATACATCTATTAGTGAGAAAAGTTAGTTTATTTATTACATATATCATTAATAAATAATCATGAATATATATGCATATGGATTTAAATAAATAAAAATATATAAAATATATATGTCATGACTTGATATAAATTAGCTCTCAAGACGCTCTCGCTATTAAAAATTTTAAACTTTGACGCTTTCGTGCTCTCGCTTTCGCTCCCGCTCTATGTGACTTAGGAGTGTATTTTTAATAATTTTAGACTTTGATGTTTTCGCTCCCACTCCCGCACTCGCTCCCGCTCTATGTGACTTATGGGTGTATTATTAATGCAGTGCAATATTTAATTAGTGGACCATGAGATGAGATGATATCACACCACCATTCTCCTTCACTGTGAATTAAAGATCCTTCGCAACCAGTAAAATAATAATAATAATAATTTTTTTTAAAAAAAATCTAGCTTTAAACAAAACCAAGCTTCTTCATATGATTCCATGTCAAGTTGTGCCCGAGATTATGGCTTCTCCATGTATGTGTACGATACTATCTCCACCATCAGCAAGTCCTCCCCCTCTCTCTCTCTCCATGAAGGTCGTTCACAGAAAATGACTAATTATGCATTATAATTTTACTAATTTCTTGTGGAGGGTGGATTTGAGGAAGCTTCGATGGCTGTACGTGTACGCTAGGGGTATGCTAAGGACAGCCTCGTCGGGTGGACCATTGGTTATGAAGAAAAATCATGGTCAGGTCTGGTATAATTCACATTTAATCGAGTAGGTGGGGAACGTTTCTTTATAGATAGAGAACGTCGAGAGAAATCAGTGGTGATCGTAAGCTGTTTAACCAACATCATCACCTATACCACTACGACTTTTCACCATTACCACCATCATCACCACACCTGCCACCATTTATTTATAATTGTTTTTTAAAGAATGTTATTTTGTTAATTTAATTTATTTGTTATTAAGAGGGATATTTTAGAGAATTCAATTTGAAATTTATTTCATTCTAAATTTGAAATTGGTTCAACCAAACACTAGAATGGTTATTATCATTTCATTCCTACACATTTCATATTTACAACCAAACAATAGAATGAGAATGGCCATTCTATTACATTCACATTCTCATTCTCATTCCATTCCCACTTGCATTTCATTCCATTCCATTCCATTCCTGTTCCATTATTAGTTAATTGGCTTGTGCATATATATATATATATTTGTTCTTTATAAAAATAAATTTATCACGCATTTGATCATCATTATAAATCAAGTTATTTAGCCTTTTTTCTTTCACTATTGTATAATCTTTTAATTCGTGTAGATGACTTAACTGTTCATTTGTTGAATTTTTACATAAATTTTTTTGCTATGTTTTAATTATTAGTCATAACAAATTTATCAGTAGCTCATTTTTTAAGATTGAATTAGTTTAACTATTCTTCTCATTTTTTTGAGTTTTTCATATCCGGATTCATATTTTCTAGTAGACATATTCAACAATATAAATAAAAATAATGACAACTTACAAAAAATATATATAATTTATGATATTAAGAATTAATAAAATTATATAATAATTTAAGTTATAATATCATAGAGAAAAATTCGGTCTTATGCTTTAACAAATTCTTCTGTAAAATAAAAGTATATTCAAAATCTTTCAACGGAATGCTATAATGAGAGAAGAAGAAGAAAAATATGTGAGGAATAAGAAAATGAGGGAAGATAAAAGTTAATAAGAGTACGTCTTACAAAAATATGAAAAGTTTTACCAATTCCAACCATATTTAAAATTTAATGTTGTTGTAATAATGATAATGAGAAATATATCTATATATATATATATATATATATATATATATATATATATACTAGCAAAATTCACGTGCGATGCACGTGGTGATTTAATTATGATTTTTTTTTTTTTCGCACACAAAAATCAAATTGAAATATACTTAAATCCTTAAATAAACACCATTACAAAATATTTGAAGTATAAAATCGAAATTGAACTCAACACATACGATCATAATATACACAAATCCATGTAATACAATGATATACTATGATTTCAATTCGAATAAACAATTAAAGTAAATACAAAAAAAAATAATATTATTAATAAATACAAACATAGGTATATTGAGTATTTTGGAACTAATTATAACTAACTTATTAAATATAATTATATAAAAGATTTGAACTATGAATAACAAATGCAATGGGATTGAATATGGTTCACACCATGCACTAAAATAAATATTTTATTTTACAAATACTAAAATCAAATTGAAACACACTTAAATCCTCAAAAACTACCATCATGAAATATTTGAACTATAAGCTCCAAAATGAACTCAATCTATTCGATCAAAATTTATACAAATGCATACACTACAATGATGTTCTGATTTCAATTCATATAGACAATTAAAATGCGTATAAATAATTAAATTTTTAAAAAATACAACTATATGTAAATTTAGTACCTTTAGACCTTATTATAGCTAACTTCATGTTGATGGGTTGACTTGAATCCTTTGGTCGGGACTAATCCATTTGAATGTTATTCACATTCAATGTAAGTAGAGTTATATTCAACCATAAATGGAAAAATATTGAATGGAACCTAACTTTCTAAAGACTTACCGAGATAATTGGAGAATTAATTTATTCAATTCTTAAAAAAATTAATCTGTAGCAAACAAGTATCACAAATTCAATAATGAATTGAAAAGGCAAACACCATTCACTTGCATGACCAATATTTTTCCATAAACAATATCATATGAATAATTTTTTAAAAGACACTAACTGATAAAAGAAAAAAATGAAGAGTTTTAATAAATAACATATATGAAAAATGACTTGAATTAAGGTTAAGGTTACCTAATATTGATGTCATAGTTGGAGAGTTCTTCAAGAATATCCTGCAACAAATAAAATTTTATTTTCTTCAATTCCTTGTCTTAGGTAACAAAACTTCCAATTTTATTGGTAGGAACAACTTGGTTAGAGATCCAAATGAATCTATGTGCATTTTTAAAATCATATACCCAATTTTTTATGGAGGAAGAATATGTACTCCGGGGCAAAAGTGATGGGAGGTAGCTTGTTTTTGCCAAAAGAAAAAGGGAAAGAAATGAGATATTTTATTTTAGTACTATTACATGAACATGTACAAATGTTATTGAGCTAATGAAAATGAATATCAGAGATATATATATATATATATATATATATATATATATATATATATATATATATATATATATATATATATAGCATTCTTCTTCCATTTTTCATATTCCAAATGAGGATGCCAAATGCATTACTCCCATTGCTATAGAAGGCAGTAATGCATCATCGATCTAACCCCAACTAAACAAAAAGATGAAGATTCTGGTAAATCACAAGACACACCTTGTAACAATGAACCATCACATACTTTAAGAAAAATAAATGTTAGAAAACTTTGTAGACAATGAACCATCACATAATTTAAAAGTTCTATTAATAATATTTTTTTAATTTAAAATAGTATAGAAATGTATTGAAATAATTAACTTTTTAATACATTTTTATAAGTAGTATAGATAGATAAGAATATAATATTGAAAATATAAGTGACTATGAAACTGAAGTTGGGTGGACGTCTGTTTTAAAAACAAAAATAGTAGTCTCTTTTTTTCTCAGCCTTTTTAGTTTTTTATTTTAAAACAAAAATGGTAATTTATTTTTCCTTTTACATTTTTTTTTTCTTTTTTGTTTTAACCTTTCTGGAGGCATTATAAACCATTATATATAGTTGATATATATGTTAATAAATTTTCTAAATTTAAAATAAAAAAATTGGAAATAGAGAAATTTTTTGAAGTTGGGTGGACGTGTGTTTTAAAAACAAAAAATGGTACAATTTGTTCTTTCCCTTTTATGTTTTCTTTTTCTTTTTGTTGTGTGTGTGTGTGTGTTCTTTTTTTCTTTTTCTTTTTCTTTTTTTTAAAAAAAAAAAAAAAAAGTTTGTACGATTTTTTTTTTTCCTTTTACAATTTTTTTTTTTTTTGGAATAATGTGAATTAGGCTCTAGAATTTTTTGGGAGGAAATTTTTGGGAAGGAATGGGTTTGTTTTTAAATAGTGAAAATATTATAATTTTTTTTCCATGTAAGTGTTTTTTTTCTTTCCTTTTTTATAGTGAAGAATATAAAGAATAAAAAGTACAATTAATTTGATTTAAAAATACTTTTAATATTATTTTAATATAAAAATTATGGTTTAAATATATACATGTTGAAGAATCTGAACAATCCAATAGAGTAATTAATTGGATTAAAAAAACATGTTATTTTGGTCTTCCTCAACTTTTTTTTATTTATAAAATATTAGGATATATATATAATTTATACATTTATACATCGTTATCTATCTCTCAATAGGACTCAAGTGTTGTATTTACATATAATAAAAATAAAATTTAAAAAAATTATAACTTTATATGAAGAGAGTTGTCCTACCGAAAGAAAAATAAATTCTTAAATTATCACAAGCTGAAGAAATCCAATATTACCAACTTAGCCATAACTTTAAACTAATTTATAAATAAAAAATACTCTAAATTCCGATATTTTGTTCACAATTCATCCTCATCACAAAAGAATCGGCAATTGTGTCATACAAAAGCTTTACATTGTGGAGTCACCCCAATTTTTGTTTGTCATTTATATCGCTGTAAATAAGGATCTCCACTTGCTCGCACCTACAAAATCAATTAAAAATCTTCTTATTCCAAAACACATAAATTCTGAATTATCAAATTTTGTACAAAAATTCAGTATATGTACATATATCTACACCTGTGATCTTTACTTCATAAAAATTATTGACAATAATATCTTCATAAAATATATTGTGTCGCATCTGTGCGCCCTATATACACACATACACAAGATAACATATACATGCATACATAGATATCTATATTACAGAAGAAAAATAAAAGAAACTGGTGAAAGTAAGCTTACGGTTTCCTTACCAGAATAAAGTTGACAATAATATCTTTATAGAATATCTTGTGTCGTATTTGTGCGCCCTATATACACACATACAGAAAGATAACATAGACATGTATATATAGATATCTACATAATATAGAAATTTTTTAAAAGAAATACAAAGATAACATAGACATGCATACATAGATATCTACATAATATATATAGAAGAAAAATAAATAAAAAATAAAAAAAAAATTGGTGGCAGTAAGCTTACGATTTCATTACCAGAATGAAGTTTTTCTCATACCCAGGACTTTCTCAAGCAGTATTGTCTTCTTTATAAAAGTAAGAGTAGAAAAAAAATAATGATTATGCAAGTGAGAAATTCAAACGGAAAATGAGAGCAAAGATATTCTTATGCATGTATGTGTAACACAATTTATTAAAATTAAATAGAAAGATGGAAAGTCAAGAGTTGTAACTCTTGAAATAAATACAAGATATTTTTTTATTTGAAATTGTTGATGATGGATTCTGCGCAACCTGGATCTGATCTGACTTCCTGAATAAAGAGAAGAAAAAGTGATCCTACGAACACCGGTGTGTTACCGGTGGAGTAGGCTCCGACGAACAAGTCAGTGTAAATGATAATCTCCCTGGAGAAATCGAGAAATTGAGTTAGGGTTTATTGCGTACCTCAAAACGTTGATCCCCCGCCTTTTTTATAGGGCTTAGGTTAAGATGTCACGAAGAATTACCTTATTGTAATCTGTAGACTTAATCCTCATCGTAATCTTTAATCCTTATCACAATCTTTAATCCTTATCGTAATCTGTAAAGCCTATCTCAATCTGTAATCCTTATCGTAATCTGCAGAGCCTATCTCAATAGTGCGTTAATTTAGTAATCTTCCCTTAATTATGGATATTTAAATTATACATCCATCAGTTGCCCCCCGTTTCGGAGGATTGCTTGTCAAACCACCAGAACGTTAATTCCAAAATATTACACAATAATATATTGTTAGAATTGCAGAGCCTTGTCCATTAGCCTGACTTATATTGTCATTTCACGAATACAGTCGGGGGTCATAGTATCACATTGGCAGCTCGTATATGTGGCAAGCTCGTATATTTGTCGTATATTGGCAAGCTTGTATATTTGTTGTAGTGCCACATTGGCAGCTCGTATATGTGGCAAGCTGCCATACTGGTAGTCTACCGTTATGTGGCAAGCTGCCATGCCATGCTGCCGTGGCAAGTTGTCCTGCTAGCATGCTGCCGTTATTTGTCAAGTTACCCTGGCAGGCACGCTGCTTTTATTTGGCAAGCTACCCTGCTGGCATGCTGCCTTTATTTGGCAAGCTGTTATGCTAGCATACTGCCGTTATTTGGCAAGCTGCCCTGCTGGCAAGCTGCCTTTATTTGGCAAGCTGCCCTGCTGGCATGCTGCCTTTATTTGGTAAGCTGTACTACTGGCATGCTGCCGTTATTCGGTAAACTGCTCTGTTGGCATGCTGCCTTTATTTGGCAAGCTGCCCTGCTAGCATACTGCCTTTATTTGGTAAACTTTCCTACTGGCATGCTGCCGTTATATGGCAAGCTGCTCTGCTGGTATGCTGCCTTTATTTGGCAAGCTACCCTGCTGGCATACTGCCTTTATTTGGTAAGCTGTCCTACTGGCATGCTGTCTATTTGGCAAGCTGCTCTGCTGGCATGCTGCCTTTATTTGGCAAGCTGCCCTGCTGGCATACTGCTTTTATTTGGTAAGCTGTCCTACTAGCATGCTGCCGTTATTTGGCAAGCTGCTCTGCTGGCATGCTGCCTTTATTTGGCAAGCTGCCCTGCTGGCATGCTCTCATTATTTGGCAAGCTGCCCTGTTGGCATGCTACCGTTATTTTATACTTGATTTTATTGACATCTTTAGTCGGCTCGTCCCTTTAATAAGGAAAGTAGATTAAGACGAGTTTCACGTAACTCGTAATAAGGTAAGTAGATGAATACGAGCTTTACTCAGCTCACCCTTTAACAGGGGAAGTAGATTACTATGAGCTTCACCCAGCTCACCTTTTAACGAGGGAAGTAGATTACTATGAGCTTCACTCATCTCACCCTTTAATAAGGGAAGTAGATTAATACGAGCTTCACCCAGGTCACCCTTTAACAGGGGAAGTAGATTAATACGAGCTTCACCCAGGTCACCCTTTAACAGGAGAAGTAGATTACTATGAGCTTCACTCAGCTCACCCTTTAACAAGGAAGTAGTTAACCCCTCATCTTTTTACGAGGGAAGTAGATTACTATGAGCTTCACTCAGCTCACCCTTTAACAAGGGAAGTAGTTAACCCCTCACCTTTTTACGAGGGAAGTAGATTACTATGAGCTTCACTCATCTCACCCTTTAACAAGGGAAGTAGTTAACCCCTCATCTTTTTATCGAGGGAAGAAGATGAAGCTGACCCTTCATTCTTTTAAGGGGGAAAGAGGTATGGTCTTGACATGGGAGTCATCTCCTCTAACGGTTGTCTCGGGATGTTGGCAAATCGTTGACACTTGTCGCACTTTTGAACGAAGTCAAGTGCATCTTTCTGCATGGTGGGCCAATAGTATCCTAGTCGGATGGCCTTGTTAGCAAGTGACCTACCCCCAGCATGGTTTCCACAAACTCCTAGGTGGATCTCCTTTAAAATGTAGTCAGCTTCCTCGCTAGAAACGCATCGTAAATACGGCATGGAGAAGCTTCTCTTGTTGAGCACCCCTTTGATAAGTGTATACCTAGCTGCCCGCATCTTGACCTTTCGAGCTTTTGCTCGGTCTATTGGTAGCACCCCATCCTTGATATATCTGATGATAGGATCTGCCCATTCCACACTCAATATCGCTTGTTGCACTTCAATTTGTCTCTCCTGAGATATAGATGGTTCGTCCAAATATTCCAGTGGTATATTCTTATTGATCTTAGGTTCAATGCAGTAGCTAGCCGGGCTAAAGCGTCTACTTTCCCATTCTCTTCTCGTGGTATTTGATGAATTGAGAATCTTTGGAAGTGATTCTTTAATTCCTTCACCTTTTGTAGGTAACTCTTCATCTTCTCGTCTCGTGCCTCATATTCCGCTTGAACTTGTCCAGTGACCAGCTCGGAGTCGGTGTAATTGCTCAACCCCTAGGGCATTTGCCACTTTTAATCCTGCTATCAAGGCTTCGTACTCTACTTTGTTGTTGGTTGCGTTGAAACCAAACCGAAGTGCGTACTGTATACTTTCTCCCTCTGGGGAGACAAGAACTGTGATACCCCTCGGATCTGAGACACGAGTTAGGCCCAGGCCCAAACCCGAGGGATATCAAACAATTAATATTTTAAAACAAACACGGAATACAAAATTGATTTAAGAAATAAAAACAATAGAAGCTGAAAGGAACTAAAATAATATCCTTAAAATAAATATCCAAAACTGATAATCCAAATCTCCATAAGTTTACAACTTGGGAATCCATCAATTGGACCCCTTATTAAACTTCTCAATCCGAAACTGAAATAACAGAAATAAAACTAAAGCTAACATAAAGTAGATCCCTACGTAGTGGGAGGAATGAGTAACTGTATCGGCTCTGCACGTCTAAGCTCTAACCCTGGAACTGACAAACACCTGAAAAATAAAGGAGTGGGTCAGGCCCACATGCAAGTCCTGATCTACTACAATCCAAACAGTAATCCGATACGCAGATACATCCTAGGAAGACTCAACAATATCTAGAGTAGTCCATATCTATATAGTACACACTAATAGGATGCTCGCTAGTCCAATAGGTTTGTCTCAGCCTGAATAGAAGGCAACATGTGAATACGCACCCTAAGGTGGGCACGAGTACCTAGACCTACCAGGGAACAACACCTATGTCCAGTTATCCATCCTAGGCAATATACGCGCCCTAACCATGGACATGAGACTCAAGCTCATTCCACGGCTTCATACATTATATATATAAAGTACGTACTCCTCCTAATACATAATACCATCCACCTGTATAAGGGTCTGATATATGTATACACTCCATCCTGAATCCATAGTAAGTCACTCAATTCACAATCGATATGACGTATGTAGGTGATGGACTTAACCATTATGATTAATCCATACCTTAATCCAAGTTAGATAGAACTTAGTGTTTGATCTAGTTCATACCTAGTATGTCACTGTCCCATACCGGTACATACCATCCTCCGGTTAACATAGTTGATAACAACATTAAATAATCATCAACTATTATCCATAATATGTATCAATACCATTTAAAACATATACCAAGACAATAAGAATTATTATAGAATCCAAATATCACATTTTAATCTTTTAAATTGCTAATACAAGTCGCAGTATTCCAATCCTCCACAAAATCCTTAGATTGATAGAGTTTATAAACAACCCTATCAATTCATTTCAAATCAAGAACAGATAGTTTCACGCACTTACTATTCTTATACTTCTGTATAAATACAATAAAACAGTAAATTATATAATACAGAAATTCCACAGTCCAATACATAGTTTATTGTCTAAATCAGTCAATAAAACGATACAACTACAACCGTTTGAGTATCCAATGTAAATCCAACCCAAGTATAGTTAAACATAATTAATTCACTATACTTATTACGCTGGAAAAATATATGATTATACATAATTAAATTATATATATACATTCTGCCAAATTCCAGTAACATAAAACCCACAAGACAGTGTAAAGGTTACTAGTTTTCCTAACTGAATGTTATTCCTTGATTAAATCAATTTATAAATTAATGTTTCACTATTATTTTACAAGTTTTTATCAGTGAAATTCACCCTCCAGTAGCTTTAAGATAGCTTTAAAAAATCAGTCCTAAACAAACAATCCTTAAAATCCAAAATAGACGCACAAATAGGAGAGAGCAGGCTCTAGAAATTGAAGAGCCTGCTCTTTGGGCAAGGAGAGCCGGCTCCCCACCCTTGGGAGCCGGCTCTAGGTTGTTGAGAGCCGGCTCTCAACCCTAGAGAGCCGGCTCTAACTTTGTGTGAGCAGGCTCCTTCCGTTTTTTTGAGCCTGCTCTCACCCCTAAGAGCCGTAGCCTGTTCTCCTCTCGTCTTCTCTGACTCCGGTGAATTCAAATGTCTGAACTTAGTTTTATCCATGTTTGAAAGTCCCATCCTCTTCCAGATTAGTCATACACAATGATATTAAATCAAGACATGAATTTAAAACACAAATTGCATTTAAAACATAAGTTATTTCACAACAGCAGTTAAGTTTCAGATTGAATTTTTTAAACAACTATTAACAGATTTACTTCCATGCAATTAAACACTAAATACAGATGCAGAAAAGATACAATTAAGTCTGATTTTAATTCCTGGAGTCTTGCTAAGCATGTACAGAACACAGATTAAAGAGAATAGAGCGGAACAGAAACTTGCCTTTGAGTTTCAGATTAAACCTCTAATCCTCTGCCTCTGCAATCCTTCTCTATGTTTCTCCCTCTGTATCTCACTGTTGTCACAACCTATCCCTACGTTTAACTATTTTGTGTTATGCTCTTACCAAAACCCTAGGCTAAGGCATAACAGAGTTTTTTTTATAGGCTTACTCCCAAAACCCTAATCCACGTATAATTATCTACTGAGCCCTAATGTGATCGGCCCAACACATGATTTCATATAAAAAAAATTAAACTCTAATTTATTTAATGATTAAATGATTAATTTAAAACCACCTAAGTATCACGACAATTTAAAACAAATAAATCAATTATACAATTAACCAAATAAGGCAATTAAAACTAAATCAATTATACAATTAACCAAATAAGGTAATTAAAACAAATAGTCTAACTAAATCAATTAAGTCAAGAATGCAAGCAAATAATCCAATAAAATGACACATAATAAAATAAAATGCAATTAAATACAATAATTAAATTCCAGAACTGTCCTTTTAAAATTAGGGGTATTACAAGAACAAGCCCGGCTCCGCTAACCTGAACATTAGATGACCCATCCACGAACAAGTCCCAGACTACTTCTGGGCCCATCTGCTCACTTAAACCTGGTTCTGTCAAAAATTGGGGTTGTTTCTCCTCTTCTGGAAGGGTAAACTCAGCTAAGAAATCAGCCAACACCTGAGCCTTTACTGCTGTTCTTGGTTTATACTGAATGTCGAACTCTTCTAACTCTACTGACCACTTCATCAGTCGACCAGAGCTTTCTGGCTTGTGTAGGACCTGTCGAAGGGGTTGATCTGTTAGGACCACTATCGTATGCGCTTGAAAGTATGGTCTCAGTTTCCTGGCGGACACAATTAAAGCAAAGGCCAACTATTCCATCCTTGGATATCTTTCCTCCGCACCCCTAAGTGCTCTGCTCACGAAGTATACTGGCCTTTGGACCCCTTCTTCTTCTCGTATCAGAGCTGAACTGACAGTTGTCGTGGAGACTGCAATGTATATGTATAGTTCCTCTCCCGGTATGGTTCGAGACAGTAGTGGAGGAGAACTAAGGTATTGCTTTAGTTCTTTGACGCCTGCTCACACTCTGGGGTCCATTCAAATGCATTCCTTAGCACACGAAAGAAAGGTAGACACCTGTCAGTTGACCGAGAGATTAGCCTACTCAAGGCAGCAATCTTCCCTGTTAGTCATTATAGATCCTTAGTTGATCTTGTCGATCTCATGTCAATAACTGCTCGGATCTTCTCTGGATTGGCCTCAATTCCTCTTCTGCTTACCATATATCCCAAGAACTTTCCTGAGGAAACCCCAAAGGCACACTTGCTGGGGTTGAGTTTCATCTTATGCCTCCTAAGTACCTCGAAGGTCTCCTGTAGGTCAGTCAAATGGTCTTCAGCTTTTAAGCTTTTCACCAACATGTCATCAACATATACCTCCATATTTCTACCAATTTGATGCTCAAACATTGCATTCACTAGCCTTTGGTATGTTGCACCAGCGTTCTTGAGCCCAAATGGCATTACTTTGTAACAGTACAAACCTCTATCAGTGATGAAGGCCATTTTTTCTCTATCTGAGGTGTACATAGATATCTGGTTGTATCCAGAATATGCATCCATGAAACTTAATAGTTCGTGTCCAGCCGTTCCCTCAATGAGCATATCGATTCTTGGGAGAGGAAAGCTGTCATTCGGGCAAGCTTTGTTAAGGTCGGTGAAATTCACACATAGCCTCCACTTTCCATTTGCCTTCTTCACTAAGACCACATTTTTCAGCCAGTCGGGGTAGTACACCTCTTGAATAAAGTCGACTTTTAAGAGCTTTTCCACCTCTTCTGATATAGCCTGATTCCTTTCTGGAACGAAAGTCCTCCTCTTTTGTCTGACAGGTTTAAAGTCAGGATTTACATTTAAGCGGTGCTCCATGATAGTGGGGTCTATACCCGGTATGTCTTCATGGACCCATGTAAATACGTCTCGATTCTTCCTGAGGAATTGAGTAAGTTTATCTTTGATACCTGGGGGGAGTAAAGACCCTATACTCACTTTTTTCTCGGGCTCACCGTCACCAAGGATGACTTCTTCTAGCTCCTCTGTAGGTTTCATTCTATGAAAGTCTGGTCTATCTTTCCTTTCCAGCCCTTCAATCGTAAATGCCTCTTACGATTTTGTTTTTCTAAGAGAGGCGACATAACATTCGCGAGCCATTGTTTGGTCCCCTCTTAGCTCTCCCATACCATATTCAGTTGGGAAGTGCATCAGGAGATGGTAAGTGGACGTGATTGCTTTCATGGCATTCAATGTTGTCCTCCCCAGGATAATATTGTATGATGATGGGCAGTCCACCACTACAAAGTCCACCATTACAGTGACCTGCTTTGGATTGGCTCCTGTAGTAACTGGAAGGGTAACTGCCCCCAGTGGATGTACTTTATCTCCTGAAAATCCCACCAGTAGTGATTTCATGGGTCAGAGCTTCTCTCGACCAATTGTCAATTTCTCGTATGCCCAGGGGGTCATCATGGGGCTGGTGAATTCCCTTGTAATCTTCTTCAGAAAAGGTTATGACCGGCTCCTCAACTCGAGGTAATTTTGTTGGAGGACTTGTCATTCCAACTTCATTCACCTCTGAAAAATTCCGAATACTCCTAGCATGAGCCCTCCGAGCCGAACTCGTCTCACCACCACCAGCGAAGCCACCCGATATAACTTTGATCTCACCCATTGGTTGGTGTTGAGGAGGACGATCATCTCGGCCCTCCCGGGCTGGGTTGGAGCCTCCTTTTCCATTTCCAGTTGTGAATTTACGTAAATGACCTTTACGAACAAGGTTCTCGATCTGGTTTTTGAGGTCGAAACAATCTTCTGTGTTATGTCCATGGTCCCGGTGAAACCTACAGTATTTACCTAGAGACCTCTTTATTGGATCAGCTTTTAGCTTTGGCGTCCATTTCAATGATGCGTCATCTTGAATCTGCAGAAAGACTTGATCTATAGATGTATTTAGGGGGTATAGTTATTATACCTGCCTGGGCTCACTGGGCGGCGAGACGATCTGTCAGCCTGGTTGTTTGAGAATTTCTTGTACTTCGATTCTTTTTCCTCCCTAATGTTAGGTGCTGGCCTCTTCATCTCCGACCTCTTATCTTCACCATCTTTGTTTTTTCGTGCATTCATAGCATCCTCAACGTTCATGTGCTTCCATACTCTAACCATCAACTCTGTCATGCTTGTAGGGGCTTCTTTTGATAAGGAAAATAGGAACTTAGAAGTCTGTAGTCTTCCCATAAAGGCTGTGAGGGCAACCTTGTCGTCCACCTCTTCTACCTGCAGCATATCCGCGTTAAAACGACTTATATAACCACGGAGAGGCTTTCCCTTCTGCTGTTTCACATTCAATAAGTGTGTTGCTGTCTCCTATGCCTCTGCCCAGCGATGAAGTGTCCAATGAATTGTTTGCTCAACTCATTAAAGATTTCAATGGAGCCTGGCTTTAATTTATTAAACTAAGGACGAGCCCAACCCTTTAGTGTGGTAGGGAAAGCCCTGCACATAATCTCATCCAGTACGACTTGCAAATACATAAGAGCTTTGTAGGTCTCCAAATGATCGAGAGGGTCCCGCGTCCCATCGAAGCTCTCAAGAGTTGGCTGTAGGTCTCCAAATGATCGAGAGGGTCCCGCGTCCCATTGAAGCTCTCAAGAGTTGGCATATTAAATTTGCTAGGTAGAGGACAACTCATAACATAACAGCGAGGCTAAATGCTAGGTTGGTCTTCTGTACCAGATCGTTCACTGTGGCCTGGCCCTTCATTTTCATTGCTTGCATGACGTCTTTGACCCTAGTTCTCAGATCTTGCATCTACAGATTGAAATAAGTGACGTCTTCAGTCTTGTCACCAACACAACCAGAGGTACCTGCACGGAGCTTGGTATTATTCCGTTCAAGAGACCGATGGTGATGGCTTCTCTGTTGACCCCCTATTTGACGAAGCTCAGCGTCGTTGTCAATCCTACAGGAGTCATTCTTGAGTACTTCATTATTCTCCACCTCATTAAGGGCGGCTAAGCGTTGTAGAATCATTGAATTTTTCTAGACTAATTGGTTCATTCCCTTATTTAGGGTTTAAACCTGTTGTTCCAACGCTGTGACGCGTTCCTGATCGTTTGGGACGGCGGGGGGTTGCCTCGTCGAGTCCCCTTGATCAGAAGTTTGCAACGCTTTGTATTCGCCAACAATCAGACCAGATCGCAATCGAACCATACTTTATTCAGAGAACTAAAATCGTTCCCACAGACGGCGCCAACTGTTGATGATGGATTCTGCGCAACCTGGATCTGATCTGACTTCCTGAATAAAGAGAAGAAAAAGTGATCCTACGAACACCGGTGTGTTACCGGTGGAGTAGGTTTCGACAAACAAGTCAGTGTAAATGATAATCTCCCTGGAGAAATCGAGAAATTGAGTTAGGGTTTATTGCGTACCTCAAAACGTTGATCCCCCGCCTTTTTTATAGGGCTTAGGTTAAGATGTCACGTAGAATTACCTTATTGTAATCTGTAGACTTAATCCTCATCGTAATCTTTAATCCTTATCATAATCTTTAATCCTTATCGTAATCTGTAAAGCCTATCTCAATCTGTAATCCTTATCGTAATCTGCAGAGCCTATCTCAATAGTACGTCAATTTAGTAATCTTCCCTTAATTATGGATATTTAAATTATACATCCATCAAAAATAAATAAAAATGTATAAATGTTATATATATAGAGAGAGAAAGATATTCGTGTTTAAGTGTAAGGTAATTTATAAAAATTAAATAGCGAGATAGAAAGTCAAGTAACTCTTGAAATAAATGCAAGATTTTTTTGATATAAAAAAATGTAAAAATGTTAAGAAATTCACAAAATGGCTTACACTTTTAGAATAAAATTAAGATAAGATATATATTAAGAAGAAATTTAATAAAGGTAATTTACCTTTAAAATGTATTAATTCTTGATTTTAATAAATATAAAATAGACTTGTGATTAGGAAAAAAATTAATAAAGGTAATTTAGTTTTTAAAGGTATTACCTTTTTGTTTTAATTCATATAAAATAATTTATAATTAATGAAAATGTATCTAAATAATTGTAGAAAAAAATGCTTACATATAAGTAGTATTAATGCTGGATGGGGCAACGCAAATGACATTACTGTTGAATGATTAAAAGATTTTAATGTAAAGTATTTAATAAAAATTATTTTGTATTTTTTTAAAATCTAAAAATGTTAATAAATTAGCTACACTTTTAGAATAGTATCCTTTAAAATGTATTAATTCTTGATTTTAATAAATATAAAATAGACTTGTGATTTAGGAAAAAAAAATTAATAAAGGTAATTTAGTTTTTAAAGATTATAAGTAGTATTAATGCTGGATGGGGCAACTCAAATGACATAACTGTTGAATGATTAAAAGATTTTAATATAAAGTATTTAATAAAAATTATTTTGTATTTTTTAAAAATCTAAAAATGTTAATAAATTAGCTACACTTTTAGAATAGTATCCTTTAAAATGTATTAATTCTTGATTTTAATAAATATAAAATAGACTTGTGATTTAGGAAAAAAAATTAATAAAGGTAATTTAGTTTTTAAAGGTATTACCTTTCTGTTTTAATTCATATAAAATAATTTATAATTAAAGAAAATGTATCTAAATAATTGTAGAAAAAAATGCTTACCTATAAGTAGTATTAATGCTAAATGGGGCAACTCAAACGACATAACTGTTGAATGATTAAAAGATTTTAATGTAAAGTATTTAATAAAAATTATTTTGTATTTTTTTAAAATCTAAAAATGTTAAGAAATTAGCTACACTTTTAGAATAGTATAGATATATATATATATATATATGTGGAATTGAGGATAATACTTGGGTTCTTTTATTAGATAATAATCATTATTAAAAATTTTAAAAATTTGGGTTTAACCTTTAAGAAGTTGGATAATAATTATTATTAAAAATTTTAAAAATTTGGACATGTGTCTAAATAAACTTCATTCTCTAATGAAAGGACCCATATTGTCTGAAAAAATATAAAAATAAATAATAAAATAAAAATTTTATAAGACAATAAGAATATTTTTGGCTCACTATTAAATTTCTCTCTTGATTTAGTTCTAATAATAGAAGTAAATAAAATTTTTAAGTAAGTTATAATATATAAAGAAAAAATATTTGGGCCTTCAAAATAAAGAAGGTGAGAAATGATAGAAATTTTTTAGGCGCACTATTAAATCTTTTTATTGGTAGAGATTTAATACTTAAAAAAAATAATATATTTTTCAAAAAATTTAAAATATATAAAAAAAATCCAACATTTTGGACTTATTGGGTGGGACTTTGGGCACTTAGCTATCGCCTAACTCGCGTAAGCTTCAGCCGGCCCGGGTCATTGCTGCTAAAATTCCATAAGTTGACTTGACTCCCACAATTTGGATAGAAAATGTCTGGCTAATGGTCCCAAGCCAGAGTCTGCTAAAATTCCACAAGTGACAATTTGGATGCCCACTGTCTCATTTGTCATCTGACGGAAAAATAAATTGACTGAGTCGTTAGCTTTTTCTCTTCTTTCACAAATCCCACAATTTGAATAGAAAATGAAATGTCTGGCTAATAGTGCCAAAGACATAGTCATTTCTGCTAAAATTCCACAAGTTGAATTGACTCCCACAATTTGGATAGAAAATGTTTGGCTAATGGTCCCAAGCCAGAATCGGCTAAAATTCCACAAGTGAATTGACTTCCACAATTTGGATACCACAAATTTTTAAGTAATTCCGCACCCACTATCTCATTTGTGATCCCGACCAATATATAGCAGACATGTACGCATTTTGCTAATTAATTTACACATCAGCACATCTGACGAAAAAATAAAGTGACTGAATAAAATTTGGAATGAGGGAAAGAAGGGCGGGCTGTAACAGTAATTTGATGATGAAGGTGACGAAGGCATATATAGAGCTTATCTATATCTATACTATTCTATAAGTGTAGCTAATTTTAAAAATATAAAATAATTTTCATTAAATACTTTATATTATATCATATATTTATATATATACTACTTAGAATTCTAATAACCACATATGATTAAATGAGTCATCTCTCTATATATAAAAGTGAAAAAAAAAATCCAATCATGAGTTAAATAAGTCCTCTCTTTATATATAGAATTTTAGAAAATCCAATAGTCATATGTGATTACTGAGTTAAATGAGTCATCTCTCTACATATAAAAGTTATTAGATTTTTTAAAAATACAAAATAGTTTTCATTAAATACTTTACATTATATCATATACTTATATATATACTACTTAGAATTCTAATTGATCTGTCCTCTTTTACAAGGGTCGCAATACCAAGTCAAGCTTGAAAGTTGTGTGAGAATTTAGGAGGTGGCCAAGTTTTACATTTATAGAAAGCCACTACTACCTTTCTCTATATAAAATATAGATAGGGCGAGTAGGGATCGTCCCAAGGGATTTGATGGTGTATCGAATTGTGAAACTATGGTAATTAGGGTTAGTAGGTCGAGTAATCACACAATTGGTTGGTTGGTTGATTAAGTTAAATTGAATTCAACTAAATAAAATAATATGAGGTAAACAAGAGAGAGAGAGGTCTTGGGGTGTAGAGATCACCACCAAGCAATACTTTTCTATACTACTAACAAGTGATCAATTGAGGGTAATGGATGTGTTGCAATATGATAAGGGTGTGTGTGCATTAGGTTGATTCAATTGGCAAGGATGACAAATCAAGCAAGTATTGTCTAAACATCATGTGAAGAGCACAATATATCTAAACAATAAAGCATATATTGTCTAGACAACATGGGGATAGCACAATAGATCAAAACAAGTCATTAATCCTTCATTAAGCTCACAATCCACATGCAACACAATATTAGAGGAATATGCCATTTGGACTCACAAGCATGGAACATCAAACATCAAGAGTAGATTGTCCCCCCATCTAACATTATACTACCACTACACTAAATCTACACTACTAGCATGAAAATAAAGCTATCTAGACTAGGGGAGAGGCACAAACCATCAAGAATAGGCTTAAACCATCAAATGAATCAAAATAGGATTCATTAAGCATATCATCTTGATAATCTCTAGATCTATAGCATCAATACACATAGACATGCATCAAAAACACTAAATCTAGAGATAAGCACATGAATATCCTACTTTAGCATACATAGACATATGGGTAGAATAGAATAGTCAATTGGAAGCATTAAACCATACAAACCATGAAATAATCAAGATTTATATATACATGAATATCAAGATGTATCATACAACACTAATCCCTCAATAATACACAAGATTAGAGTATAGAAAGCATGCTTGGGGCTAACTCTAGCCCCAAGAAGATGTCTAGCCACTCATGGTAGTGATGATCCAACCCTCAAGGGCTAACTCCATAGCTGCTCCTTGTAGATGAAGATCTCCTCCAATGGTTGCTCTAGCTTCCTCCCTTCTTCCTCTCCAAGAATAACCTCCAAGATGATTTTCAATGTGTGACAAGAGACTCTAGAGCCTTTCTCCAAAAAGTGTATCATATTCCTTATATAGGTAGGTCAAATACACCCTATGATGAGCTGTGGTCGTGCAAGGCATATTCTCCAATGATTGGGTGAGGGACGGAATAAATGAGCTGGACTTTAACTTTTTCTCGCTGGAGGAAGTTCGATCGATCGAACCTTAACTTGGATCGATCGAAGATGGGTTCGATCGATCGAACTGCATCTTGGATCGATCGAAGTGGTCTGACTCATCCGGATAAGGACAAGGCTGAGATATTTCGAAGATATTTATGGGGAAAGGACAAAAGTGGTTGGTAGGCGTACAGCTGTGGATAAGATCAATCATTTGAATAGGACAAAATAGGGTTCGATCGATCGAAGGTGATGTTGGATCGATCGAACTTGGAATTTCAGCAAAGGCCAAGGTTGGATCTATCGAGAAGTACTGTGATCGATCATAGATGTTCGATCGATCGAACTCTAAGTTGGATCGATCGAACTTTTCAGCTGCACAACTTTGGTTCCTTTTTGCTCCTTTCTTTCTCCACTTTGCTACCTCCTTTGGTTTATCTCAGGATTGCTTCAATTAAGCTCTTATTTGGCTGAGTTAGCTCAATTTTGGGATTAGTGCCTGAAAATATAAATAACACGTAATAAGTCTAAAACGGCAAAGTAAGATAGATAAAGGTACTAGAATGCTTAAGCTTAACGGGTTTAAATGCGCACTTTTCAGTGCTCATCACTAATAGCCACATATGATTAAATGAGTTATCTCTCTTTATATAAAAGTGAAAAAAAAAAATCCAATAGCCACACGAGTTAAATAAGTCCTCTCTTTATATATAGAATTTAAAAAAATCCAATAGTCACATGTGATTAATGAGTTAAATGAGTCATCTCTCTACATATAAAAGTTAAAAAAATATAATAGTCATATATGATTAATGAGTGCATATATTTTTTTATTATTTATATACATTTTTAACAATTTTGAATTCAAATATTTTTCTAAAAGTTAAACACACCTAATCAATATTCCAAATAAAAATATATATATAAAAAAAAAACATTTTTCGTCCCACTTTTTAAAAAATAGCCCATTTCCCTTCCCAAAAAATTCCATGCCCAATCCACAATATTCTACATAAAAAATCCCATTTTTTGTGCAAGAGTTCTCAGTAAATAGAAAAAATTAAATATTTTTAATAGTTTCTAAATACAATTATTATTTTGTTGGCAACTTTACTACGGATTCAAGATGCAAATCAAGAGGGACAAGAATTGGTCTTAGTGATCTACGACCATGCATACACAATGTAAAACACACAAACACAATAAATGAACAAGCACTTCGACTTCACAACAATTCAATGAAACTTCCTCCACAAACACTTAACCCATACTCCTATGCTTTAATAACAATGATGCAAAGAACAATTAGGAATGCCTCCACGCGGGCTCACGATTTATCTAAGAATTTAAAAACAAGCCTCCACGCGGACCGACGATTTAACTAAGGGATTGAGTAAAGAAAGTCTCACAAAGATTCTTTAGCACTTCAACTCCAAATTTAGCTTAGCTTAGCAAATTTTTATTTTTATTTATATTTATTTATTTATTATTATTATTTTTTTTTTTAGCTTTCTCCTTCTTTGCTTAGCTTTGCTTTGCTTGGTAGCTCCTTTGCTTGCCTCCTAGCTCAATGCACCTTGTCAAAGATGAACAAACACAATAAGTAACAAAAATTGAAAACAAAGTAAAGACACGATCAAAAGAGTACTAATTCCTAATTGATTCCACAAATACGACGTTGCATAATCCCCGGCAACGGCGCCAAAAACTGGTGGTGGTGTTCGCCGTCCCACCACAAGCTTAAGAGTGTGCATTAAGGTGAGGGCCAAGTTTTACATTTATAAAAGCCACTACTACCTTCACTAAAAATATAGTTAGGGCAAGTAGGGATTGTCCCAAGGGATTGGAGTCGAATTTGGTTGTGGAATCACAATTAGGGTTAGTAATTCGAGTGATCAGACAAATAGTTGGTTGGTTGATTAAACTAGAGAGCAGATTAAACTAAATAATTGAATGCGTTAAAGAGTAAGTAAGAGAGAGAGATCTTGGAGTTCAGAGTTCACCACCAAACAATACTTTTTTGCACCCTTAACAAATGACTAATGAGGGAAACGTGTATTACAATATTGATGTGTGTGTGTGTTTGGTTGATTTAATTAGCAGGGATGACCCATTAAGTATATATTGTCTAAGCGACATGTGAAAAACACAATATATCTAACAATTAAGTATATATTGTCTAAGTAGCATGTGAAAAGTACAATATATCTAGTAAGTCATTAATCCTTTCATTATGCTCACAAGCCAAATACACCACAAGGTTAGAGACATATGCTACTTGCATTCAAAAGTATGGAATATCAAACAACAAACATGGATTGTCCTCCCATCTAACAACTATACTACCATTACACTACAATTAAGCTAATGACATGAAATTAAACTAATTAAGCTAAGGGAGAGGCACAATTCCATCAAGAAATGAGCATGAACCATCAAGAAAATTGCAAGAGTATTCCATTAAGAACTATGTTTTGACAATCTCTAGATTTATGACATTAATACACATAGACATGCATCAATAATACAAGAAATAGAGACAAACATATGAACATCTATTCTAGCATACATAGACATATGGATAAAATGAAATGATCAATTGGAAGCATTAAACCACATAAATCATTGAATAAACAAGATCTATATATATATAAGTGCTAAAACATGTATTACAACACTAATCCCTCAATAATCCACAAAATCAAGATGTAGAAAGCATGCTTGGGACTAATTTTAGCCCCAAGAGGATGTCTAGCCACTTATGGTAATGCTTCTCCTACCCTCAAGGGCAAACTCCATAGAAGAAATCTACTCCTTGGTTGATGAAGAGCTCCCAAGCTTGTGTCTGTAGCCTTCTCCTCTTTTCTTCGTCCCTAAGAATAGCCTCTATTGTGATAGATGGATCTCCCTCAAAAAGTGTATCATATTCTATATATAGGTAGGTCAAGTGACACACAAAATGAGCTGGGGTCGTGCACAAAATATTCCCCAATGATTGGATAAAGACAGCTTTCAATGAACTGGAAATTTAACTTTTTCGCACTGGATGAAGTTCTATCGATCAAACCTTGGACTTGGATCGATCGAACATGGCTGAGAACTATCGAACTGAAGTTGGATCGATCCTCAATGGCGGCGTCTTTTTGGATAAAAACAAATATGAGATATTTCGAAGATATTTTGAGAAAAGGACAAAAGTGGTTGGTAGGGTGGTACAACTAGATAAGATCAATCATTTGGATAAGGACAAGGTAGTTCGATCGACCGAATAATGATGTTGGATTGATCTACCTTTTGAGATCTCTGAAAATGTCATCATGGCTCAGATCCATCTTGAAGTGCTGAGATCGATCATATTGGATCGATCGAACTTTGATCTGAGATCGATCGAAGATGTTGAATTCAACCTTTTGCTTCCACTTGGTTCCTTTCTTTGATTCATCCCAGAATTGCTTCATTTTTGCTCTTATTTGGTTGAGTTAGCTTATTTTCGGGATAAGTGCCTGAAAATGGAAATAACACGAAATCAATCTAAAACGGTAAAGTAAGATAGATAAAGGTACTAGAATGCCTAAGCTTAAGGGTCTTAAATACGCACTTTTCAGCACTCATCACACCCCCAAACTTAAATATTGCTAGTCCCTACCAATGAACTAAAAAGAAAAGAAATGAAATGAACAACTATACAACTATGAAATAGAAAGCAATAAATGGATAACGCCACTTTTGTAGGGAACACGATTGCACTTAGCATATGCAACAAGTCTTTTAAACCCCTAGGTTACCCCTAGTGGACGAATGAAGTCTCGTGAGGGTTTCCAGAAATGATACCCACAAACATTAAGCTCATTCTTTCAAAAGAGACACCAATATTACAAACAAGCATTGGGAGAAAACTACCTCAAGTATGCAATTTTTCAAACATTTCTAAGCAATCTCCCAAAATGTCAACATCAAGCAAGCAAGTATAGACCTCCATACATCAAGAAAATGATCATGCAAATCAAAACAAATCTAGAATCCTTTTGAGTGGACCGGCATCAAATATGTTGCTATCTAAGCCAACTAAAGAATTAATCACATCCTTACCCTCAAACTAGAATACAAATCTAGTACCGATCATCAAGACAAAAAGTGGACCTTTTATTAAAGCTTTATTGTTCTAGGTGCGCTTATTCTTTTCACTCGATTTTATTATTATTATTCTTTATTTTTTTTTATTTTTTTTTTTAGGATCAAAGATGGAAGCATGGTGCAATGTATTGATCTATTAAGTTTTCTAGCGATTCATGAGGTCGAGCGTTAGGTCAATGACTCCCAAACCAGATGGTTTTAGGGCATTAGGCGTTCAAACACCCCTATGGACTTACAAGCTCAAATTAACTAGGTTACAAATCAAGACAACCTGCATCTAATCGTTTCCCACTTCTCACCTTTTGGGAGAAGTCCTCACTTTTTATTACTTTTGCTTTTGCCCTTTATTTTATTTTATTTTATTCTTTTTTTATTTTGAATAAATAAGTTCAATTATTAACCTAGAGTTTGGGCCCTCCACTTTTCGGTGTGAGAAGTTCAATGCTTGATGAGGCTAGAATCCCGGCTACTTAGTGAAAAAGGGTTGTTATCCACCTTTATCAAGAATGAAAGCTTTCAATGCACTACTAACCCAATTGGGATATAACCAATTCAATAATCAACAAAGCATGTACCCTACAAATGAATGCTAGTGTGCGCCTGTGTTAGTGTAGAATCCTAGTGTGAATCTCAAAACAATCATAAGATCAAGATGATGTGGACCTCAAGTGTAAGCAAGATATCAATTTTTCGAAAAATTTACTCTTAAATGGCATCCGCAAGGCATACAAGGAGTATTGGACTTTCAAGTCAAGCAATTTTTAAATTTTAAGCAATATAGTCCTCAAAAGATCAAAATCATCGCTAGATATGGACCAATCATGAAAAATATCTCAAATACACAAGTCATGCTCAAAATTTTGAATTTAAAGCTAACACTACCCAAACTTAAACGGCACAGTGTCCTCAATGTGCAAAGAGAACAAAAAGAAAGAGTATACCAGTGCAATTAAGACAAAGAATGGTTGGGACTGAAGTATTCAAAGTGGGTGGCATGGCCCCCCCAAACTTGGGATTAACTGTGGTCCTGAAATTTGGCACTTGGATAAACTCATCAGATAATAAAACGGGATAATCAATGCAAAGTGGACATGTAAGTGTAAATGAAATAAAGTAGTGAGAGAGGTATAAGGGTGGTCCTGAAAATTATGTAACATTCTCTCTCACTGTAGTCATTGGATGCACCTGATGGAGTCAAACAGATAGATATAAGAACATAATAGATGACATTCATAGCAAAAACATATATAAAGAAAATAAAGTATAGAGTACATCAAAAGATCAAAGCTGATATATCCGGCTGCAAATAATATACAGTGATGAAAGTAACAGATATGAATCAGAGAGATGGAGTATAGAGAGATAAAAGGAGTGAGAATCTCAGGTAGGTGGGGCAGGACTGGCAGAGCGAGTTCTGCGGATATCGTGAGATAAGTCTCGGAGTGTAGTCATGACATCCGTGCGGAATGTAGCAAAATCAGCTCAGTGGGCCAAAACATCGGCTCGAATGGCAGCAGTATCAGCTCTGATAGCAACCACTGCATCCTTCAGAGCCTGAAGACGCTCTCTAAAGCTGGGGATCTTACTAGAAGCCTTAGGTACAGATGAATCAGAAGAAAGATCCAGAGCCTGCTCCTCTGCATGAATGGGTGATCCAGCTGGATAGTGCTGCTTTGCGTCATCTGCAGGTCGCTCTAAATCAATATCCATACGCACAACAGCCGGATCAACTGGTACGTTGTCCGCTGCCAGGTCTGCTGCTGCTGGTGGGGCCTCAGCCTCTAAATCGTCTAAATCTAAGTCCTCTGCCGCCTGAGCTGCATCCTCCTGTAATCGGGCAATAATAGCATTATAGCTCTTATCCCAGTCCTTCTTCAAGAAGTGACATGAACCTCTCTCAGGGTGCTCCCGTGAATGGAAATGATAGCGCTGATCAAGCAAACAAATGTTGCTTTTAAGCTATGGTTACAGATAGGTTTCAAGGTTGAATAATTACCAACGAAACTACGAAATGACCTTTTGTGACATAATTTGGGAACTTGAGTTCAAAGGAGGTTTTCTTCTCTAGAATGGAGGATGTTTTAAGTAGAAATTATATTTTTGTTGTTTTATTGTATCGTGTGTATCTATGTGTTTGTTTTTTGTTATTTTGTGTTGCAGTTTGTTGTTACGTGTTTCATTTTTGTTAATTGGTTTAGGATTTGGAATAGGGTTTAGTTGGGGCACAAGTATGTTAGCTAACTATTATTGTAATAACATGGAGTAATAGCGCTATATGCGCCAGGATTTGGGGATATAGGGTCATAGGATTGGGTAGAAATACAAACTTCTAGCCAATCTATTAGACTTAGATTTGCATCAATATGGTATGCTATTTAGGATGGGATAGTTAAACTATCAAAACGAGTCAAATAATCTAACATGATTAGTTTGATATGCTATGGAACTTGGAGGAATGTGGCTCTTTACCCTGTATAAAAATTTGGGTAAGGATGAGTAGTTGCTCAATACAACTTACGTGTGGAAAAATTTTTGTGTTTCCTTTATATCGGACCCATATATTTTTCTTGGAGGATTTGGAATTCCGTGGAGCTCCTACACAAAGGTCGCATCCACAATGGAACGTAACTGAATTTTAATGAACATAATTCGGAGTTTCGTGAATTCCGAGGACGGAATTCCTTTTGTTAGGGGGGAAGAATGTAATACTCCTAATTTCCAAAAAGATAAAATTGGAATTTAAAGTTTATTTTTGTGCATTTTTAATTGATTTTGTGTCTATGTGCCTATGTGTCAAATTGTTTATTTTAATTATGTGATTTAAATTAGGTGATGATTATTTGATTATTTGCTTAATTGTCTAAATGTTTAATTGGTTTATTAAATTATTTGTTCTAATTGAATTATATGCTTAGGTGGGATCTGAATGTTTAATTAAATGTATTGTTTTGTTTTATTATTGTTAAAACGAGGTTGGGCTTGGAAAGGATTCACAGACTTTTGGATAGTGTAAATGGGTACAGTATTTACCTATGGAAGGATATACATGTATATATGGGTATATATGTATATAGGGTTAGTTTTTATTATTAGTATTTATTAATAATTAAAATTTTATTATTAATCATAATTAATGTATGTTATAATTTAAGGGTTTATTCTCACGTGTTAGCTTACTTAGTGTAGTTTTAAAATTAGGTTTTCGTTAAGCCTATATAAATACAACATTACATCATCTTAGTTTTGAAAACAAAACTCATACCCTATTCACGTATACAAGGGGTTTATGTTATTGAGAGTTGTGAGGAAAACAAAGGAGGGAGAACTAGGGTTTTGGCCAAGGATCGTAGGCCGGCCCAAGGAGGAAGGTTGAGGGCTGTTCGAGGGTTAGAATTGGAGCAGAGGAGTCCTTGACGACACTCACGATCGCCGGAAAAACTTAGGAAGACGGCGACGAGGTTTTTATGCAAAAACTACCGAGGCAAGTTCTATTCTCTCTCTCTCCCTTTGGCCTGTGTTCTGTGCATCCATAGGTGTTCTCTAGGATCTTAAACGGATATGAAACAGATCATGCATGCTTAGTATATCTTAAATTAACTATTTGTATGCGTTGGTGTTAAACTGAAATTGTTCTTGTAAGTTTGGTGTCACTTTATTCTTTGAGCAGATGAAATCTGTAACGATCATTATCTCTGTAATTGATTTGAACTTTTGTGAACAAGTCATGGGAATGAGATGGGGTATAAATAGGTCTCTTTGGTTCAGTATTAAGGTGAACAGAGGGTTGAGAATGGTCGGAGACGAAGCTGGTAGTCAGACGGAGCAACAACGGAAGAGAGGAGGCTCTCAGAGAGGGAGAGCCGGCTCTGGAATGCAAAGAGCCAGCTCCCCCTATTGTAGATCCGGCTCTAGGAGTGGTAGAGCCAGCTCTACCCTTCTAGGAGGCGGATCCAGGTTTTTTTTAGAGCCTGTTCTCAAGTTTCGAGAGCAGGCTCTCTCCTATTTTGATGTTTTCTGAGGTGTTGCGCACTGTTTGGGTTCAAATTGGGTTTTCTGAACTGTGTTGGGTTAGGGAGAGGTTTTTAAATATTAATTCATGAGGTATTAAAGCCCTAGGATGCAATAATTTATTTATAAGCTAATGTTTTTAAATGGGATGAAAATTTAAAACAAATTGCATGTTGTTCACGGATGTAACGGATAGGAAGACTAGATTGTTAAATTTTGTTTTAAAAACTTAACGGATTGTAGCACGGATTCTAAATAAGACATTATGTTATATTAGAACTCACATTGCCTAATCAAGGGCTTAGTACTCTTGGACTTAACAATAGGAAGGTTTAACTGATCTTGCTTATAGTTAATGGATGGAGTGGATTAAATCATTAGCTTTGTTTAAACAAATTTAATGTACTAAAATATGATTCATAAATTATGTTCTGGACGCATAATAGGGTTGTATAATTGTCGGACTTGGTATATGCTTACTTTGGTTGATAATTGCTGAGATGCTATACCTTAATCTGCAATTACAGTTTCAGAATTTAATTGCTGAATTACTAAACTTTATTCTGCAATTACTGGGATTAGTATTTTGGAATTTAAATTGATAAACATTTAAATCTTGTCTAATCAATTACATAGTTGGATTCTGGATTTTAAATTGACAGACGATTAAACTTTATCTTGTTAATTTCATGGATATTATTTTGGGATTATAGTTGATGAACTGTTTAAATTCTGTTTTATCAACTATTTGGATTATGTGGATTTATTTGATGTTCTAATGATTGTGCATCATTTACGGATCATATGCATGGTATGTACTGGTATGGGACGGTGACATATGGAGGGACGGATTAGATCAAAACGTTAATTCTAACCCATTCATACATACGGAATGGATTAACTAAAACAATTAAATCCTACATGGTTTCATGTCCTGTCAGCTAAAACAGTTGAACGACATATTGGATGGTTGTTATATTTCTGTACTAGGATGGATAGGGATTTAATTAAAATACTTAAATCCTAATTTTATGTCGTGTCATGGCAACGAACAGTTGAGCGGCACTACATTGGTTTGGATGGGAATTTATATATATAAATTATAGTACCGCGGTCTGAGCTTGAGTCTCATAGTTGACGGTTAGGGTGCGTATATGCAGTAGGATGCGTAGCTAGCTATGTTGGTTGAGGTATACCCTGTTAGTCTTAGGTAGTTATGCCCACTCAGGTGCGTATTGCATGTTGCCTTCTATTCAGGTTGAGACCCTCAGCATAGTTTAGTGAGAGTCCTGTAGTGTGGATATATATTTATCTATTACGAACTATATAGATATGGTTGAGACATCTAGGATGTATTTGCGTATCGGGTCTCTGTTTGGATTGTAGTTAGGATAGAACTTGTTTGTGGGCCTGACCCACTATTATTTTTCAGATAACGGACGGTTCTAGGTCTTAGATCTTGTTCGTGCTGAGCAGAGACGGCTTCTCATTCTTCCGACGACGTAGGAGCTTCTTCATGATTTAGCAGTGTAGTTCTTCAGTTGATGATTTCAGTGTTGGAGTTTTTAGGGGTCCACCAGATGGATTCCCGGGTTGTATTAGAAATGGAGAATTTGGATGTATCAGAATAATTCTTTATTAATTTAATTTTATTTTGAGGTTTCAGTATTTGGATTATCGTTCTAGTTTCTTTTCAGCAAATTTTTATTTATTCTTGTTTCCTTAATTGTATTATGTGTTCGTTTATTACTAATTGTTTTGATATCCTCGGGTAGTCGGGCGTGGGCTTGGCCAACCCGCATCCGGAGATCCGGGGGTATCACAGTTGGTATCAGAGCACTCCAAGTTCTAGTGTCCTTAAGAGTGTTTTCGTTATAAGACTTCCGCGTTGTGTCTCTTAAAAACTTAGATCCATATTAGAATTCGTTGTACTCTATTTACGGTTCGTTTAGAGGAGTTAATGTCAATTGAATTCTGTAGAAACAGAATGGTTGACACTAGGAGGAGGATGGGGTTCGCGGCAAAAGCGATACGGACCCAACGGTGTAAAGGAGTACGTTGTCGAGTTCTTTGCCAGAAGCAGAACTTGGGATCGAAGGTAGTTTTGAGGTTGGCATTACTTAGGAAGTATACACTAAGAAAGGATTTAGGTGTAGGTGTTAGGTCATTGAATAACGGGGCCAACACAACTTTAGATGATCTCAAAAAGGAGACAAACGAAGAGTAGGATTCTGAAGAGGATCCTAAGGGAAGAGATATCAGCGTCTCCAAGAAAGGGGATATGGAAGCTTGAAGATGAAGAATCGCACGAGGGTGCTCTCATTCACTTGCATAGTGAAAAATACTGGTAGCGTTGGTGTGAACCAATCTACAGATGGATGAATTTTCGTATCATGTCTTAAAGAGTTAATTGAGAAGTATTTTTTTTAGGAGTTTGGGAATCGGATGGAGTTCTTATCAGAACAAGGATATGATTTTATCTCACGTTCAGGAGAGTATGGGGATTAGGCTGTGACATTATAAGTTGCTTGGCAAAGCCACGATAGACGGTTTGCATTCCGCGTGTAAGGAGGATAAGGGGTAAGCCTTTGGTATTTGCTTAGGCAAATGAATGTTGCTTTTAAGCTATGGTTACAGATAGGTTTCAAGGTTGAATGATTACCAATGAAACTACGAAATGACCTTTTGTGACATAATTTGGGAACTTGAGTTCAAATGAGGTTTTCTTCTCTGGAATGGAGGATGTTTTAAGTAGAAATTATATTTTTGTTGTTTTATTGTATCGTGTGTATCTATGAGTTTGTTTTTTGTTATTTTGTGTTGCAGTTTGTTGTTACGTGTTTCATTTTTGTTAATTGGTTCAGGATTTGGAATAGGGTTTAGTTGGGGCACAAGTATGTTAGCTAACTATTATTGTAATAACATGGAGTAATAGCACTATATGCGCTAGGATTTGGGGATATAGGGTCATAGGATTGGGTAGAAATACAAACTTCTAGCCAATCTATTGGACCTGGATTTGCATCAATATGGTATGCTATTTAGGATGGGATAGTTAAACTATCAAAACGAGTCAAATAATCTAACATGATTAGCTTGATATGCTATGGAACTTGGAGGAATGTGGCTCTTTACCTTGTATAAAAATTTGGGTAAGGATGAGTAGTTGCTCAATACAACTTACGTGTGGAAATTTTTTTGTGTTTCCTTTATATCGGACCCATATATTTTTCTTGGAGGATTTGGAATTCCGTGGAGCTCCTACACAAAGGCCGCGTCCACAATGGAACGTAACTGAATTTTAATGAACATAATTCGGAGTTTCGTGAATTCCGAAGACGGAATTCCTTTTGTTAGGGGGGAAGAATGTAATACCCCTAATTTCCAAAAGGATAAAATTGGAATTTAAAGTTTATTTTTGTGCATTTTTAATTGATTTTGTCTATGGGCTTATGTGTCAAATTGTTTATTTTAATTATGTGATTTAAATTAGGTGATGATTATTTGATTATTTGCTTAATTATCTAAATGTTTAATTGGTTTATTAAATTGTTTGTTCTAATTGAATTATATGCTTAGGTGGGATCTGAATGTTTAATTAAATGTATTGTTTTGTTTTATTATTGTTAAAACGAGGTTGGGCTTAGAAAGGATTCACAGACTTTTGGATAGTGTAAATGGGTACAGTATTTACCCATGGAAGGATATACATGTATATATGGGTATATATGTATATAGGGTTAGTTTTTATTATTAGTATTTATTAATAATTAAAATTTTATTATTAATCATAATTAATGTATGTTATAATTTAAGGGTCTATTCTCATGTGTTAGCCTACTTAGTGTAGTTTTAAAATTAGGTTTTCATTCAGCCTATATAAATACAACATTACGTCGTCTTAGGGTTTTGAAAACAAAACTCATACGCTATTCACGTATACAAGGGGTTTATGTTATTGAGAGTTGTGAGGAAAACAAAGGAGGGAGAACTAGGGTTTTGGCCAAGGATCGTAGGCCGGCCCAAGGAGGAAGGTTGAGGGCTGTTCGAGGGTTAGAATTGGAGCAGAGGAGTCCTTGACGACACTCACGATCGCTGGAAAAACTTAGGAAGACGGCGACGAGGTTTTTATGCAAAAACTACAGAGGCAAGTTCTACTCTCTCTCTCTCCCTTTGGCCTGTGTTCTGTGCATCCATAGATGTTCTCTAGGATCTTAGACGGATATTAAACAGATCATGCATGCTTAGTATAGCTTAAATTAACTATTTGTATGCGTTGGTGTTAAACTGAAATTGTTTTTGTAAGTTTGGTGTCACTTTATTCTTTGAGCATATGAAATCTGTAACGATCTTTATCTCTGTAATTGATCTGAACTTTTATGAACAAGTCAAGAGGATGAGATGGGGTATAAATAGGTCTCTCAGGTTCAGTATTAAGGTGAACAGAGGGTCGAGAGTGGTCGGAGACGAAGCTGGTAGTCAGACGGAGCAACAACGGAAGAGAGAAGGCTCTCAGAGAGGGAGAGCCAGCTCCGGAATGCAAAGAGCCGGCTCCCCCCATTGTAGAGCCGGCTCTAGGAAAGGTAGAGCTGGCTCTACCCTTCTAGGAGGCGGCTCCAGGTTTTTTTAGAGCCTGCTCTCAAGTTCTGAGAGCAGGCTCTCTCCTATTTTGATGTTTTCTGAGGTTTTGCGCACTGTTTGGGTTCAAATTGGGTTTTCTGAACTTTGTTGGGATGCAATAATTTATTTATACGCTAATGTTTTTATACGATATGAAAATTTAAAACAAATTTCATGCTGTTCACGGATGTAACGGATAGGAAGACTAGATTGTTAAATTTTGTTTTAAAAACTTAACGGATTGTAGCACGAATTCTAAATATGACATTATGTTATATTAGAACTCATATTGCCTAATCAAGGGCTTGGTACTCTTGGACTTAACAATAGGAAGGTTTAACTGATCTTGCTTATAGTTAACGGATGGAGTGGATTAAATCATTAACTTTGTTTAAACAAATTTAATGTACTGAAATATGATTCATAAATTATGTTCTGGACGCATAATAGGGTCGTATAATTGTCGGACTTGGTATATGCTTACTTTGGTTGATAATTGCTGAGATGCTATACCTTAATCTGCAATTACAGTTTCAGAATTTAATTGCTGAATTACTAAAATAATCAATACTACTCCCTTGATTCAGCCCATACTCCCATAAAATAATCAATAAGGGTCGTGGGCCCATCAACACTTTAAATAATCAATACTACTACCTTGATTCAGCCCATACTCCCATAAATCAAATCAAAACTCAAATATATACAAAATATATAAACATATATATACATAGTGCCTCAAGCTTCATTAATGGAGGAAATCATCATCAATATATGTGATGACCTTGTGGGCGGGTGTGCCGTGGGCGGGTGCGAGAGACACTGTCAAGCTACCATACTGGCGAGCTACAGGTGCACAAGTCCCACATCGCCTGGGTAGAGGGAAGGTGAAGTGTTTATATGTAAGTGTGTCATCTCCAATTAGTATGAGGCCTTTTGGGGTGAAGCCCAAGAGCAAAACCGTGCGGGTTCAGGCCCAAAGTGGATAATATCATACCATGTGGTGGAGTGGGTCGTTACAAATGGTATCAGAGCCTGACCCAGTCGGAAGTGTGCCGACGAGGACGTCTGGCCTCCAAGGGGGGGTGGATTGTGATGACCTTGTGGGCGGGTGTGCCGTGGGCGAGTGCGAGAGACACTGTTAGGCTACCATATTAGCGGGTTACGGGTGCACAAGTCCCACAACCCCTGGGTAGAGGGAAGGTGAAGTGTTTATATATAAGTGTGTCATCTCCAATTGGTATGAGGCCTTTTGGGGGGAAGCCCAAGAGCAAAACCGTGCGGGCTCAGACCCAAAGCAGACAATATCATACCATGTGGTGGAGTGGGTCGTTACAGTGGTACAATTAGATAAGATCAATCATTTGGATAAGGACAAGGTAGTTCGATCGATCGAATAATGATGTTGGATCGATCTAACTTTTGAGATCTCTGAAAATGTCATCATGGCTCAGATCCATCTTGAAGTGCTGAGATCGATCATGTTGGATCGATCGAACTTTGATTTGAGATCGATCGAAGATGTTGAATTCCACCTTTTGCTTCCACTTGGCTCCTTTCTTTGATTCATCCCAGAATTGCTTCATTTCTATTCTTATTTGGCTGAGTTAGCTTATTTTCGGGATAAGTGCCTGAAAATGGAAATAACACGAAATCAATCTAAAATGGTAAAGTAAGATTGATATAGGTACTAGAATGCCTAAGCTTAAGGGACTTAAATACACACTTTTCAGCGCTCATCATGGAGGCATTCGAGAGTCCTATAAATTTTTTTTTTATATATATTTAAAATGTCATAGAAGGTATATCAACCATTGAACAAAAAATGAAGAACTAAAATAAAAATACAAACTATTTGGACTCTACAAAAGAATTTGTACAAACCGTATTTCTCATTTAAAGCCAAAATAACAATATTTTAACAATATATATATATATTGTGGAAAGGAAAGGCAAAGAAAATAAATTTTATTTTAAAAAAGAAGGTACAAACATCAAAGGCTAATGGAAAATTAGTTGTGGTTAATAAAAGTTCAAAGAGTGCAATGCAACTAATACAAGTATTTTAATTATTTCCAAGATAATTGAACAAGTATGTGTGTTTTTATATATATATACACACACACACACATGGATACGAATTATGTTTTTTTTTTTTATTTATTAGAAATTGTTTGATATTTCTCATTTACTGTAGTAAATAATTTTTTTAATTATTAAAATGTAATTGTTCGTGAATTTGTTCCTTTTTTTTTTCTCTCTCTGTTCATGAATTAGTTCATGAATGATTTTTCTCTTTTTCCTAGATATATATTGTTCATTTATCCTTTGATTAGTTTAATTTATTTATACCAATTGTATTATTTTTTCACTTCACACAAGATTGGAGTACATATTGAATTTGTTAGTTATGTGTTGCTTTTATTTATTAGTTCATTTGTTAATAAGATTTATTTATTATTACATACCTATAGTTGGAGGTAAAGTATTAAACTTAATTAGTAAAGTATTACATACATGTTTATAAAATATATTTATTTAAAATACTTTACTAATTAAGTTTAGCTATATGTGAATTTAGTTTTTCACATCTCTTATCAAATATGTTTATTTGGATTATAATATGCTTTTATTTATTATTTTTAGTCATAAAAAATATTTATCTATACATTAATCACACTAAAAGGCACAAATTAGAAAAAGAAAACGTGTAAGTTATTTTTTTTTATTTTTATATATTTTTATTATTTTTTAAAACAAAATATTAAAAATTTAAAAATAATGTTTAATGGGGAAATTGAAGGAAACACCAAATCAACTTCTCAATTTCATTTATTTATTTATACATTTTTACTATTTGTAAGTCAAGATATAAAATTTAAAGATAATATTGAATAGAAAATTTAGAGATGGCGTACCCAATGAACTTCTTAATTTTCGTTTTTTATCTCATCAAAATTTAACATTTTATTTACTCCTTCATTAATCATTAAACTCTAGCTTATCCTCTTTAGAACTTTTTCAACTCCCTCTGTGAAAAGTGTTTTGAATTTATTATTGATTAATGTATTATTTGTGTTTATTATACTGTTTCTCATTTGTTTCTTTGATATTTACCAAGCTACACATAATTGTTTCATGGAGAAATCATAATTTCTTATTACCAACACTTTAGATGAACATGTGACTAAATTCATAAACGAATATTTGTGAGGACGAAATGTAAAAAGGGCGGTAAGCCTTATGATAATAGAAGTTTGTATAATTGGTCCGATCATCTTGACAAGTTCCTTGGGTAATAGTTGCTTGTTTGTTTTTTTTATTTTTTTATTTTTTACTATCTTTCTATATGTTTAATGTATTTGTTTTATTGTGTTATTATAACTGGAAAATTTTATTTTATCCAGTTACTTATGATGGACTTCTAAAGTTTAGATATGATTTCACTTGTCATGTTTATTTTTTAGTAATATATATATAGCACATAAATCAAGCATCATTATTTTTGAAGGACAAGGTACTACCCAAAAAAAAAAAAAAAAGAGAAAACGAAAATAATAGGAGAATAGTCCATCAATATTGAAAACACTTCATGCATTATTTGAATACATAATGAAAATATTAATAAAAAAAATGGAAAACTATAAATCATAAAAAAATAGAGGTGATGGGATATATATATATATATATATATATATATATATATAAGTGATGAAATACATAAAAATAAATAAAAAATAAAACCATTATTATTTTATGAACTAGCACCATTCCTAATTTTGATTTCCAATGTATATAATTTCAATCTAAGGACAAATACCAAAATTTTTTCCTTAAAATTATTATTTGAACCGGGAATAAACTCTTACTTATATTTCCTTGAATTTTTTCAAGATTTGTTTTGCTAATTAGAAAGCTTTATAAAATGCCTTCACTTCAAACTGGACAATTAACTAATCATCTAACAAATAAATATATTAATCCAATTATCATATTAAACATAGCTAAAACATATTGGTCAAAGAGATACTAATAACCAAACCAAAAAACATTTTCCAATTTCAACAAACGGTGTCTAACTGATAAGTATTTTTATTAGGCCTTACATTGAAACAAGGTGACTTAGTATTTGAAACATTTATAATAAATACATAATGTTGCATTGAGCAAACCATTAATTAAACTTCGAGCATTTTAAAACACAAAAAAATTATAAAAGAATCAAAACCTCTTTTTCAAAATTCTAAATAGACTCAACTTTTCTTATTTAAAAAATTGAATTAGTTGACATGTATTATGTAAATGAAAAGGATCCATACAATATGACAAACTCACAAATTCAAATCAAATACAACAAAGGTTATAACACTATAGTCATCCTTATCGACCAATAATATTTAAAATTCACAAAAATAATGTAACGAAACATTTCACACACCTAAAAATATTTGAAATAGAAGGAAAGAGCCAAGATAAAAGAAATTCATGATAATTATTGAACATTATAGACATATAGATAAAAGTAATTGATTTTAATCAACCAATAAAATATTTAATAAAATATGAAAAACGCAATTCATATATGATTGGATTAATTTATATATATGATTTGTAGAGTGAATTGATTTCTTTATGAAATCTTTTAATTTTTATTTTTCATTTTTTTAAAAATAAAAAATTGAGTTTTAAATAAAGTATATTTGTTTTACAAAATGTTTATTTAATCACGTGCATTGCACGTGAATTTTCCTAATAATTAATGATAGAGTAACTAAATAGAAGTACCAAATAAGTCTGGTGATTTGTCTTTGTCACTTCATTTACGTAAACATGTTCTTAGGAAAGTAATTGTTTAACTAATTAAAAGATAAATTTACCCTCAATCTTATCTTCATTACATAGCTTCACTTTCTCTCTCTAACAATTTACCCATATTTCTCTCTCCATTCTCTCTAAAATTTTTGCCACATTCTTTTCTTACTTAATTTATCTATCTATGACCACTTTCTACTTTTCTAGTTTTTGTCCTCTATCTTCCTTTACGTTTCTCTCTCAAAAATTTATCCAATCTCTCTTCAAAATTATCTCCTCGATCTGGCTACCACCATCTCAATTCATAAATTCACCTTATATCTCAAAACCTTTCAACTTCTCACTCTTTTTTTGTTATCATCTTTCTTGTTAAGTCAACAAATCACCAATTACTGGACATAGACCAATAGACCCACTTTGATGAAGTTTGGAAATTAGAGTCTATTTGTGCAATTGTGCAAGAGAGATGCCACATAGTAGAAGGACAAATTTGAAGGTTTTTTCAGGAAGAGATATGAGATGGGAAACAAAGGAATGGTGGTAATGGTGATAACAAATAGATGGAGAAGAGATAGAAATTTCTCAAATCTTAAAAAGAGAAACCGAATAGAGTTTGAGAGAGAGAGTGATAAATTTTTAGAGAGAGAAAGTTGCGAGAATTTAAGGGTGAAAATTTCAGATCCAATAAAGGGAGAAAATAAAGAGAAAAAAATATAGGTAAAGGGCAAAAATTCGTTATCAAACGTTCGTTGAGATCTTAAGGAGAGAGTTCAATCCTACTGAGAATGTAAATATATGTAATGAAGATAAAGTTGGATATTAAGAAAAAATTTGTCTTTATATTAGTTAAATAATTATTTTCTTGGGAATGTGTTTACTTAATTGCCGAGTTGAAGACAAATCACATTTCAGATTTATTCGGAAACTTTTATTCAGTTACTCTATCATTACTCATATATTATATATTTTCACAAATACATTTTTTTTCCCTTTTAAAATTCCACAGCCAGAGTTATTGCTGCTAAAATTCCACCTGCTAAAATTCCACCTGCTAACATTCCAGACTTCAGTCCCACAGTTTGGATAGAAAATGTGTGGCTAATAGTCCCAAACCAGTCATTGCTTCTAAAATTCCACAAGTTGACTTGACTCCCAGTCATGGCTGGTAAATAGGGTTGGTGAGAGAGTCTGTTTGGGTGTGGGTGTGTGAAATTTTTGTCACTAATTAGGGACAATCTTGTCTTTTCATGAAAGTTTATAAGAAGAATGTGAAAATGTCTGGCTAATAGTCCTAAAGACACAGTCATTGCTGCTAAAATTCCACAATTTGGATAGAAAATCTGGGTTCCCTACACCACACACGTCTTTGTTTCTTTGAAAGACTGTTTTATTTTCAGTTCAAAGTCGTGAGTGAGTCTAAAGACTCTAAGCCCAGAACAATGAATCATGATATATAGTATTCATTTGCTAACAACACATTCACATCCTCTGATTTTGCGACCTTGAAATTAAAAAAACCATTCTTTTGATTTCTTCACCATACAAGAGAACCAAAGATCCCCAAATCACTCCAACCTACACATGGCTCCAATATTCTCTCTGTTTCTTGTTTTGATCACTGAATTTTCATTAGCAACTGCTCAACAAAGAAACTCCAACATAAGCCTAGGCTCCTCTCTCTCTCCAGCCTCTAGCAACTCATTTTGGTCCTCTGGTTCTGGCCAATTTGCATTTGGGTTCTACCCAAATGGTGATGGCTTCTCCATAGGCATCTGGTACGCAACAATTGCCCCGAAAACAGTCATATGGACAGCGAAGCGAGATGATCCACCATTTCACAGAGATAGTAAATTGCTTTTGGGTAATGATGGAAGGCTGATATTGCAACAGGGGGAGGACCCTGAGAAAACAATTGCCGGTGGGTCCCAGATTGGTTCATCAGCTTCCATGCTGGACACCGGCAACTTTGTTCTCTATAATTCACGTTCAGAGATCATATGGCAGAGCTTTGACGCTCCAACAGACACCCTTTTACCCGGTCAGAAGCTTCGCCAATTTGAAGAGCCGAACGAGTTGTTCTCTAGCGTCTCTAAGGACGATCACTCCACTGGGAAGTTTCGGATCTTAATGCAGGAGGACGGATACCTAGCGCAATATCCAGCAGACAGCCCGAATTTAGTAGAATATGGTTACTGGGATTCCGGAATAAAGATAGCCGGAAACAATGTGACACTAAATCTTGATGACAATGGCCAATTATACTTGCTCAACAACAGTGACAATATGAAGAATCTGTATGATGGAGGAAATGTCTCTGATAAACTGATGTACCGCATGACACTCGATGCAGATGGAATATTCAAGGTTTACTCATACGGCTTGAATCGGAGTGATGATGATTGGAAAGTTGAGTGGTCACCTAATTCCGTCCACAAGTGTGATCCTAAAGGGGTGTGTGGCCAGAATCAATATTGTATCTTGATGAATCAAGAAGCTGTTTGTAAATGTCCTCCTGGTTATGTTTTGATCAACAAGAGCTAGGAGGACTCGGGCTGCAACAGAAATTATGTTAGGAATGGGAATGTTTCACTTCATTTTTATCAGTTAGACAATGTTGTTTGGTTCAATGATCCGTATTCCATACTCAGCAACACGAGCAGACCTGATTGCGAAGACGAGTGTTTGAAAGATTACGACTGTGAAGTTGTGCTCCATAAAGATGACCAGTGCATGAAACAAAGGCTTCCACTAAAATTCGGAAGACAGCAGAATGATCCAGTAATTACACTAGTCAAAGTAGGAGGCAGAGAATTCAAAAAAGAAAAGCAATCCAAAGTTCTTATTGCTAGTGTTGTGGTACTAATTGTTGCTTTTACTGTGCTAGCGATATCTGGCGTTCTGATTTACAAATACCGTGTCAAGGGATACAAAAAGTTATTGAATAGTGGGAATGAAGAATTGATTGAGGACGTTATTCTTCGGTCTTTTACTTATGGTGAGCTTGAGCAAGCAACCAATGGCTTTGCGGAAGAATTGGGGAAAGGAGCTACAGGGACAGTGTTTAAAGGGCTTATATCAAACGGCAAGAGAGTTGTTGCCGTTAAGAGACTAGAGACAGTGGTGGCTGAAGGCGAAAGAGAATTCCGAAATGAGATGAAAGTAATTGGAAGAACCCATCACAAGAACCTAGTAAAGTTGCTTGGTTATTGCAACGATAGAACTAATAGGC
This sequence comes from Cornus florida, assembly GCF_030987335.1. NCBI lineage: Eukaryota > Viridiplantae > Streptophyta > Magnoliopsida > Cornales > Cornaceae > Cornus > Cornus florida. The sequence goes on along the minus strand of NW_026775577.1, from coordinate 47,868,245 downwards.
TTCTGGTGTATGAGTTCATTAGCAATGGGTCACTTGCAGATGTCCTTTTCAAGTCTGAAACAAAGCCAAGATGGGAGGAAAGAGTTAGAATTGCGGTGAATGTGGCTAGGGGCATTCTGTATCTGCACGAGGAGTGCGAGACTCAGATCATCCACCGCGATATAAAACCTCAAAACATCCTACTGGATGAAAGGCATTGTGCAAAAATTGCGGATTTTGGGCTGTCAAAGCTGATGAACCTCAACCAAACCAGGACTAATACTGGAGTGAGAGGAACGAGGGGTTATGTCGCGCCTGAATGGCACATGAATTTGCCTGTAACGGTGAAAGCAGATGTGTTCAGCTTTGGGATCTTGTTCCTGGAGATCATATGTTGTCGAAGAAGCCTGGATCCAGACCTTGCTGAGGCTGAAGTAATTCTTGTAGATTGGGTCTTCGACTGTTTCGACTCTCATGAGCTGGACAAGCTGGTGCAGGATGAAAAGGTGGATAAGAGCAAACTGGAGAGGATGGTTCGGTTGGGGATTTGGTGCATCCAGGATGACCCATCCCTTCGCCCTTCCATGAAGAAGGTGGTGTTGATGTTGGAAGGGACTGTGGACATACCAACTCCTCCCTCTCCTTCATCCTTTCTTAGTTCCATCTAGTCCTGATTACGTACCGTTCAATTAGGTAAGGTCTAAAATAATTTATGGTTTTGTAAGCCGAACAACGAAGGATTCTAACTCTTTTTCACTATCTGCTGCTTTTTTAGGTCTAGGATGCTATATTGAATAATGAAACCAGCTTATTGTAAGTTCCTTTTTTTCCCAGTATGATGTATTCCTTTTGTTGAGGGCTTTTCTGCAGATGAAATGAAATGGCACAAATAAATTCTCTATCTAAAATTCAACATAGTTTGGGCATCAAATCTATTAGTTTGAATAAATATTCTCATGGATATGCAATTTCTTATGCAATTGCTTCAAGTTTCCTTATGGGCAAAACAGAGTCATTTCGTGACACGACATAATTTCTTCAATCACGGAAATCTTTGTCTCTTTTGTGTGTCATTTTTCTGGTCATTAATTTTTTTCTTTGTTCTCGTAAACTCCTATTCAATTTTTATTTCATAATAGGAGTGGAAACAAAAGATTGGCTGACGTTGTGGGAACAAAAACCTCCTCCTTGCCTGGGCATTCGTTGGGAATTGGTGGTTACTTGGCAGATAAAGTTGTGAACTTATTGAATTGGTCACTAATCACTCCCAAATAGTTGGATAATGCTTTCTTTATTTGTTCAGTTTATATAACATATTAAGAAGAAAAAAAATTCACACCACTATCAACACAAAATCCCAATGTAGTTCATAATCTTGAAGGTTGACACTGAATTTTAATATGAATCGTTCATGCCATATTTCTGATCATCACACCTGATGTGGTGTCCTATACCGTTCTGGCAGCTGTTCTGCATTCTTGACTCTTACTGGTGAGAGATTGATTGTTCTTTGTTGACTAGACATGGGGTGGCAAACGGCAAGGTCGGGTGGGTTGGTCAAAATATGGGCGGGTTTAAAATGGGTTGTAACTTATATCCAATCTGTTTGTAACGGATCAAATATAGGTGGGTCAAAATGAGTTGGTTCAATCTTGTAAGATCATTTTGGAGAGAAAATTATTTTAATTGTTATTCAAGGGGGTTGAATGTAAGTAATGAGTTGAAAATACCCATTTAATACATATATATTTTCAATCTTTAAAAAAAAATCTTTTACTGTTATATTTTTTTATGAATTTTCAACCTTCAACTCACAAGATTCAATCTTTAAAATATGACCCATTCACAAAACCTGGCCGTTTACAAGATCCGACCCATTTTACAAAACCTGGCTTGCTTATGTACATAAGCCTAACCCACTTAACCTTTAAAACAATTCTAGCTAAAGAAACCCTACATGGACTTTCAACCTAAGTTACATAGAGCGGGAGCGAGTGCGAGTCCGAGAGCGGAAAAAAAAGCAAGAGCGCAAAAGGATCAAAGTCTAAATTTTTTAAAAGCGGGAGTATTTTGAGAGTGTCTGTATATTAGGTTTAAATAATATTATATAAAGTCATGACATATATATTTTGTATTTTTTTATTTATATAAATCCATATGCAAATATATTCATTATTATTTATTCCATTAATGATATATAGATATCTATCTATATCTATCTAAATACTTTATATTATAACATATACTTATATACAACTTAGATTTCCAATAGCCACATATGACTTAATAAGCCATCTCTATGTAAAAAAAATTAAAAAATTCCAATAGCCATAAATGATTAATGAGTGTGTATATTTTCTATTACTACTATTTCTATATATTTTTTATTACTACTATTTCTATACATTATCTATATATACTCATATATAAAAGTGTATAAATTTTTAATAATTTTTATGCATTTTCAACAATTTTTAGTACCTATAATTTTTAAAAGGTTAAATCTATATCTATATCTATATCTATACATCTATATACTATTCCAAAAGTGTAAGAAATTTCTTAAAATTTTTAGATTTTTTAAAAATACAAAATAATTTTTATTAAATACTTTACATTATAATATATACTTATATACTACTTAGATTTCCAATAGCCACTATTTTTATATATTATCTATATATACTTATATATAAAAGTGTATAAATTTTTAATAATTTTAAACATTTTCAGCAATTTTAGTACCTATAATTTTTTAAAGGTTAAAACAAACCGTTAATAGGAGCACGTTTTAAAACTAAACTACATTTTTTATTTTTTATTTAAAAACTATAGACCCATTCTACACATTTTCAGCAATTTTGAATTACACTATTTTTTTTTAAACGTTAAAACAAAGAGTTAATAGAATTACATTTTAAAACTAAATATACACATACCAGAATTATTGTTTATATATACTTATATATATAAGTGTATATATTTACAATAATTTTTATATATTTATAACAATTTTTAGTAACTTATTTTTTTTGAAAGGTTAAAACAAAGAGTTATTAGGAGTACCTTTTAAAACTAAATTACCTTTTAAAGTATTTTTTATTAAACTATAGACCCTTTCCTTTTCTCAACGGGCATACATTTTTAAAAGTGTAATGTGAATGAATATAATGATTAGTAACATGTTATAATAGCCCTTCCTAGAATTAATACATTTAAAGATAAATTAACTTTATTAATTTCTTTCTTAAATTACTTGTCTTTTCTTTTTTCTCAACAGTCATTGTATTATTGTGAAGAATAGTTAGCTCAGTTAATACCTTTCAAAGCTAAATTACTTTTCTTTTTTTTTAGACAATTCTTTTTATTACTTCACGTCTTTTCCTTTTCTCAACCCATACAACATGTAAAAAGGTATGCGTTTTCATCAATTTTATATACATGTCATATTTATGTATATCAAAACTTGACGTACCCGTTGTAATTATTTTTCATGATTTTCATTCTTGTGTGGTCAATTTGAGTGAGTAAAGTGGTGACAAATGGGGTCGATGGATTAGATGATTATAAAGAAGATGTTGAGTATATTGCAAAATCCTCCAAGATTAGTATTTTATGTATTCTTTATAATCGTTTACTTCACACACTTTTTTTTAAAAAAATTATTTTTCTTACATCACATTACATGTCTTTTTCTTTTCTTAACTGATACTATATATAGAAGGATATGTTTTCATCGCTTTTATACGCCTACCATATTTATGTATATCAAAACTTGATGCGCCTTCCGATTATTTCTCATGATTTCAATTCTTGTGCGGTCAATTCGAGTAAGTAAAGTGATAACGAGCACGTATTAGAAGATCCTAAAGGATTTTCCTTAAAGGTTAGTATTTCATTCCATGATTTATGAATGATCTTCTATCATTTACTTAACATAATTGTACACTTAAATTTATTCACGCATTTGCATCCATATATTGCAAAGTGCCCATCAATTGGGGAGACAATGTCCATTCAACACAAAATACCACACAGGTTACCAACACACACACACACACACACATATATACTAGGAAAAGGCACGTGCGATGCACGTGATAAATATTTTGTAACTTATAAAATTTTTATCTTCATATTGATTAATAAAAATTTATTTTATATTAATATATAAAAACTGAAATATTTTGAAATTGGTGATATAGTTTAAGTTTCGTAAATTAAAAAATTCTTTAATGTTTTTATATTAATACTAAAATATGTATATTTTATTTTTTATTAAATAATAATTTTTATTTTAATAGTGAAATATTTGAGTTTTGCAAAGTAAGAATTTTTTTTAGGTAATTTGAATTTTTTTTAGGTAACTTGTAATTTGAATTTTATTAGATAATTTGAAATTTAGTATAATTTTTAGTTTACAATAGAAATTCAATTATATTAATTTTTATTTAAATTTTAAAATAAAAATTCAATTATACTAATTATACATTAGATTGAAATTGATATAAAAATTTATTATATGGAGTTTGTGGTTTTTGGAAGACTCTAGGTTATATTTTATTTTCTTTAAATATGTAATTTGTGGAAGAATTTTATAGAAATTATTTTATTTTATTTAGATATATCTTTGTAAAATTAGATTTTCTTTTATTAAAAAACTTAAAAAAATTAGATAAATACAAGGGTTATATACTTATATGTGATAGAGTTCTCTTTTTGTATTAATTAATAAATATTTTTTATATTAAAATATAAATACTGAAATGTTCAAATTCTTTAACATTTATATTTTATTTATATGTATTATTATATTATTATATATTTTCATTAAATATATCCTTGTCTAATGTGATAGAGTTATAGAAATTATTTTATTTTCTTTAAATATATCCTTATTTAATTAGATTTTTTATTTTATTAGAAAACACATAATAAATAGATAAATACAGGTTGTATGTAATAGAGTTTTAAAGAAAATAAAATACTTAATTTGTGGTAAAGTTTTGGTAATTTGTGTTAGAGTTTTATAAAAACTATTTAAATATATCTTTATCTAATGTGATAGAGTTTCATTGCAAATAAAATAGGTAATTTGTGGTAGAATTTTATATAAATTACTTATTTTCTTTAAATATATATATCCTTGTCTAATTAGATTTTTTTTAATTAAAAAACTCATAATAAAAGATAATTTGTGGTAGAGTTTTAGAAAAATTATTTTATTTTTTATACAAATTATTAAATATTTTTTATATTAATAATTCTTGTCTAGTTATATTATATTTTATTAAAAAATTCATAATAAATACATAAATAGGTAATTTTTATTAGAATTTTATATAAACTCTTTTAAAAATATATTTCATTTTCTTTAAATATATCGTTGTCTAATTAGATTTCTTTCATAAAAAAACTCACAATAAATAGATAAAAACAAGTTATATGTGATAGAGTTTTAAAGAAAATAAAATAGATAACTTGTGGTACAGTTTTATAGAAATTATTATATTTTCTAGAAATCTATTTATAATAAATAAATAAATTGGTAATTTGTGTTACAGTTTAATAGAAATTATTTAAAAAACACAATTTATGTCAATTAATAAATATTTTTTTATATTAATAATTCTTGGTTAATTAGATTTCATTTTATTAAAAAACTTATAATGAATAAATAAATAGGTAATTTGTGTTAGAGTTTTATAGAAACTCTCTTCAAACTTCTTTTTATATTAATTAATAAATATTATTTTATCTTAATAATGCTTGTCTAATTAGATTTTCTTCTATTAAAAAAACTCATAATAAATAGATAAATAGGTAATTTGTGATATAGTTTTATAAAAACTCTTTCCACATTTAATAAATATTTTTTAAATAAATAAATAAATACTGAAACTTTAGATTTACTTTTATTAAAAAATTCATAATAATAAATAGATAAATAGGTTAATTTGAATTTTATTAGGTAGATTTTATAGTTTTATTAAGTTGTTTTTTCTTTTATTTATTTTTTTATAAAAACTCTTTTCATATCAATTAATAAATATTTTTATATAAATAAATAAATACTAAAATACTGAAACTCTTTGCACATTTAATATTTTATTTTCTTTAAATATATCCTTGTCTAATTAAATTTAATTTTATTAAGAAACTCATAATAAAAGTTAATTTGTGGTAGAGTTTTAGAAAAATTATTTTATTTTATATATCAGTTAATAAGTATTTTTCATATTAATAATTCTTGTCTAATTCAATTTACTTTTATTAAAAAATTCATAATAATAAATAGATAAATAGGTTAATTTAAATTTTATTAGATAGATTTTGGAGTTTGATAGAGTTTTTTTTTTTTTTTTAAAATACTTTTCAAATCAATTAATAAATTTATTTTTTTATAAATAGATACTTATATATTGAAACTCTTTGCACATTTAATAGTAGTATAGATAAAATCTTTTTTTATATTAATTAATAAATATTTTTTTATATAATTAAATAAATACTGAAACACTTTGGTAGAACTTCTGTATTTTACTCTGAAAATTAGATTTTCTTTTATTAAAAAATTATAATTTGTAATACGTGTTAGAGTATTATATAAAATATTTTTAAACTCTTTTTACATGAATTAATAAATATTTTTATAATTCCTATCTAATTAGATTAGCTTTTATTAAAAGAAAAACTCATAATAAAAGATAATTTGTGATAGAATTTTAGAAAAATTATTTTATTTTTTATATCAATTAAAAATATTTTTTATATTAGTAATTCTTGTCTACTAAGATTTTATTTTATTAAATAACTTATAATAAATAAATTGGTAATTTGTGTTAGGGTTTAATATAAACTTTTTTTATATCAATTAATAAATATTTTTTATTTTAATAATTATTATCTAATTACATTTAGTTTCATTAAAAAACTAATAATAAATAGATAAAAAGGTAATTTGTGTTAGAGTTTTTTAAAAACTCGTTTAAAATCTCTTTTTGTATCAGTTAATAAATAATTTTTTATATTAACAATACTTGTTTAATTAGGTTTCTTTTTATTAAAAAATTCATAATAAATAGATAAACAGGTAATTTGTGTTAGAGTTTTATAAAAAGGTAATTTGATTTAATTTTATTAAGAAACTCATAGTAGAGTTATATAAAAATTATTTTCTTTTATATATCAATTAATAAATATTTTTTATATTCATAATTCTTGTCTAATTAGATTTATTTTATTTAAAATTTGATAATAATAAATAGATGTATAGGTTAATTTAAATTTTATTATGTAGATTTTAGTGTTTTATCATATTATTTAATAAATATTTTTTTTTACATAAATAAATAAATACTGAAACTCTTTCCACATCTAATAATAGTATAGATAAAAAAAAATTTATATCGATTAATAAATATTTTTTTCTATAAATAAATAAATATTGAAATATTCAAACTCTTTGACAAAGTTTCTGTATTTTACTCTGGAATTCAACTCTTTTTATATCAATTAATAAATTTTTTTTATATATAAATAAATAAATATTAAAACTCTTTGGCAGAACTTATGTATTTTACTCTGCAATTCTAGATTTCTAGAATTCTCAATTTCTGTACCCCTTCCTCCTTCCTCCATGCCTCTATTTATAAATTTCTTGGATGAATAGGATAATGACATGTGTCCTTTTCGAATAATGACATAATCATAACTGGGCTGGCCCGGTTATATTGTGATAATTATTCATAAAAAATAACTAACAATAAGAGTTTTATATAGAATATGATTGATTTTATTAGGTAATTTTTAGATTTTTATAAAAACTATAATTATCCATAACAAAAATTAAAAATAAGAGTTTTATATATAATGTGATTGGTTTTATTAAGTAAATTAGATTTTCTTTTATTAAAAAACTTGTAATAAATAAATAAATAGGTAATTGTGTTAGAGTTTAATATAAACTTTTTAAAAAACTCTTTTTATATCAATTAATAAATATTTTTTTTTTTAATAATTCTTGTCTAATTATATTTACTTTTAGTAAAAAAAAAACTCAAAATAAATAGTTAAATAGGTAATTTGTGTTTTAAAAACCTCCTTTTGTATCAGTTAATAAATAATTTTTTATATTAATAATACTTGTCTAATTAGGTTTCGTTTTATTAAAAAACTCATGATAAATTGGTAATTTGTGTTAGAGTGATATCTTTGTTGATAGAGTTTTATTGATAATAAAATAGGTAATTTGTAGTAGAGTTTTATTAAAATTATTTTATTTATTTTTAAATATATACTTGTTTAATAAGTTTTAATTTTATTAAGATATTCATAATAAAAGCTAATTTGTGGTAGAGTTTTATAAAAATTATTTTATTTTATATAGCAATTAATAAATATTTTTTATATTAATAAATCTTGTCTAATTAGATTTTCTTTTATTAAAAAACTTGTAATAAATAAATAAATAGGTAATTGTGTTAGAGTTTAATATAAACTCTTTTTAAAACTCTTTTTATATCAATTAATAAATATTTTTTATTTTAATAATTCTTGTCTAATTAGATTTTCTTTTAGTAAAAAAAACTCAAAATAAATAGTTAAATATGTAATTTGTGTTTTTAAAACTCTTTAAAAACCTCCTTTTGTATCAGTTAATAAATAATTTTTTATATTAATAATACTTATCTAATTAGGTTTCCTTTTATTAAAAAACTCATGATAAATTGATAATTTGTGGTAGAGTTTTATACAAACTCTTTAAATATAGAGTTTTATTGATAATAAAATAGGTAATTTGTAAAAGAGTTTTATTGAAATTATTTTATTTTCTTTAAATATATACTTGTCTAATAAGTTTTAATTTTATTAAGATACTCATAATAAAAGCTAATTTGTGGTAGAGTTTAATAAAAATTATTTTATTTTATATATCAATTAATAAATATTTTTTATATTAATAAATCTTGTCTAATTAGATTTTCTTTTATTAAAAATGGATAATAATAAATAGATAAATAGGTTAATTTAAATTTTATTATGTAGATTTTATTGTTTTATAGATTTTTTTTTTGTTTTAGTAAAAACTCTTTTCATATCATTTAATAAATATTTTTTTTATATAAATAAATAATGAAACTCTTTACACATCTAATAATAATATAGATAAAACTTCTTTTTATATCAATTAATAAATATTTTTTTATATAAATAAATAAATACTGAAAACTCTTGACAGAGCTTTTGTATTTTACTCTGAAATTTAACTCAATTAATAAATATTTTTTATATAAATAAATAAATACTGAAATACTGGCAGAGTTTCTGTATTTTACTTTGGAATTCTGGATTTCTAGAATTATCAATTTCTGTACCCCTTCCTCCTTCCTCCATGCCTCTATTTATAGACTTCTTGGATGAATAGGATGATAACACGTATCCTTTTCTGATAATGACATAATCATAATTGGGCCGGGCCGGTTATATTGTGATAATTATCTATAAAAAATAACTAAAAATAAGAGTTTTATATAGAATGTGATTGATTTTATTAGGTAATTTTTAGAGTTTTATAGAAACTATAATTATCCATAAAAATAACTAAAAATAAGATTTTTATATAGAATGTGATTGATTTTATTAGGTAATTTTTAAAGTTTTATAGAAACTTCTTTTATAAAACTATTTTTATATGCATTAATAAATATTTTTTATATAAATAAATAAATACTGAAATACTGAAACACTTTGCACATTTAATAATAGTATAGATATATATATTTGTTAAATAAAGATTTCCATTAAGCACCAACTATTCATTTATAAATTTTTTTGTTAATGTATTATTTATTTCAGTCATTGTTGTAGACCTAATTTTTATAATTGTATTTGTATATGTTGTAATTTTTTTTTTATTTTAACTGATTGATATTTACTTTTTATGATTTATATAATTTTTAATCACATAAATGAACATCATCATCATTATTATTATTATTATTATTATTATTTAATGTTGTATTATTATGATGATTAAATATATACTTATATATATACTACTTAGAATTACAATAGCCACATATGATTAAATGAGTCATCTTTCTATATATTATAATGTAAAGTATATAATAATGTATATACTTTACATTATGTACTTAAAAGTTAAAAAAATTCAATAGCCACACATGATTAATGAGTTAAATGAGTCATCTCTCTATATATAAAATTTTAAAAAATCCAATAGCCACATATGATTAATGAGTTAAATGAGTTATCTCTCTCTATATAAAAGTTTAAAAAATCTAATAGCCATATATGATTAATGAGTGTATATAGTTTTTATTATTTCTATACATTTTCAATAATTTTGAATTAGAATATTTTTTTAAAGGCTAAAACAAAGAGTTAATAGGTACCTTTTAAAACTAAATACACATATACCGGAATCAATTTTCCGAAAAAAAGAAAAAAAAGAAAAAAATATTTCGTCCCACTTTTTAAAAACATCCCATTTCCCTTCCCCAAAAATTCCATGCCCAATCCAAAATATTCTATATATATATATATATATATATATATATATATATATTCATTTTTTGCGCAATAGATCTCAGTAAATACAAAAATAAGATATTTTTAATAGTTTTCAAACACAATTATTATTTTGTTGGCAACTTTACTCCTTGAGGTCTTTTCATATTTAATTAAAAATCTCCTATACTATTTTTAAAATTCTTTTTAACTATATATTTTACACTATCCATAGAAGTGTAAATTTTTTTTTTCTTTTTATGTATTTTTCACTATTTATATCAATTGCAATTAATTATAGTTATTAATATTATTTTCTTATCCAATACACTCCAAAGGACACGAATACTAAAGTTTCTTGCGTTTGTTGTGGACACTCCAAATGACACAAACAAGGCTTTGAGCAAAATTAAATATAGTTATTAATATAATTTTATTTTTCTAAACCATCTTAATCCAAAGACGTTTCCTTTTTTTGATATCTCCAAATGACACAAATCTTCTGCAAAACTAACAAGATATATATATATTTACACAAATGACAAAAACAAGATGGACGAGGAGCAGTAGAACATGTGGTTTAGATACAAATCGAAACGGGGTACTATTATTAATTGTTGTATTAGATCTTGATTGATAGTAAAGAAAAAGTAATATGATCTCTATTCAATGGTCAATTCTAAAACATTCAGTGCAAAGAGATTGATTTAATATATTTTTCATTACTTTATCAATTTTTAATATTGATTTAAATTATTTTTCTTGTATAGATCATTGTTATGAAAATTGTAAAATCATTAAATTTTAGATGGTGTTGATTTTGAGATTTTATTGCAATGCAAGGTAAGCATCTTTAATCTTTAAGTTGTAATTTATTTATTTAATTTTTTTTTTCACGTTGCTCTGCATGTTTTACCAGTTTAATACAATTGTTCATATCTGTGATGTTTTCATTTTTCACCATTTTTCCATTTTTTGGAATTTTTGTCGTTGCGAGGGCATTTTCGTCTTTTACCGTTTTACGTACCGGACACTGTGGAGTGTGCCGGTTGTGTCTGAGAATTGATTGGGGTATTTAATTGAGTTTAGGACTCTTTAAAATGTAAGGTTGTCATTTTTGCATTTTTTTCGCTTTTCGGGCCGGATGGTCCCGTGTGAGATTCGCTACCGGAATTATGGCGTACGGGGATTTTAGTTGAATTCATTTGCATCACATTTATTTTATTTAATGTGTTATTTGTGGTTGAGAATTATTATGTGTGGCTATATGTATAATTGTATTTAAAATAAAAAAGGGAAAATAAATTAATTTTGGTAAAGTCCACCGTTAGTATCTTTTAAAGGCCATTTTCTCTTCCTCTCCCGTAAGCTTTTCTCTCTCACATTCTAGACTTTCTTTTTTTCTTCTTTTGGTTTCAAAACTTCAATCCTAGATTCCTCTTTCATTACTTGGAATTTTTTGAAGCCGTTTGCGACAATTCGAAGAGCACGGCGAGATCTTCACATCCATATAAGCAATTTCAGTTTTAGTGCACTCCAGGGATTCTAGTTTTGAGACCCATTTTGGGGGTTTTTCATCCTCCTTGAGGTAGGGATCTCTAATTCATGTTTTCTTGTACCTATGTGAGTTAATTTCTTGATAATTGTTGATAGCATGTTTAATTGGTGTTGATTATCCCTAAATGATTTAATTGTGGTGTACAAATTTCTTGATTTTATGTATTAGTTGATTTGTATGAAAAGTATGCCTAAGTGTTGATTTTCTATGTTTATTGTGTTGATAAATTGCTAGAAATAATATATGGAAGCATGTATAATTTTCTTAGAATTATTGTAAAGCATGATTAATTGTGTTGTATGAAAATCCCTTATTATCATAGCATTGAAAGTATGAGACATGTATGCATTTCATTGGGTATGAATGAAGGGAAATTATTTGAAAAGGGGGGGGGGGGGGGGGGTGGGATTTTTGGGAAGAAATATTGACTAAATGGTTTTGAGAAAACCTGGTCACCGCGGAGTCACCAAAGAGTTGATGTGTTAATGTAACCTAGAGGGAACTGGGGAAAACACTCTAGCGTGGTTGAGCTATCTGGGACCTAAATGATGCCGCGGGGGTGCCAAGGGTTAGGGACAATAGCCAATCCTTCTCTCGTGTCGCTGCGGGGTCACCAACGGATGGGTTATGTTAATAGTTTGAAAAGTGATGGATTTAGATTTTGAAAGTAGGGAACGATATACATGGCATCGCATATCATGGCACAACATTGTTTATTTGAAAATTGGAATTAATGTTGTATCCTTTCCCGGTATTGCATGACCGCCATCCTTTATTCATATTCATTGTTTGGATTCACGGGGTCACAAGAGGTGTGTCTTAGGCACCACCTACTAAGCAATTTTGCTCACCTCTTATTATTAAGATTTTTCAGGACATGGAAAGGAGGTGGCGAACGACCATCCACCACAAGTTTAGACAGGATTGGAAATTTATATTTTGCTATTATCATTTTACAATTTTAATATTTTGTAAATGTAAATTTTGACTATTCTGTAAAACTTTAGTATAATTTGTATAATGTTATAAATTATGGACTTTTGATTTTAGCTGTATTTCATGGACTGTAAATTGATATAATTAGATTATGTTCCTTGTAAAGGAGTATGGGACTAAGTAGTTGTAGGACCCTTTTAAGTAAAGGTCATGCCGAATTTTTTTAGAATTAGTATCATTTTAGGGTCTTAACAAATTTGGTATCAAAGCAATGGTTTGAATACCATTAGGACGACGGGTAAAGGCCTACTTGGGATTGCATGGGGAAGTTAAATTGCATGATTATGTGCTACGTGTTAAAGTGTTTAAATGTTTGAGAAACATGCCTACTTGTTTACTTGCTTAACTGTATATTTGCTTACGTGATCACATGCTTATATGTTTACAGTTTTGAGGGCATGCTTAATTGCTAAATGCTTACGTGTTTAAATGCTAAAATTTGTGTTGCATAGCCATGTACGAGAAATAGTTAGATAATCTAACCATGTAAATGAAATGTGAAAGAAAAGAAAAATATGTTAATTGTGTATGAAGAGTATGGTGACGAGAAGTGGTAGTCACAGTGTGTGCTGTTCTAATTTAAATGCTAATGTGACAAGTAATATGCCAACGTATTTTATGTAGTATTATGGGTTTCATTTATTTTGTATATGTATATGGCTTTATTCTTATGTGGTTATATGGTTAAACATTGGGATGGTTGCTAGTACGGTGGGGTACTTGTCACGGCATTGAGGGTTGTGTAAGTTTTGACTTGAGTAGGCGAAGAGCTCGGTTGCTCCAGGGTTGTTTGGGTGCCATTTCTTGTCGAACTCATGCCGTGGGCTCCTAGCTCGTGGATTGAGCCATTTGGCATATAGTCATCCTGATCTTCTTAGTTGCATTTTGTGCGGTGTTTAGAACATGACTTTAGAACGGGTTCATATTTCATGGCAAGGTGCCCTTGTTGTGTGTGAGTTTCATATATTGGTGTATGGTTCTGGTGACCGTAGAGGTCAAGTGTACGAGTGAGGGTTTCGGTATGACTTTAGGAGGTTGGTGTTTGTGACTCAAGTCATGGTTTGGTGTGGAGGTTCTTTTCGAACCAGTCGTGGTGATGGTGGCTATCGTCGTCCTCCTACCACAAGCTTAGAGAGTGTGCATTAAGGCGAGGTCCAAGTTTTACATTTATAGAAGCCACTACTACCTTCACTAAAAATATAGTTAGGGTGAGTAGGGATCATCCCAAGGGATTGGAGTCGTACTAGCTTATGGAATCACAATTATGGTTAGTAGGTCGAGTGATCAAACAAATAGTTGGTTGGTTGATTAAACTAGAGAGCAAATTAAACTAAGTAATTAAATGCAATAAGGAGTAAGTAAGAGAGAGAGAGATCTTGGGGTTTAGAGGTCACCACCAAGCAATACTTTTCTACACACTTAACAAGTGAGTAATGAGGGAAATGTGTGTTGCAACATTGATGTGTGTGTGTGTTTGGTTAATTCAACTAGCAAGGGTGACCAATTAAGCATACATTGTCTAATCAACATGTGAAAAGCACAATATATCTAGCAATTAAGCATATATTGTCTAAATAGCATGTGAAAAGCACAATATATCTAGCAAGTTATTAATCCTTTCATGAAGCTCACAAGCCAAATACACCACAAGGTTAGAGACATATGCTACTTGTATTCAAAAGTATGGAATATCAAACAACAAGCATGGATTGTCCTCCCATCTAACAACTATGCTACCACTACACTACAATTAAGCTAATGACATGAAATTAAACTAATTAAGCTAAGGGAGAGGCACAATCCATTAAGAAATGAGCATGAACCATCTAGAAAATTACAAGAGCATTCCATTAAGCACTATGTTTTGGCAATCTCTAGATCTATGGCATCAATACACATAGATATGCATCAATAACACAAGAATGAAATGTTCAATTGGAAGCATTAAACCATATAAATCATTGAATAAACAAGATCTATCTATGTAAAAGTGCCAAAACATGTATTACAACACTAATCCCTCAATAATACACAAAATCAAGATGTAGAAAGCATGCTTGGGGCTAACTCTAGCCCCAAGAGGATGTCTAGCCACTCATGGTAGTGCTTCTCCAACCCTCAAGGGCTAACTCCATGGTAGAGATTTGTTCCTTGGTTGATGAAGAGTCTCCAATGGTGTCTCTAGCCTTCTCATCCTCTAAGCTTGCTCTCTAAGAGATGATCTGATGTGATATGGTATCCTCCCATCTAAAAAGTAATCCTTATCCTTATATAGGTAGGTCAAATGACACACAAAATGAGCTGGGGTCATGCACAAAATATTCCCCAATGATTGGATGATGAGCACTGAAAAGTGCGCATTTAAACCCGTTAAGCTTAAGCATTCTAGTAACTTTATCTATCTTACTTTGCCGTTTTAGACTTATTACGTATTATTTATATTTTCAGGCACTAATCCTAAAATTGAGCTAACTCAACCAAATAAGAGCTTAATTGAAGCAATCCTGAGATAAACCAAAGGAGGGAGCAAAGTGGAGAAAGAAAGGAGTAAAAAGGAATCAAGTCGTGCAGGTGAAAAGTTCGATCGATCCAACTTAGAGTTCGATCGATCGAACATCTATGAAAGATCATAGTACTTCTCGATCGATCCAACCTTGGCCTTTGCGGAAATTCTAAGTTAGATCGATCGAACATCATCTATGATCGATCGAACCCTATTTTGTCCTATTCAAATGATTGATCTTATCCACAGCTGTACGCCAACCAACCACTTTTGTCTTTTTCCCCATAAATATCTTAAAAATATCCCAGCCTTGTCGTTATCCGGAGGAGTCAGACCACTTCGATCGATCCAAGATGCAGTTTGATCGATCAAACCCATTTTCGATCGATCCAAGTTAAGGTTCGATCGATTGAACTTCCTCCAGCGAGAAAAAGTTAAAGTCCAGCTCATTTATTCCATCCTTCATCCAATCATTGGAGAATATGCCTTGCACGACCACAGCTCATCATGGGGTGTATTTGACCTACCTATATAAGGAATATGATACACTTTTTAAAAGGGTCTCTAACGTCTCTAGAGTCTCTTGTCACACATTGAAAATCATCTTGGAGGCTATTCTTGGAGAGGAGGAAAGGAGGGAAGCTAGAGCACCATTGGAGGAGATCTTCACCAACAAGGAGCAGCCATGGAGTTAGCCCTTGAGGGTTAGATCATCACTACCATGAGTGGCTAGACATCCTCTTGGGGCTAGAGTTAGCCCCAAGCATGCTTTCTATACTCTAATCTTGTGTATTATTGAGGGATTAGTGTTGTATGATACATTTTGATATTCATGTATATATAAATCTTGATTATTTCATGGTTTGTATGGTTTAATGCTTCCAATTGACTATTCTATTCTATCCATATATCTATGTATGCTAGAGTAGGATATTCATGTGCTTATCTCTAGATTTAGTGTTTTTGATGCATGTCTATGTGTATTGATGCTATAGATCTAGAGATTATCAAGATGATATGCTTAATGGAATGCTCTTGTTATGTCTTTTGATGGTTCATACTTATTCCTCGATGGATTGTACCTCTCCCTTAGTTTATTTTCATGCTAGTAGTGTAGTTGTAGTGTAGTGTTAGATGGGGGAGACAATTCATGCTTGTTCTTTGATGTTCCATGCTTTTGAATGCACGAAGCATATGCTCTAATATTGTGGTATATGTGGATTTTGAGCTTAATGAAGGATTAATGACTAGTTATGATATGTTGTATCTTTCACATGTGTTTAGACAATTTATTCCTCTCCCAATAGATATTTTGTACCTCTCACATGATGTTTAGATAATGCATGTTTAACTAAGTCATCCTTATGGATTGCTTGAACTATGAGCTTAATGAAAGGTTCAATGACTTGAATTGTTATTTTGTTATCTTCACATGATGTTTAGACAATATATTCCTCTACCAATAGATGTATTGTGGCCTCACACATGTTGATTGAGACAATTTGCACTTGTTGAGTCACCCTTACCAATTGAATGTCTTTTAGACACACAACATTGTTGCAACACATTCATTTCCCTCATTAGTCACTTGATTATGGTTTAGAATAGTATTGCTTGGTGGTGATCTCTACACCCCAAGACCTCTCTCTCTCTCTTGTTTACTTCATATTATTTTATTTAGTTGAATTCAATTTAGCTTAATCAACCAACCCAATTCTCTTTTGCAATCATTTGGTACGCTAGAGTCGAAGTTGAAATTCCAACACGTATAATCCCTTGGGACGATCCCTACTCACTCTTGCTACGTTAGTAGTGGTCATTGGAGCTTAAAAGCTAAATTTGGAGTTAATGTGCTAAATGACCATTGTGAGTAATTCTTGGCACTCTTGTATTTTAATTGTTTCATTTCTTTGCATGCTTGTGATAGCCCTTGTTGAGGCTCATTTTATTGCTAAATTTTTGTCCAAGCATAGGCCCTTGTTGAGGCCAATTTTTTCTTGCATTTGGGTTTTAATTGTGAATGGAGGAATTGTTTGATCCAAGTTTGGGGGGGAATTACATCCCTTCACCTTATGCTCCTCCATCACATTTTAATCCTTATGAGATTGAGTCTAATTAATTTCATGCATCATCTTATTATGGACTTGATCACTCATTTAATCCTTCTTATGATTATTGCCCTCCACCACCATTTTATGATGAATCAATTCCACCACCTTCTAAGTACTCACCCGGATTTGAAGAAAAAGTGTTAGCTTTACTTGATGTGCATATTTCACACACTTCACTTATTAATTCTCATTCTCAAGCTTTAGCCAACTTAGAAGCTCAAGTTGAGCAAATTGCAAATACTCTTTCTCATTAAGAGGAGGAGGAAGAGGCAAATGAAAAAATGGCAAGAACTTCAATGTATATAGATGAGGATGATGAGAGTGAGGAGAATGAAATAAGTGAGCTAATGCCTAGCACTCTATCTTGTATAGAGGAGGAAGTGGCAAGTGAGTTAGTGGCTAATCCAATAGAATATAACATGATTAATGAGGACTTTCCTTATTTTGATTATGATTTTATCTCGGACATGGCTATTCTAGAGAGTGAGGAGATGTTGACCACACTTGAGGTAGGAGAGAATGAGGAGGAACTTGTTGAAGAGGGTCTTCTTTCTATTATCTCTAATGACCCTCTTGAGGAGTGTCTTTTGGAAATGTATAAAAATTGTGGTTTTGACTTTAAAAGCTCTACAAATGAAATAAACTCTCTAATGGACTCCTTAGCTTACTTGGAAGGTGAGGAAATGGTAATTTATGAGGAGGAGAAGAGGGATGAAGAGAGGGTGTTTCTTATTAATCCAAATGAGTCTTTGAAAGACAATGCCTTACCAATTATCAATATGGATGATCATTTGAATGTGTTTCAAGAACACAACAAAGAGGCAAGCCTAACCATTTCAAGACCGTGGATGAAAGGAACAATATCATCTCTTTTATTTCTTTTCAAGTCATTATTTTGGAGGATGATTTTATTGTCATAAGTGGGACATTAAATGAGAAAAGTGAAAAGAGGGTCAATAAGGATGTTTCATATCCAGTTTTTGATTCGTTTGATTAGTGAGTTGACCTAACGTCTTGCTAGAGACGTTAAACACTAGTATTCGTAGAGTTTCACAACTCTATTCCTCCCTCATTTCTTTTTATTTTTCATTCTTGTGTACATTCTTCCATCTATTTTTCAAATTTTCATTCTTGTTACCATCATTGGGGTTTAGCATAGGATTTTCTGCACTTTCAGTTCAAAATTAGGCATTTGGCGCCAGTTCGATCGATCACAAGATCACCTTCGATCGATCGAATTGTTCTTCGATCGATCCAACTATGGATTCGATCGATCGAACTACCTTTCGATCGATCCAACATGTGGTTCGATCGATTATGAGTCCCAACACTTAGAAAAATTTTGGACCTGCATCCAAATTCCAAAATGCATGCTCTCGGGATCTCCAAAATTTTACATGTTTAATCGATCGAATTTCATCTCGGATCGATCACAGCTATGTTCGATCGATCGAACTTCATCTTCGATCGATCACAGCTTTGTCCCTTTGACCCTATGACTTTTTGACTTTTTCCTATTTCTATTTTTATTTTATTTTATTTTTTTTATTTTCTTTTATTTTATTTAGTTACTTCTATCTTGGTATTAAAAATATATATATATATATATATATATATATAAAATAATAATAATATTTCTTTTCTTTTATTTTATTTCCAAAAATTCAAAAATATTTTGTTTAACTTTAATTTTTAATACTTCTAACTTATCAAAAAAAAAAAAAAAAAAAAAAATTTTGCGTTCCTTATTTTCTTACATTTTTATTTACTTGCCTTTTTATTTTTATTTGTATACATATTTGTTTTATCTAAAAAAATAAAAAATAAAAAAATGAAACAATTTTTCAAAGAAACATTCCGTCTTACTAGAGACGTTAAACTTAGCACCCATTTTGCATATTTCTTACATTTTTCATTTTTCTTTGCATGTTTTCACATATATATTAAAAAAAAAAAATGAAAAACAAAAAGTAAGAAAATTTTGTATATACTTGCATTGTACATATTCTTTCCATTTGTTTTACATTGTACATATTCCTTTTTCATTTCTTGCATTGTACATATTCTTTCATTGCATTTTGCCTTATTTATTTTTCTTTTTATATTTTGTTCATGCATTTTATTCTTTGTTTTTCTTGCATTTTGTATATACTTGCTTTCATTAAATGAAAAATATAAAAAGATTCATCATTGTGCCCTTATGTGTAGTCATGCATACTTTATGCTTTAGTTAGGACTTGATCTTATATCTCTCTTGCATCATGTGTTACATTGCCTTAGAATGCTTGATTTGATTATTCTTATCCCATTTGATATTTGATGTGAGTTTGCTAGCGTGGTTATTCAAGTAGGTTGTTGATTCCAAGTTTGGGGGAGACGTCTTTCGAATTGGATCATGACCGGGCTTCATGTCTACACCACCACGGTATAATCTTTCCACTTTTTTTTTTTTTTTTTTTTTTTTTTTTTTTTTTTTTTTTTTCCGTTGTTCTCATTGCACATTGAGGACAATGTGCAGTTTAAGTTTGGGGGTAAGGTGTCTTGTTGTATTCTACTTAAGATTTGAGCTTTAAATGCATGATTGAGATTTGAGATTGATGTTAGCTATGATTTTGATCTTTTGAGGAATATATTGCTTAAAATTTAAAAATTGCTTGACTTGAGAGTCCAATACTCCTTGTATGCCTTGAGGATGCCATTTAGGAGTAAATTTTTCAAAAGATTGATATCTTGCTTGCATTTGTGGTCCACATCATCCTGAATTTGAGATTGTTTTGAGATTCATTCTAGGATTCTACACTAGCACCGGTGCACACTAGCATTCATTTGTGGGGTACATGCTTTGTTGATTATTGAATTGGTTATATCCCAATTGAGCTAGTAGTGCATTGAAAGTTTTCATTCTTGATAAAGGTGGATAACAACCCCTTTTCATTGAGTAGCCGGGATTCTTGCCTCATTAAGCAGTGAACTTCTCGCGCCGAAAGGTGGAGGGCCCAAACTTTAGGTTAATAATTAAAAAAAAAAAAAGAAAAAAGAAAAAAAGAAAAAGGTTGCAAAAGCAATAAAAGTGAGGACTTCTCCCAAAAGGTGAGAAGTGAGAAATGATTAGATGGTTGTTGTCTTGATTTGTAGCCTAGTTGATTTGAGTTTGTAAGTCCGTAGGGGTGTCTTAACACCTAATGCCCTAAAGACATCTGGTTTGGGAGTCATTGACCTAACGCTCACTACATGAATCTTCTAGAAAGCTTAAGAGATCAACACATTGCACAATACTTCCATCTTTGATCCTCAATAAATAAAAAAAAATAAAAATAAAAAAGAAAAAGAAAAAAGAAGAAGAAAATGAGTGAAAAGAATAAGCGCACCTAGAACAATAAAGCTTTAATAAAAGGTCCACTCTCTTATCTTGATGATCGGTACTAGATTTGTGTGCTAGTTTGAGGGTAAGGATGTGATTACTTCTCTAGTTGGCTAAGATAGCAACACACTTGATGCCGGACCTCTCACATGGATTCTAGACTTGTTTCGATTTTCATGATCATTTTCTTGATGTGTGGAGGACCATGCTTGCTTGTTTGATGTTGAGATTTTGGGAGATTGCTTGGAAATGGTTGAAAAATTGCATACTTGAGGTAGTTTTCTCCCAATGCTTGTTTGTAATATTGGTGCCTCTTTTGAAAGAATGAGCTTAATGTTTGTGGGTATCATTTCTGGAAACTCTCATGAGACTTTACTCGTCCACTAGGGGTAACCTAGGGGTTTAAAAGGCTTGTTGCATATGCTAAATGCAATCGTGTTCCCTACGAAAATGGTATTATCATTTTACTTGCTTTCCAGTTTATACTTGTATAGTTGTTTATTTCATTCCTTTACTTCTTAGTTCATTGCTAGGGACTAGCAATATTTAAGTTTGGGGGTGTGATGAGCACTGAAAAGTGCGCATTTAAACCCGTTAAGCTTAAGCATTCTAGTACCTTTATCTATCTTACTTTGCTGTTTTAGACTTATTACGTGTTATTTATATTTTTAGGCACTAATCCCAAAATTGAGCTAACTCAGCCAAATAAGAGCTTAATTGAAGCAATCCTGAGATAAACCAAAGGAGGGAGCAAAGTGGAGAAAGAAAGGAGCAAAAAGGAATCAAGTCGTGCAGTTGAAAAGTTCAATCGATCCAATTTAGAGTTCGATCGATCGAACATCTATGATCGATCACAGTACTTCTCGATAGATCCAACCTTGGCCTTTGCTGAAATTCCAAGTTAGATCAATCGAACATCATCTATGATCGATCGAACCCTATTTTGTCCTATTCTAATGATTGATCTTATCCACAGCTGTACGCCTACCAACCACTTTTGTCTTTTTCCCCATAAATATCTTGAAAATATCCCAGCCTTGTTATTATCCGGAGGAGTCAGACCACTTCAATCGATCCAAGATGCAGTTCGATCGATCGAACCCATTTTCGATCGATCCAAGTTAAGGTTCGATCGATCGAACTTCTTCCAGCGAGAAAAAGTTAAAGTCCAACTCATTTATTCCATCCTTCATCCAATCATTGGAGAATATGCCTTGCAAGACCACAGCTCATCATGGGGTGTATTTGACCTACCTATATAAGGAATATGATACACTTTTTGAAAGGGTCTCTAAAGTCTCTAGAGTCTCTTGTCACACATTGAAAATCATCTTGGAGGCTATTCTTGGAGAGGAGGAAAGGAGGGAAGCTAGAGCACCATTGGAGGAGATCTTCACCAACAAGGATCAGCCATGGAGTTAGCCCTTGAGGGTTGGATCATCACTACCATGAGTGGCTAGACATCCTCTTGGGGCTAGAGTTAGCCCCAAACATGCTTTCTATACTCTAATCTTGTGTATTATTGAGGGATTAGTGTTGTATGATACATCTTGATATTCATGTATATATAAATCTTAATTATTTCATGGTTTGTATGGTTTAATGCTTCCAATTGACTATTCTATTCTATCCATATGTCTATGTATGCTAGAGTAGGATATTCATGTGCTTATCTCTAGATTTAGTGTTTTTGATGCATGTCTATGTGTATTGATGCTATAGATCTAGAGATTATCAATATGATATGCTTAATGGAATGCTCTTGTTATGTCTTTTGATGGTTCATACTTATTTCTCAATGGATTGTACCTCTCCCTTAGTTTATTTTCATGCTAGTAGTGTAGTTGTAGTGTAATGTTAGATGGGAGAGACAATTCATGCATGTTCTTTGATGTTCCATGCTTTTGAATGCAAGAAGCATATGCTCTAATATTGTGGTGTAATGGAATTTTGAGCTTAATGAAGGATTAATGACTAGTTATGATATGTTGTATCTTTCACATGTGTTTAGACAATTTATTCCTCTCCCAATAGATATTTTGTACCTCTCACATGATGTTTAGATAATGCATGTTTAACTAAGTCATCCTTATGGATTGCTTGGACTATGAGCTTAATGAAAGGTTCAATAACTTGAATTGTTATTTTGTTATCTTCACATGATGTTTAGACAATATATTCCTCTACCAATAGATGTATTGTGGCCTCACACATGTTGATTGAGATAATTTGCACTTGTTGAGTCACCCTTACCAATTGAATGTCTTTTACACACACAACATTGTTGCAACACTTTCATTTCCCTCATTAGTCACTTGATTATGGTTTGGAATAGTATTGTTTGGTGGTGATCTCTACACCCCAAGACCTCTCTCTCTCTCTTGTTTACTTCATATTATTTTATTTAGTTGAATTCAATTTAGCTTAATCAACCAACCCAATTCTCTTTTGCAATCATTTGGTACGCTAGAGTCGAAGTTGAAATTCCAACACGTATAATCCCTTGGGACGATCCCTACTCACTCTTGCTACGTTAGTAGTGGTCATTGGAGCTTAAAAGCTAAATTTGGAGTTAATGTGCTAAATGACCATTGTGAGTAATTCTTGGCACTCTTGTATTTTAATTGTTTCATTTCTTTGCATGCTTGTGATAGCCCTTGTTGAGGCTCATTTTATTGCTAAATTTTTGTCCAAGCATAGGCCCTTGTTGAGGCCAATTTTTTCTTGCATTTGGGTTTTAATTGTGAATGGAGGAATTGTTTGATCCAAGTTTGGGGGGGAACTACATCCCTTCACCTTATGCTCCTCCATCACATTTTAATCCTTATGAGATTGAGTCTAATTAATTTCATGCATCATCTTATTATGGACTTGATCACTCATTTAATCCTTCTTATGATTATTGCCCTCCACCACCATTTTATGATTAATCAATTCCACCACCTTCTAAGTACTCACCCGGATTTGAAGAAAAAGTGTTAGCTTTACTTGATGTGCATATTTCACACACTTCACTTATTAATTCTCATTCTCAAGCTTTAGCCAACTTAGAAGCTCAAGTTGAGCAAATTGCAAATACTCTTTCTCATTAAGAGGAGGAGGAAGAGGCAAATGAAAAAATGGCAAGAACTTCAATGTATATAGATGAGGATGATGAGAGTGAGGAGAATGAAATAAGTGAGCTAATGCCTAGCACTCTATCTTGTATAGAGGAGGAAGTGGCAAGTGAGTTAGTGGCTAATCCAATAGAATATAATATGATTAATGAGGACTTTCCTTATTTTGATTATGATTTTATCTCGGACATGGCTATTCTAGAGAGTGAGGAGATGTTGACCACACTTGAGGTAGGAGAGAATGAGGAGGAACTTGTTGAAGAGGGTCTTCTTTCTATTATCTCTAATGACCCTCTTGAGGAGTGTCTTTTGGAAATGTATAAAAATTGTGGTTTTGACTTTAAAAGCTCTACAAATGAAATAAACTCTCTAATGGACTCCTTAGCTTACTTGGAAGGTGAGGAAATGGTAATTTATGAGGAGGAGAAGAGGGATGAAGAGAGGGTGTTTCTTATTAATCCAAATGAGTCTTTGAAAGACAATGCCTTACCAATTATCAATATGGATGATCATTTGAATGTGTTTCAAGAACACAACAAAGAGGCAAGCCTAACCATTTCAAGACCGTGGATGAAAGGAACAATATCATCTCTTTTATTTCTTTTCAAGTCATTATTTTGGAGGATGATTTTATTGTCATAAGTGGGACATTAAATGAGAAAAGTGAAAAGAGGGTCAATAAGGATGTTTCATATCCAGTTTTTGATTCGTTTGATTAGTGAGTTGACCTAACGTCTTGCTAGAGACGTTAAACACTAGTATTCGTAGAGTTTCACAACTCTATTCCTCCCTCATTTCTTTTTATTTTTCATTCTTGTGTACATTCTTCCATCTATTTTTCAAATTTTCATTCTTGTTACCATCATTGGGGTTTAGCATAGGATTTTCTGCACTTTCAGTTCAAAATTAGGCATTTGGCGCCAGTTCGATCGATCACAAGATCACCTTCGATCGATCGAATTGTTCTTCGATCGATCCAACTATGGATTCGATCGATCGAACTACCTTTCGATCGATCCAACATGTGGTTCGATCGATTATGAGTCCCAACACTTAGAAAAATTTTGGACCTGCATCCAAATTCCAAAATGCATGCTCTCGGGATCTCCAAAATTTTACATGTTTAATCGATCGAATTTCATCTCGGATCGATCACAGCTATGTTCGATCGATCGAACTTCATCTTCGATCGATCACAGCTTTGTCCCTTTGACCCTATGACTTTTTGACTTTTTCCTATTTCTATTTTTATTTTATTTTATTTTTTTTATTTTCTTTTATTTTATTTAGTTACTTCTATCTTGGTATTAAAAATATATATATATATATATATATATATATAAAATAATAATAATATTTCTTTTCTTTTATTTTATTTCCAAAAATTCAAAAATATTTTGTTTAACTTTAATTTTTAATACTTCTAACTTATAAAAAAAAAAAAAAAAAAAAAAAATTTTGCGTTCCTTATTTTCTTACATTTTTATTTACTTGCCTTTTTATTTTTATTTGTATACATATTTGTTTTATCTAAAAAAATAAAAAATAAAAAAATGAAACAATTTTTCAAAGAAACATTCCGTCTTACTAGAGACGTTAAACTTAGCACCCATTTTGCATATTTCTTACATTTTTCATTTTTCTTTGCATGTTTTCACATATATATTAAAAAAAAAAAATGAAAAACAAAAAGTAAGAAAATTTTGTATATACTTGCATTGTACATATTCTTTCCATTTGTTTTACATTGTACATATTCCTTTTTCATTTCTTGCATTGTACATATTCTTTCATTGCATTTTGCCTTATTTATTTTTCTTTTTATATTTTGTTCATGCATTTTATTCTTTGTTTTTCTTGCATTTTGTATATACTTGCTTTCATTAAATGAAAAATATAAAAAGATTCATCATTGTGCCCTTATGTGTAGTCATGCATACTTTATGCTTTAGTTAGGACTTGATCTTATATCTCTCTTGCATCATGTGTTACATTGCCTTAGAATGCTTGATTTGATTATTCTTATCCCATTTGATATTTGATGTGAGTTTGCTAGCGTGGTTATTCAAGTAGGTTGTTGATTCCAAGTTTGGGGGAGACGTCTTTCGAATTGGATCATGACCGGGCTTCATGTCTACACCACCACGGTATAATCTTTCCACTTTTTTTTTTTTTTTTTTTTTTTTTTTTTTTTTTTTTTTTTTTTCCGTTGTTCTCATTGCACATTGAGGACAATGTGCAGTTTAAGTTTGGGGGTAAGGTGTCTTGTTGTATTCTACTTAAGATTTGAGCTTTAAATGCATGATTGAGATTTGAGATTGATGTTAGCTATGATTTTGATCTTTTGAGGAATATATTGCTTAAAATTTAAAAATTGCTTGACTTGAGAGTCCAATACTCCTTGTATGCCTTGAGGATGCCATTTAGGAGTAAATTTTTCAAAAGATTGATATCTTGCTTGCATTTGTGGTCCACATCATCCTGAATTTGAGATTGTTTTGAGATTCATTCTAGGATTCTACACTAGCACCGGTGCACACTAGCATTCATTTGTGGGGTACATGCTTTGTTGATTATTGAATTGGTTATATCCCAATTGAGCTAGTAGTGCATTGAAAGTTTTCATTCTTGATAAAGGTGGATAACAACCCCTTTTCATTGAGTAGCCGGGATTCTTGCCTCATTAAGCAGTGAACTTCTCGCGCCGAAAGGTGGAGGGCCCAAACTTTAGGTTAATAATTAAAAAAAAAAAAAAAAAAAAGAAAAAAAGAAAAAGGTTGCAAAAGCAATAAAAGTGAGGACTTCTCCCAAAAGGTGAGAAGTGAGAAATGATTAGATGGTTGTTGTCTTGATTTGTAGCCTAGTTGATTTGAGTTTGTAAGTCCGTAGGGGTGTCTTAACACCTAATGCCCTAAAGACATCTGGTTTGGGAGTCATTGACCTAACGCTCACTACATGAATCTTCTAGAAAGCTTAAGAGATCAACACATTGCACAATACTTCCATCTTTGATCCTCAATAAAAAAAAAAAAGTAAAAAAAAAGAAAAAGAAAAAAGAAGAAGAAAATGAGTGAAAAGAATAAGCGCACCTAGAACAATAAAGCTTTAATAAAAGGTCCACTCTCTTATCTTGATGATCGGTACTAGATTTGTGTGCTAGTTTGAGGGTAAGGATGTGATTACTTCTCTAGTTGGCTAAGATAGCAACACACTTGATGCCGGACCTCTCACATGGATTCTAGACTTGTTTCGATTTTCATGATCATTTTCTTGATGTGTGGAGGACCATGCTTGCTTGTTTGATGTTGAGATTTTGGGAGATTGCTTGGAAATGGTTGAAAAATTGCATACTTGAGGTAGTTTTCTCCCAATGCTTGTTTGTAATATTGGTGCCTCTTTTGAAAGAATGAGCTTAATGTTTGTGGGTATCATTTCTGGAAACTCTCATGAGACTTTACTCGTCCACTAGGGGTAACCTAGGGGTTTAAAAGGCTTGTTGCATATGCTAAATGCAATCGTGTTCCCTACGAAAATGGTGTTATCATTTTACTTGCTTTCCAGTTTATACTTGTATAGTTGTTTATTTCATTCCTTTACTTCTTAGTTCATTGCTAGGGACTAGCAATATTTAAGTTTGGGGGTGTGATGAGCACTGAAAAGTGCGCATTTAAACCCGTTCAGCTTAAGCATTCTAGTACCTTTATCTATCTTACTTTGCTGTTTTAGACTTATTACGTGTTATTTATATTTTTATGCACTAATCCCAAAATTGAGCTAACTCAGCCAAATAAGAGCTTAATTGAAGCAATCCTGAGATAAACCAAAGGAGGGAGCAAAGTGGAGAAAGAAAGGAGCAAAAAGGAATCAAGTCGTGCAGCTGAAAAGTTCGATCGATCCAATTTAGAGTTCGATCGATCGAACATCTATGATCGATCACAGTACTTCTCGATAGATCCAACCTTGGCCTTTGCTGAAATTCCAAGTTAGATCGATCGAACATCATCTATGATCGATCGAACCCTATTTTGTCCTATTCTAATGATTGATCTTATCCACAGCTGTACGCCTACCAACCACTTTTGTCTTTTTCCCCATAAATATCTTGAAAATATCCCAGCCTTGTTATTATCCGGAGGAGTCAGACCACTTCAATCGATCCAAGATGCAGTTCGATCGATCGAACCCATTTTCGATCGATCCAAGTTAAGGTTCGATCGATCGAACTTCTTCCAGCGAGAAAAAGTTAAAGTCCAACTCATTTATTCCATCCTTCATCCAATCATTGGAGAATATGCCTTGCAAGACCACAGCTCATCATGGGGTGTATTTGACCTACCTATATAAGGAATATGATACACTTTTTGAAAGGGTCTCTAAAGTCTCTAGAGTCTCTTGTCACACATTGAAA
Organism: Cornus florida; assembly: GCF_030987335.1. Taxonomy (NCBI): domain Eukaryota; kingdom Viridiplantae; phylum Streptophyta; class Magnoliopsida; order Cornales; family Cornaceae; genus Cornus; species Cornus florida. The sequence goes on along the minus strand of NW_026775577.1, from coordinate 47,839,680 downwards.
ATCATCTTGGAGGCTATTCTTAGAGAGGAGGAAATGAGGGAAGCTAGAGCACCATTGGAGGAGATCTTCACCAACAAGGATCAGCCATGGAGTTAGCCCTTGAGGGTTGGATCATCACTACCATGAGTGGCTAGACATCCTCTTGGGGCTAGAGTTAGCCCCAAACATGCTTTCTATACTCTAATCTTGTGTATTATTGAGGGATTAGTGTTGTATGATACATCTTGATATTCATGTATATATAAATCTTGATTATTTCATGGTTTGTATGGTTTAATGCTTCCAATTGACTATTCTATTCTATCCATATGTCTATGTATGCTAGAGTAGGATATTCATGTGCTTATCTCTAGATTTAGTGTTTTTGATGCATGTCTATGTGTATTGATGCTATAGATCTAGAGATTATGAAGATGATATGCTTAATGGAATGCTCTTGTTATGTCTTTTGATGGTTCATACTTATTCCTCAATGGATTGTACCTCTCCCTTAGTTTATTTTCATGCTAGTAGTGTAGTTGTAGTGTAATGTTAGATGGGAGAGACAATTCATGCATGTTCTTTGATGTTCCATGCTTTTGAATGCAAGAAGCATATGCTCTAATATTGTGGTGTAATGGAATTTTGAGCTTAATGAAGGATTAATGACTAGTTATGATATGTTGTATCTTTCACATGTGTTTAGACAATTTATTCCTCTCCCAATAGATATTTTGTACCTCTCACATGATGTTTAGATAATGCATGTTTAACTAAGTCATCCTTATGGATTGCTTGGACTATGAGCTTAATGAAAGGTTCAATAACTTGAATTGTTATTTTGTTATCTTCACATGATGTTTAGATAATATATTCCTCTACCAATAGATGTATTGTGGCCTCACACATGTTGATTGAGATAATTTGCACTTGTTGAGTCACCCTTACCAATTGAATGTCTTTTACACACACAACATTGTTGCAACACATTCATTTCCCTCATTAGTCACTTGATTATGGTTTGGAATAGTATTGTTTGGTGGTGATCTCTACACCCCAAGACCTTTCCTTCTCATCTCTTAAATCCCTATCTCTACTTAGTTTTATTTTTATTACATTTTAATTAATTCTTTTTTAGAAGTAATCAACCAACCAAACTCTCTTTTGCAATCATTTGGTACGCTAGAGTCGAAGTCGAAATTCCAACACGTATAATCCCTTGGGACGATCCCTACTCACTCTTGCTACATTAGTAGTGGTGTTGGTAGTGGTTTTTATAAATTTAAATTTGACATAAAAAGGCTTTTCTTGAACCACACATTCACTACATTCAGTTTGGCGTATTGGAACGGCCGTCGTCATTGGATAAAGGATAACTTTCAATTAGTTAGAAATTTAACTTTTTCGCACTGGAGGAAGTTCGATCGATCGAACCTTGGACTTAGATCGATTGACCATGGCTGAGATCTATCGAACTTAAGTTGGATTGATCCTCAATGGTGGCGCTTTTTGGATAAAGACAAATCTGAGATATTTTTGGGAAAAGGACAAAAGTGGTTGGTAGGGTGGTACAACTAGATAAGATCAATCATTTGGATAAGGACAAGGTAGTTCGATCGATCGAAGAATGATGTTGGATCGATCGAACTTTTGGGATCTCTGAAAATATCATCATGGCTTTGATCCATCTTGAAGTGCTGAGATCGATCATGTTGGATCGATCGAACTTTGATTAGAGATCGATCGAAGATGTTGATTTCCACCTTTTTCTTTCTTTTGCTTCTACTTGGCTCCTTTCTTTGATTCATCCCAAAATTGCTTCATTTCTGCTCTTATTTAGCTGAGTTAGCTTATTTTCGGGATAAGTGCCTGAAAATGGAAATAATATGAAATCAATCTAAAACGGTAAAGTAAGATAGATAAAAGTACTTGATGAGCGTTGAAAAGTGCGTATTTAAACCCCTTAAGCTTAAGCATTCTAGTACCTTTATCTTCTTACTTTACCGTTTTAGATTGATTTCATATTATTTCCATTTTCAGGCACTTATCCCGAAAATAAGTTAACTCAGCCAAATAAGAGCTTAATTGAAGCAATTTTGGGATTAAACAAAGAAAGGAGCAAAGTGGAGAAAGAGGAAAGCAAACGAAGCCAAATGTGACAAGCAGCAAAGTTCGATCGATCCAAGTTCAAGATTCGATCGATTGAACAATGATCGATCTCAGCACTTCAAGATAGATCCAAGCCTTGGCCCAAAAAGCATAAAGTCCAAAAGTTCGATCGATCCAACACCACCCTTCGATCGATCGAACACTGTTGTCCTTATTCAAATGATTGATCCTATCCACAGCTGTACCACCTACTAACCACTTTTGTCCTTTTCCCATAAATATCTCCTAAAAATATCTCGGATTTGTCTTTTTCCAAACAGCTCAGCCAATTGGATCGATCCAACCTAAGTTTAATAGATCTCAGCCAGTTCGATCAATCCAAGTTCAAGGTTCGATCGATCGAGCTTCCTCTAGTGTGAAAAAGTTAAAATTACACCTCATTGAAAGTTATCCTTTATCCAATCATTAGGGAATATTGTGTGCACGACCCTAGCTCATTTTGGGTGTCATTTTGACCTACCTATATAAGGATAAGGATTACTTGTTACAAAGGGAGCCAACATTATTTTCATATCATTTCTTGGAGAGCAAGCTTAGAGGAGGAGGAGGCTAGAGACACCATTGGAGTTCTTCATCAACAAGGATCAGATTTAACCATGGAGTTAACCCTTGAGGGTTGGAGCATCATCACCATGAGTGGCTAGACATCCTCTTGGGGCTAGAGTTAGCCCCAAGCATGCTTTCTATATCTTAATCTTATGTATTATTGAGGGATTAGTGTTGTAATTGATGTTTTGACACTTTGATTTATATAGATCTTGTTTATTCAATGATTTATGTGGTTTAATGCTTCCAATTGATCATTTTATTCTATCCATATGTCTATGTATGCTAGAATAGATGTTCATGTGCTTGTCTCTAGATTTTGTGTTATTGATGCATGTCTATATGTATTGATGCTATAGATTTGGAGATTGTCAAAACATAGTGCTTAAAGGAATGCTCTTGTGATTCTCTTGATGGTTCATGCTTATGCCTTGATGGATTGTGCCTCTCACCAAGTTTATTTTCATGCTAGTAGAGTAGATGTAGTGTAGTTGTAGTGTAGTGTTAAATGGGAGGACAATCTATACTTGTTGTTTGATGAACCAAGCTTTTGAATGCAATTAGCATATGTCTCTATCCTTGTGTTGTATTTGGATTATGAGCTTAATGAAAGGATTAAGACTTATTTTGATTTATTGTGCCTTTCACATGTTGTTTAGACAATATATGCTTTATTGCTTAGATATATTGTGCCTTTCACATGATATTTAGACAATACATGCTTAACTAGTCATCCTTGCTTGTTGAATCAACCAAACACACACACACCAATATTGCAACACACCATTTGCCCTCATTAATCACTTGTCAATGATATAGAAATGTATTACTTGGTGGTGATCTCTAAACCCCAAGATCTCTCTCTCTCTCTTACTTACTCTTAATTGTATTCTTTTGCTGTCACTTAGTTTAATTTAGTTGCTCTTTAATCAACCAACCAACTAATTGTTTGATCACTCGACCTACTAGTCCTAATAACAATTTCACGACATTACTCGATCCTCATAATCCTTTGGGACAATCCTTACTCACCCTAGCTATATTTTTAGTGAAAGGTAGTAGTGGCTTCTATAAATGTAAAACTCTTGGCCCTCGCCTTAATGCACACTTATCAAGCTTGACGGTGGTGCGGCATGAAAAACACCCCGTACCAGTTTTTGGCGCCACTGCCAGGGATTGATTGATTGGATTAGGCAACGTCGGATTTGTGGAATTGATTAGGATTAGTACTCTTTTGATCGTGTCTTTACTTTATTTCTATTTTTCTTTTTGGTTACTTATTGTGTTGTTATTACTTAACAAGGTGCATTGTTGGAGAGGAAGCAAACAAAGGAGCAATCAAGCATTCAAGCAAGCAAAGAAAGTAAAAAGCTAAAAATTCTAAAAACTTGCTAAGCTAAGCTTTAAATTTGGAGTTGAAGTGCTAAAGGACCTTTGTGAGACTTTCTTTACTCAATCTCTTAGTTAAATCGTCGGCCCGCGTGGAGGCTTATTTTTAATTGTCTTGCATCATTTTTGTTAAAGCATGGGAGTATGAATTAAATGTTTATGGAAGAAGTCTAATTGTATTGTTGTGAAGGCATAGTGTTTGTCATTCTTTGTGTTTGTTGTGTTTTGCATTGTGCATGCATGGACGTCGTTCATTGAGACCAACTCTTGTCTCTCTTGATTTGCATCTTGAATCTATCGTTAGAAATCCTAGGGGAAGAGGAAGTTCAAATAGAGCCAATCTATCAATGGATGACCATAATGATAATCATGTTGAGGACATTGGTCACATAGACCAACAAGGTATCCTTCATCCCAATGTGCACAATGAGAACATACAAGTACCATTAGGCATGCCTAGGCCATTCATTCACCAACCACCACAACAATAAGGCCAAGTTCCATATGGAATGCCAAGGCCAATGTATGCTCCACATCCTCCCATCAACAATAAAGGAATTCAAAACCAATGTGTTCATGTTCCACCTCAAGTAGCTAATCCACCTCTTGCTTTAAGAGACCATTATGTGCCTAATGAGTATAATGCACCTACATGTATCCAATTGCCTCCATTTAGAGCACATCATTATGAAATTAAGCCACAAACCATTCAAATGCTTCCTAACTATCATGGACTTCCAAGTGAAGAACCTTACAAGCATTTGGATGAGTTTCTTGAAGTATGTTCCACCGTAAAATATACGGATATGCCGGAAGAGGTTTTAAGACTTAAACTTTTTCCATTCACCTTAAAAGACAAGGCAAAGTATTGGTTTAACAATCTTAGGCCTTTTCAATCACTTCTTGGGCAGAAATGCAACAAGAGTTATTGAAGAAGTACTATCCGGTTTCTAAGACCAATGCCATGAGGACCTCAATTCGAGAATTTTCACATGGGGATGGAGAAACGTTTCATGAGGCATGGGAACGCTTCAATGAATTGCTTAGGAAGTGTCCACATCATGACATGCCCAAATGGCAATTAGTTCAATACTTCTTTAAGAGCTTATCGGACCACTATAAGGGTATGGTTGATGCTTCCATGGGTGGCTCATACATTGATAGGCATGAGGATGACGTTTGGCGTCTCTATGAGAGCATGAGTGAAAATTCTTTGCATAGAACACTATCATCCAAGAATGGTAGAAATTCACAAGGTAGGAAGAGTGTTGGCTTACATCAAGTCGACCATTCAAATGAAATAGCCGCCGAAATGAAGTCTTTATCTCAAAGGTTTGATCAATTTTTGATTAATCAAAACTCGGCGAACCAAGTATCTTCCTTTCCTAACCATTCTCATCGTGCATCAAATGAAACATGTATGACTTGTTCTAGTGTTCTTCATTCTACTTCTCATTGTCCTCACGGACAAGTGCAAAGTAAACCTAATGAACAAGTCAATGCGGCTTTTGTGAACCAAGGGAACAATCCTTATGGCACTCATTATAATCCAAGTTGGAGGAATCATCCGAATTTCTCTTGGAAAAACCAAGGAGAGGGCTCAAACCCTTCCCAAGGCAGTTTTCAAGGGAAGTATATTCCACCTCCACTTCAAAACCAAGGATCCCAAGGTTATAGACCTTATCAATCACAAGGGAATCAATTTGCTAATTCTCATTCTCCCAACCAATCTTATTCCCAAGGTAATACTAGAAGTCCCACCTTTGAAGAGAAAGTTTTGAATGCTTTGGGCACTTTAGAGGCTAACACTCAGTTGCTTCATTCTCACTCTCAATTTATTGTGAAGCTAGAAACCCAAGTAGGGAAAATAGCAAGCACTCTCAATGTAAGAGAGAAGGGAAATATGCCTATAAATGCCCCACCTAAGCAACAATGTGTTGTGGAAACCTATTCCTCATCGGAAGGCCACACCATTGAACATGTTAATGCGGTGACTACCTTGCGGAGTGGTAGGATTGTGGATAACCAAGTTGGAATGTCCAATGAAGAGAGTGAACAGTTGCAACCTCAAGTTGTCACCCGTCCCGTTTCACATCTCAGTGCTCCTTCATTGCATATATATGACCTTGTAAATAAGAAAGTCTTGAAGGATGTGTTTGAAAAAGAAGTTTTGAAAAATGATGTTGAAAAGGTTTTGTTGAAAAATGATTTGAAAACTTCTTATGTTGAAGAAAGTTCAAAAGAGAATTTTGAAAAAATGTTTGAACCAAAGGTTCTATTTCCGGATGCCTTAAAATGATCCATTTCAAAAGACAAGCAAAAGGCAAAAACCAATGAAATCATGAAAATGTTTAGGCAAATAAAAGTTAATCTTCCACTATTGGATGCAATCAAGCAAATTCCGGCTTATGCCAAATTCTTGAAGGACTTGTGCACCCAAAAGCGGAAGAACAAGAGCCAAGCACCAAGAAAAGTGGTTTTGACCGAGCAAGTAAGCTCAATTTTGCAACATAACACTCTTCCAAAGTTTAAGGACCCCGGTTCACCCACTATATCATCATTATTAGTGATCATATCATTAATGTAACGACCCGGTCATTTGCCTTCCTTTCCTTTTTCCTGAAATTTTACAAATGAATTTTTTTCGTTTAATTTTCCTTTCTGAGCTCTGTTTCGTGTCACTTAGTGTTATCTTGAGTGCTTGAAATTGGTTTCTGATACTCTTTCATGTGAATTGACAACTTCCTTTGAGAACCGAGTCATTTTCGCATTTTTCGTTTTTAGACACTATGCGCTATTTCGTCTTTTCCCTATTCTATCATTTTCCCTATTTCGACTTATCTCCGTTTGTCAGTTTTTGGCACAACCTCACTTCTCATGCTCGGAGTTGGTTTTTGACTTCACGTGCCTTCATCTTGAGTGGTTTCCACGAAATACGTATCTTTACTTTTGCAAGAAAGTACACTGGTTGCTCCCGGTGTCCATAGGGGCATGGATGCAAAGTTGTTTGAAATTATTTTCTTTTCTTGGGATGTTTTTCGTAAATATCTTTTGAAGATATTTTATTTTAGGGGTTTTTAAGAAAATATTTTTGGAAGATATTTTCATTCTGGGCCATAAGTGCAGTTTTCACTTTTTGGAGGGGCCATTGTGCAATTAATGAAAGTTATTGCAAAATGTCTTATTTTGATCCTGGATCCTCGTACGGGATTCATTTTCACATTTCGTCGAGTTGTGTACTCTTGGAATTTCCTCCTAGTCGATGTTATCCAGTTTCAGGGTTTTTGGCCCTAGTTTTCGCCAAACTTGTTTTGGGCATAACTTTCTGTTCGGGACTCGGTTTTCGATGCTGTTTCTTCCATTATTCATATTTTATCATTTTGAATCTTTTTTGTTCACAAAGTTTTGCCATTTGAGCTCGTCTGCTCAAATTTTACTTTTTCAGACCCGGCGGGGTCCGTTCGGGGCACTTTTTGAGATTTCTATAAAAGGGGGGTGAGATATTATTTTTCATCTTCTCCCCTTTTCATGCACGACCTGGAGGTCCCATGGCTGCCCAAGGGGTGTGATGAGCACTGAAAAGTGCGCATTTAAACCCGTTAAGCTTAAACATTCTAGTACCTTTATCTATCTTACTTTGCCGTTTTAGACTTATTACGTGTTATTTATATTTTCAGGCACTAATCCCAAAATTGAGCTAACTCAGCCAAATAAGAGCTTAATTGAAGCAATCCTGAGATAAACCAAAGGAGGGAGCAAAGTGGAGAAAGAAAGGAGCAAAAAGGAATCAAGTTGTGCAGCTGAAAAGTTCGATCGATCCAACTTAGAGTTCGATCGATCGAACATCTATGATCGATCACAGTACTTCTTGATAGATCCAACCTTGGCCTTTGCTGAAATTCCAAGTTCGATCGATCGAACATCACTTTCGATTGATCGAACCCTATTTTGTCCTATTCAAATGATTGATCTTATCCACAGCTGTACGCCTACCAACCACTTTTGTCTTTTTCCCCATGAATATCTTGAAAATATCCCAGCCTTGTCATTATCCGGAGGAGTCAGACCACTTCGATCGATCCAAGATGCAGTTCGATCGATCGAACCCATTTTCGATCGATCCAAGTTAAGGTTCGATCGATCGAACTTCCTCCAGTGAGAAAAAGTTAAAGTCCAGCTCATTTATTCCGTCCTTCATCCAATCATTGGAGAATATGCCTTGCACGACCACAGCTCATCATAGGGTGTATTTGACCTACCTATATAAGGAATATGATACACTTTTTGAGAGAGTCTCTTGTCACACATTGAAAATCATCTTAGAGGCTATTCTTGGAGAGGAGGAAGGAGGGAAGCTAGAGCACCATTGGAGGAGATCTTCACCAACAAGGAGCAGCCATGGAGTTAGCCTTTGAGGGTTGGATCATCACTACCATGAGTGGCTAGACATCCTCTTGGGGCTAGAGTTAGCCCCAAGTATGCTTTCTATACTCTAATATTGTATATTATTGAGGGATTAGTGTTGTATGATACATCTTGATATTCATGTATATATAAATCTTGATTATTTCATGGTTTGTATGGTCTAATGCTTCCAATTGACTATTCTATTCTATCCATATGTCTATGTATGCTAGAGTAGGATATTCATGTGCTTATCTCTAGATTTAGTGTTTTTGATGCATGTCTATGTGTATTGATGCTATAGATCTAGAGATTATCAAGATGATATGCTTAATAAATGCTATTTTGGTTCATTTGATGGTTTATGCCTATTCTTGATGGTTTGTGCCTCTCCCCTAGTCTAGATAGTTTTATTTTCATGCTAGTAGTGTAGATTTAGTGTAGTGGTAGTGTAATGTTAGATGGGAGGACAATCTACTCTTGATGTTTGATGTTCCATGCTTGTGAGTCCAAATGGCATATTCCTCTAATATTGTGTTGTATGTGGATTGTGAGCTTAATGAAGGATTAATGACTTGTTTTGATCTATTGTGCTATCCCCATGTTGTCTAGACAATATATGCTCTATTGTTTAGATATATTGTGCTCTTCACATGATGTTTAGACAATACTTGCTTGGTTTGTCATCCTTGCCAATTGAATCAACCTAATGCACACACACCCTTATCATATTGCAACACATCCATTACCCTCAATTGATCACTTGTTAGTGGTATAAAAAAGTATTGCTTGGTGGTGATCTCTACACCCCAAGACCTCTCTCTCTCTTGTTTACTTCGTATTATTTTATTTAGTTGAATTCAATTTTGCTTAATCAACCAACCAATCAATTGTGTGATCACTCGACCTACTAACCCTAATTACCATAGTTTCACAATTCGATACACCATTTAATCCCTTGGGACGATCCCTACTCGCCTTATCTATATTTTATATAGAGAAAGGTAGTAGTGGCTTTCTATAAATGTAAAACTTGGCCACCTCCTAAATTCACAACTCTTCAAGCTTTGTTGGTTGTGGCGACTCCATCAAGGAAACCAACAACAAGTTTTTGGCGCTATTGCCGGGGATTTTAAATTGGCAACGTCGAATTGTGAAATTCAATTAGGATTAGTACTCTTTTGATCATGTCTTTACTTTCTTTTTATTTTCTGTTTTTGATTGCTTATTGAATTTGTTCTCCATTGACTAGGTGCATTGAGCAAGGAGCTAGCAAAGTAATTCCAAGCTAAGGAGCAAAGTAAAGCAAAGGAAAAATGCTTAAAATGAAAAATTGTTAAGTAAAATTGCTAAGCTAAGCTTTTAATTTTGGAGTTGAAGTGCTAAAGGACTATTGTGAGACCTTCTTACTCAATCTCCTTAGTTAAACCGGGGACCCACGTGGAGGCATTGCATAGCATCATTAGATAAATCGGGGGCCCACGTGTAGGCATTTATTTGACATACATTGCATTTGAAAATTGTGGTTGTGAAGTTTAATTGCATTGTTGAGAAAGTTGCTTATTCGTGTTGCATTGTGCATGCATAGTCGTCGTTCATTGAGACCTACTCTTGTCCCTCTTGATTTGCATTTAGAATCCACTATTAGGAATCCAAGGGGAAAAGGAAGTTCACATAGAACCAATCTACTAATGGACGCTCTCAATGATGATCATGTTAAAGACCTTGGTCACATAGACCAACAAGGCATCCTTCATCCTAATGTGCAAAATGATAATATACAAGTTCCATTAGGCATGCCTAGGCCATACATTCATCAACCTCCTCAACAACAAGGCCAAATTCCAATGGGAATTCCAAGGCCAATGTATGCACCACAACCCCCCATCATTAATCAAGCTCAATATAACCAAGGTTTCCATGTTGCACCTCAAGTTGATAATCCACCACTCGCATTGAGAGATCACTATGTGCCTAATGAGTATAATGCACCCACATGCATTCAATTGCCACTATTTAGAGCACACCATTATGAGATTAAAGCATAAACTATCCAAATGCTACCTAACTTTCATGGACTTCCTAGTGAAGAACCTTACAAGCATTTGGATGAGTTTCTTGAAGTTTGTTCTACCGTTCGATAAACGGACATGCCGGAAGAAATTTTAAGGCTGAAACTTTTTCCATTCACCCTTAAAGATAAGGTGAAGTATTGGTTTAACAACCTTAGGCCTTTTTCTATAACTTCTTGGGCAGAAATGCAACAAGAATTTTTGAAAAAGTACTATCCGGTTTCGAAGACCAATGCTATGAGAACCGCCATTAGAGAATTCACACATGGGGAAGGAGAAACTTTCCACGAGGCATGGGAACGCTTAAATGAATTGCTTAGGAAGTGTCCTCACCATGACATGCCTAAATGGCAATTGGTCCAATTCTTCTTTGAAAGCTTATCGGACAATTATAAAGGCATGGTTGATGCTTCAATGGGAGGTTCTTATATAGACCGGCAAGAGGAAGACGTGTGGCGTCTTTATAAGAGCATGAGTGAAAACTTTTTGCATAGAACATTGTCTTCTAGGAATGGTAGAAATTCTCAAGGTAGGAAAAGTGTTGGCTTGCATCAAGTTGACCACTCAAATGATATAACCACCGAGATGAAGTCTTTATCTCAAAAGTTTGATCAATTGATCAATCAAAACTTGGCGAATCAAGTGTCTTCCTTTTCTAACCATTCTCCTAGAGCTCAAAATGAATCATGTATGACTTGTTCTGGTGTTCTTCATTTTACTTTTAATTGTCCTCATGGACAAATTCAAAATGAACCCATTGAGCAAGTTAATGCAACATTTGTGAACCAAGGGAACAATCCTTATGGTAACCATTACAATCCCGGTTGGAGGAATCATCCTAATTTTTCTTGGAAAAACCAAGGGGAGGGCTCAAACTCTTCCCAAGGCGGTTTTCAAGGGAAATACATTCCACCTCCACTTCAAAACCAAGGATCCCAAGGTTCAAGACCATATAACTCACAAGGAAATTAATTTGTTAATTCTCATTTTCCTAACCAATCATATTCTCAAGGAAATTCTAGAGGTTCCGCTTTTGAGGAAAATGTTTTAAATGTTTGGGCACTCTAGAAGCAAATACTCAATTTTTGCATTCTCATTCTCAATCAATTGCCAAGCTAGAAACCCAAGTAGGGCAAATAGCTGAAACACTTAATGCTAGAGAGAAGGGAAAGATGCACATGAATGCCCCAATCAAACAACAATGTGTTGTAGAAACCAAATCCTCATTGGAAGGGTATAATGTTGAGCATGTCAATGCGGTAACAACCTTAAGAAGTGGTAGGGTAGTAGACAATCAAGTTAGAATGCCTAATGAAGAGAGTGAACCGGTACAACCTCAAGTTGTCACCCGTCCCGTTCCACACACTATTCCTCCTTCATTGCATGTGCATGATCTTGAGAATGAGAAGCCCTCAAATTGTGAGTTGAAAGATGATTTCCAAAGAGATTCATTGAAAACAGTGTTGAAAAATGTGTTTGAGAAAAGTTCTTTGAAAAATGTTATTCATGATTCTTCTTTGAAAAGTGATTTGAAATCCAATGAATTGAACAAGTCCAATGCTGAGAATTCTTTGAAAGAAAATGCTGAAAGAGTTTTTGAAAAAGCTCCATTTTCGGACGCCTTGAAAGGGTCCATTTCAAAAGAAAGGCAAAAGACCAAGAACAATGAGATAATGGATATGTTTAGGCAAGTCAAAGTCAATCTTCCACTTTTGGATGCAATTAAGCAAATTCCGGCTTATGCCAAATTCTTGAAGGACTTATGCACCCAAAAGCGGAAGAACAAGAGCCAAACATCAAAGAAAGTGGTCTTAACCGAACAAGTGAGTTCCATTCTACAACACAACACTTTGCCAAATTTTAAGGACCCCGGTGCACCTACAACATCTTGTATCATTGGTGAACATGTCATCAACCGGGCACTTCTTGACTTAAGGGCTAGTGTTAACCTTCTTCCCTATTCAGTTTATGTCAAATTGGGCCTAAGTGAATTGAAACCGACGTCGGTGGTTTTACAACTTGCCGACCGATCCATTAAGAAGCCTAAGGGGATAATTGAGGATGTGTTGATTAAGATTGATAAGTTCTTCTTACCGGTTGACTTTGTTGTCATTGACACGGAACTGGTGCCCAATCCAAAGAACCAAATTCCGGTTATCCTTGGCCGTCCTTTCTTGGCAACCTCAAATGCCAACATAAATTGTAGGACGGGGATAATGAAGATTTCTTTTGGGCACATGAGAGTGAAGTTGAACATCTTTAACCCCACACCCAATCCATTTGACAAATATGAGGAAGAGGTTAATGTGGTAGAGGAATATCATGATCTTGCTTGTGAAAGGAATGAGCTTTTGTGTATGAACAATGTTTCAAAGCCTTCATCTTCATCTTCAGCATTGCATGCAAGAAAATTGATTTCGAACTCTTGTTGTGAAAGGGCGTGGAAGCCCAAGGAAAGTTTTGACAAGGAACTCAAGACGTCTTTTGAGTTTACCCCAACAAGTTCTTCCAAGAACCATTTGTTGGGAGTGACTCGAAACATCTCTCATCCCAAAAAGGAGGGGATGCATTGCAAGATCTTTAATCCGGGTTAAAAGAACCCTAGGTCTTGCTAGAGACGTTAAAGACTAGCACCGAAACTCGTAGGATGTCAAAACCCTATTCCTCCGTCATTTCTATCTTGCATTTTGATTCTTGTGAAGTCTAGATACTGTTTTTGTGGTTCATATACATTGGAAGGAGCTGAGTAAGGGATTGCATGAGCATTCAAGTCATTTTGAGCATTTAGGCATAATTTCGATCGATCCAAGTTTTGGTTCGATCGATCGAACATTGGTTCGATCGATCCAACTATGGACTCGATTGATCCAGCTCTCATTTTGCGCCCAACACTTAGAAAAATTTTGGAACTGCATCCAAATTCCAAAATGCATGCTCTTGGGATCTCCAAATTTTTGAAAGTTCGATCGATCGTAAACCATTTCGATCGATCGAACTATCTTTCGATCGATCCAACATGTGGTTCGATCGATCATGAGTCCCAACACTTAGAAAAATTTTCAAGCCTCATCCATTTTTCAAAAATGTATGCTCTCGGGACTTTTCAAAATTTTTCAGGTTCGATCGATCGAATTCCAAGTTCGATCGATCCAAGGTTCCAACACGTGTCAACTCTTGAGCCCTTAAACTTGTACATTCTTTATCCTCTTCGATCGATTGAAATCTTTCTTCGATCGATCGAAATTTGCATCTCATTAATTTAATTTCCTTTGATTTTTCAAAATTCAAAATTCAAATTCAAAAAAAAAAAAAAAAAAAAAATTTTTAGAGTGGAGACCTAGGTTCGATCGATCGAACTTAATGTTCGATCGATCGAACTCTGCATATCGTGTTTTTAAAATAAAACCGAGTTGGATCGATACACTTGGATCGATCCAACCTCGAAACAAACCCTAACCCTAAGTCTCCCTTTCTCTCAATCTCAAGCTCAATCCGGCCAACCTCCATCCCAATCATCTTCCCCATCTCCGGCGAGCCAATTCCGCCAAGGATAAGCTCCATTTTCATCGTGGCTTTGCCCCTTCTCTCTCATCTCATCTCTCTCGGTTTAGAGGTAAACCGAATGCAATTTTCTTGATTCCAAGCTTAAATTGATGCATGTTATTGATTGTTTATATTAAATCATGTTCAATATGTATGAATAATTCATTGTTGAAGCTTCAATTTCATGATTACATGCTATATATACACACATGCATTCAGCCGAACCAAAATTGGGGGTTTTTGATTTGATTTGAAGTTGGGGAGTGTTTGGGTATTGTTGATTGTATGAATGGTGTGTAGATGGGCCCACAAACACGTTTGTGTGGGCCCCGTACTCTAAATCTCACAGATCTGCGACTTTTCAAATTCGGCATTCGCACAGTTCGATCGATCGAACTTGTGCTTCGATCGATCGAAGTAGTGAACTTTATTTCGCTACCTTCGATCGATCCAATTTTGTGTCGTCTTCATGCTATCTTTATATGCACAATGCCTGTCATATTCCACATTGGATGCATTTCATACCTACATTGCTTAGCATGATTCACATTTCATCACTATCATAGATTCATGTCATCCATATTTTGTCTATCTTATTTGACATACATGTTTCTATTATGCATTTAAATTCTTCTATATCTGGCACTGACTTATATATTGAAATTTTCTTGTCTTTTTACAGATCATGCCTCCACGGTTCAAGACAGTAGCCAGGCGATCTTCGGGGCCACAGCGACCTCGCAGACATATACGGCCCAGGATAGAGATGGTTGCAGAGCCATCTCATGCTCAGGAGGAGCCCGCATAGGCTACTCCCCCTCAGTCCCCATCCCACGAGGCTGAGGAGGGAGCTGACCACGTGCCATCTACATCCCAGGCTCCTCCAGCCTTCACACCATCACCTTCTCCTGCGCGCCATCAGGCAGATGCAGCCGCCATGCCATCACCGCAGCCACCTCTACCGGCTCAGCGCCGTGACCAGTTGCTGCCGAGATATGCAGCCATGACCGTGGCTCAGGAGTCGTACTTCGATACTGAGTACTTCTCCGAGTCTATCCTGACTCGGTCTGGCTATTAGGATATTATGAAGCGGGGCCTCTCAGCCATCTTTGCCCCAGTCACCGGTCTTGTATACCCGCGACTGGTGCGGCTGTTCTTTCAGCATCTCCGGCCCTCGCCACGATCTACCGCGGAGATGATCACTACAGTGGACGGCCACGAGATTGTCATTACAGTTGACACTCTGGCCCGTGCTTGTCGGTGCCCACACCGGTGTCCACCTGAGCTTGCAGAGACATACCCGAGGCTGCATAGGCCTTCATTTTCTGACATGGCTGTCTCCTTGACAGGCCATCATGCCGGTGGTCAGACATTCGCCACCAGGACCTTCTTGCCTGACGACCTCTGGTTCATCGACACAGTTCTCTTGCAGAACATTTACATGGCGGGCCACAAGATCCAGAGGCGTCATGACTACTTGACAGCTCTTTACGCTTTTTACACGGGCTGTTGGGTATCTATCCCAGTCCTTATCTGGAGTGTGATGAGGTTACTGTATGATTCTTTTATTTCCAGGGAGGACCCTAAGCGGTCCAAGGTCCTGCCCTTCGGACACCTCATCACGCAGATCCTTCTTGACCAGCGTTACAGAGTGCCCCCAGATGAGGAGCCCCTTGCACGGTCCAGCTTCTATGGGAGGAGCGACTGGAAGAAGAGCTACAATGCTCTTATTCGGAGTCTTCAAGAGCCAGCTGTAGAGGCAGCAGCTGAACTAGAGGAGGAGGAGGCAGCCCAGGCACAACCGGCACCTCCAACAGCAGCAGATATCGCAGCGGACGACGCACCAGTCGGTCCGGCTGCCGATCGCATGGACATTGACCTGGAGCGACCTGCGGAGGAGTATGCCGATGCTGCAGATGATGCTGATGCCGATGATACCAGTGATCGAGCCGCTGCTCAGGAGCGAGTTTGGGAGTCTTCTTCAGAGGCATCTCTGCCTGAGTCTCCAGTTCCCACTCCCGGATTCGGAGCACGCTTGTAGACACTAGAGGAGGACGTAGCAGCCATGCGAGCCGACATCACTGCCCACCGAGTTGATTTCACCTCTTTCAGGGCGGATGTCATGGCTTGCTTTGCCGATCTCTCCAGCCGACTCCCTGCACCTGCACCTCCAGCCACTGCAGATCTTCACGATCAGGCCTCCTGAGACTCCACTTCCAGTTGTTCTATGCTTTCATTTCTTTTATTCTGGATCTGTATTATACTGTCACCGTTACTGTATTATACTTTGCAGCCGGTCTGTCGGCTTTATTATTTTATTGATGTACCTGCACTTTATATTCTCTATATATTGCTTTTTGATTATGGATGTCTCTTAGTATCTCATATTTGTATGTTTGACTCCATCAGGTACACCACAGTGACTTCAGTGAGAGAGTGCTGCCCAATTTTTCAGGACCACTCTTACACCTCTCTCTATTCTCTATCTTTCATCCCATTTACACTTGCATGTCCACTGTGCACTGATTATCCTACTTTGTTATCTTATAAGTTTATCCGAGTGCAAATTTTTCAGGACCACAGTTTATCCCAAGTTTGGGGGGGCCATGCCACCCACTTTGGATACTTCTATCCCGATCATTCATGTCTACAGCACTGGTATACTCTTTCCTTTGTTCTCTTCACACACTGAGGACAATGTGCAGTTTAAGTTTGGGGGTATTGGTGTATGTTTCAGTGTTGCTTTAAAATTCAAATTTTGAGCATGTCTTATGTATTTGAGGGATATTTCTATACTTGGTCCATTTCTAGCTATGATTTTGATCTTTTGAGGACTATATTGCTTAAAATTTAAAAATTGCTTGACTTGAGAGTCCAATACTCCTTGTATGCCTTTTGAATGCCATTTAGGAGTAAATTTTTCAAAAAAAAAAAAAAAAAAAATTAATATCATGCTTGCACTTGTGGTCCACATCATCTTGATTCTGTGATTGTTTTAAGATTCATTCTAGGATTCTACATTAGCACCGGCGCACGCTAGCATTCAATTGTGGGGTACATGCTTTGTTGATTATTGAATTGGTTATATCCCAATTGGGCTAGTAGTGCATTGAAAGCTTTTATTCTTGATAAAGGTGGATAACAACCCCTTTTCATTGAGTAGCCGGGATTCTTGTCTCATTAAGCAGTGAACTTCTCGTGCCGAAAAGTGGAGGGCCCAAACTCTAGGTTAATAATTGAAAAAAAAAAAAAAAAAAAGTTGCAAAAGCAATAAAAGTGAGGACTTCTCCCAAAAGGTGAGAAGTGGGAAATGATTAGATGGTTGTTGTCTTCATTTGAAGCCTAGTTGATTTGAGTTTGTAAGTCCGTTGGGGTGTCTTAACACCTAATGCCCTAAAGCCATCTGGTTTGGGAGTCATTGACCTAAAGCTCGCTACATGAATCTTCTAGAAAGCTTAAGAGATCAACACATTGCACAATATTTCCATCTTTGATCCACAATAAAAAAAAAAGAAAAAAAGAAGAAGAAAATGAGTAAAAAGAATAACCGCACCTAGAACAATAAAGCTTTAATAAAAGGTCCATTCTCTTATCTTGATGATCGGTAATAGATTTGTGTGCTAGTTTGAGGGTAAGGATGTGATTACTTCTCTAGTTGGCTAAGATAGCAACACACTTGATGCCGGACCTCTCACATGGATTCTAGACTTGTTTCAATTTTCATGATCATTTTCTTGATATGTGGAGGACCATACTTGCTTGCTTGATATTGAAAATTTGGGAGATTGCTTAGAAATGGTTGAAAAATTACATACTTGAGGTAGTTTTTTCCCAATGCTTGTTTGCAATATTGGTGCCTCTTTTGAAAGAATGAGCTTAATGTTTGTGGGTACCATTTCTGGAAACCCTCACGAGACTTTACTCGTCCACTAGGGGTAACCTAGGGGTTTAAAAGGCTTGTTGCATATGCTAAATGCAATCGTGTTCCCTACGAAAATGGTGTTATCATTTTACTTGCTTTCCAATTTATACTTGTATAGTTGTTTATTTCATTCCTTTACTTCTTAGTTCATTGCTAGGGACTAGCAATATTTAAGTTTGGGGGTGTGATGAGCACTGAAAAATGCGCATTTAAACCCGTTAAGCTTAAGCATTCTAGTACCTTTTATCTATCTTACTTTGCCGTTTTAGACTTATTAAGTGTTATTTATATTTTCAGGCACTAATCCTAAAATTAAGCTAACTCAGCCAAATAAGAGCTTAATTGAAGCAATCCTGAGATAAACCAAAGGAGGGAGCAAAGTGGAGAAAGAAAGGAGCAAAAAGGAATCAAGTTGTGCAGCTAAAAAGTTCAATCGATCCAACTTAGAGTTCGATTGATCGAACATCTATGATCGATCACAGTACTTCTTGATAGATCCAACCTTGGCCTTTGCTGAAATTCCAAGTTCGATCGATCGAACATCACCTTCGATTGATCGAACCCTATTTTGTCCTATTCAAATGATTGATCTTATCCACAGCTATACGCCTACCAACCACTTTTGTCTTTTTCCTCATAAATATCTTGAAAATATCCCAGTCTTGTCATTATCCGGAGGAGTCAGACCACTTCAATCGATCCAAGATGCAGTTCGATCGATCGAACCCATTTTCGATCGATCCAAGTTAAGGTTCGATCGATCGAACTTCCTCCAGCGAGAAAAAGTTAAAGTCCAGCTCATTTATTCCGTCCTTCATCCAGTCATTGGAGAATATGCCTTGCACGACCACAGCTCATCATAGGGTGTATTTGACCTACCTATATAAGGAATATGATACACTTTTTGAGAGAGTCTATTGTCACACATTGAAAATCATCTTAGAGGCTATTCTTGGAGAGGAGGAAGGAGGGAAGCTAGAGCACCATTGGAGGAGATCTTCACCAATAAGGAGCAGCCACGGAGTTAGCCCTTGAGGGTTGGATCATCACTACCATGAGTGGCTAGACATCCTCTTGGGGCTAGAGTTAGCCCCAAGCATGCTTTCTATACTCTAATCTTGTGTATTATTGAGGGATTAGTGTTGTATGATACATCTTGATATTCATGTATATATAAATCTTGATTATTTCATGGTTTGTATGGTTTAATGCTTCCAATTGACTATTCTATTCTATCCATATGTCTATGTATGCTAGAGTAGGATATTCATGTGCTTATCTCTAGATTTAGTGTTTTTGATGCATGTCTATGTGTATTGATGCTATAGATCTAGAGATTATCAAGATGATATGCTTAATGAATGCTATTTTGGTTCATTTGATGGTTTATGCCTATTCTTGATGGTTTGTGCCTCTCCCCTAGTCTAGATAGCTTTATTTTCATGCTAGTAGTGTAGATTTAGTGTAGTGGTAGTGTAATGTTAGATGGGAGGACAATCTACTCTTGATGTTTGATGTTCCATGCTTGTGTGTCCAAATGGCATATTCCTCTAATATTGTGTTGTATGTGGATTGTGAGCTTAATGAAGGATTAATGACTTGTTTTGATCTATTGTGCTATCCCCATGTTGTCTAGACAATATATGCTCTATTGTTTAGATATATTGTGCTCTTCACATGATGTTTAGACAATACTTGCTTGATTTGTCATCCTTGCCAATTGAATCAACCTAGTGCACACACACCCTTATCATATTGCAACACATCCATTACCCTCAATTGATCACTTGTTAGTGGTATAGAAAAGTATTGCTTGGTGGTGATCTCTACACCCCAAAACCTCTCTCTCTTTTGTTTACTTCATATTTTTTTATTTAGTTGAATTCAATTTAGTTTAATCAACCAACCAATCAATTGTGTGATCACTCGACCTACTAACCCTAATTACCATAGTTTCACAATTCGATATACCATCTAATCCCTTTGGACGATCCCTACTCGCCCTATCTATATTTTATATAGAGAAAGGTAGTAGTGGCTTTCTATAAATGTAAAACTTGACCACCTCCTAAATTCACAACTCTTCAAGCTTTGTTGGTTATGGCGACTCCATCAAGGAAACCAACAACAGGGTGCTGCCATCTTCTCTCTCCTCTTTTGGTTCACTTTTCCTTGATGGAAAGTCTTCGGCCTTAATGTTTATTGTTCCCCTCGCCGTGCTCTACCTTTTCCTCTTATTAGAATTCAGTTTTGACCATTTCTTGAGTTTGGTTTTGAGGTCAAGTTATGATTTTGATGGGGCTTTCATGGGGGTTATGTTCACGGCGTTGTCCCCGACAAAACCTAGTAGTTTCGTCGGATTTGGAGCCGTTCCATTTTGATGGCTTTTGAGATTTTCATCTCAAATTGAGGTTTCAGATGTTCTAGGTTTAAATTCTTGTTATATAGCATGCTTGTGATGCTTATACTACTTGTTTGCATGATTAAATATGAAAATCTAGAGATTTTATTATTTATTTTTCTTGTACGGGATCTAATTTTTCCGGTTGCTCATGACTTGGTTTAAACATGTAGCATGATTTTATATTGCCCCTTGATATGCTCATTGTCGTGTATTAAAATTGGGACATTTGAATAAGTATTAAAGATTTTATTTAATATTTATCTTAGGTGAAAGATTAATTCACATGGCCTTAACTAGCTTGAAATTAATATATGTTAGCATATTACATTAGGCCTTAGCATGCTCTTCAACATAGTTGAATTTGAAAGTAATTGGAGGTGTTTTGAAAATTAGTAATTATTAATTAATTTGATTAATTAATTTGTCCTGAGTGCACTATTCACTCCATTTGAATTCCGACTTGATATTCTTGATCTACATGCCATATAGCTTCACATATATTTGATTTAGAATATTCGGTGAGGTTTTGAAACCTTTCATTTAATTAATTTCCTTGTTTAAAATTTAATCCTCATGGTGATATACAACTTGGAATTGAATTGTGGCATGCTAGAAAATTAAGCTTAGGGATAGTTGTTCACATATATTAAATTAGGATTAATTGCATGAGAATTGCAACTTTTAATTTATATTTAACTTTAGTGAAAGTTTAATTCACATGGTCTTAAATTGAATGAAATAAACTTGTCATGTGATATTACATTAGTTCTTGGCATGCTTTCCAACATAGGTTAATTTGAGAGCATTTGGTTAAGTTTGAAAATCTAGAGATTTTAATTAAAAGAATTAATTAAAATCTATTTTGTGGTCCCATTAGCTTAATTCAGATTTTAACTTGATATTTGTATTGGCCATGACTTGTTTACTAGTATATATTAATTGTGGACCATTTGAAGTTGCTTTAGAACCTTGGTAATTAAATTAGCATGATTTAATTAAAGTTCTACTTTGTTGTTCCAATAACCTAATTGAGTTTTAGAATGGATATAGGTAATAACCATGCCATGTTCTTTAATATGTATTAATTTGAGATTATTTGGAATTGAATTAGAATCTAGGGAATTTAATTATTTTTATTTAATTAAATTCTATCGAATTGAGGCATGGATTTAATTGTGTTTGAAAGTCGTTTCTATATCAAAATCATGGACTTGGACTTGTTGTATATTCATTTGGTTATGTTTTGAACATTGGATAACATAGTTGCTATATTTGTATTCATGAGAATATGTTTTCCTTATTGAATATATTGTTGCCTTGTGTACTGATTTGCACACTTCGTGTTTAACATCTTTCATGCATAGCGTGTAACGAATCGCACACTGAAGATTCGACATTTATCACATCATATTAGTTGTGGACTTAGAGCATGGATTGTATAGGTTTTCAAATTTGGTTGTGCTTGGTAGATAGTTGATTATCTTGCATATTCTTGTTGATATATGCGTTGTTGCACAACTTGTTGATTTTGGAAACTTGGGGATGTCGTTGTTTGGCTGTGGCTAGGACGTGGTTCTAGTACGGGGGATAGTCCCTCTATATATAGTTTAGTGCGCACATAGGGAGGTTACCCATGGGCTAGTAACCTTAAAGTAACTATGTTGTCGGTCTGATCCGGCGTGACGTCCGAGTATCCATTTTGTTTGATTTCGCATTTCATTTTCAAGTTGATAACTAGATGATGTTGTAACTTGTTGTTTCTTATTTGTCGTTCCATTTTAAGTTACAGGGTGTTAACTTTGCGAAATTGTGCTTTATGCGTTGTATTGGAAGTTCCAATGTTGGTTAAATTGTATCGATATTGAAAATCGTGTTTTGACGTTCTAATAAAGCTTAGGATTGCTCCTATTGATTCATTTATAACATAGACGTTAGGTGGCATGAACCACTACTGTTATTTTGTGCTTTAGATTCTAAGTTGATGGCTTTGAGAACTTAAACCTTGTTGCATTGTATAATATGCTCTTTTGTTGTTGAATTGCATGGATAATGTGATTCTTGTTAACTTGTATTCAACTATGCTTTTGTTATGTTGTATGGATTACTCTAGACCTAGTTCAATTGTATTGAAAATGCAATTCATGTTAATATATGCTCAAGCATTCTTCTTGTCGTGTTCTTTAGATTATCCCAACCATGATTCGTTTCATACACGTATGTATATCATGATTCTTGTTGCTTAGACTCTAAGGTAGCTTAGGATGCTCCCCGAGTCTCACTTGGACGTAGACGTTAGGTGGCATGAGCCCCTTTAACATGTTTCACCTTAAGGTGATAAATTTGTAAAATGCTAGGTTGATGCATGCTCATCTCCTATGAGTAGCTTTATGTTACTCACCCCTACGATACTGGGGCATATTTCAGGTACGAAGACTTGGTTCGTAAAGCCTAGCATTCCTTGGATGTCGAGTAGCTTTCAAGTTTCCATTTCATGCAAATGTTAGAATGAAATGTCATTTTGTAGACTTATATGTCAAAATATGTATGTTTGATTCGATGTATGTAATGCGTACTTAAGTACACTCCTTTCAATGTATTTGATATGTATGAGATGAGTCCGGAGGCCAATGACATGTATATTGTATTTTATGCAACTTTTTAACTTCATAAAATGTTATGAAAAACTTAAAAAATCGCAAGTCGAGATTCACCACGGTTGCATCGAGTGTGGGAATTCCATTTTCATTCTTTTATAGGGTCTTATTAATCTTGTATGAAGTGTGGCCAAGGGCCAAATGGTCATTTGATCCCGTTTTGCATTTTTGGATTCCATGTTTTCCATTCCAAGTCCATTTTTGCCTTTTTGCCCGTTGGGGGGTCGGATTTTGTATCGGCTATATTTTTAAGCCATGGACCATTGTAGCGCATCTAAATAGGTAAGTTACGTTTGCGTGCATGGTCATTTTCGGGCAAAACTTTATCGTTTGTGTTTTGAGCCTCTTGTGAATTCATTTCGCATTTTTTTTGCATATTCTGATCTAGGGGCATTATGGACCTTTCACATCAATTTTATTTTCTTCTTTTGACATGGTTGAATAGAAAACGTGATTTTAGGGGGGGTTTCTTTTTCGTGTTTTTCCAGAAAATGTCATCTTGGTACCGGAAATCCCTCGTGAAGTTTCAGCTTCTAGTTTTGATTTAGCAGCTTTATGACCCTCTTGTTCAGTTCTGATCTAGGGGCATTTTGGGGATTTCATAGTGAGTTTTTTTTGATTCCGTTCGCTATGTCGGGTGGAAAACTCGATTTTAGGGGGGGGGGGTTTTCTCTTCGTGTTTTTCCAGAAAAACTCGTCTTGACCTCCGTTTCAAGCCTCAGTTCTGGGCAGATAAAAAAAAAATGTAGCAGCAGCCAAGGGCTGCCACCAGCCATGTCTTTGGGCGCCGGTGTGCACGCCGGTGGGCTCGCACGTGGGCGCCGTGTGTGCCACGGCCCCTCGTCGGGCCGCCGCGACGTCAATTCTTCTTTTGGGCTTTTCTCTTTCGTCCGGACTCCGATTCAAGTGAAATTTTTTTTTGGAACTTGACTAATTTTTCGCTGTCTTTCCAACGGTGTGCTCGGTTGCACCCGGTTCTTCCTGGATAATTACCAATTTACCCTTTTTGCTCTAAGTGCTCGTTTTTCTTCGTCATGCCGTTTCTCCTTCGTTCGGACTCCGAATCATGCGATTCTTGAGTCCATCTTTATTAGTTTTTCGTTGTCCTTCCAGCGGTGTGCTCGGTGGCACCCGAATCTATAGTTTTTAAAAATGACTATTTTGCCCCTGGGGGCTTATTTGTCATATTTTTGATCTTTTGCTTCCGCATCAGTTCTTGTTAAGTTCTACGACCTCATGGAAGGTCACTTTGACTTCTTAGAGTCTTGTTTTCTATTTTCACTTTCGCATTCGGATCCGTTATCGGATCATCCTTACGGTTCATCACAGGACACGCTGGCCTAAAATCCAAGGTCGTCACAATTAATCGGGCGCTTCTTGACTTAGGAGCAAGTGTTAACCTTCTTCCATACTCGGTTTATGTCAAATTGGGCTTAGGTGAATTGAAACCGACGTCGGTAGTTTTGCAACTTGCCAATCGATCCATTAAGAAGTCTAGGGGTATAATTGAGGATGTTTTTGATAAAGATTGACAAATTATTCTTCCCGGTTGATTTCGTTGTCATAGACACGGAACCGGTTCCCAATCCTAAGAGCCAAATTCCTGTTATCCTTGGCCATCCTTTCTTGGCAACCGCTAATGCCAACATCAATTATAGGACGGGAATAATAAAGATCTCATTTGGCCATATGAAGGTGAAGTTGAATATCTTTAATCCCATACCCAATTCATTTGACAAATATGAAGGAGAAGTTAATGTTGTAGATGAATGTCATGATCTTCAATGCCAAGGAAATGAGCTTTTGTGTAAAACCAAAACTTCCAAAGGATCATCTTCAACCTTGCATTCTAAAAGTCTTGTTTCAAACTCTTGCTTTGAAAGGGCATGGAAGTCCAAAGGTTGTAATTACATAGACAAGGGACCAAAGATTTCTTTTGAGCTTAATCCAACAAGTTCTTTAAAGAACCATTTGTTGGGAGGAGTTCAAAGCATTTATCACCCCAACAAGGAGGGGATGCATTATAAGATCTTTGATCCGGGCTAAAAGAGCCCAATGTCTTGCTAGAGACGTTAAAGACTAGCAAAAGCATTCGTAGGGTGTCAAAACCCTATTCCTCCCCCATTTCTACCTTTCATTTCATTTCTTGCGAAGTCTAGATACTTGTTTTAGGTTCATATGCATTTCAAGGAACTTTGGTGAGGATTGCATAAGCTTTCATGTCATTATTGAGCATTTTGCATAGTTCGATCGATCTCAAACTTGAGTTCAATCGATCGAACTCCATTCTGCATCTAACACTTAGAAAATTTTTCGACCTGCAGAAACCTGCATCCAAATCACCTTTCTGTCCCATCGTTTGAACTAACTCTTAGATCAATCAAGAGACCTTCGATCGATCCAACTTCCAAGTTTGATCGATCTTATGACTCAACACTTAAAAAATTTTTGAGCCTGTATCAACCTGCATATTTCAGCTCTCTATCTGATCGTTTGAAACATTCCAAGATCGATCTGAAAGTTCTTCGATCGATCCAACTTCCCAGTTCGATCGATCTCATGTTCCAACCAGCATATTTTTGCTCTCTGCCTGATCGATCGAACTCTTGTTTCGATCGATCTCAATCTTCATTTCATTATTTTGACTTTATTTTGACTTTTCAAATTTCAAAAAATTTAAAAATATTTGCATTTGTATTTCATTTTATTTTATTTTTCAAAAAATTTAAAAATATTCTATTTTAATTAATTTTTAATTATTAGTGTTTATTCAATTTAATTTAATTTAATTAAAAAAAAAAATTTCAAAAATCGAAAAATACTTTGAAGAGAGTTTATCAAAGTTCGATCGATCACAGTTGAGTTCGATCGATCGAACCCTGTCGGGAATGTTTTTAAAAATAGAACCGAGGGTTTGCAAGATCGATTATAAAGATTGATCTAACTCACCCTCATCCTCAAAACCCTAACCTCTCTTCGTCGCCGTCATTGTCCAACCACTTCACCATCTCCGGCGAGTTTCCAAGCTTCACATCTCTCTCTCATCTCAGATTCCATCTTCCCCTCTTCGCATCCACTTCTCTCACTCGTTTAAGGTAAGAACCGAAATCCACTTTGAGATTTGATCTTCGATTTGATGATTCAGTGATTTACATACTCGATTTAGGTTGCTTAGATGGTTGAATGTCCATTTTTAAAGTTTCGAAGCCCTGAGTTTTTATATGTATATATATGTGTATGCTTCTATGTATATATATGTCTTTTTGATCTATCTTTGGGAGTTTGGGCCTCGATTTGTGATGGATACTTGTTGATTTGATGTGTTGTTAAGCCCACGAACACATTCGTGTGGGCCCCATGCATCCAAAGTCACAGATCTGTGACTTTTGAGTTTTCAACGTCGCACAGTTCGATCGATCGAACTAGAATCTCCGATCGATCTTGAGAGATTGATTGAACTCATGTTTTCGATCGATCGAAGTAGTGAGATCGATCTCACTTACTTTTGATCGATCCAACTTTTGTGATCGATCTCACTTCTTTTTATGATCGATCGAACTTCACAGATCTCACACACACATTTCATTCATCATATCTTATGTTCATGCTATCATATCTATGCCCAATGCCTATGATATTCCACATTGGATGCATTTCATACTTACATTGTTTAGCATGTTTCATATTCTACCACTTGCATAGATTCATATCATATTTGTTTTGTCTATTTTATTTGACATACATGATTCTACTTTATGCTTCTAAATTTCTTATTCTGGCACTAACTCCCATTGTAAGTTTTTCTTTTTCTTTTTGCAGGCCATAGTAAAGAGGAAGACCATTGCCAACAGGCAACACGGGCCCACCCGACATACTAGGCCACGAACAGAGGAGCTAGCAGAGCCCTCTTATGCATAATGGGAGCCAGCATAGGCTGCCCCGCCTCAGTCATCATCTCATGAGCCTGAGGATGACCACATACCATCCACTTCTGTGGCTCATCCTGCTTTCACTCCATCACCATCTCTATCGTAGACTGGAGCTGAGCATTCACATATACCACCTCAACTAGCTCAGCCTGCTCAGCCAGCTCATCTGGGGCGTGATAGGCCCACGCCTCGATATGTGCGTATGACCTCGACCATGAGTCAGAGTTTGACACGGCCTTCTTCTCTCGATCGGTGCTGACCTGATCCGCCTACTAGGATATTATTCAGAGGGGCCTAGCCGCTATTCTTGCCCCCATTACAGAGCTGGTCTACCCACGGCTGGTTCGGTTATTCTACCAAAACCTCCGACAATTGCCGCGTACCACAGCCGAGATGGTTACTTCTATCGATGGCCATCCAATCACTATTACAGTGGACACTTTAGCCCGCTCTTGCCGCTGTCCACATAGATGTCCCTAGAGCTTCAGGACATATATCCGAGGCTATTTAGGCCTTCATATGCCGACATAGCAGTTTTCCTCACATGTCACCATGCCAGTGGCAAGACTTTCGCCACCTAAACATTCCTTCCAGATGACCTATGGTTTATTAATTCCGTTCTCTATCAGAATATATACATGGCGGGGCACAACATTCAGAGGAGGGGCGATTATCTGACAACCCTTTATTCTTTCTACACCGGGCACTGGGTGTCCATTCCCGCGCTCATCTGGAGTGTGATGAGGAAGCTGTATGACGAGTACATCAGTAAGGAGATGCCAGGACAGGCTAAGTCTCTTCCTTTCAGCCACCTCATCACCCAGATCTTCATCGACTAGCGCTACCCCATCCATCCTCGGGAGCACCCCGAGAGAGGTTCCTGTCACTACCTCAAGAAGGACTGGAACAAGACCTACTGCTCCATTATTACCAGGCTTTAGGACCACGCAGTACTGGCTGCAGCGGAGTTGGAGTTGGAGCTAGAGCTGGAGGAGGCACAGGTACAGGCAGAGGCAGAGGCACCGGCAGAAGCAGCAGCAGCACATCCCGTAGCGAACGACGCACCAGTCGATCTAGCTACCGAGCATTTGGACATAGACTCAGAGCGCCCTGCAGACGATGCAGAGCAGAACTCTCCAGCCAGGTCGCCCATTCATGAGCAGGAGCAGGCTCAGGAGCTTTTTTCTAATTCATCTATGCCTGATACTCCAGATATGACCCCCGGCTTTGGAGTACGTCTGCAGACGCTTGAGGATGCTGTTGTTTCCATCCGAGCTGACCTTACAGCCCACAAAGTTGATTTTGCTGCCTTTCGCACGGATGTTGCGACCATGTTCAGAGATTTATCCAGAGACATCCGCGGAGCCAGACCTGCCCGTCCTACCTCATCCTACTGAGCTCCTAGTCTTTTCTATCTTATGATCCCTCTCTCCTTTTGATACTTTACTATTGTCACTGTACATTATTATTTTTACAGCCGGTCTGTCGGCTTTGATATTTTTGTTGTACCTACACTTTATCCATTTTATATATATCTATTTTTTCTATGGATGTCATATGATTATATTCTCATATATGTATGTTTGACTTCATCAGGTGTATCACAGTGACTTCAGTGAGAGAGTGCTACCCAATTTCTAGGACCACCCTTATACCTCTCTCATTTCTTTATTTGTTTATCCCATTTACACTTGTATGACCACTGTGCACTGATTATCCCATTTTTGTTATCTGATGAATTTATCCAAGTGCCAATTTTCAGGACCACAGTTCATCCCAAGTTTAGGGGGGGCCATGCCACCCACTTCGGATACTTCAGTCCCGATCATTCTTGCTTAGTTGCACTGGTATACTCTTTCCTTTGTTCTCTTTGCATATTGAGGACATTGTGTAATTTAAGTTTGGGGGGAATGGTGCTTTACAGTGTTAGTTTTAAATTCAAATTTTGAGAATGACTTGTGTATTTGAGGGATATTTCTATGATTGGTCCATATCTAGCTATGATTTTAATCTTTTGAGGACTATATGGCTTAAAATTAAAAAATTGCTTGACTTGAGAGTTCAATACTCCTTGTATGCCTTATGAATGCCATTTAGGAGTAAATTTTTTAAAAAATTGATATCATGCTTGCACGTGTGGTCCACATCATCTTGATTTTGTGATTGTTTTGAGATTCATTATAGGATTCTACACTAGCACAGACGCACACTAGCATTCATTTGTGGGGTAAATGCTTTGTTAATTATTGAATTGCTTATATCCCAATTGAGCTAGTAGTGCATTGAAAGCTTTCATTCTTGATAAAGGTGGATAACAACCCCTTTTCACTAAGTAGCCGGGATTCTAGCCTCATCAAGTACTGAACTTCTCGCGCCGAAAGGTGGAGGGCCCAAACTCTAGGTTAATAATTGAACTTGCTTTAAAAAAAAAAAAAAATGCAGCAAAAGCAATAAAAAAGGTGAGGACTTCTCCCAAAAGGTGAGAAGTGAGAAATGATTAGATAGTTATTGTTTTGATTTGTAGCCTAGTTGATTTGAGCTTGTAAGTCCGTAGGGGTATTTGAATGCCTAATGCCCTAAAGCCATTTGGTTTGGGAGTCATTGACCTAACGCTCGACCTCATGAATCGCTAGAAAGCTTAATAGATCAACACATTGCACCATACTTCCATCTTTGATCCTATAAAAAAAAAAAAAAAAAAAATTGAGTGAAAAGAATAAGCGCACCTAGATGAATAAAGCTTTAATAAAATGTCTACTTTTTGTCTTGATAATCGGTACTAGATTTGTGTGCTAGTTTGAGGATAAGGATGTGATTAATTCTTTAGTTGGCTAAGATAGCAACACATTTGATGCCGGTCCACTCAAAAAGGATTCTAGAGTTGTTTTGATTTTCATGATCATTTTTCTTAATGTGTGGAGGACTATACTTGCTTGCTTGATGTTGAAATTTTGAGAAATTGCTTGGAAATGTTTGAAAAATTGCATACTTGAGGTAGTTTTCTCCCAATGCTTGTTTGCAATATTGTTACCTCTTTTGAAAGAATGAGCTTAATGTTTGTGGGTACCATTTCTGGAAACCCTCACGAGACTTCACTTGTCCACTAGGGGTAACCTAAGGGTTTAAAAGGCTTGTTGCATATGCTAAGTGCAATCGTGTTCCCTACGAAAGTGGCGTTATCCATTTATTGTTTTCTAGATTCATACTTGTATAGTTGTTTATTTCATTCATTTACTTTCTAGTTCATTGCTAGGGACTAGCAATATTTAAGTTTGGGGGTGTGATGAGCACTGAAAAGTGCGTATTTAAACCCCTTAAGCTTAGGCATTCTAGTACCTTTATCTATCTTACTTTACCATTTTAGATTGATTTCGTATTATTTTCATTTTCAGGCACTTATCTCAAAAATAAGCTAACTCAGCCAAATAAGAGATTAATTGAAGCAATTCTGGGTTTAAACAAAGAAATGAGCAAAGTGGAAAAAGAGGGAAGCAAATGAAGCCAAAGGTGACAAGCAGCAAAGTTCGATCGATCCAAGTTCAAGGTTCGATCGATCGAACAATGATCGATCTAAGTACTATAAGATAGATCCAAGCCTTGCCCAAAAAGTATAAAGTCCAAAAGTTCGATCGATCCAACACCACCCTTCGATCGATCGAACACTTTTGTCCTTATTCAAATGATTGATCCTATCCACAACTGTACCACCCACTAACCACTTTTGTCCTTTTCCTATAAATATCTCCTAAAAATATCTCAGATTTGTCTTTTTCAAAAAAACTCAGCCAGTTGGATCGATCCAGCCTAAGTTTAATAGATCTCAGCCAGTTCGATCGATCCAAGTTCAAGGTTCGATTGATCGAACTTCCTCTAGTGCGAAAAAGTTAAAATTCCACCTCATTGAAATTTGTCCTTTATCCAATCATTAGGGAATATTGTGTGCACGACCCCAGCTCATTTTGGGTGTCATTTTGACCTACCTATATAAGGATAAGGATTACTTTTTACAAAGGGAGCCAACATTATTTTCATATCATCTCTTGGAGAGCAAGCTTAGAGGAGGAGGAGGTTAGACACACCATTGGAGTTCTTCATCAACAAGGAGCAAATTTCAACCATGGAGTTAGCCTTTGAGGGTTGGAGCATCATCACCATGAGTGGCTAGACATCTTCTTGGGGCAAGAGTTAGCCCTAAGCATGCTTTCTATATCTTAATCTTGTGTATTATTGAGGGATTAGTGTTGTAATTGATGTTTTGACACTTTGATTTATATAGATCTTGTTTATTCAATGATTTATGTGGTTTAATGCTTCCAATTGATCATTTCATTCTATCCATTTGTCTTTGTATGCTAGAATAGATGTTCATGTTCTTGTCTCTAGATTTTATGTTATTGATGCATGTCTATGTGTATTGATGCTATAGATTTGGAGATTGTCAAAACATAGTACTTAAATGAATGCTCTTGTGATTCTCTTGATGGTTCATGCTTATGCCTTGATGGATTGTGCCTCTCCCCTAGTTTATTTTCATGCTAGTAGAGTAGATGTAGTGTAGTTGTAGTGTAGTGTTAAATGGGAGGACAATCTATACTTGTTAGTTTGATGATCCAAGCTTTTGAATGCAATTAGCATATATCTCTATCCTTGTGTTGTATTTGGATTGTGAGCTTAATGAAAGGATTAATGACTTGTTTTAATTTATTGTGCCTTTCACATGTTGTTTAGACAATATATGCTTCATTGCTTAGATATATTGTGCCTTTCACATGATGTTTAGACAATACATGCTTAACTAGTCATCCTTGCTTGTTGAATCAACCAAACACACACACACCAATATTGTAACACACCATTTGCCCTCATTAATCACTTGTCAATGATATGGAAATGCATTACTTGGTGGTGATCTCTAAACCCCAAGATCTCTCTCTCTCTCTTACTTACTCTTAATTGAATTCTTTTGCTATAACTTAGTTTAATTTAGTTGCTCTTTAATCAACTAACCAACCAATTGTTTGATCACTCGACCTACTAGCCCTAATAACAATTCCACGATATTGCTCGATCCTCATAATCCCTTGGGTCTTTCCCTACTCGCCTTAGCTATATTTTTAGTGAAAGGTAGTAGTGGCTTCTATAAATGTAAAACTCTTGGCCCTCGCCTTAATGCACACTCATCAAGCTTGACGGTGGTGCGGCATAACACCGGTCAGTACTAGAATTCCTAAGCTTAAGTGGTTTAAATACGTACTTTTCAGTGCTCATCACACCCCCAAACTTAACTATTGCTAGTCTCTAGCAATGAACTAGAAAGTAAAGGAATGAAATGAACAACTATACAAGTATGAACTAGAAAACAATAAATGGATAACGCCACTTTCGTAGGAAACACGATTGCACTTAGCATATGCAACAAGCCTTTTAAACCCCTAGGTTACCCCTAGTGGATGAGTGAAGTCTCGTGAGGGTTTCCAGAAATGATACCCACAAACATTAAGCTCATTCTTGCAAAAGAGGCACCAATATTGCAAACAAGTATTGGGAGAAAACTACCTCAAGTATGCAATTTTTCAAACATTTCTAAGCAATCTCCTAAAATTTCAACATCAAACAAGCAAATATGATCCACCACACATCAAGATAATGATCATGAAAATCAAAACAACTCTAGAATCCTTTTTGAGTGGACCGGCATCAAATGGGTTGCTATCTTAGCCAACTAAAGAATTAATCACATCCTTACCCTCAAACTAGCACACAAATCTAGTACCGATCATCAAGACAAAAAATGGACCTTTTATTAAAGCTTTATTGTCCTAGGTGCGTTTATTCTTTTTACTCATTATTTATTTATTTATTTATTTTAGGATCAAAGATGGAAGCATGGTGCAATGTGTTGATCTATTAAGCTTTCTAGCGATTCATGAGGTCGAGCGTTAGGTCAATGACTCCCAAACCAGACGACTTTAGGGCATTAGGCGTTTAAACACCCCTACAGACTTACAAGCTCAAATCAACTAGGCTACAAATCAAGACAACTTCCATCTAATCATTTCCTACTTCTCACCTTTTGGGAGAAGTCCTCACTTTTTATTGCTTTTGCAACTTTTCTTTTCTATTCTTTTTTTTTTTTTTTTTTTTTTTTTTTTTTTTTTTTTCAATTATTAGCCTAGAGTTTGGGCCCTCTACCTTTCGACGCGAGAAATTCAGTGCTTGATGAGGCTGGAATCCCGGCTACTTAGTGAAAAGGGATTGTTATCCACCTTTATCAAGAATGAAAGCTTTCAATGCACTACTAGCTCAATTGGGATATAACCAATTCAATAATCAACAAAGCATGTACCCCACAAGTGAATGCTAGTGTGCGCCGGTGCTAGTGTAGAATTCTAAAGTGAATCTCAGAACAATCACAAAATCAAGATGATGTGGACCACAAGTGCAAGCAAGATATTAATCTTTCGAAAAATTTACTACTAAATGACATCCATAAGGCATACAAGGAGTATTGGACTTTTAAGTCAAGTAATTTTTAAATTTTAAGCAATATAGTCCTCAAAAGATCAAAATTATAGCTAAATATAGACCAATCATAGAAAATCTCTCAAATACACAAGTCATGCTTAAAATTTTGAAGTTTAAAGCTAACACTGTAAAGTACACCATTACCCCCAAACTTAAACGGCACAATGTCTTCAATGTGCAAAGAGAACAAAAGGAAATAGTATACCAGTGTAATTAAGGCATAGAATGATCGGGACTGAAGTATCCAAATTGGGTGGCATGGCCCCCCCAAACTTGGGATTAACTGTGGTCCTAAAATTTGGCACTCGAATAAACTGATTAGATAACAAAAAGGGATAATCAGTGCACAGTGGATATGCAAGTCTAAATGAAATAAAACAGTGAGAGGTATAAAGGTAGTCCTGAAAATGAGGTAGCACTCTCTTACTGAAGTCGCTGTGATGTACCTGATAGAGTCAAACATATAGAGGTAAGAATATAATAGATGACATCCATAGCAAAAACATATATAAAGAAAGTAAAGTATAGAGTACATCAAAAGATCAAAGCTGACAGACCAACTGCAAATAATATACAGTGATAAAAATGAAGTATAGAGCGCAGAGATGTAATATGAAAAGGTAGAAGAACTGGGAATCTCAGGTGGACGAGGCAGGATGGGCAGGGCGAGCTCCGCGGATATCGCGAGATAAGTCTCGGAGTGTAGTCATGACATCCGTGCAGAATGTTGCAAAATCAGCTCGCTGGGCTACAGCATCGGCTCGAATGGCAGCAGTATCAACTCTGATAGCAACTACTGCATCCTTAAGATCCAGAAAATGCTCTCCAAAGCCGGGGGTCTGACTAGGAGCCTTAGGTATGGATGAATCAGAAGAAAGATCTTGAGTATGCTCCTCCTCGTGTACTGGCGACTTGGCTGGAGAGTGCTGCTCTGCATCATCTACAGGTCGCTCTAAATCAATGTCTATATGCTCGGCAGGTGGACCTACTAGTACATCGTCCGCTGTGGGATCTGTTGCTGCCGCCTCAACTGTTGCCTCTGCCTCCTTAGCCTCGAGCTCCTCTACAGCCACTATTGCGTGGTCCTGCAGTCTAGTGATGATAGCATTGTAGCTCTTGTCCCAGTCCTTCTTCAAGAAGTGACAGGAACCTCTCTCAGGGTGCTCCCAAGGATGAAAAGGGTAGCGCTGATCAATAAGTATCTGGGTGATGAGGTGGCCAAAAGGGAGAGACTTAGCCTTTCCGGGCTTCTCCTTGCTGGTATACTCGTCGAAGAGCTTCCTCATCACACTCTAGATGAGCGCAGGGATAGATACCCAGTGGCCTGTATAAAATGTGTAGAGGGCT
This sequence comes from Cornus florida, assembly GCF_030987335.1. Lineage (NCBI taxonomy): Eukaryota > Viridiplantae > Streptophyta > Magnoliopsida > Cornales > Cornaceae > Cornus > Cornus florida. Next base: position 47,804,797 of record NW_026775577.1, on the reverse strand, counting down.
GTCAGATAGTCTCCTCGCTGCTGAATCTTATGCCCGGCTATGTATATGTTTCAAAAAAGAACGGAATCAAAGAACCATAGGTTGTCTGGAATAAAGGTGCGGGTGGCGAAAGTCTTGCCATCGGCATGGTGACCTGTAAGAAATACTGCCATGTCGGCATAAGAAGGCCTGTATAGCCTCGGATATAGCTCCTGTAGCTCTGGAGGGCATCTGTGTGGACAATGGCATGAGCGGGCTAACGAGTCCATAGTAATAGTAATCTAATGGCCATCTATAGTAGTGACCAGCTCTGATGTGGTACGCGGGGACGGTTGGAGGTTCTGGAAGAACATCCATACCAACTGTGGGTAGACTGGCTCTGTAACTGGGGTAAGAATAGCTGTAAGGCCCCTCGGGATAATGTCATGGTAAGCTGATCGGGTCAGCACCGATCTGGAGAAGAAATTTGTGTCGAACACCGACTCATGATCCACTGCCATATGCGCATATCTAGGCGCGGGCCTATCACGCTCTCGAGCTGGTGGAGCTGGCTGGTGTGGTGGAGATGGTAATGGTGAAAACTCAGCTCCAGCATGTGATGGAATATGATCATCCTCAGCCGCATGAGTAGGTGACTGAGGTGGAGTAGGCTGTAAGGGCTCCTCCTGTGCATGAGAGGGCTCTGCTGGTTCCTCTATCCTCAGTCTGATATGTCTTTGAGGCCCGTGTTGCCTCTTAGCAACAGTCTTGCGCTTAGTCATAGCCTGAAAAATAATTTAAAAACTTGCAAGGGGAGTCAATACCAGAAAAAAGAATTGAAGGCACGAAATAGAAACATTCATGTTAAATAAAATAGATAAAATATGCAGATGACATGAATCTATGCAAGTGACAGGATATGAAACATGTTAAACAATGTAAGTATGAAATGCATCAAATGTGGAATATCACAGGCATTGGGCATATATGAGATAGCATGAACATAATACATGATGAATGAAGTGTGTGTATGAGATCTGTGAAGTTCGATCGATCACAAAAAGGTTTGAGATCGATCTCAAAACTTCGATCGATCTGAGATATGAGTTCGATCGATCTCTAAAGATCGATCTGAGATATAAGGTCGATCGATCGAATTGTGCGAAGGTGAAAACTGAAAGGTCACAGATCTGTGACTTTGGAAGCATGGGGGCCACACGAACAAGGTCGTGGGCCCATTAACTCATCAAATCCTCAATCCTAGTCACATAGCATGGCCCATACTCCCATAAATCAATTCAAAACTCAAAATATATAACCATATATACATATATACATACACATATATACAAACATGCTTCAAGCTCATCAATGGTGGATATCATCAACAAAATATCATGGATTTAACATTTAAAACATGTATTAAACAAGTGGAGGCTTGAAATCATGAGATGTGGCTTGAATCTTACCTCTAGTCGCGAGAGAAAATGAGATGAAGATAGAGATGAGAATCCGAGAGGAGAGATAGAGAATCAAAGCTTGGATCTCACTGGAGGTTCACCGGAGAAGATGATGAAGATGGGTGAGTGCAGCGGCGATGAAGGATGAGGGACAAGGGTTTGGAGGGTTAGATCGATCTAACAAATCGATCTTGAGACCCTCCAGGTCTATTTTTAAAAACTTTTCCCGATTAGTTTGATCGATCGAACTGAGATTTCAGATTGATTGAACTTTGATGATCTCTATTCAAAATGTTTTTGGAATTTTTGAAATTTTTTTCAAAAATTAAAATCTAAAATTAAAAATTAAAAATTAAAATTGAAAAATAGAAAATATTTTGGATTTTTGAAAAATAAAAATACTTTTAGATTTTTGAAATAAATAAAGTAAAATCCCTTTCTTTTTTTTTCTTTTTTTTTTTTTTTTTTTTTTTTTTAGCATTAGAATAAAATAAAATAAAGAAAATAAAATCTTTGTGTGATTTTTGGAAAATAAGATAAAATAAAATAAAATAAAAATATTTTTGAATTTTTGTTAAAATTAAAAAAGGCAAATAAAGTCAAACAAAGGTCAAAATAGAGAATTGAAGAACTGAGATCGATCTGAACAAAATGTTCGATCAATCAGACAGAGAGCAAAAATATACAGGTTTTTTTGTTCAAAAATTTGGTTAAGTGTTAGAACTTGCAGATCGATCGAACTTTGAAGTTGGATCGATCGAAGAACTTCAGATCGATCTTGAAATGTTTTCGATCGATGAGACAGCGAGCTGAAATATGTAGGTTGATGCAGGCTGAAAATTTTCTAAGTGTTGAATCTCAAGATCGATTGAACTTTGAAGTTGGATCGATCTAAGGTCTTTTGATCGATCTGAGAATAAGTTCGAATGATGAGACAGAGAGGTGATTTGGATGCAGGTGGATGCAGGTAGAAATTTTTCTAAGTGTTGGATGCAAATGGAAGTTCGATCGATCGAACTCTCATTTGAGATCGATCGAACTTATGCAAAATGCTCAATTCCAACATGAAAGCTCATGCAATCCTTATCACAGTTCCTAGCAATGCATATGAACCCAAAGCCAATATCTAGACCTTGCAAGAAATGAAATTTAAGATAGAAATGAGGGAGGAGTAGGGTTTTGACACCCTACGAAATGTCGTGCTAGTCTTTAACGTCTCTAGCGAGACATTGGGCTCTTTTAGCCCAGATCAAAGATCTTGTAATGCATCCCCTCCTTGTTGGGGTGATAGATGCTTTGAACTCCACCCAACAAATAGTTCTTTGAAGAACTTGTTGGATTAAGCTCAAAAGAAACTTTTGATCCCTTGTCAATGCAATCGCAACCTTTAAGCTTCCATGCCCTTTTAAAGCAAGAATTTGAAACAACACTTTGAGAAAGCAAGGTTGAAGATGATCCTTTTGAAGTTTTGGTCTTACACAAAAGCTTACTTCATTGACATTGAAGATCACGACATTTGTCTACAACATAAACCTCTCCTTCATATTTGTCAAATGAATTGGGTGTGGGATTAAAGATATTCAACTTCACCTTCATGTGGCCAAATAAGATCTTCATTATCCCCGTCCTACAATTGATGTTGGCATTAGCGGTTGCCAAGAAAGGATGACCAAGGATAACGGGAATTTGGCTTTTAGGATTGGGGATCAGTTCCGTGTCAATGACAATGAAATCAACGGGGAAGAAGAATTTGTCAATCTTTATCAATACATCCTCAACTATACCCCTAGGCTTCTAAATGGATCGGTCGGTAAGTTGTAAAAATACCGACGTATGTTTCAATTCACCTAGGCTCAATTTGACATAAACCGAGTATGGAAGAAGGTTAACACTTGCTCCTAAGTCAAGAAGTGCCCGATTAATGATATGATCTCCAATAATGCATGAAGTAGTAGGTGAACCGAGGTCCTTAAACTTTGGTAAAGTGTTATGTTGCAAAATTGAGCTTACTTGGTAGGTCAAAACCACTTTTTTTGGTGCTTGGCTCTTGTTCTTCCGCTTTTGGGTGCATAAGTCTTTCAAGAATTTGGCATAAGTTGGAATTTGCTGGATTGCATCCAAAAGTGGCAGATTGACTTTTATTTGCCTAAATATTACCATGATTTCATTAGTTTTTGCCTTTTGCTTGTCTTTCGAAATGGATCCTTTTAAGGCATCCGGAAATGGAACTTTTGGTTCAAAACTCTTTTCAGCATTTTTCTTTAAAGTCTCCTCAACACAAGAATTTTTGAAATCACTTTGTTTCAAATCATCTTTCAACAAAATTTGTTCAAACTCATTTTTTGGCGAATCTTTCTCCAAATCATTTTCAAAATCACTCTTCAAATCACATTTTGAAGTTTTCTCATTCACAAGATCATGTATATGCAATGAAGGAGGAATGGGATGTAAAACGGGATGGGTGACAACTTAGGGTTGCACCAGTTCACTCTCTTCATTGGACATTTCAACTTGATTGTCCACAATCTTACCACTCCGTAAGGTAGTCACTGCATTAACATGCTCAATAGTGTGGCCTTCCGATGAGGAATGGGTTTCCACAACACATTGTTGCTTAGATGGGGCATTAATAGGCATCTTTCCCTTCTTTCTTGCATTAAGAGTGCTTGCTATTTGCCCTACTTAGGTTTCTAGCTTTGCAATAGATTGAGAGTGGGAATGAAGCAATTGAGTGTTAGCCTCAAGAATGCCCAAAGCATTTAAAACTTTTTCTTCAAAGGTGGGACTTCTAGCATTTCCTTGGGAATAAGATTGGTTGGGAAAATGAGAGTTAACAAATTGATTCCCTTGTGATTGATAAGGTCTATAATCTTGGGATCCTTGGTTTTGAAGTGGAGGTGGAATGTACTTCCCTTGAAAACCGCCTTGGGAAAGGTTTGAGCCCTCTCCTTGGTTTTTCCAAGAAAAATTCAGATGATTTCTCCAACTTGGATTATAATGAGTACCATAAGGATTGTTCCCTTGGTTCACAAAAGCTGCATTGACTTGTTCATTAGGTTCATTTTGCATTTTTTCGTGAGGACAATGGGAAGTAGAATGAAGAACAATAGAACAAGTCATACATGTTTCATTTGATGCACGATGAGAATGGTTAGGGAAGGAAGATACTTGGTTCGCCGAGTTTTGGTTAATAAAAAATTGATCAAACCTTTGAGATAAAGACTTCATATTAGCGACTATTTCATTTAAATGGTCAACTTGATGTAAGCCAACACTCTTCCTACCTTGTGAATTTCTACCATTCTTGGATGATAATATTCTATGCAAAGAATTTTCACTCATGCTCTTATAAAGACGCCACACGTCATCCTCATGCCTATCAATGTATGAGCCACCCATGGAAGCATCAACAATGCTTTTGTAATTGTCCGATAAGCTCTCAAAGAAATATTGAACTAATTGCCATTTGGGCATGTTATGATGTGGACACTTCCTAAGTAATTCATTAAAGTGTTCCTATGCCTCATGAAACGTTTCTCCATCCCCATGTGAAAATTCTCGAATTGAGGTTCTTATGGCATTGGTCTTAGAAACCGGATAGTACTTTTTCAAGAACTTTTGTTGCATTTCTGCCCAAGAAGTGATTGAAAAAGGCCTAAGATTGTAAACCAATACTTTGCCTTCTCTTTTAAGGTGAATGAAAAAAGTTTGAGTCTTAAGACCTCTTCCGGCATGTCCGTATATTTTACGGTCAAACATACTTCTAGAAACTCATCCAAATGCTTGTAAGGTTCTTCACTTGGAAGACCATGATAGTTAGGAAGCATTTGAATGGTTTGTGGCTTAATTTCATAGTGATGTGCTCTAAATGGTGGCAATTGAATGCATGTGGGTGCATTGTATTCATTAGGCACATAATGATCTCTTAAAGCAAGTGGAGGATTAGCAATTTGAGGTGCAACGTGGGCACTTTAATTTTGATTTCCTTGAATGATGGGAGGTTATAGAGCATACATTGGCCTTGGCATTCCAAATAGAACTTGGCCTTGTTGTTGTTGTAGTTGGTGAATGAATGGCCTAAGCATGTCTAATGGTGCTTGAATGTTCTCATGATGCACATTTGGATGGAGGATACCTTGTTGGTCTATGTGACCAAGGTCCTCTACATGCTTTTCATTATGGCCTTCCATTGATGTAATGGATCGGGTAGAACTAGAACTTCCTCTTTCCCTAGGATTTCTAACTACGGATTCAAGATGCAAATTAAAAGGGACAAGAGTTGGTCTTAGTGATCTACGACCATGCATGCACAATGTAAAAACACACAAACACAATGAATAAACAAAAACTTCAACTTCACAATAATTCAATGAAACTTCCTCCACAAACACTTAACCCATACTCCTATGCTTTAACAACAATGATGCAAAAAATAATTAAGAATGCTTCCACGTGGGCTCATGATTTATCAAAGAAATTAAAAACAAGCCTCCACACGGGCTGACGATTTAACGAAGGGATTGAGGAAGAAAAAACTCGCAAAGGTCCTATAGCACTTCAACTCCAAATTTATAGCTTAGCTTAGCAATTTTTTAAAATTTTGGCATTTTTCTATGCTTGCTTAGCTCCTTTGCTTGGTGGCTCCTTTGCTTGCTTGCTAGCTCAATGTTCCTTGTCAAAGATGAACAAACACAATAAGTAATCAAAAGAAAAATAAAAACAAAGTAAAGACACGATCAAATGAGTAATAATTCCAAATGAATTCCACAAATACGACATTGCCTAATCCCCGGAAACGGTGCTAAAAACTGATGGCAGCTATCGTCATCCTTCTACCACAAGCTTAGAGAGTGTGCATTAAGGCGAGGGCCAAGTTCTACATTTATAGAAGCCACTACTACCTTCACTAAAAATATAGTTAGGGTGATTAGGGATCATCCCAAGGGATTGGAGTCGTACTAGCTTATGAAATCACAATTAGGGTTAGTAGGTCAAGTGATCAAACAAATGGTTGGTTGGTTGATTAAACTAGAGAGCAAATTAAACTAAATAATTGAATGCAATAAGGAGTAAGTAAGAGAGAGAGAGACTTGGGGTTTAGAGGTCACCACCAAGCAATACTTTTCTACACCCTTAACAAGTGACTAATGAGGGAAATGTGTGTTGCAACATTGATGTGTGTGTGTATTTGGTTAATTCAACTAGCAATGGTGACCAATTAAGCATACATTGTCTAATCAACATGTAAAAAGCACAATATATCTATCAATTAAGTATATATTGTCTAAATAGCATGTGAAAAACACAATATATCTAGCAAGTTTTTTTTTCCTGAATGGGTTGATTTTGTAAAAAAAAAAAATTTAAAACAATACAATTACATTAGGAGACAAATCTCCAAAGCCTAGAAAAGGAAATAAATTCCAATTTCAGTAAACAGCAAACCTCAGAATGAAAAATTACAAACCAAATACAATCAGTAAGTCTACTAAACTAATATTGAGATATGTGATAACATCCCAAATAATAGCTTGCACTGCATGTGAGCTCTGTTCTTGTATCCCTGTATGAAGCATCACATTTCTACTGGACCATATCTTCCATAGAGTAACTGGAAAAATCCCATTCAAAATCTTAGATTTAAGAGACTTTGTCATAGTGTTTTGCAAAAACTAGTCCACAATGTGATTGAGACTTAAAAACTGAGGGACCTGTAGCTGCAGCAAATCAAAAACCTCTCTCCAAATCTCAACAGTAAAACCACAATGATAGAACAAATGTTTATTAGAATCATCCCCAGCATAGCAATTATGGCAAATAGAAGTAACTGGTAGTCCTCTTTTCTGCAAATTCACAAAAGATAAAATTTTGTTATATAAAATGATGATAACACACAAACTGATCCTAGACCTGCAATGTTTCCAATACAATCTAGCCCATTTACACCTATTTCCAGTAACTCTGCAACAATTCTATCATGTGAATATATCTAGCAAGTTATTAATCATTTAATTAAGCTCACAAGCCAAATACACCACAAGGTTAGAGACATATGCTGCTTGCATTCAAAAGTATGGAACATCAAACAACAAGCATAGATTGTCCTCCCATCTAACAACTATCCTATTACTACACTACAATTAAGCTAATGACATGAAATTAAACTAATTAAGCTAAGGGAGAGGCATAATCCATCAAGAAATGAGCATGAACCATCTAGAAAATTACAAGAGCATTCCATTAAGCACTATGTTTTGGCAATCTCTAGATCTATGGCATCAATACACATAGACATGCATCAATAACACAAGAAATTGAGACAAACACGTGAACATCTATTCTAGAATACATAGACATATGGATAGAATGAAATGATCAATTGGAAGCATTAAACCACTTGAATCATTGAATAAACAAGATCTATATATATAAAAGTGCCAAAACATGTATTACAACACTAATCCCTCAATAATACACAAAATCAAGATGTAGAAAGCATTCTTAGGGCAAACTCTAGCCCCAAGAGGATGTCTAGCCACTCATAGTAGTGCTTCTCCAACCCTCAAGGGTTAACTCCATGGTAGAGATTTGCTCCTCGGTTGATGAAGAGTCTCTAATGGTGTCTCTAGCCTCCCCCTCCTCTAAGCTTGCTTTCCAAGAGATGATATGATGTGATATGGTATCCTCCCATGTAAAAAGTAATCCTTATCCTTATATAGGTAGGTCAAATGACACAGAAAATGAGCTGGGGTCGTGCATAAAATATTCCCCAATGATTGGATAAAGGACAACTTTCAATGAGCTGAAAATTTAACTTTTTCGCACTGGAGGAAGTTCGATCGATCGAACCTTGGACTTGAATCGATTGAACATGGCTGAGATCTATCGAACTTAAGTTGGATCGATCCTCAATGGTGGCGTTTTTTGGATAAAGACAAATCTGAGATATTTTGAAGATATTTTTGGGAAAAGGACAAAAGTGGTTGGTAGGGTGGTACAACTAGATAAGATCAATCATTTGGATAAGAACAACGCAGTTCGATCGATCGAAGAATGATATTGGATAGATCGAACTTTTAGGATCTCTGAAAATATCATCATGCCTCTGATCCATCTTGAAGTGCTGAGATCGATCATGTTGGATCGATTGAACTTTGATCTGAGATCGATCGAAGATGTTGATTTCCACTTTTTTCTTTCTTTTGCTTCCACTTGGCTCATTTCTTTGATTCATCCTAGAATTGCTTCATTTCTGCTCTTATTTGGTTGAGTTAGCTTATTTTTGGGATAAGTGCTTGAAGATGGAAATAATACGAAATCAATCTAAAATGGTAAAGTAAGATAGATAAAGGTACTAGCATGCCTAAGCTTAAGGGGTTTAAATACGTACTTTTCAGCTCTCATCACGTGGTAGGTATGACGAGGGTTGTTTGAGTCACAAGTGTAGTCTATGGATTGTAAATGTGTATTTTGAGCATTTTGGAACGGCTGAAGGAAATGTGTTGGTTTTGATTGTCATGGGAACTTGTTGGATCTTGTAGGTCTATGGTGATTTAGGACCGGTTGTCGGATGTAGATCATTTCATGGTCTTGAAGGAATCTGTTTTAGAGGCTGGTTTGTCGAGGAGTGATTCTCATTTAAGATAGTAACAGGAGCGTGTTACGGGTAATCGACTCTCGGTGAGTCTGTTACATGGCTCAGTCAATGAGTGGGGCTTTGGGTTGGCACGGCTATCTAGAAGGCCTCGGGGTGAGGTATAGCGGTCAGTTTTAGTTGTATAGTGCAGGGTTGCTTGATAAAGCAGGTAGTATGGGGTCATTGGAGTGCTTGGTTGTTTATGGATGAAGTGATAGCTAGTGAGTATTGTGTTATATAGTTGTTTGAGGATTCAAAGAAATAAACTAATGATTGGAGTGATTGGGATGAGGTTGATTTTGTAGGTTATTTGATAGCCCCATTTGATTTTTTTGTCGGGGCCAAGAGTGTTCTAAGGAACAGTGAAGAAGGGAGGTAGTGACGTTGAACCTGGAGTATGAGGTTTTCTCATTTAGGCATGTAGATCGCCTCAGAAGGAGTAGATTAAGTTATCGGTTAAGCGTTAATGATTGATGGCATCATTGATGGTATTGAGGTGACGGTTGGGTGTTGAGTATTCTGGACTTTATGGTCATTTTTTTTTTGAGGATTTATCGGCATGGTATTGTCGTATTGAGGTTCTTTTCTGGTAGTATACAGTGACCATTATTGGGAGCATCTAGAGTAATGCTTATTCTTTTGTTACGATGATATCGTCTTAAGTATATTCGAGGAAATATCCTTTAAATGTGGTTTGACGGTCCAGTGGGATGATAGGATAAAACTGGGGTTAGAATGAGTGGCAGTAGAGGTGTTATGGTGTTGTAGTGTGATGCTTAGTACTGATGAGCAGAATGGTTTAAGGTATGATCCAAATGCGGTTTGAAAATTACGAGTTGTTTGTTGTGTGTTGTCAAGTAGGTGATGGATGGCATGCTAGTTGAAGCAATTGTGGGCGGTGTAATCATTAGAGTCAGTAAGGACGATGTTGCCAAATAGGCATCCTTTTCTTTTGGAAAGTCAGTGGGTCGTTGTGATTGAGGTCACGGGTCTTGTGTGCGTGGTGATTGAGGCAATGTCGCCTTCACAGGGTAGAGGTGGAACGGGTGACCATATATCGTTGTATTTCATAGAGTTTCTCATTAGGAAATTATTTGGTAGGATGGGACGCGGTGTCCAATGTGTAGTAATGGTTCCTAGTGTTAGTATGTTGAGGGTGTTGGTGTTTTTATCTGATTGGTTTTGATTAGTATAGTGTTACAGAGAAGCGTGTGTGAGGTTTCTGTGTTAATTATGTAAAACGGTCTATTAGTGGTGACGTCGCTTAGATTGGGTGTCCATGGTTGGACAAACAATGAGTAGCATGTGACAGATTGTCGGGTGCATTTAGGTGCGAGTCATCAGTCGCTTGTGAGAGCTGGGTTCGTTACCCTTTTCGTTTATTCTGGTCCTGACAAGGACGTCGTTTGTTGTGAGTTTTGTCCTCCATTTAGGAGTTGTGCACGTCCGTAATTAGACGGATCTATGTGGGATTTGTTGCATTGTTAGAGTTTATCGGTGGAGGTCCTGATTGAATGGGTTGACTTACTTCCACAGAGGGAGGTGAAGTCTTGGGTTCTTGTAGTACTTGTTCTGAGAGTGATTTTGACTGGTAGAATGCGAGGCACGAGTTGCCAAATAGGAGTTGTGTTTTCGATGTTTAGTACCAACAATGGTGGCTAGGGGATGTGTCATGAACTGTATATTCAAGGATGATTAGGTGATGTAATATGAGTCATGTACTTGGGTGTTTTATTGATGTTGATTTGAGTAGTGTCTTGAGGACAAGTGTTGGTGTTGTTTAAACGTTTTGCAATTAGAAAGTTAATGTGGGATTTTATTGAAGAATAATGGGAATGATTGACTTTGGTTTGAGGTTTCGGATATGAGATAGTCATATTGTGTGTTTTGATGAGGTTAGAATTGAATCGAATGATGTTATGGAGTTGTTACCTGGTATGGGTACTATGAGAAGATTAGGAAGCTTTGATGTTGATCGATAATTGAGACATTTGGTGCCTCGTCATTTTGTTTGTTATGGTTATATGGTTGAGGTATGATTGAGATTATAAGAATATGTATATGAATGTATAGTTGTTGAAGTTATGTAGTGTAATGGATTGATAGTGAGTGGATCTCATTGTTGTTTTGTGAACATTGTGAGATTGTATTTGAGGTTTGGGCCTGAGGACAAGAATGACGTTTGTGCTGAGACCGGATCGAGGATGAGAATGGCCTGGCCAACCATTTCTCTTGAATCAATCCCTCTTTAACATAATGTTGGGTCAAAGGTCAATAATTGTTTTGAGTTGTCACGAATAGTGAGAGTATGGTATTAGGTGTGTGCTAGTGTGGTGGTGTGGATTCAGGAAGTTATCCCGGGTGACGAGGTGTGTTAGGTGTTACCAAGTGCCTGATTCGTTTAGTTATTAAAGATCTTGTTTCGAGGATTTGTGTCTTGGGTACAGGATAATGCGCTTATTGATTTGGTGACTAATGTTTATGCGGTCATTGGGGAACTCATTGTTTAATCATTATGAAGTTGTTAAGTGTAATGATTGTCGTATAGTGTGTTACCCAAGTATAGACTCTAGAGGGGGGGGGGGGGGGTGAATAAAGTCTTTGGCAAACAATGGCCAATTTTTGGATTTGCAATTTCTACTAAACCTTTCTAACAATTATGCTATAATCAAGATAAAAACATAAACAATTAATAGCATAAATCTAAAGGAGATAAGGGAAGAGAGATTGCAAACATTCACACGACGATTTTAGTGAGGTTCGGAAACTCCTACTCCTCGGCTCATGACCCCTCTTGAGACTTCCCAATCCACTATGGCTTCTCCTTACGCGTGGAGAGCAAACATTTACATGAAGCAACACCTTACTTCATCTTGCTAAGAGACAACCTTTCTTAGTCTTCTTTTGGGTCACACCAACCCTTATAAATTGAAGCTAGCTTGCTTCTTCTTTCTTGAGCCACACCAGCCCTTACAAATTGAAGTTTAAATTTGTTGCATACAAATGTATCTCTTAAAGATTGATATGCAAATATTAGCTCATAACTTTCAGCTCATTCTAGAGTATATATGAATATATTGAAGCTCAATATATAATGATATGGGATGAAAGAGTATGATATAAAATGAAGAACAAAAGCTCTTTCGATGTTATATAATGTTTCTATGTCGTAGCAACCTTTAATCCCGAAGTCCCCTTACTCTATTTATAGAGTTTCAGCAGCAAATTCAAAAAATAAAGTTGTTGTACACACTGCCCGAGAGGAAATAGCCATTCAGATTCAGATCTCGGCAAGGTTCGGTTGATTGAAATCAAACACCCTTGTGTTTTGGTCGTTCGAAATGACTTAAGGTTGGTCATCATCCTCAGTATCTCTATTTCGGTAGACCGAAGTGAATTGATGTTATATTGCGGTAGACCGAAATAGCGTGAGGCTTGGTTCCAAGCTCTTTGTTTATATCGGTCGACTGATTCAATATTACCTATGCATTTCGGTCTGCCGAAATGAAACTGCAGCTCTAAGAATTTTGTTATAAGTTAATAGATGAAACAGTCTGTGCACAGGACATCTGCACATACCTTATTTCCATTGTTTTTACTTTAATTTTGACCCCCCATTTGGATTCAATAAAAAATACTAGAAAATTGAAATCCAACTAAATCAAAATGTAGAAATTTAGTTTTAGTACAAATTTGGATTTCTGACAGTTTTGGTAAAATTGAATCCTTATGTAGGCCAATGTAGACTTGGTCAAATTTTTTGATAAAATCAGTTTAGGCTAGTTTAAGTATAAAGAGTTATTACCGGGAAAAATTATTTTGAAATAATCATTATTTTAAATATCCATTTTTCACACTTAGCTAAAAACATAGTTTTTCATGTCGCGCATTCTGGGGTCTTAATGTCCGTTACCAACTTATGGTAATGAAGGCTTCTCATGCCTTAATTGTTGACCAATATGAATTATATGAATGATGTGCATGGTCTTAGCATTTCTAGCACAAGTGATGAGTTATGTCAAAGCTTAAGCTTGAACTAACTCACTCTTTAGCAAAGACTCCATATGTCAATTGTATATGAATGAAGTGCATAGTCTATTGCTAATGGATATAGGAGCATATGAATGATGATATGATATGCATGGTCCTATAGAGATGAGCTTCAAATGGATTCATAAATACTTTGACATTGAATCCTAACACTCACCATCCTATCTATCCCTTTTCTTCAAGCTTTGTCCATGATCGTGTAGGGTTTTAGGTAGACTTGCTTTCTTCCTTTCTTTGAGTTACTTTCTTGTTCGTTGTAGTCTAAGCTATCTTTAGATGGACTTTGCATTTGCTTCTTTGCAACTTCATGTCTTCTTTGTATCCATTAGTTTTCTTGATGTGATCTTGAATAATGGAATACTTGGAATGATCTTTCGTACTTCATTGAGGTCATCCTTTAAATGTGAATAATCTATAACACTCAATGTAAACATTAGTCCTTAAACACCATTAATGGTTTGTTATCATCAAAACCTCTAGATTGCCCTTGGATGGAATCATTAAGGTCAACATAGTGTAATTAGTAATCGTTGGTACGGTTATGTGGTGGTGTAGCTATGTACTAGATAGTAAGTGTTTGGTCTGTCAGGGACGTGCACATTAGAGTTGAAATTGATTGAGAGATGGACGGGATTCCTCATTTTGGGTTCAGTGTGTACTTTAAAGAATGAGTGGAGGTTAGATGTTGTTACGTTCCGGGTTCTTGTAACAGTTTTCCTTTCGGGCTTATGGCTGTGTGGAGTAGATTGATGTTCATTTTGAGTCAGGCGTAGAGCCTAGTTGGTCTTATGTTATGATGAGGTGAGAGATGAGTACTCGTATTGGGTTTTAGTGGCAGTGGTGTGTGATTGCCTAGTGACGTCCGGTGTTAAAGGCAATAATATTGGTGAGTTCGTAGTGTCGGGGTTTTGTGAGGTGTTCTTGGAGAGTGTGTGGCTGTGGGCCTTCTTCTTAAGGAGGGTAGATTTCAGGGACGAAATCTCTTTAAGGAGGGTAAATTGTGATGTTTTCATTTTTCAACATTTTTCCATTTTTCAAAATTTTTGTCGTTGCAAGGCATTTTCGTCTTTTGCCATTTTGCGTACCTGACACTGTGGAATGTGCCAATTGTGTCTGACAATTGATTGGGGCATTTCATTGAGTTCAGGACTCTTTGAAATGTAAGGTTGTCATTTTTGCATTTTTTCACTTTTCGGGCCGAATGGTCCCGTGTGGAACCCGCTGCCGGAATTGTGGCGTACAGGGATTTTAGTTGAATTCATTTGCATCACATTTATTTTATTTAATGTGTTATTTGTGGTTAATAATTATTATGTGTGGGTATATGTATAATTGTGGTTAAAATAAAAAGAAAAAATAAATTAATTTTGGTGGGATCCACCATTAGTATCTTTTAAAGTCCAAAAGTCCATTTACCTTACAATTCTCTTCCTTTCTCGTACGCTTTTCTCTCTCACATTCTAGACTTTCTTTTTTTCTTCTTTTGGTTGCAAAACTTAAATCCTAGATTCCTCTTTCATTACTTGGATTTTTTGGAAACCGTTTGCGGCAATTCGAAGAGCACAGCGAGATCTTCACATCCATATAAGCAATTTCAATTTTAGTGCACTCTAGGGATTCCGGTTTTGAGACCCATTTTGGGGGTTTTTCATCCTCCTTAAGGTAGGGGTGTCTAATTCATGTTTTCTTGTACCTATGTGAGTTAATTTCTTGATAATTGTTGATAGCATGTTGTTAACCACTAATTGACTCTAGAGGGGGGGTGAATAGAGTCAATGGCCAATTTTCGCAATTTATGAAATTTGTTTTACAACAACTATTATGCAATGATTAATTGAAAAATTCAAGCAATAAAAAGCACAAGTATAAAAGAGATAGAGATAGGAAGATGCAAACAATGAACTCGGTGATTTAGCGAGGTTCGGAAACTCCTACTCCTCGGCTCAAGATCCCCCTTGAGACTTCCCAAATTCACTAAAGCTTCTCCTTAATGGTGGAGAGCAAACCTTCAAATTTGAAGCAAGACCTTGCTTCTTTTCCTTGCTAGGAGAACACCCTTCTCCTAGGCTTCTTTTGGGTCACACCAACCCTTACAAGATTGTAGCAAAGTTTGTAAATGAAATACAAGAATCTCTCTCAATAGATATACAAGTGTAAGCTCACAACTAGAGAATATCAGAATATTAATGAAGCTCAAGTTCTAGGATGAGAGAATGTAGTGATGGTTGAAAATGAAAGCTCAGAGAAGAATTTAAATGGCTTATTGAATGCTCTTGAATGCTCTCTTGAATGTATTATCCAGTGGTGTAACTACTTCAGTAAATGAGCCTTCCTTATATAGATAACCGTAGCTTAATATGTCTGTTAGAAGTAGTTGGAAGACTTAAATGCAAAAAAGTACCGTTGTAGATTCAAATAACTTAGAAGAGCCGGCTCTACAAAAAATTGGAGGAGGCTCCAATAAATGGGAGGCGGCTCTAATAACTGGGAGGCGGCTCCAATTCACAAAATGCATTCTACGACACACAATTTGGCTACTGGAGTGCAAAGAGCAGGCTCCTATATTTGGGAGGCGGCTCCAATCCTTGTGTAAGACTAAGAATGAAACACATTTTGTTCAGTGCACTTCCTATTATGAGAGCATGCATAAGTAAAGTTCATGGAAAGATTTTAGGCCTTCTAAAAACTAATTTTTAGAGAAAATATGCATGAACCTAAAAACTTGAGCTTCAGAAGATATTCAAATATGCTTTAACATTTAAATCTAAAGCTCTCACCATCCTATCTACCCTTTTCTCCATTCCCTGACCATGATCTTTTGAGCTTGATGAAGACTTGCTTTCTTCCTTGAAATTGTTTGATTGATCTTTGAAGTTTGAGTCTTTTTTTGATTTCTTGCAATCTTTGAGGCTTCATTGAGTCCATAGCTTGAGTACTTGAATGCTTGAAATGGCTCATCTAGCTCATCATATAAGATATGAACTATATATAACTCAATGAAAATATTAGTACATAAACATCATTAATGGTTTGTAATCATCAAAACCTTTAGATAAAAATCCTTAGGCCAACAATCTCCCCCTTTTTGATGATGACAAAACATTGATGTGTTTATTGACAAAGTAGAGTTGTATTTGAAAGAGAGCTCCCCCTATCAATAAGCATCAATCAAGATATATATAAAAAGTAGAGTTAGACACGTAGCATAGTAACACATCTTTCTCCCCCTTTGTCATCTCAAAAAGTCTATTTCTATGAAAGAGAAAATACATGCCAATTCATGAACTATTAGAGAATGAGAATTTAAGGGGCAATAAAATAGGAAATATGTCATTTTATAGATGACAGAAGTCAAAACAGTAGATAAGGAAAATATGAACATAACTAGCAGATGTTAGACAAAAGCATAGAACATGATAAAGACTTCAAAAGAAAAACGACATAAGTAAAAACTTGGCTAAAAAAGGCTTCTTCAAAGCAGATAAAACAAGTGAGTGCACAAAAAGAGTTTTTTTAGACGAGGTGATATTGTTCTAAGTAGAAGGAGGAGGGGGTTCAAGGCCTTTTCGAAACGCTTCAAAGTCTTCACTGATATGAGTGACAGTCATAAGCACTTCGTCAAGTTGTTGTTGTTGGTGTTCAAGAGTGGTTTGTTGTTCTTGAAGAGTGGCTTGATTTTGACGAAAAACATTTAGAAGTTCCAATAAAAGATCATGATTTGAGCGATGTGCAACTGGAACATCCTCATCTTCAGCACTATCATGGCTTTCATGGTCTTCCTCATCCCCATCATCAACATCCTTAATCTCTTCTCCACGAGCTCTAGCCTCTTCGAATCTTCTTTGCCTAGGATAAAACCACATACCATCGGGATCCCTTTTTAGCCCCATTGTGTCTAGATTGAAAGCATCAAGGATATCTCTTGGGCCTAGTTTGGCTGATTCACTTTTGTCAAGTGGAATTTTGTTAGCCATGAAAATGTGAGTGAGAACCATGGCATAGTGGAGTGGAGTGTTTTTCTTTTTCTTGCATGCCAACATGTGATGAAAGATAATGTAGGCCAAGTCAAAATCTTTTCCATTTAAGACACACCAAATCAGAAAGATTTCCATGCGAGAGACTTTTGAGCGACTGCCGGTTTTAGGAAGAATGGAGTATGCAATAATTTTGTGGATCAATCGAGCTTCCATAGTCAATTGTTTGGATTTGACTTCTTTGATATTGGTAGTGCGGGAATCATAGCTCATTTGGCGAATGGCTGCTAGTTTGTCAAAATCTTTCCCAGTGAACCATTTTTGAGGAGAGTAGAATTGAATACCATCATCCATAAAATGAAAGATTTTGGAAATGCTTCTAACATCAAGATCGAATTCCACTCCAGCCACATAGCATTGTAACTTCTCTACACCAGGCACTTTCTCAAGGTGGGTGTAGAATAACTGAACAAGTCTTGGATAATACTTGTTTTTCATCCCAACAAATGACCCAAGGCCAATAGCATTAAAGAGATTGTAGGTGTTGAGGTTGAGGTCATCACAAATTGTGTGTGACAGGACCTTTCCTTTGGCCACTTTCCTATGAAGAAATTCTTTCTCATATAGCCTCTTGTGAGTAGGAGTTCTATATAACTTTGTGGCAGAAATTTGAATTGGACTAGGAGGAGGAGTTTGTTCATTTGGGATAGAGTCATGAGATTGAGTGATCCTAGTTTTGCCACGAGAAGGATTCCTTCTACGGGAGGATGATGCCATGGAAACTCAGTAGGGACCTAAACAAGTCACAATTTAAAAACTAAACTTATATTAATTTTGAAAGATATGGAGGCATTTTCAAAAGACTTTGAACAAAAATTTTCATATCTAGACAATTTGGGGAACTAAACAATAAAATAAACTATGTTTGAAAACCAAAAAAAAAAATTGTGAGCAACAATGTGATTGTCGTTGGATTTTGAAAAATGAATTTTGAAATGTAGACTTAAAATGGAATTTTAATGGAATAAAATTAAAAAGAAATGAATTCACAAAGCAACCCCTAAAAAAAAATTTTCTGACAATTCATGTGGAATTGGTAAAATATTATGGAAATGTAAACCCAAGAGGGAAATTCAACATAATCCACAAGAAAATGCTTAGATTCATGAAGCAAGACCAAAATTTTTGATCAAAATATGACATTTCTAGGGTTTGAACATGTAATGTAAAGGAGATTAAACCAAAATTTTGTTCAAAATTAAAAGGAATTCATGCAACAAAATTCAATTTAAGATGAGTTTAAAGCAATTCATGGAGTATTATATCAAAGCATGGATCAATACATATATATGATAGACGAAATAATGAAGAAAGGAGAACAAATGAGGTTGAAGTTTTTACCTGAGATGAGGAAATTCTTGCACAACAATGAGAGGAGAATGAATTAGGATGCAGAATAAAGGCCACTTGATATTATATGATGGATGAAATCATTTTGAGACCTTAATATTTGAAGCACTCATACTCATGGTGAAGGAGCTCTCACGGTTTATACTCTCTGGAATTGGTGAAAATAATGCCTAAAAAGCTACTGCCGAGAGGCTTTATGGAGACATATCAGATTGGAGCCGGCTCAAGGGAAATTGGAGCCGGCTCAAGAGCTTTTTGGAGCCGGCTCTTGATTTTTGGAGCCGGCTCTTGAATTTTTTGGAGCCGGCTCTTGATTTTTGGAGCCGGCTTTTGATGGGTTTTGAGAGATCCCGAGAGTTTGGACATGGATGCAGGTTTTGGGGAGCCAGCTCATGAAATTTTGTGATCCGGCTCTAGAGATACCGAGAGTTAGAATTTGTGATTTTCTTGGATGCAGGTTGGAGAGGCGGCTCTTGAATGAGATGATCCGGCTCTTGTTTTCTATAGAGGCGGCTCTTATTTAGATTGGAGCCGGCTCTGCTGCTGCTACTTCACTGCATGACATTCTGCTCTGTGATCATTCCAATTTCTCTTCTGAGTAGACAGAATCTCTCCTCTTGGAGTGGTTTTGTGAAGATGTCAGCTAATTGCTTTTCAGTAGTCACAAAAATAAGATCAATATCACCCTTAGAAACATGATCCCTAAGAAAATGGTATCTAATTTCTATATGCTTTGTTCTTGAATGCTGAATAGGATTTTTAGAGATGCATATTGCACTTGTATTATCACACATAATAGGAATGTGATCAAAATAGAGTCCAAAGTCTTCTAGTTGTTGTTTAATGTAAAGTGTTTGAGCGCAACAACTACCGGCTGCAATATACTCGGCTTCCGCCGTTGATATAGCTATGGAATTTTGTTTCTTGCAAGACCAAGATACTAATGATTGTCCAATGAAGTGACAAGTCCCGCTAGTACTTTTTCTATCAACTTTGCATCCACCAAAATCAGCGTCCGAGTAACCAACAAGGTCAAAAGATGTATGTCTAGGATACCAAAGTCCCAAGAATGTGGTATAGCTCAAATAGCGAAAGATTCGTTTAACGGCACATAAATGAGATTCTTTAGGACAGGATTGAAAACGAGCACATAAACATACACTAAACATGATATCCGGTCTACTTGCGGTTAGATATAAGAGACTACCAATCATACCTCTGTATTTTTTAATATCTACATCAGTGCCTTTTTCATCTTTATCAAGTTTCAAAGATGAGCTCATTGGAGTATGGGCATGTTTGACTTCCTCCAAGCCAAATTTCTTTAGCAAATCTTTAACATACTTAGATTGGCAAACAAAAATGCCATCAAGTGTTTGTTTGATTTGAAATCCTAGGAAAAAAGTAAGTTCACCCATCATGCTCATTTCGAATTCATTCTGCATACTAGAAGCAAACTTTTCACATATCACACTATTGGTTGATCCAAAGATAATATCATCAACGTAAATTTGAATGACCAATAAGTTGTTATCGATGGTTTTAGTGAAAAGAGTATTATCAATTTTACCTCTAATAAAACCATTAACAAGTAGAAAACCACTTAGTCTTTCATACCAAGCTCTTGGAGCTTGTTTCAAACCATACAAGGCTTTTGATAATTTGAAAACATGGTTTGGGTAATTATAGCTTTCAAAGCCCGGTGGTTGATCAACATATACTTCTTCTTCAATGATACCATTTAAGAAAGCACTTTTTACATCCATTTGATATAACTTGAAGTTCTTATGGGATGCAAAAGCAAGGAGCATTCTTATAGCTTCAAGTCTAGCTACGGGGGCAAAGGATTCCTCATAATCAATTCCTTCTTCTTGATTATATCCTTGAGCAACAAGCCTTGCCTTGTTTCTTACTATGATTCCCGATTCATCCTTTTTGTTCCTAAATACCCATTTTGTGCCAATGATAGTTTTGTCTTTAGGCCTTGGAACCAAAAGCCAAACTTTATTTCTTTCGAATTGGTTAAGTTCTTCTTGCATGGCCAAAAGCCAAGATTCATCATTTTCGGCTTCATGAATATTTTTTGGTTCAAGTTGGGAAACAAAAGCTACATAATTGCAAATATTACTCATTTGAGATCTAGTTCTTACACCTTTAGATGGATCACCGATAATTTGATTTATTGGATGATTAAGCACTTGCTTCCAAGCCTTAGGAGGAGTGTCTTCATGAGAGTGACTTTCTTTTGGAACATCTTTGGAGAGATCTTTATGAGAAGCACTATTTAAATCAAGATTTTCAACATTCTTTTCAATCTCAACCACATCTTCATTTTCATCCAATGAGCATCTAAGAGGGGATAATGGTGATTCATCAAATACAACATGTATTGATTCCACAACCACTCGTGTTCTTTTGTTAAACACTCTAAATGCTTTGCTACGAGAAGAGTATCCTAGGAAAATACCTTCATCTGATTTAGGTTCAAATTTTCCTAGATTATCTTTGTCATTTAACACGAAGCATTTACACCCAAAGACTTTAAAGTATCCAATATTTGGTTTCCTTTTGTTCCGAAGATCATAAGGAGTCTTATTAAGGAGTTTTCTAATGATGACTCTGTTTATGACATAGCATGAGGTACTAACAGCTTCGGCCCATAGAGATCTAGGAGAATTATGTTCATTTAACATAGTCCTAGCCATTTCTTAGAGAGACCTATTTTTCCTTTCAACAACTCCATTTTGTTGAGGAGTTCTAGGAGCCGAAAGATTATGATTGTATCCATTTTCATCACAAAATCTTTCCACATCTTGGTTGTCGAACTCTCTACCTCTATCACTTCTAATGGACTTGATCTTACATTCTTTTTCGTTTTTGACTCTCTTACAAAATTTAGTAAAGATTGTATGAACCTTATTTTTATGTGTAAGGAAAAATACCCAAGTGAATCTAGAGAAGTCATCCACAATGACAAATGCATAGAGTTTTCCACCAAGACTAGCAATTCTCTCCGGACCGAATAAATCCATATGAATTAATTCTAGTGGTCTTGAAGTTGTTATATCCTTTTTCCTTTTAAATGATGACTTGATTTGCTTGCCTATTTGACATGCGCTACAAGTTTTATCTTTAGAAAAATTAGTCTTTGGGAGGCCTTTGACCAATTCATTCTTAGATAGTTTTGAAATCAAATCCATATTAGCATGACCTAACCTTCTATGCCACAACCAACTATCCTCATTTGAGGATACAAGACACTTGACATCTTGATCGTGTAGTTCACATAAAAGCAAAGAATATACATTACCATTTCTTAGAGCATGGAAAACTTCAACATTGTCCTTTTTGACAATGCATTTGTCTGACTTAAACAAGACATCATATCCTTTATCACAAAATTGGCTAATACTAAATAGGTTATGTTTTAGGCCCTTAACAAGTAACACATCATCAATAGATAGGGAGGAGGAGATACCAATAGTTCCAATGCCAATGACCTTGCCTTTTGAGTTGTCACTGAATGTGACGCTTCCTATTATGAGGTTTGATGGAGTGAAATTTTGATTGATCTCCCGTCATATGCCTTGAACATCCGCTATCAAGAAACCATTTGTCCTTGGATAAATATGGAGACTTCAAGCAA
The DNA here is from genome assembly GCF_030987335.1 of Cornus florida. Taxonomy (NCBI): domain Eukaryota; kingdom Viridiplantae; phylum Streptophyta; class Magnoliopsida; order Cornales; family Cornaceae; genus Cornus; species Cornus florida. The sequence continues at coordinate 47,782,663 of NW_026775577.1, read as the reverse complement.
ACCTACAAAAGGAATTTGAATAATCTTCTTTTGGTACCCACATTCTCTTGGGTCCATGAGAGTTAGGAAGGGAGGTGTATAAGTCCCTTTAATAACCCAAACTTCTTTTGTCCTACATGGCCTAATAGGACAATGATTGATCTTATGTCCTATTTTTTTACAATAATTACATTGTGGACTAAAAGAGGAATTTTAACAAAGTAATTGTTCAAAGGTTCTCTCTTTTTCAATAAACAAGAGTCTTTGTTGTGAGGATCAAATCCAAGTCCATCCTTGGCATAAGCATTTCTTTGCTTTCCAAGTATGAGACCCAAATTTTCTCTACCTTTTGTGAATTTTGCTAAGGTCTCAATTTGATCTTCAATCATAATTTTTAATGATTTATTTTCAGAAATTAAATCTATTGAACCCGATTCTTTAGCTAATTCTTTTTCCTTTTTTCAAAGCTTCATTTTCAAGTTAAAATTTTTCAAGGTTTTGAGAGATGATATTCTTTTCCCTTTTTAGAGTAGCACATTTTTGAACCATTTTGCCTAATTCATCATGCAATTCTCTAAAGGCATCTAGCAAGTAATTGTGTGCATCAACCAATTCATCATAAGTAGTTTCCAAATTAAATGAGTCATGATTAGAAATTACCTCATCGTCATCGGCCATGAGACAAAGATTAACCAATTCATTGAGTTCATCGTCACTTTCGGATCCATTTGAATCATCATCCTCCCATGTAGCTTGCATGGCCTTTCCTTTCTTTTTCCTTTCCTTTTCATTTTTATAGGCATAGCAATCGGATTTGAAATGCCCCGGTTTTCCACAATGGAAGCAAGTAGGTGCTTCTCTTTTTCCTTGCTCACTAGATGACCCATTTCTTTTGAAGTTGTTGCTCTTTTGGAACTTCTTCATTTGAAGGATTCTTCTCACGGTTTTGGTAATGAGAGCAACTTCTTCTTCTTCTTCATCATGAGGAGCCTTATCAATTGCAACTTCTTTGGTAGTAGCTTGTAGAGCTATATCCTTCTTTTGAGTTTCTTCATCTCTATCATTCATTTCTAGCTCGTAAGCCATTAATGAACCAATGAGTTCGTTAATGGGAAGTGTGTTAAGATCTTTGGCTTCTTGGATGGCGGTCTTCTTTGCTTCCCAATTCTTTGGCAAAGATCTAAGGATTTTTCTTACATTGTCGGATGATGTATATTTTCTTCCAAGAGCTTTCAAAGGATTAACAATGTTAGTAAAACGAGAATACATTTCACTAATAGTTTCTTTGTTATTCATGGTAAAAAGTTCATATTTATGGACAAGCATATTCATTTTGGATTCCTTAACATGACTAGTACCTATATAGGTAACTTCAAGTTTATCTCAAATTTCTTTAGCCGTTTCGCAATCCGAAATTCTATTGAATTCGTCTTTGCTTAAGGCACAATAGAGATTAGTGATAGCCTTGACATTACATTGTATAAGCCTACGGTCATTGAGGGTCCATTCAATATCGGGTGTTGGAACATTTTCACCCTCTACTATCTTGGTTGGAACATGGTCTCCTTTTTCTACGGCTTTCCAAACATCTAAATCTATGCCTCTTAAGAATGCTCTCATTTTGATTTTCCAATAGTTGTAGTCACTTCCATCAAACCAAGGGGGTCTATTGTTAGATTGACCTTCTTGATGAAAATTTGTATTGGCCATGATCGTTCTCTAAGATGATTAATCTTTTTCTAGAGATTAGGCTCTGATACCAATTGTTAACCACTAATTGACTTTAGAGGGGGGGTGAATAGAGTCAATGGCCAATTTTCGTAATTTATGAAAGTTGTTTTACAACAACTATTATGCAATGATTAATTGAAAAATTCAAGCAATAAAAAGCACAAGTATAAAAGAGATAGAGATAGGAAGATGCAAACAATGAACTCGGTGATTTAGCGAGGTTCGGAAACTCCTACTCCTCGGCTCAAGATCCCCCTTGAGACTTCCCAAATTCACTAAAGCTTCTCCTTAATGGTGGAGAGCAAACCTTCAAATTTGAAGCAAGACCTTGCTTCTTTTCCTTGCTAGGAGAACACCCTTCTCCTAGGCTTCTTTTGGGTCACACCAACCCTTACAAGATTGTAGCAAAGTTTGTAAATGAAATACAAGAATCTCTCTCAATAGATATACAAGTGTAAGCTCACAACTAGAGAATATCAGAATATTAATGAAGCTCAAGTTCTAGGATGAGAGAATGTAGTGATGGTTGAAAATGAAAGCTCAGAGAAGAATTTAAATGGCTTATTGAATGCTCTTGAATGCTCTCTTGAATGTATTATCCAGTGGTGTAACTACTTCAGTAAATGAGCCTTCCTTATATAGATAACCGTAGCTTAATATGTCTGTTAGAAGTAGTTGGAAGACTTAAATGCAGAAAAGTACCATTGTAGATTCAAATAACTTAGAAGAGCCGGCTCTACAAAAAATTGGAGGAGGCTCCAATAAATGGGAGGCGGCTCCAATAACTGGGAGGCGGCTCCAATTCACAAAATGCATTCTACGACACACAATTTGGCTACTGGAGTGCAAAGAGCAGGCTCCTATATTTGGGAGGCGGCTCCAATCCTTGTGTAAGACTAAGAATGAAACACATTTTGTTCTGTGCACTTCCTATTATGAGAGCATGCATAAGTAAAGTTCATGGAAAGATTTTAGGCCTTCTAAAAACTGATTTTTAGAGAAAATATGCATGAACCTAAAAACTTGAGCTTCAGAAGATATTTAAATATGCTTTAACATTTAAATCTAAAGCTCTCACCATCCTATCTACCCTTTTCTCCATTCCCTGACCATGATCTTTTGAGCTTGATGAAGACTTGCTTTCTTCCTTGAAATTGTTTGATTGATCTTTGAAGTTTGAGTCTTTCTTTAATTTCTTGCAATCTTTGAGGCTTCATTGAGTCCATAGCTTGAGTACTTGAATGCTTGAAATGGCTCATCTAGCTCATCATATAAGATATGAACTATATATAACTCAATGAAAATATTAGTACATAAACATCATTAATGGTTTGTAATCATCAAAACCTTTAGATAAAAATCCTTAGGCCAACACATGTTTAATTGGCGTTGATTATCCCTAAATGATTTAATTGTGGTGTACAAAGTTCATGATTTTATGTATTAGTTGATTTGTATGAAAAGCATGCCTAAGTGTTGATTTTCTATGTTTATTATGTTAATAAATTCCTAGAAATGATATATGGAAGCATGTGTAATTTCTTAGAATTATTGTTAAACATGCTTAATTGTGTTGTATGAATATCCCTTATTATCATAGCATTGAAAGTATGAGGCATGTATGCATTTCATTGGGTATGAACGAAGGGAAATTATTTGAAAAAAAAAAAAGAAAGAAGGGATTTTTGGGAAGAAATATTGATTAAATGGTTTTGAGAAAACCTGGTCGCCGCTGAGTCACCAAAGGGCCGGTGTGTTAATGTAACCTAGAGGGAATTAGGGAAAACACCCTAGCGTGGTTGAGCTATCTGGGCCCCAAATGATGCCGTGGGGGTACCAAGGGTCAGGGACAGTAGCCAATTCTTCTCTCGTGTCGCTGCGGAGTCACCAACGGACGGGTTATATTAACAGTTTGAAAAGTAATGGATTTAGATTTTAAAATGGAGAGCGACATACATAGCATCACATATCATGGCACGACGTTGTTTATTTGAAAATTGGAATTAATGTTGTATCCTCTCCCGGTATTGCATGACCCCCATCCTTTATTCCTATTCATTGTTTGGATTCACGGGGTCACAAGAGGTGTGTCTTAGGCACCACCTACTAAGCAATTTTGCTCACCCCTTATTATTAATATTTTTCAGGACACGAAAAGAAGGTGGTGAATGACCATCCACCACAAGTTTAGACGAGATTGGAAATTTATATTTTGCTATTTTTATTTTACAATTTTATTATTTTGTAAATGTAAATTTTGACTATTTTGTAAAACTTTAGTATAATTTGTATAATGTTATAAATTATGGACTTTTGATTTCAGCTGTATTTCATGGACTGTAAATTGATGTAATTAGATTATGTTCCTTATAAAGGAGTATGGGACTAAGTAGTGGACTGGTACTTCCATTTTTATTTTTATTTTTTTAATATTGAAGGAATTGGAGGGAAGGGACTCTGATTATATGTATATAGTTATTTTGGGAATTGGTATATTATTTGCATTGTGCGTTGGGGCAGGATAGATTAGTTTATGGCCAAATGAGGCAATTACAATTTTTTTATGCATTTCAACAGGTTGTGGTAGGACCCTTTTTAGTAGAGGTCATGCCGAATTTGTTTAAAATTGGTATCATTTTAGGGTTATGACAATATCTTATCAAATATTTGAATAGAATTATTAGTTTACTCAATTATTAGGGATTCTAATGGACACAGTTGCTGCAAAGCTCTTTTTGGACAAGGCATGTATTACACTTCACATGACTCATCCACTTTTCTTTTGTATATTTATAATGTTGCTTCAATGCAAATTTATAATTTTTTTTCTTCTTTATTTTCTGGTTTTGTTGGTGATGTTTTGTTCTCCTTGCAATGTCTCAAACATACACGAATTTGAGTGGTGAATCTGTAAGTAACCCATTTGTTTACTTAGCATTTCCTAAATATGTTTTTTTTTTTTTTTTTTTTTTTTTTTTTGATATAGAACTTAAATCATTTCTAGTTGTTTGTTCTAATGGACACAGTTTCCTACAAAGCTCTTTTTGGACAAGGCATGTATTACATTTCACATAACTTATCCTCTTTTCATTTGTGCATATATAATGTTGCTTCAATGCAAATTTATGTTTGTTTTTCTTCTTTATTTTCGGGTTTTGTTGGTGATGTTCTATTCTCCTTGCAATGTCACAAATATACATGAATTTGAATGGTGAATCTGTAAGTAACCCATGTATCTACTTAGCATTACCTAAATATGTTTTATTTATTTATTATTATTATTTTTTTTTATATAGAATTTAAATTATTTTATGGTTATTTGTCCTGTTGATGGATTGAGCTATATATCTTATTTTTTTGTGATTTTTTTACACAGTTTTTCTAGATTACAAAAAATATATATTTTTGGAACTAGAAGATTTTTAATTCTAATATCAAATGTTGATATTTAATAAACTTAGAAGTTATGCGGAGGTATTCTGATGGGCGCTAAAAAGTGCGCATTTTAGTCCATTCATCTATCTTTATTTACCCGTTTCAGTACTTATTTGTGTTTTTGTCTATTTTAGGTCAATAATGTTAAAACGAGCTAAAAATGGTTTCTTAAGACCTTTTTGGAGTCAAACTAAGTCTTTGTGAGAATTTGGAGCAAAAAAAGGCTGATTTGGAGCAAGAGGAGGCTAATGCTGAAAAACTTCCAAGTGAGATCTACCGCATAAAGTTGAATCGATCGAACCAAGATTGATCAAAAGTTGGATTGATCGAACCTAGATCGATCAAAGTTGGATCGATCGAACCCAGATCGATCAAAAGTTGGATCGATCGAAAATGTGCTGGCAGTGAGCTGTCTTATTCCCGCGCGCCCGAACTCCACCTACCACATAGTACGGGATTAGATATTTTTGGGGCTATATTTCTGACTTAGTGACTAAGAAAAGACCTTGTATTTCAAGGGAATTGAACCATTTTCTAAAGGAGCTTTTTATCATTTTATTTTTACATTGTAATTTTATTTTCTCTCTTTAGAAAAGTTTGAGATTAAGGTTAGAAGAAAAGAGAAGAGTGGAGGCTCCAAGAACATATCTCAAGATCTACACACTCTCTCTTTCTAATTCAACAAAGAAGAAAAGGAAGAAGATGGAGCCATGTTTGGGGATTGCTCTTGAGGGTTCCAAGATCACATCTACCTCCTCCATAATTGGCTAGACTTCTCCTTGGGGCTTGGATGAGCCCCAAGTTTGTAATATAAACCTCTATCTTTTTTCATACTTTTTGGAGAATAATATCTTGTGATTAATGTTCTAACCTTGTGAATTTAATGAATCTTGGTATATTTCTATAATTTTTATTGTTTAATTCTTCCTATTGATTCTCTTTGTGATTACATGTTGTCTTATGTGTGATTATTTAGGAATTAATCTCTACACTAGTTTTTCTATATTAATTGCATGTCTATGTGTGATTGATTGAGAATCTAGTGATGGCTAGACATGGTTTTTATTAGATGTGTTTGTCAATTAATTTGATGGATTATACTTATACTTGATAGGTTGTTCTACAATTTAATTCATGTTTGTAGGGAGGTAGACAATCTTTACTTGATTTGATTTTCTATGGCTTATCATTGCAAATTCTATGATTCTCTAGATTGATGTGTACTACAATTGTGACTAGTTTAATGGATCATGCTAAGAATTGATGGGTTGTGCTACACTTAGTTTATATGTTTGTTAGGTAGATAATTCATACATGAATTTGATGGTCCATGCTTAATATTGCAGTTGGTAGTCGCATTTTGTTCACAAGAATGTTTTTCCCAAATTAGTTGAAAGTATGTGGTTTAGTGAACAAGTTTGGTGGCAATTTCAATAGACCCCAACACCTCACTTCTCATCTCTTAAATCCCTATCTCAATTTATTTTATTTTAATTGCATTTTAATTTAATTATTTTCTAGAGTAATCAAACAACCAATCTTTCTTTGCAATCTTTTGAAATGCTAGAGTCGAAATTAAATTCCAACATGTATAATCTTTGTGGACGATCCTTACTCGCTATACTTCATTAGTTGTAGTAATGGTTTTTATAAATGTAAATTTGACTAGAAAGGCTTCCAAAACCACATTCATATTTTGACCTTACAAAGCGACCTCTCGCATTAAAAAGTTCACTTTCTAAACACATAGGAAGGGGCTCATCAAATTTTGGCGCCGTTGCCTGGGATTAACGATTTTGTTGGAATTAAACTAGACAATAGTGTTCATTGGATTGCTTCTATTTTTATTTTATTTTCTATTGTACATTCTTTTCTCTTATTCTCATTATTATTTGTCAATTAGGTACTTGACTACAAGAAAGGCCAACTTTGGATCTTAAAGCAATCATTGGAGCTTAAAGCTAGTATTGGAGTTTGAAGTTGCTTAAGGACCTTTGTGAGCATTTCCTGAAAATCTCGTAGTTTAATTGTTTCACTTCTTTGCATGCTTATGATAGCCCTTGTTGAGGCTCATTATATTGCTTAAATTTTTGTCCAAGCATCGGCCCGTATGGAGGCCAAATTTTTTTTCTTGCATTTGGATTTTTAATGTGATTGAAACCATTGTTTGATCTAAGTTTGGGGGGAAATTACTTCCCCTCACCTTATGTCCCTCAACCATATTTTTATCTTTATGAGGTTGAGTCCAATTCATTTAAACATGCATCATCTTATTATGGACTTGACTGTTCTTATTATCCTCCTTGTGACTATTATCCTCCCCCACCATTTTAAGATAAACCAACTCCACCACCTTCTAGGTACTCACCGGGATTTGAAGAAAAAGTATTAGCATTACTTGATGTGTATATTTCACAAACTCCACTTATTAATTCTCATTCTCAACTTTAGCCAAGCTTGAAGCTCAAGTTGAGCAAATTGCAAGTACTCTTTTTCGTCAAGAAGAGGAGGAAGAGGCAAATGAAAAAATGGCAGGAACTCCAATTTACATAGATGAGGGTGAGGAGAGTGAAGAAGAAGTAGCAAGTGAGCTAATGGCTAGCACTTTATCTTGTATAGAGAAAGAAGTGGCAAGTGAGTTAGTGGCTAATCGAATAGAGCATAACATGATTAATGAGGACTTTCCTTATTTTGATCATGATTTTATCTTCGTCATTGATACTTTAAAGAGTGAGGAGATGTTGACCACTATAGAGGTAGGAGAGGAGGATGAGGAACTTGTTGAAGAGAACCTTCATTCTATTATCTCCAAAGTCCCTCTTGAGATATGCCTTTTCGAAATGTATAAAAATTGTGGTTTTGACCTTGGAAGCTCCAAAAATGAAATAAACTCTCTAATGGACTCCTTAGCTAACTTAAAAGGTGAAGAGATGGTGATTTTTGAGGAAAAAAAGAGGGATGAAGAGAAGGTGTTTCTTGATATTCCAAATTAGTCTTTGAAAGACAATGCCTCACCAATTATCAAAGTGAATGATCCTTTGAATGTGTTTCAAGAACAAAACAAAGAGGTAAGCCTAACCATGATTGATTTTGTTTTCAAGACCGTGGATGAAAGGAACAATATCATTTCTTTTCAAGTCATTCTTTTGAAGGATGATTTCATTGTTGCGAGTGAGGCCTCAAATGAGAAAAGTGAAAAGAGGATCAATAAGGATGTCTCATATCCAGTTTTTGATTCGTTTGATTAGTAAGTTGGCCCAACGTCTTACTAGAGACTTTAAACACTAGTATTCGTAGAGTTTCAAAACTCTATTCCTCCCTCATTTTTTTTTTTTTTTTTTTCGTTCTTGTGTACATTCTTCCATTCATTTTTCAATCTCTAATCCTGTTACCATCATTAGGGCCTAGCATATGATTTTCTGCACTTTCATCTTAAAATGAGGCATTTGGTGCCAGTTTAATCGATCACAAGTATCCATTCGATCGATTGAACCTCTCTGCAGTCAGTTCTCTGCAGAAATCAGCTCTCTGTGTATCGAGCGAATTTCATTTCAGATCGATCTGAGTATTCCAAGATCGATCAAGATTTTCCTCAGATCAATCTCCATTCTATACTTGGAAAATTTTTGAAGCTCTGCATTTTTCACCTCTCTGTGTATCGAACGAGCTTGTCTGCAGGTTTTCACATCTTCGATCGATTGAGTTTAGATCGATCATCCTTCGATCGATCACAGCTTTGCCCCTTTGACTTTTTGACTTTTTCTTATTTCTATTTTTCATTTTCTTTTACTTTTATTATTTTCTTTTATTTTATTTAGTTACTTTTATCTTTTGAAAAAAAAAATAATAATAATAGAAAAAAAAAAAGACGGTTTTTCAAAGTGGCATCTCGTCTTGCTAAAGACATTAAACTTATCAATCATTGTGTATATTTTTCTTGCATTTTGTTTCATTATACATACTTTTATAATAATAATAATAATAATAATAATAATAATAATAAATTGCATTTTTTTTATTTCGTTGTATTTTCATTTATTGCATCTTTATTTCTTTGCATTTTATTATGTGTGTGTACATGTTATGTCATAAAAAAAAACGTGAGTTTTTATTTTTCATTTTTAATTATTTTATTGTTGCATCATTTCTTACTTTTTGTTTTTCATTTCTTGCATTGTACATATTTTTTCATTACATTTTGCCTTCTTTATTTTTCTTTTTGCATTTTGTTCATGTATTTTATTCTTTGTTTTTCTTGCATTTTGTATATGCTTACCTTCATACAAAGAAAAATATAAAAACTTTTCACCATTGTGCCCTTTTGTCTAGTCATGCATATTTTATGATTTATCTTGGACTTTATCTCATATCTCTCTTTCATCTTGTGTTATATTGCTTTAGAATGCATGATTTGATTATTCTTATCCCATTTGATATTTAATGTAAGTTTGCTAGTGTGGTTATTCAAATGAGTTGTTGATTCCAAGTTTGGGGGAGACCCTTTTCATATTAGAACATTGCTGGGCTTCATGCTTTCGCCACCACAGTATATTCTTTCCATTTTTTCCATTGTTCTCATTACAAATTAAGGATAATGTGCTGTTTAAGTTTGAGGGTAAGGTGTTTTTGTTGCATTATATTTTAGGTTGAGTTTTAAATGCATGATTGAGATTTGGGATCCATGTTGCAATGATTTTGATCTTTTGAGAACTATATTGCTTAAAATTTAAAAATTACTTGACTTGAGAGTCCAATACTCCTGTATGCCTTGTGGATGTCATTTAGGAGTAAATTTTGTGACAGATTGATATCTTGCTTGCACTTGTGGCCAACATCATCCTGATTTTGTGATTGTTTTGAGATTCATTCTAGGATTCTACACTAGCATAGGCGCACACTAGCATTCATTTGTGGGGTACATACTTTGTTGATTATTGAATTGGTTATATCCCAATTGAGCTAGTAGTGTATTGAAAGCTTTCATTTTGATAAAAGTGGATAACAATCCCTTTTCATTGAGTAGCTGAGATTTTAGCCTCATCAAGCACTGAATTTCTCGCGCCTAAAGGTGGGGGCCCAAACTCTAGGTTAATAATTGAATGTTGAAAAAAAAAAAAAAAAGTTACAAAAGCAATAAAAAAAAAGAAAAAAAAGTGAGAACTTCTCCTAAAAGATGAGAAATGAGAAATGATTAGATGGAGGTTGTTTTGATTTGAAGCCTAGTTGATTTGAGCATGTAAGTCCTAAGGGGTGTTTGAACACCTAAAGCCGTCTGGTTTGGGAGTCATTCACCTAACGCTCAACCTCATGGATCGCTAGAAAGCTTAATAGATCAACACATTGCACTATGCTTCCATCTTTGATCCTTAGGTTAGTAAAATAAATAAATAAATAAAATCGAGTGAAAAGAGTAAGCGCACCTAGATCAATAAAGCTTTAATAAAAGGTCAACTCTTTGTCTTGATGAACGGTACTAGATTTGTGTGCTAGTTTGAGGGTAAGGATGTGATCATTTCTTTAGTTGGCTCAGATAGCAACATATTTGATACTGGTTCACTCAAAAAGGATTCTATAGTTGTTTTAATTTGCATGATCATTTTCTTGATGTGTGGAGGACCATATTGCTTGCTTAATGTTGAGATTTCGGGAGATTGCTTGGAAATGGTAGAAAAATTGCATACTTGAGGTAGTTTTCTCCCAATACTTGTTTGCAATATTGGTGCCTCTTTTGTGAGAATGAGCTTAATGTTTGTGGGTATCATTTCTGGAAACCCTCACGAGACTTCACTCGTCCACTAGGAGTAACCTATGGGTTAAAAAGGTTTGTTGCATACGCTAAATGTGTGATACCCCTCGGATCCGAGACACGGGTTGATCAGGCCCAGGCCTAAACTCGAGGGAATATCAAACAATTAATATTTAACAAACACAAAATACAAATTAAGATAATAAGAAATAAATAATAAATGGCGGAAACGAATTCTAATTAGAAATCTTCAAAATATAATTATTAAAAACCATGCTCTAAAATAACTTCATTAAGTTAACAACTCGAGAATCCCACAAATGAACCCCTAAAATAAAACTCAAATTGGAAAAGAAAACTGTAATCCAAATCCAAAGCTAAATAAGATAGTAGTCCTACATAGTCGGAGGAATGGAAGTCTGTATCTGCTCTGCATGATCAAGCTCAACCCCTAGAACTGACGAGCAACTGAAAAATAAGATAGTGGGTTAGACCCACATGCAAATCCTATTCTACTACGATCCAAACAGGAATCCGAAACACAGATACATCCTAGATAGACTCAACAATATCTAGAGTAATCCATATATGTATAAGTACACACTATAGGATGCTCACTAGTCCAATAGGTCTATCTCAGCCTGAGTAGAAATACCATGCAAATCGCACATAATGTGGTCATGTGCACCTAGACCTACCAAGGGATAACAACTACTGTTCAGCTATCCATCCTAGGTGATATACGCACCCTAACCATGGTCTTGAGACTCAAGCTCATACCATGGCACCATATCATAAATATATAAAGTCTGTGTCCTCCTAATACAAAATATCATCCAACTGGTATAGTGGCTTGATATATGTATAACAATCCATCCCAGAAAACCAAGTTACGTCATTCGGTGATTTATTGACCTGACACGAATAAAAGTCGAACTTAACTTTTATTGTTATTCCGAACCTCAATGCAGATTAGGTAAGCTTAGTATCTGAGCTAATCCATACCTAGTATGCCACCATCCCATACCGGTGCATACAATCCTCCAGTTAACATAGTTAACAAAATAATATAAACATTCATCAACCATATCCCAAAATAAGCATAAATATAGTTTAACATGTGTATAACCAAATTATGCATCCAATATAAGATTTAAAAATCCTATTCTGGTCCTTGAAACTAATAAAGTTAGATTAAGCAATCAACTCCTCCAAACAATACCATAACTGATGCAATGTACAGCAGTTTTAAACCTCAGTTAATTCCATCTAAGCATACATAAATTTAAACAATTATATGGTAATATAACAGCTGAAAACATCATTCATAATTTAAGATCATGCAGAGAAATCAAATTGCTAAAACATAAGGCAATATAAGTTAATTATCCAATCTTCTACATACGGGTTCATCGTTTAACCATATGTTAATTTCGTCCTCAAAATCTAAATGTAAACATGCTTCCCAACATTTTTATAAGTCTTAAGCAATGAATTACACCATCCAGTAGCTTTTAAATAGATTTAGAAAAACCCAGTTCAGCCAAACATTCCCTAAAAACAAGTTTTAACGCATTTAAAGGAGAGAGCAGGCTCTCAAAACTTGAAAGCCTGCTCTTAAGCATGGAGAGCCTACTCCCCACCCTTGGGAGCTGATTCTAGGCTATTAAGAGTAGACTCTCCACCCTAGAGAGCCGGCTCTAGCTTTGTGGGAGCAGGCTCCCTCCCTTTTGGAGCCTGCTCTCACCCCTAAGAGCCGTAGTTCGTTCCAGTTTTTTTCCTCGCCTCCGACAACCCTTGCAGTCTTTGAATTAAGTTTTATTACATGTTTTAAGGTCCCATCCTAATTCTAGATTGATCATAAGACAGTATTATACAACCAAGACTTGAATTTAAACATCAGTTTTTAAAGCAACGGCAGCAAGATTTCATACAGAATTTTGAAGCAACTCAGAACAGATTAATTCAATGGAATTACATACCTATTAAACATGCATAAAAGATGTATTTAAGCTTTAGTTTAATCCCTGGAGTCTACCTAGGCATGCACAGAACACAAATTAAATGGAAAGAGTAGAACAGAAACTTGCCTTTGATTTTCTGTTAGAAATCTTAAACTTATTGTCTCTAGCAACTCCGACAACGTCGGTTGTGTTTATTGACCTCTACTGCTCCTAGTTCAACCCACAAGCACACGCCAAAATCCCCTCCTTGACTCAGTCTTAGCCTAAGCCAAAACCCCTGCCTTCATCTCTTAATCTCCCTATGTTTCTCTTTGTATCTCTCTCTGTCTCTCTGTTACAGAATTATACTTATTTTCTAAAACCCTAAACCACTTTAATGTTGATATTTATAGGTTTATTACAGTAACCCTAGTCCATATATAATTAGAGACTAAGCCCTATTTCCAATCTTAGTCGGCCCATCCATGTATTCTAAAAGAAAAGAAACCCTAATGTTAACCATTAACACTGTTTTTAGTTTAATCCAATTACACCCGTGAGAAATTCCAATAAAATAACAGTGCAACCAACTAGTTCCAGATTAAAAACAAAAAACATTTAATTCATTTAACAAAAATAAAATAAAGAATACCATTAATTCCATTTAATTAAAATAATAATAATAATAATAATAACAGCACTTAAACCAATAAACAAACAAAATTAACAATTACCACAATTAAATAAGTATTAAACAATTAAAACAATTAAACAAGCATTAAATAATTAATCAAGAAATTACGCAAATAATCACACGAAAAATAAAATAAACAATAAATAAAATGCCGAGACTATCCTTCTAAAATTAGGGATATTACATTCTTCCCCCCTAACAAAAGGAATTCCGTCATCGAAATTCGCTCTTACCTTCTTCCAATATTTCAGGAAATTACGAGCGAATAACATCCTCCCATTCCCAAGTAGACTCAGCCTCATTGTGATGACTCCACTGAACACGTACCAATGGGATAACCTTATTACGAAGGATTGTCGACAATCCGACACGATGGCTCCAAATAAGTTGCATCCGGCTGTAACGCAATCTCCCCAACATCGATATGCTGATACCGATCCTCATCTCGCAGAAATTTTCGCAACACGGAAACATGGAACACATTGTGGACGTGATACAAATTATCCGAAAGTGGCAACCGATAAGCGACAGCTCCAACTCGATCCGTAATCATAAATGGACCGACAAATCATGGAGACAACTTCCCTTTCTTCACAAAGCGCATTACACCCTTCATAAGAAACACTTTAAGGATAACTTGATCCCCAACCTAAAACTCCAAAGTACGAGTGCGACGATCTGCATAACTCTTCTACCTACTTTGGGCAGTACGCATGTGATCCCTAATAAGAGCAATCTTCTCAGAAGTATCCTTGATGAACTTAGGACCCAAGAATCTGCTCTTGCCAACCTCCATCCAACAAACAGGCGATCGACACGGTCGGCCATATAATGCCTCAAATGGTGCCATACCAATAGTTTTCTGGAAACTATTGTTATATGCAAACTCCACAAGTGGTAAATAATCCTCCCAATGGCCCTTGAAATCAAGAACACATGACCGAAGCATATCCTTCATAATCTGATTAACTCTCTCAGTCTGTCCATCAGTCTGAGGATGATAAACAGTGCTAAAGTGTAATTCTGTACCCAAAGCTTGCTGAAAACTCTTCCAGAATCCTGACACAAAGCTCGAATCCCTGTCCGATACAATAGACAATGGAATGCCATGCAACTTCACAATCTCAATAATATAAAGTCTCGCCAACTACTCCAAATTGAAGTCAGTGCGAATAGGTAAAAAATGAGCTGATTTCGTCAATCTATCCACAATGACCCAAATAGAATTGTGATCCTTGAAGGAATTTGGCAACCCTTCCACAAAATCCATAGAAATGCTCTCCTATTTCCACTCCGGTATCGGCAGTAGCTGTAGAGCTCCTGGCGGCCTCTGATGATCAATCCTAAGCATCTGACAGGTACTACACTGTGAAACAAAAAGAGCAATGTCCCTCTTTATACTTGTCCACTAAAACTATCGCTTCATATCCTGATACATCTTGTCTCCTCCCGGATGAACAAAGAACTCAGAGTGGTGAGTCTCAGTCATCATATTTTTCCTTAACTCATCAGCAGAAGGTACCACTAACCGTTCCTTTTATCGCAAACCTCCATCAACCCCAATATAGTAGAATGGAACCTCTCTGGAAGCTATCTCTACAATTTTGTCAATACATTGCTAATCCATGGGTTATGCCATCAAAACCTTATGAATGACAGAAGGTATAACTACCATGCAAGCCATGAAAGCATCCGATAACTCATCCACTGTCCTCAAAGCGTTCCACTCAGTAGTGAACAGAGTAGAAAGACTACCAAAAGGTCGGCGACTGAGTGCATCTGCCACCACATTCGCTTTCTCTGGATGGTACCGTATAGAGAAGTGATAGTCTTTTACAGACTCCAACCATTTGTACTGTCTCATATTCAGCTCCCGCTGAGTGAACAAATACTGTAGACTCTTGTGATCGCTGAATAATCTGAAGGACTCACCTAACAGATAACGCATCCAAATACGTAAGGCAAAGACCACAGCTGCCAACTCCAAGTCATGTGTTGGATAATTAAGCTCGTGAGGCTTAAGCTTTCGAGATCCATACGAAATCAGTCGCTCATCCTGCATCAAAACACATCCAAGACCCTGCAACGAAGCATCTGTGTAGACGAGATACTCTATCCTGCTCTGTGGGGTAGACAAAACCGGTGCAGAAGTTAACTTAGTCTTCAGCTCATCAAAAGCTTTCTAACAATGTTCATCCCACACAAATCGTACACCCTTCTTAGTCAGATAAGTGAGTGGTCCCGCTATCTTTGAGAACCCCTAGATGAACCTTCTATAATATCCTGCCAATTCGAGGAAACTCCGAATCTCGGTAGGTAAAGTAAGCTGTCCCCACTCAACCACCGCTGAAACTTTGGCCGAATCCACCATTATTCCCCTTTCTGACACCACGTGACCCAGAAATTTCACCTCCCACTGCCAAAATTCACATTTCTTGAACTTACCATACAACTGGTGCTCACGAAGCATTTGCAAGACTATCCGAAGATGTTTAGCATGATCGTCCTCTGACTGTGAGTAAATTAAAATGTCGTCTATGAAGACAATGACAAATTGGTCCAAGTAAGCCCTGAAGAATCTGTTCATTAAATCTATGAAAACTGTTGGTGCACTAGTCAAC
This sequence comes from Cornus florida, assembly GCF_030987335.1. Classification (NCBI taxonomy): domain Eukaryota; kingdom Viridiplantae; phylum Streptophyta; class Magnoliopsida; order Cornales; family Cornaceae; genus Cornus; species Cornus florida. The sequence continues at coordinate 47,766,514 of NW_026775577.1, read as the reverse complement.
CCAAATGGCATCACTCGAAACTCATAAGATCCATATCTTGTGAGAAACGCTATCTTTGGAACATCTTGCTCCTGAACCTGAAGTTGATGATATCTATATCGCAGATCAATCTTAGAGAAATAGGTAGCTCCCCTCAATTGATCAAAAAGATCATCAATCCTGGGCAAAGGGTACTTGTTACGAATAGTAACCTTATTCAACTCCCTGTAATTTATATATAGCCGAAGTGAACTGTCCTTCTTATTCACAAACAAAACTGGTACTCTCTAGGGTGAAGTACTCCTGCGAATAAAACCCTAGCTGAATAGCTGCTAAATCTGATCCCTCAGCTCTTGCATCTCCATTGGTGCCATCCTATACGGTGCCCTAGCAATAGGAGTAGTGCCTGAAGCTAAGTTTATCACAAAGTCGATCTCGCGACTAGGTGGTAACCCTGGAATCTCCTGAAATACATCTGGGAAATCCTGTACAATTGGTATGTTATCCAATGATACAGTAGTCCCCTCCTTCGTTTCCTCCTCCGTTTCCTCGTCCATATGAAACAAATAGGTGCTAGTGATCCCGCTAGAACGCGGCATTGCGACGATAGACATATCCTGACCAAGTATGGTGAAAACAACAGACCTATCATAACAATCAACTTGGGCATGGTAATGCGATAACCAATCCATCCCAAGTATCATATCATAAGTGTGCATATCCAGGACCAAAAGATTGGCTAGAAATTTGAGTCTACCAATATCTAGTGTCAGAGGCCCATCACTCTCATAAAGAATGGCTGTATTGCCTAACGGTGTAGAAATCCCCTGTAGTCTACTGCATACCCGAGTTGTCATCCCAGACAAAGCAACAAAAGATCTAGCTAAAAATGAGTGTGTAGCACCCGTGTCAAATAATACACATCCATGTAAACCATGAATAGGAAACTTACCCTCAACAGCCTGAGGTGCCTGCATATCATGTGGCATGGGATTGTACACCCTGCCATAATGTAGCTGCTACGATGCCTATCCCTGTGGCTGCGGCGATGCTGGTAAAGCCGGATATGTCTGTCCCTGAATCCGTGGAGCTGGTAGAGGCACTGGCGCCCTCTGCCCCTACTGCACATACTGTCCCTGTCCCTGTCCCAACCTTGCTCTAGGATACTTTCTGGAGGTATGACCATACTCTCCACAAGTGTAACAACTACCCTGGAAAGTACCAAACGGCCTCCTCTGTCGATAAGCCTATGGCTGACCCTATCCTGCCTGTGGTCCCCCATTATGCTATTGCTGAATAGGTGCCACATCCCTAGGAGCATCTGAACCACCCTTGTGCTTCTTCCAAGGCTGCTGTCCCTGGAACTTGCCCTTGTCATTCTGTCAGTGTCCATTCCCATTCCCTTTCTCAGCTGACTAGTTGGCAGAATCTTTGTCACCCCGCTTCTCACCCTTAGTTTGTCTGAAGTCCACGGTCAACTGATACTGCTATAGAGCGGCGTCTAGCACCTAAACATATGTAGTATAGGCTGGACTGCAGCTCTCTTGATAGACCACATCAGTCCCTTAACGAAACTATTGCACTTCTTTTCCTCTGTATCCACCTCCTCCGGTACAAAAAGAGATAAGTGCGTGAACTACTGCTCATACTCCGCCACTGTCATGTTCCCTTGCTGTAGATTAAGAAACTCAGTCTTCATAGCTGCCCTGACTGCATAAGGGAAGTACTTCTCATCAAAGCGTGCACTGAACTGATCGTAAGTCAATGCTATTCTCTCCTCTACGGTGGTAACTGATTCCCACCACTGTAATGCATCTCTGACCAGCTTAAAGGTAACAAGCATCTACTTTTGAACCTCCGTGCAATGAACTAAGCGAAGATGTCACTTGATGTCCTATTTCCATTGGTGAGCTGTTTTTGCATCGGTGGAGCCTGTGAACTCAAGCGGGCTCCCCTTTGTGAAAGAACTCCTAGCCTTCTCCTAAGTATTAGTCTGAACAACCGGTGCTAGTAATGGTGCTGGCTGTACTTGAGGCTGGTTTCGAAGTACAGCTGTTACCCCTGCTTCTATAGACTGAGCAATAAGGTCGTTGATGTGAGGAGGATACTCTGGATCTCTGACCTGATCCTGAGCCTGCTGAAAATCCTCATACTCTCTATAGAACAGACCATCATCCTCCTAAAACTACCTGCGGGCCGCTACCCTTTGTCGCTGATTGTTTCGTCTGGTTCTTACATTAACCATTCTGTCAACACAGAAAAATAGACATCAGTATGATTAAACCAAACCGTAAAGGAATACAATGAATACTAAACTTAAGCTCTAATCAAGAGAAAATCCTACGCGGAAGTCTTATACAACAGAATCCTAGAGACACTTGAACCTAGAGTGCTCTCATACCAACTGTGATATCCCTAGGATCTGAGACACGGGTTGATCAGGCCCAGGCCCAAACCCGAGGGAATATCAAACAATTAATATTTAACAAACATAGAATACAAATTAAGATAATAAGAAATAAATAATAAATGGCAGAAACGAATTCTAATTGAAAATCCTCAAAATATAATTATTAAAAACCAAGCTAAAAAATAACTTCATTAAGTTAACAACTCGGGAATCCCTCAAATGGACCCCTAAAATAAAACTCAAACTGGAAAGGAAAACTATAATCTAAATCCAAAGCTAAATAAGATAGTAGTCCTACGTAGTCGGAGGAATGGAAGTCCGTATCTGCTCTACACGATCAAGCTCTAACCCTGGAACTGACGAGCACTTGAAAAATAAGAGAGTGGGTCAGGCCCACATGCAAGTCTTATTCTACTACGATCCAAACAGGAATCCGATACGTAGATATATCCTAGATAGACTCAACAATATCTAGAGTAGTCCATATATCTATAAGTACATATTATAGGACGCTTACTAGTCCAATAGGTCTGTCTTAGCCTGAGTAGAGATACCATGCAAATCACACATAATGTGGTCATGTGTACCTAGACCTACCAGGGAACAGCAATTACTGTCCAGCTATCCATCCTAGGCGATATACGCACCCTAACCATGGTCTTGAGACTCAAGCTCATGCCATGGCATCATATCATAAATATATAAAGTTCGTGTCCTCCTAATACAAAATATCATCCAACTGGTATAGTGGCTTGATATATGTATAACAATCCATCCCAGAAAACCAAGTTATGTCATTTGGTGATTTATTGACCTAACACAAATAGAAGTCGGACTTAACTTTTATTATTAATCTGAACCTCAATCCAGATTAGGTAGGCTTAGTATTTGAGCTAATCCATACCTAGTATGCCACCGTCCCATACCGGTGCATGCAATCCTCTAATTAACATAGTTAACAAAACAGTATAAACATTCATCAACTATATCCCAAAATAAGCATAAATATAGTTTAACATGTGTATAACCAAATTATGCGTCTAATATAAGATTTAAAAATCCTATTCTGGTCCTTGAAACTGATAAAGTTAGATTACGGAATCAATTCCTCCAAACATTACCATAATTGATGCAATGTACAGTAGTTTTAAACTTCAGTTAATTCCATCTAAGCATACATATATTTAAACAATTATATGGTCATATAACAGCTGAAAACAAGATATATAATTTAAGATCATGCAGAGAAATCAAATTGTTAAAACAGTAGGCAATATAAGTTAATTATCCAATCTTCCACATATGGGTTCATCCTTTAACCATATGTTAATTCCGTCCTCAAAATCTAAATGTAAACATGCTTCCCAACATTTTTATAAGTCTTGAGCAATGAATTACACCATCCAGTAGCTTTTAAACAGCTTTAGAAAAACCCAGTTCAGCCAAACAGACCCTAAAAACAAGTTTTAACGCATTTAAAGGAGAGAGTAGGCTCTCAAAACTTGAGAGCCTGCTCCTAAGCAAGGAGAGCCAGCTCTCCACCCTAGAGCTTTGTGGGAGCAGGCTCTGGTGGTCGTTCACTTGGAACCCAAAGTTTATGCAATGAGGCCAAGTTTTACATTTAGAAATTACCACTACTACCTTTCACTAAAAATATACCTAGGGCAAGTAGGGATCGTCCCAAAGGATTGAGGGTCGCACTAGGTTGAGGAATCAAAATTAGGGTTAGTAGGTCGAGTGATCAAAATAGTGGTTGGTTGGTTGGATTACACTAGATGCAAATTAAACTAAGGTAAACAATAATGCAATAAAGAAAATAAAAGAGAGAGATCTTGGGGTTTAGAGATCACCACCAAGCATAGCTTTTCTACACCTTTAATGAATGATTAATGAGGGGAAGAACATGTATTGCAACAAAGAGTGTGTGTGTGGTTGTTTTAACAAGTGTGGATGATAAATTTAGCATATATTGTCTAAACAACATGGTAGATAGCACAACACATCAAATTAAGTCATTAATCCTTTCTTTAAGCTCACAATCCAAACACATCATAAGGTTAGAGATATATGTTACATGCTTTCATAAGTATGGAACATCAACAACAAGCACGGATTGTCCTCCCATTTAACAACTACATTACAACTAAGCTAATGACATGAAATTAAACTAATTAAACTAAGGGAGAGGTACAATCCATCAAGAAATGAGTATGAACCATCAAATAAACCACAAGAACAAAAATGGACCTTTTATTAAAGCTTTATTCATCTAAGTATGCTTATTCTTTTCACTCAAATTTTTTTTTTTTTAGGATTAAAGATGGAAGCTTGGTGCAATGTGTTAATCTATTAAGCTTTCTAGCGATCCATGAGGTCGAGCGTTAGGTCAATGACTCCCAAACTAGACGGCTTTAGGGCACTAGGTGTTCAAACACCCCTACGGACTTACAAGCTCAAATCAACTAGGCTACAAATCAAGACAACCTCCATCTAATCATTTCCTACTTCTCACCTTTTGGGAGAAGTCCTCACCATTTTTATTGCTTTTGCAACTTTTTTTTTTTTTTTTTTTTTTTTTTGAAGCATTTAATTATTAACCTAGAGTTTGGGCTCTCCACCTTTCGGCGCGAGAAGTTCAGTGCTTGATAACGCTAGAATCCCGGCTACTTAGTGAAAAGGGGTTGTTATCCACCTTTATCAAGAATGAAAGCTTTCAATGCACTAGTAGCTCAATTGGGATATAACCAATTCAATAATCAACAAAGCATGTACCCCACAAATGAATGCTAGTGTGCGCCTGTGCTAGTGTAGAATCTTAGAGTGAATCTCAAAACAGTCACAGAATCAGGATGATGTGGACCACAAGTGCAAGTAAAATATCAATCTTTTAAAAAATTTACTCATAAATGGCATCCACACGGCATACAAGGAGTATTGAACTCTCAAGTCAAGCAATTTTTAAATACTAAGCGATATAGTCTTCGAAAGATCAAAATCATAGCTAATCATGGACTGATCATAGAAAATCCCTCAAATACACAAGTCATGATCAAAATTTTGAATTTAAAAACAAACACTGCAAAGCACTATTACCCCCAAACTTAAATGGCATAATGTCCTCAATGTGCAAAGAGAACAAAAGGAAAGAGTATACTAGTGCAATTAAAGCAAAGAATGGTTGGGGCAGAAGTATCTTAAGTGGGTGGCATAGCCCCTCCAAACTTGGGATTAACTGTGGTCCTGAAATTTGGCACTTCGATAAACTCATCAGATAACAACAGGGATAATAACAGTGCACAGTGGTCATGCAAGTGTAAATGAGATAGCAACTGAAAATTAGAAAGAGGTAAAAGGGTGGTCCTAAAAATTTTGGACAGTACTCTCTCTCACTAAAGTCACTGGAATGCACCTGATGGAGTCAAACAGATAGCTATAAGAATATAAAAATATGACATCCATAAAGAAAGCATATATAAACAAAGAATAAAGTATAGTACATCCAGTATCAGAGCCAACAGACACGGCTGCAAAAATAGTATAACAGTATCAAAAACATGATGAGATCACAGATATCTGAGATGACATGAGAAAAGAGATAGAGAGATCAGGAAGAAGAGGTAGGACAGGCAGGTCGCGCTCTACGGATGTCTCTGGATAGATCTCTGAACGTGGTTATGACATCCATACGGAGGGTAGCAATATCAACTCTAATGGAGACAGCATCCTCTCGGAGAGAGACCGTGTCGGCCCGGATAGAAACTACAGTATCCTCCAAAGCCTGGAGTCGCTCTCCAAAGTCGGGTGTCTGTGCTGGAGCAGGAGAATGATGATCCTGAGCCTGCTCCGCATCGTGAATGGGTGACCCAACTAGAGAGTATTGCTCTGCGTCCTCTGCAGGCTGCTCCAAATCGATGTCCATATGTATAGCAGCCGGATTGACTGGTATGTCGTCTGCTACCGAGTCTGCCGCCACTGCTGCCTCATTTGCCTCTAAATCCTCTGCTGCCTCGGCAGCATTATCCTGAAGTCTCTTGATAAGAGCGTTATAGCTCTTATCCCAGTCCTTTTTTCCGAACGAGCAGGATCCAGTCTTAGGACGCTCCCGTGGCTGAAAGGGATAGTGTTGATCACGTAGGATTTGGGTGATAAGGTGGCCGAATGGGAGATACTTAGCCCTTTTGGGCCTCTCCTTGCTAATGTAGTCATCATAGAGCTTCCTCATCACACTCCAGATGAGCGCTGGGATAGATAGCCAATGCCCTGAATAGAATGCGTAAAGAGCTGTCAAAAAGTCACCTCTCTGCTGTATCTTATGGCCGGCCATGAAGATGTTGTGGGACAGGACAAAGTCGAAGAACCATAAGTCATCTGGAAGATAGGTCCGGGTGGCGTAGGTCTCGCCATCGGCATAGTGACCTGTGAGAAGAACTGCCATGTCCGCATATGATGGCCTGTAGAGAGTAGGGTATGTGTCATGTAGCTCTGGAGGGCAGTGATATGGACAGTGGCAAGAAATGGACAACGTATCCACTGTAATAGAAATCAAATGACCATCAATGGTGGTCCTCAACTCCGCCATATTATGCGGGGCAGGTCGGAGGTTCTGGAAAAACATCTGTACTAGCCTCGGGTACACCGGGTCTGTGACAGGGGTAAGAATGCCTACAAGGCCTCTCCATAATATATCATCATATGCTAATCTGGTAAGTACCGATCGGGAAAAGAAGTCTATATCAAAGACTGACTCGTGCTGTGACGGCCCAAGTTTTTTAACCCGGTGCTTCAGTGATGAACCGAAAGATGACCCTAAAATGGATCTGAAATGCGGAAGCAAAAGACAAAACAATGGTCTCTAGAGATACAACATGACTCCAAGACACCATTATGACCCTCAACGAGGTCGCGGAATCCAAAGGAATCAAATGGGGAAGCAACGTTTCAAAAATGAACAAGAATGAACCTAGGGGCAAAAACATCATTTTCAGCTTAAAAGTGGGTGCCACTGAGCACACCATTGGAAAGACAATGAAAAATTAATGAATTTAGACTCAAGAATCACTTGATTCATAATCCGGATGAAGAAAATATGGCTAACGGAAGAAGAAGGGGCAAAACGGTCAAAAAGGTGACAACCAAGAACATCTAACCGGTTACCAAGCCTTCCTAACCGGTTAGGAGACCAACAATTTCGACCATAACACAGCCCATGCACATGTAACCGGTTACGAAGCCCCTTCTAACCGTTTACATGTGAAGGAGGCAGAATGGGCAGCCTAAAAACCTGGCAGTAGGGGTTTTTCCGAAAAAAATGAAAATTTGAGGGCCTAGATGACATTTTCTGGAAAAACACAAAGAAAAAAATCCCCTCAAAATTGAGTTTTCTACGTAACGCAAGAGAAAAATTGAAAAATACGCACTCTGAAATGCCTAAAATGCCCTCCCAAGAAAACTGGTCTAGAGGGTTCAAAAAGCTGCTAAATGGAGAAACAGAAGCTGAACTTTGGGATCGATTTCCAATGCCAAGACGACATTTTCTGGAAAAACACGAAGAAGAAACCCCCCCTAAAATCACATTTTCTAATTGACCATATGAAGAATGGAATTTATTTCCCAAAGAAAATTTCCAAAGTACCCTTAGGTCAGAATATGCAACAAAAGTGTAAAATGAGTCCGTAGGAGGCTCATTTCACCAAAGAAGCTTTGCCCGAAAATGACCATACACGTAAACGTAACTTACCTAGTAAGATGTGCTACAATGGTCCATGGCCCAAAAATATGGCCGATGCAAAATATAACCCCCCAACGGCCAAAATACCAAAAATGAAGTTTGTAACGAAAACTTGGAATTTAAAATCATGAGATGGTTTCAAAATGCCGTTTGGCCTTTGGCCACACTTCATACATGGTGAATGAATGCTAATGGAAGAATCAAAATGGAATTCCCACACCCAATGCAAATATGGTGAAGCAAAAACTCAATATTTTTCAATACTTTCATAATATTCCATGAAGTCAGAAATTACATAGAATACAAATTACATGTCATTAGCCTCCGGCCTCATCTCATACATGTCAAATACATCGTAAAGAGTGTACTCATGTACACATTACATATAAGGAATCAAATGTACACATGTTGACATATAAGACTACAATTGGTATTCCAAGCCAACCTTCACAAAAATGGAAGTCTCCAAGTCCACAAACCATCCAAGCATAATGAAGACCTCAACTTTGATTCTTGTACCTGAAATATGCCCCAGTATCGTAGAGGTGAGTAACATAAAGCTACTCGTAGGAAATGAGTATCGATCGACCTATGTTTTATAAGTCTGCATGATTTAATTATTGTGGTTCATTTCAGCTAACGTCTATGTCAATGGTGAGACTCCAGGAGCATCCTAGCTACCTAAGATCATTTCTAGCATCAATCACCTCATTCATGCAATTTTAGCAACATAAGGTCATGCTGACACAAAGCAACAACATAGGAGCATGCTTACACAAAGCAACAACATATAGATTCTCAAGGTTATCAACTTGAAGTCTAAAATGCAACATCAACTAAATATAATAGTTTAGCATAATTAGCATATCTAATACCACACATCAAGACATAGATTCTCTAGGTTATCAACTAGAAATATAAAAGTGTGAAATGAACTAAATATATCAATTTAGTATGGATGTACTTAACAACATCAAAATCGCCAATAGCCAAAACCACAAGTCAACAAGGTAAACATGATTGTCAACTTGGAATTGAATGCGAAAACAAATAGTGGAAGACTTGGACATTACGCTCGGAATTCTGCCGAGACCTCAATGGTTATTCTGGGCACTAACCCACAGGGAAGACCACCCTAAGTGATCACTATCTCAATGACTTAGAGGACTCACGTCCCCATACTAGAGCCAAACCCTAGCCATCTCAACTTAACAATGTTCCAAGATTTCAAAATAAGCCAAATAAGTTCATAACTTATACATATTACTCCTACATAGTAACAAGTTAGCAATATAACTCTCAATTGTGCATAATAAGCATGTCATATCCATAATGCTACGAAATCACAAGCCAACAATATATTCATATAGAAACATACTCTCATGAATATAAATTTAATAACAATGCCCTTCAATGCATATAACACAATCAAGTGAATACTTCACAAGTCTAAATCCATGATCTTAAAATAGAAGCACCTTCTAAAACATGATTAAATCCATGGATAAACAAGATAAAATCTAATTACATCAAAATAATTAAACTCTCTAGATTTCAAATCATTTCCAATTGGCCCCAATTTAATATATGCTAATAGACATATCATGGTCATTACATATATTCCCACAAAAGCTTAATTAGGCCCATGAAACCACAAAATTAGATTTTAATTAATTCTCTTAATTAAAGTCTCTAAATTTTCAAACTCAACCAAATGCTCTCAAATTAAAGTATGTTAACAAACATGCCAAAACTTAATTTAGAAGGATAATACAACTCAATTTCATGCAAGGTACGACCATGAACTTTAATCTTTCACAAAAGATAAATATCAATTAAAGGAGCAATTCTTATTTAATTAATCCAAATTTAATATATGTTAACCAATATATTAAAACAAGATTTTCTACCATGCCACAATTCAAATCAAAGTTATATATCATCATGAATTTTAAATCTTATACAAATAATTAAAAATTACTAACTTTCTAGATTTGATACAAGGCACATATATAAGTTGTATAATCATGCTAAACACTCAATACAACACACACAAAAGCCTAAAACATTCCCTACCTCCATTTGAGATGAAATCTCAAATCCCCACCAAAATAAATCGGCTCCGAATCCGACGAAACTCCTAGGTTTTGTCGGGGACAACACCACGAACATGAATCCCAAGGAAGCCCCATCAAAAACACAACTTGACTTTGAACCCGAAATCAAGAAATGGCCAAAATGAGATTCCAATCGGTTGGAATCGAAGGTCTCGCTGAGGGAAACAATAAACACTAAGGCATTAAGGTATTTCATTGAAGGGAAGAAGCTCAAAAGAAGAGAGAGAAGATAGCAGCCATGGCTGCCTCTAGATCCGGCCAAGAGAGAGCAAAAATCTGATTTTTCACTTAAAGGCCCCCTATTTATAGAAAAACTCAAAAAGTGTCCCGAACGGGCCCTGCCTGGTCCGGAAAAGTGAATTCTGAGCAAACGCGCTCAAACGGCAAAACTCTATGAACAAAAAAGATTCCAAATGAGAAAATATGAACAACAAAAGAAATGGCATCAAAAACCGAGTCCCGAGCAGAGAGTTATGCCCAAAACAAGTTTAGCGCAAACTAAGGCCAGAAACCCTGAAACTGGAAAATATCGTCCAGGAGGAAATTCTAAGATTCCACGACTTGACGAAATGTGAAAATAAATCCCATACGAGGATCCAGGCTCAAAACAAGGCATTGAGCAATAACTTTCATTAATTGCACAGTGACCCCTCTAAAAAGTGAAAACTGCGAAACTACTCCAGAATGAAAATATCTTCCAAAAGATATTTTCTTAGATACCCCTAAAATAAAATATCTTCAAAAGATATTTATGAAAAACACCCCAAGAAAAGAAAAAGTTCCCAAAGAACTTTGCATCCATGCCCCTATGGACACCGGGAGCAACCAGAATACTTTCTCACGAAAGTAAAAATACGTATCTCATGGAAACCAATGAGAGTGAAGATACGTAAAGTTAGAAACCAACTCTAAACACAAGAAGTATGGTTACGCAAACAAAGTGCTAAACGGGGAAAAGAAAAAATTAAGAAAAGGACGAAAAGTGAATAGTGTCGAAAAACGAAAAATGTGGAAACGACTCGGTCCTCAAGGAAGTTTTCAATCCACAAAAAAGAGTCTCAAAAATCACTCCAGAGCACTCGAGACGACACTAATCGACAAGAACCCAAACTCAGAAGGGAAAAGATAACGGAAAAAAATTTATCTGAAAAATCCAGGTCATTACACATGCGCCACTGAAAGGCGTGAGTATTTACGTAATGGCTGGCCTAACTCCTGGGCTGGCTAAGCTGGCTGAGCTAATGGAGGTGAATGATGCTTAGCCTCAGCTGAATAAGAAGGAGATACACCAACATCAGAGTGTAATCTACTGTCAAAATGGGGAGACTGTATAGGCTCCGCTGGCTCCTCCTGTATGGGGTCCTGAGCATGAGATGGACCTGCCTCGTCGTCCAAACTCTACCTACCCCTGCGGTGATAGTGTCCGCGGGCTACAGTCTTGACCCTAGCCATGGCCTGTAAAATAATTGAAAACTTGCAAGGGAAGTCAATGCCAGAATAAAGAGTTTAAAGCACAAAATAGAATCATGTATGTCAAGTAAGATAGACAAAATAGATAAATGATATGAATCTATGGAAGTGATAGGATGTGAACATGCTAAGCAATATAAGTGTAAAATACATCCAATGTGGAAAATCACAAGCATTGGGCATGAATGAGATAGCATGGACACAAGATAAGATGCATGGAATGTGTATATGAAATCTGTGAAGTTCGATCGATCACAAAAAATGTGAGATCGATCTCATTTGATCGATTTGAGAAACTAAGAAACTAAGTTTGATCGATCTCACTAGATCGATCTGAGAAATAGGTTCGATCGATCGAACTGTGTAAATAACATGAGCAGTCACAGATCTATGACATGGATGGCACGAGGCCTTCACGAATAAGGTCATGGGTCCATCAACACAACAAAGTATCAATCCTAATCACTTAATGAGGCCCATACTCCAAAAAAAAAAATCAAATTAAAATTAAGAAAAATACAAAAACATATATACATATATATACAAAGAGCATAAAGCTTCATCAATGGAGATTTTCAACATCAAAACAACTTAGATTAGCATTTAAATCATGTATGCATCAAATCGAAGCTTGAAATCACAAGAGGGAGGTTCGGATATTACCCAAAACTAGAGAAAAGATGAGGTACGAAGAGATGTCGAGATCCGAGATCCAAGAGGAGAGAGAGAGATTCGGGATAAGGGGAAATCGCCGGAGGTCTCACCGGAGATGGAGAAGAGTAGGTGCGCAGCGGCGATGAGGGATAGGGCTTGGAAGAGGGTTAGATCGATCTGTGAAATCGATCTTCAAACCCTCAGGTTCATTTTTTTAAAAAAAAAAAAAAAAAACATTCCCTTGCCAGTTCGATCAATCGAACTGAATCTCAAATCGATCGAATTGACATCGATCTCTCCTGAAAGTATTTTTGAGAAAAAAAAATCATTTTTTTTTAGAAAATTAAATAATAAATAAAAAAAAATTACAATAAAAATTAATAAAATAATTTTTTTTGAATTTTTGAAATTAAGAAATTAAAACAAAGTCAAAACAAAGTTAAAGATAGTGAGATGAAGAATAAAGATCGATTTGAACAAAATGTTCGATCGATCTGACAGAGAGATGAAATATGCAGGTTTTTGGGTTCAAAATTTTTCTAAGTGTTGGAACTCAAGATCGATCGAACTTGAAGATTAGATCGATCTAAGGACTTATGATCGATCGGAGAACAAATTCAATCGATGGGACAAAGAGGTGATTTGGATGCATGTTGAATGCAGGTCGAAAATTTTCTAAATGTTGGATACAGGTCGAAGTTCGATCGATCAAATCCTCCTTGGAGATCGATCGAACTTATGCAAAATGCTCAATTTCAACATAAAAGTGCATGCAGTCCTAATCACAATTCCTAGCAATGCATATGAACCCAAAGCCAATATCTAGACTTCGCAAGTAATGAAATTAAAGATAGAAATGAGGGAGGAATAGGGTTGTGACACCATACGAAATGTCTTGCTAGTCTTTAATGTCTTTAACAAGACGTTGGGCTCTTTTAGCTTAGATCAAACATCTTGTAGTGCATCCCCTCCTCAATGGGGTGATAAGTGCTTTGAACTCCACCCAACAAATGGTTATTTAGGGAACTTGTTGGATTAAGCTCAAAAGACGTTTTTGGTCCTTGGTCGAGACAATCTTTGGGCTTCCACGCCCTTTCAAAACAAGATCTTGAAACAACTTTCTTTGGTTTCAAGGCTGAAGATGGACTTTTTGAAACTTTGGTCTCACACAAAAACTCAATTCCTTCACTTTTAAGGTCATGACATTTCTCTACAACATTAAGCTCTTCATGCTTGTCAAATGAGTTGGGGGTCGGATTAAAAATATTCAACTTTACATTTATGTGGCCAAATGAGATCTTCATTATCCCTATCCTACAATTAATGTTGGCATTTGCGGTTGCCCAGAAAGGACGGCCAAGGATAATGGGAATTTGGCTCTTAGGATTTGAAACTGGTTCCGTGTCAATGACAACGAAATCAACGAGAAAGAAGAATTTATCAATTTTAATCAAGACGTCCTCAATGATACCCCTAGGCTTTTTGATTGATCGGTTGGCAAGTTGTAAAACTACCGATGTCGGTTTCAAGTCTCCTAAGCCTAATTTGACATATACCGAGTATGGAAGAAGATTAACACTTGCTCCTTGGTCAAGAAGACCCCGATTAATGACATGATCACCAATGATGCATGAAGTGGTAGGTAAACCGAGGTCCTTAAACTTTGGAAGAGTGTTATACTGCAAAATTGAGCTCACTTGCTTGGTTTAGACCACTTTCCTAGGTGCTTGACTTTTGTTCTTCCTTTTTTGGGTGCACAAATCTTTCAAGAATTTGCCATAAGCTGGAATTTACTTGGTTGCATCCAAAAGTGGAAGATTGACTTTCACTTGCCTAAACACGTCCATGATTTCATTTACTTTGGCTTTTTGCTTATTATTTGAAATGGATCCTTTTAAGGCATCCAAAAATAGAGCTTTTGGCTCAAAAACTTTTTCGGAAATTTTCTTTGAAGTCTCTTCAATACAAGAAGTTTTCAAATCATTTTGTAAATTTCCCTTTTCAAAATCACTTTTCAACACATTCTCATTTATATGGTTATGTACATACAATGAAGGAAGAATTTGATATAAAACGGGATGGGTGTCAACTTGTGGTTGCACCGGGTCATTCTTTTCATTGGACATACACACTTGGTTATCCACAACCTTTCCACTTCTCAAGGTAGTCACCACATTGACATGCTCTATTGTGTGACATTCCGATGAGGAATGAGTCTCCACAACACATTGTTGCTTTGTGGGGCATTCAAAGGCATTTTTCCCTTCTCTCTTACATTTAAAGTGCTAGCTATTTGCCCTACTTGAGTTTCTAGCTTTGCAATGGATTGAGAGTGAGAATGAAGTAATTGTGTGTTTGCCTCTAAAGTGCCCAAAGCGGTCAAAACTTTCTCTTCAAAAACAGGACTTCTAACATTTCCTTGGGAATATGATTGATTGGGAAAATGAGAATTTGAAAATTGGTTTCCTTGTGATTGGTATGATGATCTAAAACCTTGGGAACCTTGGCTTTATAGTGGAGGTGGAGTGTATTTCCCTTGAAAACCGCTTTAGGAAGGGTTTGAGCCCTCCCCATAGTTTTTCCAAGAGAAATTTGAGTTGTAATGATTGCTATAAGGATTGTTCCCTTAATTAGCAAAAGCAGCATTTGCTTGTTCATGATGCTCACTTTGCACATGTCCATGGGGACAATTGGAAGTAGAATATAAAACACTTGAACAAGTCATACATGTCTCATTAGATGCATGAAGAGAATGGTTAGGGAAGGAAGATACTTGATTCACCGAGTTTTGGTTGATCAAAAATTAATCAAACCTTTGAGATAATGATTTCATTTCGGCGGCAATTTCATTGGAGTGGTCGACTTGATGTAAGCCGACACTCTTCCTGCCACTAGAATTTCTACCATTCTTTGAAGATAAAGTATGATGCAAAGAATTTTCACTCATGCTCTCATAAAGACGCCACACGTCATCCTTATGCCTATCAATGTAAGAGCCACCCATGGAAGCATCAACCATGCCCTTGTAATTATCCGATAAGCTCTCAAAGGAATATTGAACTAATTGTTATTTGGGCATGTCATGATGTGGACACTTCCTAAGTAATTCATTAAAGCGTTCCCATGCCTCATGAAATGTTTCCTCATCCCCATGTGAAAATTCTCGGATTAAGGTTCTCATGGCATTGGTCTTAGAAACCGGATAGTACTTCTTCAAGAACTCTTGTTGCATTTCCGCCCAAGAAGTTATTAAAAAAGGCCTAAGA
Organism: Cornus florida; assembly: GCF_030987335.1. Classification (NCBI taxonomy): domain Eukaryota; kingdom Viridiplantae; phylum Streptophyta; class Magnoliopsida; order Cornales; family Cornaceae; genus Cornus; species Cornus florida. Next base: position 47,750,890 of record NW_026775577.1, on the reverse strand, counting down.
TTGTTAAACCAATATTTTACCTTATCTTTAAAGGTGAATGGAAAAAATTTAAGCCTTAAGATCTCTTCCGGCATATCCATGATAATTAGGAACATACTTCAAGAAACTCATCCAAATGCTTGTAAGGTTCTTCACTTGGAAGTCCATGATAATTAGGAAGCATTTGAATGGTTTGTGGTTTGATTTCATACTGGTGTGCTCTAAATGGTGGCAATTGAATGCATGTGGGTGCATTATATTCATTAGGCACATAGTGATCTCTTAAAGTAAAGGGAGGATTAGCAATTGGAGGTGCAACATGGGCACCTTTGTTGCCTTGAATGATGGGAGGTGGTGGAGCATAGATTGGCCTTGGCATTCCCAATGGAATTTAGCCTTGTTGTTATGGTGAATGAACAAATGGCCTTGGCATGCCTAATGGAACTTGCATGTTATCATGATGCACATTGGGGTAGAGGATGCCTTGTTGGTCTATGTGACCAAGGTCCTCCACATAGCCCTCATTGTGTCCTTCCATTGATGAAATGGATTGATTAGAACTACCTCTTCCCCTAGGGTTTTGAACAATGGATTCAAGATGAAAATTTAAAGGAATAAGAGTGGGTCTCAATGATCTACAACTATACATGCACAATGCAACACAACAAGAAATAATGGCAAACACTTCACCTTCACAACAAGTCAATAATCGATAAACTTCCTCCACATACAATGTTCTCATACTCCCATGCTTTAACAATATGCAAGAAAAGTAAATTGCCTCCATGCGGGCTCACGATTTATCTAAGAATTGAATTACAAGCCTCCATGAGGGCCGACGATTTAACTAAAGATTTGAGTAAGAAAAAGCTCACAAAGGTCCTTTAGCACTTCAACTCCAAATTTTTAGCTTTTAGCTTAGCAATTTTTTTTTTAATGATTTTAGCCTTTTTCCTTTGCTTGCTTAGTTCCTTTGCTTGGAATACTCCTTTGCTCACCTTCTTAGCCCAATGCTCCTAGTCAATCAAGAACAAACACAATAAGTTACAAAAATTGAAAAAAACGTAAAGACACGATCAAAAGAGTACTAATTCCTAATTGATTCCACAAATACGACGTTGCCAATCAATCAATCCCTGGCAACAGCGCCAAAACCTTAGTGGTCGTTCACTTGGAACCCAAAGTTTATGCAATGTGGCCAAGTTTTACATTTAGAAATTGCCACTACTACCTTTCACTAAAAATATACCTAGGGCAAGTAGGGATCGTCCCAAGGGATTAGGGGTCGCACTAGGTTGAGGAATCAAAATTAGGGTTAGTAGGTCGAGTGATCAAAATAGTGGTTGGTTGGTTGGATTACACTAGATGCAAATTAAACTAAGGTAAACAATAATGCAATAGAGAGAATAAAAGAGAGAGATTTTAGGGTTTAGAGATCACTACCAAGCATAGCTTTTCTACACCTTTAATGAATGATTAATGAGGGAAAGAACATGTATTGCAACAAAGAGTGTGTGTGTGGTTGTTTTAACAAGCATGGATGACAAATTAAGCATATATTGTCTAAACAACATGGTGGATAGCACAACACATCAAATTAAGCAATTAATCATTTCTTTAAGCTCACAATCCAAACACATCACAAGGTTAGAGATATATGTTACTTGCTTTCATAAGTATAGAACATCAACAACAAGCATGGATTGTCCTCCCATTTAACAACTACACTACAACTAAGCTAATGACATGAAATTAAACTAATTAAACTAAGGGAGAGGTACAATCCATCAAGAAATGAGTATGAACCATCAAATAAATCACAAAAACATGACATTAAGCACTATGTCTTGACAATCCCTAGATCTATAGCATCAATACACATAAACATGCATCAATAACATAATAAATAGAGACAAACATATGAACATCTATTCTAGTATACATAGATATATAGATATAATGAAATGATCAATTGGAAGCATTAAACCACATAAATCATTGAATAAATAAGATCTATATATACAAAAGTGTCAAGACATGAATCACAATACAAATGCCCTCAAAAATACATAAATCAAGAAGTAGAAAGTATGCTTAGGGCTAACTCTAGCCCCAAGAGGATGTCTAGCCACTCATAGATGATGCCCTCCAACCCTCAAGGGCAAGCTGCATAGAAGAAATCTGCTCCTTGGTTGATGAAGAGTCTCCAATGGTGTCTCTAGCCTCCTCCTCTCCTTTGCTTCCTCACTAAGTATTATCTTCTCTAGGTTTGTGTGTCAAAGTCTATCCTCAAAAAGTGGCTCATATTCCTTATATAGGTAGGTCAAAAATCACCCCAAATGAGCTGGGCTCGTATACCAATAATCCTCTAATGATTGGATATGAGACAACTTTTAATGAGATGGAATTTGGATTTTTCTCGGGATTTGGGAGGTTCGATCGATCGAACTTGAGGTGAGATTGATCGAACATGGCTGAGATCTATCGAATTGAAGTTGGATCAATCCTCAATGGTGGTGCCTTTTTGGATAAAAATAAATCTGAGATATTTTGAAGATATTTTTAGGAAAAGGACAAAAGTGGTTGATAGGGTCGTACAACTGAATAAGATCAATCATTTGGATAAGGAAAAGAAAGTTCGATCGATAAGAGAATGTGTTGGATCGATCGAACTTTGAGATCTTTGAATAGGGATAAACATGGCTCAGATCCATCTGGAAGTGCTGAGATCGATGAAAGTTGGATCAATCGAACTTTTCTTGAGATCGATCGAAGTTGCTGAAATTCCACCATTTGCTTCCTTTTGCTCTACTTTGCTCCTTCCTTTGATTCATCCCAGAATTGCTTCATTTTTGCTCTTATTTGGCTGAGTTAGCTTATTTTGGGGATAAGTACCTGAAAATGGAAATAACACGAAATTAGTACAAAATGGTAAAATAAGATAGATAAAGGTCCTAGAATACCTAAGCTTAAGGGGTTTAAATGTTCACTTTTCAGCGCTCATCAAGCTCCCTCCCTTTTTGGAGCCTGCTCTCACCCCTAAGAGCCGTAGTCCGTTCCAGTTTTCCTCCTCACCTCTGGCAACCCTTGCAATCTTTGAATTAAGTTTTATTACATGTTTTAAGGTCCCATCCTAATTCCAGATTGATCACAAGACAGTATTATACAACTAAGACTTGAATTTAAACATCAGTTTTTAAAGCAAAGATAGCAAAATTTCATACAGAATTTTGAAGCAACTCAGAACAGATTAATTCAATGGAATTACATACCGATTAAACATGCATAAAAGATGTATTTAAGCTTTAATTTAATCCCTGAAGTATACCTAGGGATGCACAGAATACAGATTAAAGGGAAAGAGTAGAATAGAGACTTGCCTTTGATTTCCGGTTAAAAATCTTAAACTTGTCATCTCTAGTAACTCTGGCAACACCGGTTGTGTTTATTGACCTCTACTGTTACTAGTTCTGTGACGGCCCAAGTTTTGTAAACCCAGTGCGTCAGTGATGACCAAAAGATGACCCGATAATGGATTCGAAATGCAGAAGCGAAAGGTGAAACAACGGTCTCTAGAGATACAATGCATCTCTAAGACACCAATGTGACCCTCAATAAGGTCACGAAACCCAAAGGAAACAAATGCAGAAGTGTCGTTTCAAAAACGGACACAAAGAACCTAGGGGCAAAATGGTTATTTTGTAAAAAGTGGATTCAGGTGCTATCGAGCACACCGCTGGAAAGACAATGACAAATTAGTCAAGTTAAAAAAAAAGTTTACTCAATTTGGAGTCCGGACGGGGGAGAAAGGTCCAAAACAAAAATGATGTCGTGGCGGCCCGACGAGGACAACCCACCACTGCTGCAACTGAAAGTAAAAATGGGCATCTAAAAGAAACTTTTTTGCAAAAACTCAAAGAAGAAACCCCCCCCCCCCCAAAAAAATCAAGTTTCCTACCCCGATTACAAACGGAAACAAAAAAAAAATGCATTGTAAAATGCCCAGAATGCCCCCAAGAAAATCAGGTCAAGAGGAAAAAAATTAATCCGAGCTACTGCCCAAGTTTTGGAAATAAGGCTTCGGGAGGTTTTTAAATTGCCTAAATTAAAAATGCAATCTTAAAATGCACCCACAAGACCTCTGGAAGTTTCGGATCGGTCGTGACGATTTTCAAAAAAAAGTCGATGAATAGTACCAACTACATTTGTACTAAAAATTTGCAAAACTTGGCAGCAAGGATTTTTCGAAAAAATATTGATTTTTGAGGGCCAAGATGATGTTTTCTGGAAAAACACAAAGAAGAAACCCCCCTCAAAATTGAGTTTTCTACGTGACTTAAGAGTAAAAATGAAAAAAATGCATTGTGAAATACCCGAAATGCGCCTAGAACAGAATAGGGTAAAACTCCCTAAAAATGCTACTTAGAGTTTTTGTTTCATCAAGGAAGGTATTGTTTGCCAAAGTGAGCATGCAAGTGTATGTAATATGATAAAATAGATGTGCTAAAATGGCCTATGGCCTCATTACAATACATTTACAACATTTGACATGTCAAACCTCCAAGTTAGAAAAATTACATTTCATAGACAAATCATGAACATGCTAACACTTGCATGTGAACAAGAATGCTTCTAAGAAAGCTCAACTCAGCAAATCACCCAAGCAATTGCAATCTCCAATCTTGTATCCTGTACCTAAAATATGCCCCAATATCGTAGGGGTGAGTAACATAAAGCTACTCATAAGAAATGAGCATGCATCGACCTAAAGTTTTACAAGTTGCATGATTTAATTATTATGGTTCATTCCACCTAACGTCTATGTCAAGGTGAGACTCAGGGAGCATCCTAGCTACCTAAGATCATTTCTAGCATTAATCACCTCATTCATGCAATTTTAATAATATAAGGTCATACTTACACAAAGCAACAACATAGGAGCATGCTTACACAAAGTAATAACATAGTGGTTCTCAAGGTTATCAACTTGAAGTCTAAAATGCAACATCAACTAAATATAACAATTTAGCATAATTAGAATATCTAATACCACACATCAAGACATAGATTCTCTAGGTTATCAACTAGCAATCTAAAAGTGTGAAATTAACTAAATATATCAATTTAGTATGGATGTACTTAACAACATCAAATCGCCAATTACCAAAACCACAAGTCATAATTAAACATTGGTTGTCAACTTGGAATTGAATGCGAAATCAAATAGTGGAAGACTTGGACATCACAGCTCGGATTTCCGCCGAGACAAGGCAAATTTGGAGCTACTAACCCCCAGGCAGCCTACCCAACGCGCGAACTTTTGACTTAGAGGACTCTTGTCCCCGTACTAGAGCCAAACCCTAGCCATCACAGCTTAACAATGTCCCAAGTAACTCCAAAATAAATAAGTTAACAACTTATATACGTATTAAACAGTACACGAAACTACCTTCATGCACAAGTAGGTTGTAACCACACAACACATGCTCTAAATCCACAACTATTATAGGATGACAATGTCGAATCTTCAGAGCGCAATTCGTTATGCGCTATAATAACATCACATATCAAATCTTCAGAGCGCGATTCGTTATGCGCTATAACAATATAATCTAATATTGAAACATAACTCATAAATCCATTATAAGTCAAAAGTCATGCTTTAAACATACTATCAATGTCAAATACATGAGTTAATCAATAATACAATAGAAACAGAATTTAATCAATAAACTAATTAAATTCCCTAGGTTTCAAATCTCAATCAAATGGCCTCCAATTAATACATGATAAACAATATAGCATGATCATTACATACACCACATCAAAACTCGATTAAGCCATAAGAACAGTAAAGTGGAATTTAATTAAATCATGATAATCAAATCCCTAACTTCTAAAACAATATCAAATGGTTCCAAATTAACATATGCTAGAACATAAGTCATAGTTATCACAAATATCAAGTTAAACACTTAATTAGGCCAATGAAACCCTTAATTAGATTTTAATTAATCATTTTAATTAAAATCTCTAGATTTTCATACTTGCCCAAATGCTCTCAAATTAAAGTATGTTAAGCAACATGCCAAGACATAATTTAAAAGCATATCACAAGTCAATTTCATGCAAGGTACGGCCATGCACTTTAATCTTTCACAAAAGATAAATATTAATTAAAAAGAGCAATTCTTATTTAATAAATCCCAATTTAATATATGTTAACAAACATATTAAAACTAGATTTTCCAGTATTCCACAATTCAAATCAAAGTTATATATCATCATGAATTTTAAATCTTATACAAAGAAATAAAAATTAATAACTTTCAAGATTTGATACAAGGCATATATATAAATTGTATAATCATGCTAAACACTCAATACAACACACACAAAATCCTAAAACATTCCCTACCTCAATTTGAGAAGAAAATCTCAAAAGCCATCAAAATGGAACGACTCCGAATCCGACGAAACTACTAGGTTTTGTCGGGGACAACGCCGTGAACATAACCCCCATGAAAGCCCCATTAAAATCATAACTTGACCTCAAAACTAAACTCAAGAAACGATAAAAACTGAATTCTAATAAGGGGGAAAGGTAAAACACGGCGAGGGGAACAATAAACGTTAAGGCCTAAGACTTTCCATCAAGGAAAAGTGAACCAAAAGAGGAGAGAGAAGATGGAAGCACCCCTTGGGCTGCCATGGGAGCTCTAGGTCATTCATGAAGAGGGGAGAAGATGAAAAATGAAATATCTCACCCCCCTTTTATAGAAATCTCATGCCCCGGACGGGCCCCGCCGTGTCCAAAAAAGTAAAATTTGAGCAGACGCGCTCAAATGGCAAAACTTTGTGAACGAAAAAGATTCAAAATGATAAAATATGAATAACGGAATAAACGGCGTCAAAACCGAGTCCCGAGCAAAAAGTTATGCCTAAAACAAGTTTGGCGCTAACTAGGGCCAGAAACCCTGAAACTGGAAAACAATGACCAAAAGTGAAAATTTCTAAGAGTACATGACTCGACGAAAAGTGAAAATGAATCCCATATGAGGATCCAGGCTCAAAACAAGGCATTTAGCAATAACTTTCATTAATTGCACAATGGGCCCTCCAAAAAGTGAAAACTGCACTAATGGCTCAGAATAAAAATATCTTCCAAAAATATTTTCTTAAAAACCCCTGAAATAAAATATTTTCAAAAGATATTTGTGAAAAACACCCCAAGAAAAGAAAATAATTTCAAAGAACTTTGCATCCATGCCCCTATGGACACCAAGAGCAACCAGAGTATTTTCTTGCAAAAGTAAATATACGTATTTCGTGGAAACCACTCAAGATGGAGATACATTAAGTCAAAAACTAACTCTGAACATAAGAAGTGTGGTTACGCCAACAAAGTGTCAAACGGGGAAAAGACAAAATAGGGAAAAGGACGAAATAGGGAAAATGACGAAAAGTGAATAGTGTCGAAAAACGAAAATGCGAAAACGACTCGGTCCTCAAAGGAAGTTGTCAATCCATAGAAAAGAGTCTCGAAAATTACTCCAGAGCACTCGAGACGACACTAAGCGAAGAGGAACTGAACTCAGAAAGGAAAGACAACGGAAAAAAAATATACGTGAAAATCTGGGTCATTACAAGTTCGACCCACAAGCACACGCCAAACTCCCCTCCTTGACTCAGTCTTAGCCTAAGCCAAAACTCCTGCCTTCTTCTCTTAATCTCCCTCTGTTTCTCCCTGTATCTCTCTCTGTTACAGAATTACACTTATTTTCTAAAACCCTAAACCACCGTAATGTTGATATTTATAGGTTTATTACAGTAACCCTAGTCCATATATAATTAGAGACTAAGCCCTACTTTCAATCCTAGTTGGCCCATCCGTGTTTTCTAAAAGAAAAGAAACCCTAATGTTTACCATTAACACTGTTTCTAGTTTAATCCAATTACACCCGTGAGAAATTCCAATAAAATAACAGTGCAACCAACTAGTTCCAGATTAAAAACAAAACATTTAATTCATTTAACAAAAATAAAATAAAGAATACCATTAATTTCATTTAATTAATAATAATAATAATAATAATAATAATAATGATAACTGCACTTAAACTAGTAAACAAACAAAATTAACAATTACCACAATTAAACAAGTATTAAACAATTAAAACAATTAAATAAGCATTAAATAATTAATCAAGAAATTACGCAAATAATCACACGAAAAATAAAATAAACAATTAAAAAAATGCCAAGACTATCCTTCGAAAATTAGGGGTATTACAAAATGCAATCGTGTTCCCTACGAAAGTGGCGTTATCCATTTATTGCTTTCTAGTTGTTCATTTCATTCCTTTACTTTGTAGTTCATTGCTAGGGAGTAGCAATATTTAAGTTTGGAGGTGTGATGAGCGCTAAAAAGTGCGCATTTAAACCTCTTAAGCGAGGGTATTTTAGTCCATTCATTTATCTTTATTTACCCGTTTTAGTACTTATTTGTGTTTTTATCTATTTTAGGTTAATAATGTTAAAACGAGCTAAAAATAGTTTATTAAGACCTCTTTGGAGTCAAACTAAGTCTTTGTGAGAATTTGGAGCAAAAAGAGGCTGATTTGAAGCAAAAGGAGGTTAATGCTAAAAAACTGCCAAGTGAGATCTATCGCAGAAAGTTGGATCGATCGAACCCAGATCGATCAAAAGTTGGATCGATCGAAAATGTGCTGGCAGCGAGCTGCCTTATTCACGCGCGCCTGAACTCCATCTACCACATAGTACGGGATTAAATATTTTTGGGGCTATATTTCTGACTTAGTGAATAAAAAAAGACCTTGTATTTAAAAGGAATTGAACCATTTTGTAAAGGATCTTTTTATCATTTTATTTTTGCATTGTAATTTTATTTTCTCTCTCTAAAAAAGTTAGAGATTAGGGTTAAAAGAAAAGAGAAGAGTAGAGGCTCTAAGAACATATCTCAACATCTACGCACTCTCTCTCTAGAATTCAACAAAGAAGAAGAGGAAGAAGATGGAGCTATGTTTGGGGATTGCCCTTGAGGGTTTCAAGATCACATCTACCTTCTCCATGATTGGCTAAACTTCTCCTCGGGGCTTAGATGAGCCCCAAGTTTGTAATCTAAACCTCGATCTTTTTCATACTTTTTGGGGAATAATATCTTGTGATTAATGTTCTAGCCTTGTGAATTTAATGAATCTTGGTATATTTCTATGATTTCTATGGTTTAATTATTCCTATTAATTCTCTAGTTTATTTATATGTCTATGTGTGATTAAATTAGAAATTATGTCTCACATGATTCATATGATTTAATTCTTCCTATTGATTCTCTTTGTGATTACATGTTGCCTTATGTGTGATTATTTGGAAATTGATCTCTACACTAGTTTTTCTATATTAATTGCATATCTATGTGTGGTTGATTGAGAATCTAGTGATGGCTAGATATGATTTTTATTAGATGGGTTTGTCAATTAATTTGATGGATTATACTTATGCTTGATGGGTTGTTCTACAATTTAATTCATGTTTGCAGGTAAGTAGACAATATTTACTTGATTTGATTTTCCATGGCTTATTATTGCAAATTTTATAATTCTCTAGATTGATGTGTGCTACAATTGTGACTAGTTTGATGGGTCATAGTTAGAAGTAATGGGTTATGCTACACTTAGTTTATTTGTTGGTTAGGTAGACAATTAATACATAAATTTAATGGTCTATACTTAATATTGCAATTGGTAGCCATATTTTGTTCACAAGAATGTTTTCCCCAAATTAGTTGAAAGTGTGTAGTTTGGTGAACAAGCTTGGTGGCAATTCCAATAGACCCAAAGACCTCACTTCTCATCTCTTAAATCCCTATCTCAACTTAGTTTATTTTAATTTGATTATTTTCTAGAGTAATCAAACAACCAACCTTTCTTTGCAATCTTTTGATACGCTAGAGTCGAAGTTAAATTCCAACACGTATAATCTCTGTGGATGATCCCTACTCGCTATACTTCATTAGTTGTAGTAGTGGTTTTTATAAATGTAAATTTGACTAGAAAGGCTTCCGAAACCATATTCATATTTTGACCTTACGAAGCGACCTATCACATTAAAAAGTTCACTTTCTAAACACATAGGAAGGGGCTTGTCACATTCGATGGTCCTATAATTTTTTACTTTTTTTTATATATATTTAAAATGTCATAGAAGGTATATCAACCATTAAACAAAAAATGAAGAACTAAAATAAAAATACAAATTATCTGGACCCTACAAAAGAATCTGTAGAAACCATATCTCCCATTTAAAGCCAAAATAACAATATTTTAACATTATTTTTAACATTATAGATATATATATATATATATATATATATATATATATATATATATATATATATATATATATTTGTGGAAAGGAAAGGCAAAGAAAATAAATTTTATTTTAAAAGAAGAATGTACAGACACCAAAGGGGAAAATTAGTTGTGTATAATAGAAGTTTAAAGAGTGCAACACAACTAATACAAGTATTTTAATTATTTCCAAGATAATTGAAAGTACACTTTTAGAATAGTATAGATATATACATGGATACAAAGTACGTTTTTCTTTTAGAAATTTAGAAATTGTTTGGTATTTCTCTTTTATTGTAGTAAATAATTTTTTTAAATTATTATAATGTAATTGTTCGTGAATTCGTTTTTTTTTTCTTTTTTTTCCCTCTCTCTCTCTCTCTCTCTCTGTTCATGAATTAGTTCATGAATGATTTTTCTCCTTTTCCTAGGTATATATTGTGCATTTATCCTTTAATCAGCTTAATTTATTTATACCAATTGTAATGACCGGGTCATTTTTCTTCCTTTCCTTTTCTCAGATTTTCACGGATATTTTTTTTCCATTGATCTTTCCTTTCTGGGTTCGGTTTCTCGTCACTTAGTGTCATCTTAAGTGCTCGGGGATGGTTTCCGAGACTCTTTTCCTTGGATTGACGACTTCCTTTGAGGATCGAGTCATTTTAACATTTTCACTTTTGTGACACTATTCACTTTTCGTCTTTTTTCGGTTATCACTTTGTTGGAATAACCTCACTTTTCGTATTCGGATTTGATTCCGATTTTGCATGCATCCACACTATTTAAATTCCATTCTATGTGTATTTTTACTTTCTTATAAAAGTATGCTAAGTATTTACTTTTCTTGTAAAGGGTATGGATGCATAAATTTTGGTAAATATTCATAACTTGAGGGGTTTTTGTGTAATTAAATAAAGTAATTATTTTTCATCTTAGGGACCATTTTGTAATTTAATTTGAAAGATATTTTCAAAAAAAGACCTTTTTGTAATTTCTGAAAAGTCTGACAAGTGTCACACTCTCATTGGTCCACTTGTTGACATTTGTGTGGAAACACTTTGATACCTTGGATGATGACATGTGGAAGGTGGAGATTTAACCGCTTATTGACCTAGGATAGGTACACTTGTTAGCTTAGATGGTTGACAAGTGTAGGCTTAGGATTAAGCCTAGGAAGGAGCCATGGATTGGTGACAAGTGTATGCACCAAATTAAGTCTTGCAATTATTTTTGGGTCACTTTAGGATTATGGTTTTAAGGAGGGGTTTTTGTGCAATTGACCAAAGATGTGTGTGTTGACCATGGTGTAGGATCACATAGTGAGTGGAGGATTTCTATTTCCTCCACTCACCCATTTTCACATTATGTCATCTTATTCCTTACAAGAAAACCCTAGCCTCCATGGATGGAGCTTGAAACCTTAGGCCTTGACCTTGATTTTTGATAGCCTTCCACTCACCTTAGACCATGAAGCTTAGAACATATTTTGTTCCCCTCATCCTCCTCTACATAACCCTAGAAGGGTGCCATTTTGTGTTGATTTTCCTTGGATTCTAGAGAGACTCTTCTCTAGTGAGGTAGGGGGTGTTATAATTTATTACCTAAGGGTATTTCTTGCTTTTGTAGTGATTTATAAGTTGTATGCATGTCTTTTGTTAATTTGAGAAATTAATGACTTGTTGTAGCTTGCATATAACTCACTTTAGACTTGATATATGGCATGGTCATGACTTGATCTTTGATATATATTAAATTGAGGTGATTTAAATGAGTTTTCAAATCTAGAGATTAAATGGATTTAATTTGATTTAAATTTTAGTAAATTGTGTTTTGCTTGTATTCCATTTTAGGCTTGAAATATGGTATGACCATGACTTGTTGCTTGCCATATATTAAATTGGGATCGTTTGAACAACTTTTAAAAATCTAGAGATTTAACTGATTTAAATTAATTAAATTCTATTTGATGATATTTTGCTCATCTTGCACTTTTGATTTGATATATGTAAAGACCATGATATGTTGCTTAACATATATTAATTTGAGGTTATTTGAAATCTAGGGAATTTAATCATCTTGTTTAATTGAATTCTATCTAATGGCTCCATGAATCTATTTGTGTTTTAGAAGTTATTTCTATATTCAAATCATGGACTTGGACTTAATGTGTATACACTTGGTTATGTTTTGAGCATTGGATAACATTGTTGTTATATTTATATTCATGAGAACATGTTTTCTTTATGGAATATATTATGGTCTTGTGTAATGAATTGCACACTTTGTAATTGACATTATATATGCCATTTTAGAATTTGAACTATAAGGCATTGATTGTGTTGTTTCAACCTACTTGTGTATGGAATGTGATTTCGTGCATTGTATAAATTATGTATAAGTTGTGAACTTATTTGGTTTATTTTGGAGTCTTGGGACATTGTCGTTACAAGTGACATGGCTAGAGTTTGGCTCTAGTATGGGAGGTATGAGTTCTCCCCAATTGAGATAGTGCGCACTTAGGGTGGTCTTCCCTACAGGTTAATGCCTGGAATAACAGTTGGAGTCTCGGCAAAATTCCGAGCTTAAATGTCCAAGTCTTCTACTATTTGATCTCGCATTCAATTCCAAGTTGACAATCATGTTTAATTGTGACTCATGGTTTTGGTTATTGGCGATTTTAATGTTGTTAAATACATCCGAACTTTATGATTTCAATGAATCATGGTAAATTTTGATGTTGTTAAGTACATATATGCTAAATTGTTATATTTAATTGTTTATGCATTTTAGATTTCAAGTTGATAACTTTGAGAATTTATATCTTGATGCATTATATTAGAAGTTCTAATTATGCTAAATGGTTATATTTAGTTGTTCTCGTACCTTAGATTTCAAGTTGATAACTTTGGGAACCTTTATCTTGTTGCTTGTTTAGCATGCTCATATGTCGTTTGGAATTGATTGAAGGATGTGATGTATGCTAGAAATATTTTAAGGTAGCTTAGGATACTCTCTGAGTCTAACCTTTGATATAGACGTTAGGTGGCATGACCCTTATGAATTATTTCATGTTAGTCTAAAAATCTATAAGAAATCGAGTCTATGCATGCTCATTCTCTACGAGTAAACTTGTTTACTCACTCCGAAGTTACTGGGGGGCTGTTTCAGGTACGAAGACATGGTTCATGATGTTCATCATTACTTAGATGATTGTAGACTTGAAGGTTTTTAATTCTTGTAAAGGTTGGCTTGGAATGCCACTTATAGCCTTAATTGTTAAAATGTGTATTTTTTATTCCATTTATGTAATGTGTATACGAGTACACCTTTTTTTTTTGTATTTGACATGTATGAGATGAGGCCGGAGGCCAATGACATGTATTTTGTATCCTATGTAAATTTTGACTTTATGAGATTTTATGAAAACATTGAAAAATCACAAGGTATTGTTTCACCATGGGTGCATTGGGTGTGGGAATTCCATTTTCATTCTTTCATAGGGTTTTATTAATCATGTATGAAGTGTGGCCAAGGGCCAAACGGTCATTTGAAGTCAATTGTTAATTTTAGATTTTTTTCAAGTTCATTTTCGCCTTTTTGGCTGTTGGGGGGGTTGGATTTTGACTCAACCATTTTCGAGAGCCGCGGACTATTCCCGTGTGCTCAAAATCACCATTTACATTTGCGTGAATGATCGTTTTCATGAAAAACTCTTTCGTTTGTGTTTTGAGCCTCCTATGGATTCATTTCACCTTTTTGTTGAAAAATTCGGCTTAAGGGCATTTTGGGAAATTCCTTTTGGAAATAAATTCCGTTCTTGACTCCATCACATAGAAAATGTAATTTTAGGGGGAGTTTCTTCACGACATTTTTCCAAAAAATGTCATCTTGACCTCAAAAACCGTGTCATAAACTCATTTTTCTTCTAAAACACTGTTTCTGCTGCATTTTGGGTGTTCTGTTTAAGTTGAACCGGTTCAAGAATAGTTGAACCAGTTCAAGGTGTCATTTTGGTTCAGCTTGGGCAGACTTCCAATGTTGAAACAGGTCAAAGAGGTTGAACCGGTTCAAGTTCTCCAGAGTTTTCAATTTTGGTCATCTAATTTCAATCTGATGTAACTTCTTCGTTTTAACTCCGAAGTTGTCCGTTCTTGAGTCTAAATTGGCCGCGTCGAAGTAAGATTTCTAATGGTACCAATTTTAGTTTCAAATTCTTCTCCTAACTCAAGATATACTTGTTTTAGTGAGAGTATGTCAGTTTTGGTTCGAACCGGGATAGGGTTCATTTGAGATTTCTTTTCCTTTGGCATTGGGACTTCATGTGAAGTTACCAAAGGATGTTTTTGGATGTTTTTGATCTCATTTGACTTATTGGGAATCAAATTCCTTCCTCTTAGGGTAAAATGACCATTTTACCCTTGGTCCTTCTTTTGGTAGGGTTTTGATACCCTTGTCTTCGTTTTGCTTCTGCTGAGTCTCAAAATTCCTTGAAGGGCCATTCTTGTTTCTTAGGGATGATGTACATCTCTAAGGACTTGGTTTTGTTTTGCTTCCGCATTTTGGATCCGCTTCGGGTCATCACAGGATACACTGGGTTGAAAAATCCAGGGTCGTCACACCAATTGTATTATTTTTTTACCTTACACAAGATTGGAGTACATATTGAATTTGTTAGTTATGCTTGCTTTTATTTATTAGTTTATTTGTTAATTAGATTTATTTATTTCTCTTTTTATTTATTATTATATACCTATAGTTGGAGGTAAAGTATTAAACTTAACTAGTAAAGTATTATAATCATGTTTATAAATTATATTTATTTAAAATACTTCACTAATTAAATTTAGTTATATGTGAATTGAGTTTTTCACATCTCTTATCAAATATGTTTATTTGGATTATAGTATGCTATTTTTTTTTTTTTTATCATAAAAAATATATATCTATACATTAATCACAATAAAAGGCACAAATTAGAAAAAGAACTTTTAAACGTGTAAGTTATTTTTTCTTATTTCTAAATATTTTTATTATTTTTTAAAACAAAATATAAAATTTAAGGATAACGTTTAATGGGGAAATTGAAGGAAACACCAAATCAACTTCCCAATTTCATTTATTTATATATACATATTTATAATTTTTAAGTCAAATATAAAATTTAAAGATATTCTTTAATAGGAAATTAAAGATGGTGTACCCAAAGAACTTCTCAATTTTCGTTTTTTATCTCATCAAAATTTAACATTATACTTACTCCTCCATTTTTATTAAAATTGATCATTAAACTCTAGCTCATCCTCTTTAGAACTTAATTTTTCAAATCCCTCTATAAAAAGTGTTTTGAATTTATTATTGATTAATGTGTTATTTGTGTTTATTATAGTGTTGCTCATTTTTTTCTTTGATATTTACCAAGCTATGCATAATTGTTTCACAGAGAAATCATAATTTCTTATTACCAACACTTTAGATGAACAAGTGGCTAAATTCATAAAGGAATATTTGCAGAGGACGAAATGTAAAAAGGGCGGTAAGCCTTATGATAATAGAGATTGGTATAATTGGTCTGAGCATTTGGCAAGTTTCTTAGGTGATAGTTGATTGTATGTATTTTATTTTTTATTTTTTACCATATTTCTAAATGTTCAATGCATTTGTTTTATTGTGTTATTATAATCACCTTTACTACTTATGGAAGATTTTATTTTATCCGGTTACTTATGGACTTCAAAAGTTTAGATATGATTTCACTTGCATTGTTTATTTTTTAATAATATATGTGTGTGTGTGTGTGCGCGCGCGCATATAGCATATAAATCAAGAATCATTATTTTTTAAGAACAAGGTACTACAAAAACAAAAACAAAAACAAAAACAAAACAAAACAAAACAAAAAAAACAAAAATAATACAAGAAGAGTCCATCAATATTGAAAACACTTCATATATTATTTGAATACATAATGAAAATATTAATCAACAAAAGTGAAAAAATATAAATTATAAGAAAATAAAGGTTTCTAACTAATAAGTATTTTTATTACATATGTACCTCAAGATCGAAGAAAAAGCCATATGTGAATAGTTATTTATTTTTATGACTACAAATAATAAACCTTAACAGAGTAAGGTAATTATTAAACATTATAGACATATAGATAAAAGTAATTCATTACAATCAATCAATAAAATATTTAATAAAATGTGAAAAATGAAATTCATATAAGATTGGCTTAATTTATATATATAATTTGTAGAGTGATGTAATGATCCTGATTTTGTAAAGACCCGGTCATTTTTCTTCCTTTTCTTTGTCTCAAATTTTTACGGATATTTTTTTCCCGTTGTCTTTTCCTTTGTGTGTTCGGTTTTTCATCACTTGATATCGTCTCGAGTACTTTGGAATGATTTCCAAGACTCTTTTCCTTGGATTGACAACCTCCTTTGGGGATTGTGTCATTTCCATATTTTATTTTTCCGAACACTATTCACATTTTGTCTTTTTCTCGTTTATCCTTTTTTCTGGCACAACCTCAATTTTTGTGCTCGGATTTGATTCCAGTTTTGCATACATTCATGATATTTGATTTCCAAGATAGTGGTATTTTTACTTTTCTAGAAAAGCACGTTAATTGCTTAATTCTTTCATAAAGGGACATTAATGCATACTTTAGTGTAATTATCCTTAACTTGTGGGGTTTTAGTGTAATTAAATAAAGTAATTATTTTTCATCTTGAGGACCATTTTGCAATTAAACTTGGAAGATATTTTTAAAAATGACCTTTTTGCAATTTTTGAAAAGTGTGACAAGTGTCACACTCTCATTGGTCCAGTTGTTGACATTTGTGTGGAAACACTTTGATGCATTGGATGATGACATTTGGAGGGTGAGGATTCACCCACTTGTTGGCCTAGGATTGGTGCACTTGTTGGCTTGGATGGTTGACAAGTGTAGGTGTGGGATAAAGCCTAGGAAGGAGCCATGGATTGGTAACAAGTGTAGGGCCACAATTTAGTCTTGCAAATATCTTTGGGCCACTTTGAGATTATGGTTTTAAAGGAGGATTTTTGTGCAATTGACCATAGATATGTGTGTTGACCATGGTGTAAGATCATATAGTGAGTGGAGGATTCCTATTTCCTCCACTCACACTTCATTCATTGTTTTCATTTCCTTTCTCACCAAAAACCCTAGCCTTCATGGATGGAGCTTGAAGCCTTAAGCCTTGACCTTAATTTTTGAGGGTCTTCCACTCACCTTAGATCATTAACCTTGGGAGACAAAAGTTTCCTCTCATCTTCCTCTTCATAACCCTTGAAGAGTTTGCCATTTTGTGTTGATTTGCCTTGGATTTAAGAGGAACAATCCTCTTGTGAGGTAGGGGATGTTTTAAGGTTATATTTTGTTTCTTGCATGCTATTGATACTTATATGAGTTGTATGTATGTCTTTTGCTAATTTAAGAAATTATGATTTATTATAGCTTGCATGTAACTCATTTTAAACTTGTTAAATGGCATGGCCATGAGTTGATCTTTGATATATATTGACTTGGGATGATTTAGATGAGTTTTCAAATCAAGAGATTTAATGGATTTAATTTGATTTAAATTCTAGTAAATTGTATTTTACTTGTATTCCATTTTAGACTAGAGATATGGTATGACCATGATTTGGTGCTTGTTATATATTAATTTAGGATCATTTGAACAACTTTTGAAATCTAGAGATTTAATTAAAATTGAATTAATTAAAATCTACATGATGATGTCTTGCTTATTTTGCTCTTTTGATTTGATATATGTATTAAGCATGCTATGTTATTTAACATAGATTAATTTGAGGTTGTTCGGGATAGATTTGAAATCTAGAGACTTTCCATGATTAGGTTGAAAATCTCTTAAAATGTAGTATTCTAATTACCTTCTGAGCATGCTACTAATTTGAAGTATATTTAGTACTTGTGGCCTCTTAAAATGGTATTTAGACTTAACAGGATATAAAATATCATTGATTAGTAAAGCTTGTTTAAATGTATCTTTTGTAGGTATATAGCTTATCTAGAATATTACAATTGTTTACCTTGGAAACTAGTTACTAAATTAAAGCTTATTTAGTACTTGTGTCTTAGGATGGTAATGTGACTCAATTATTGTAAAATATTCTTGCTTTGTGTATAAATTGCATATTGAGGACTTGACATGTCATATGCTATTTAGACTTGAATTTTAGGACATGGTTTGTGTGGAATCAACATTACTTGTGCATGCAATGTGGTAACTTGCATTTGATTTTGTATAAGTTTTGAACTTATTGGTTTTAGAAAGCTTGTGAGAACAAATATTATGTGATGGCTAGGGTTTGGCTCTAGTACGGAGACAAGTGTCTTCTAAGTCATAAGTGCGCACTAGGTAGTACCTTGTGGGTCGTAATTACCCGAAAATACTTGCTTGGTCTAGCGACCGCATGTCCTAGTCTTTCCACTATTTGTTGTTTTTGCATTTAATTTTAAGTTGTTAATCATGGATTACTTGTAGCTTAAGAATTGATGTTTGTTTGGGACAATTGAATACTATTTAGTATACTTGAACTTGTATACTTGCTCCGTGGGTTTGACTTTCATTTAGTGTACTTAAGCATGTATACTTGGATGCCGTTATCCGCTTTAACTTGCATGGGTAGCTTAGGATGCTCCCCGAGTCTCACTTGATATAGACGTTAGGTGGCATGAGCCCCTTTAACGTGTTTCACCATAAGGTGATATAATTGTAAAATGCTAGGTCGATGCATGCTCATTACATATGAGTAGCTTTATGTTACTCACCCCTACGATATTGGGGCATATTTCAGGTACAAGAATTAAAGTTGAGACTCCCATTATGCTTGGATGACTTGTGGACTTGAAGATTTCCATTTTGTGAAGATTGGCTTGAAATGCCTTTATAGCTTTATATGTCAAAATGTGTATATTTGATTCCATTAATGTAATGTGTACGTAAGTACACTCTTTACAATGTATTTGACATGTAAGAGATGAGGCCAAGAGCCATTAACATGAAAGACTACAAGCATGTTCTCTTTAAAACTCAAGTATTGCCATTGTAGCTTATTTGTGAGAAATGGAGGCTTTGTATGCTAAAACTTGTTAATGGAATGTAAAGAGGCTTTAGGCTATGTTGGTGCATCTATTTTATCATATTGCATGTACCTGCATACTCACTTTGGCAAACAATACCTTCCTTGATGAAACAAAAACTCTAAGTAGCATTTTTAGGGAGTTTTACCCTATTTTGTTCCAGGGGCATTTCAGGTATTTCACAATCTTTTTTTTTATTTTTCCTCCCAAGTCACCTAGAAAACTCAATTTTGAGGTGGGTTTCTTCTTTGTGTTTTTCCAGAAAACATCATCTTGGCCCTTAAAAATCAATATTTTTCCGAAAAATCCTTGCTATTAGGTTTTGCAAATTTTTAGTACAAATATAGTTGGTACTATTTATCGACTTTTTTTTGAAAATCGTAACGACTGATCCGAAACTTCCGGAGGTCTTGTGGGTGTATTTTAAGATTGCATTTTCAATTTAGGCAATTTAAAAACCTCCCGAAGCCCTATTTCCAAAACTTGGGCAGTAGCTCGGATTTGTTTTTTTTTCTCTTGACTTGATTTTTCTTAGGGGCATTCTGGGCATTTTAGAATGTATTTTTTTTTATTTTCGTTTGCGATCGGGGTAGGAAACTTAATTTTAGGGGGGGGGGGGTTTCTTCTTTAAGTTTTTCTAGAAAAGTCCATTTAGATGCCCGTTTTTACTCTCAATTACAGTAGTAGCGGGTTGACGGCACTGTAGCTGTCACGGCCTTCGTCGGGCCGCCGCGACGTCGATTTTGTTTTTGACCTTTCTCCCTCATCCGAACTCCAAATCAAGTGAATTTTTTTTTGAAATTGATTAAGTTTTTATTTTCTATCCAACGGTGTACTCGGATGCAACCAGATATTTTTAGATAATTGCCAGTTTACCCTTTTAGCTTAATTGCTCGTTTTTCTTTGTTTTATCGTTTCTCTTTCGTCCGGAATCCGAATAATGAAATTCTTGAGTCCATCATGATTAGTTTTTCATTTTATTCCTAGTGGTGTGCTCGATAGCACTTGAATCCTTTTTTTTTTTGCAAAAATGACCATTTTGCCCCTAGGTTCCTTTTTGTCTGTTTTTGAAACGACACTTCCGCATTTGTTTTCCTTTGGGTTCCATGACCTCATTGAGGGTCACATTGGTGTCTTAGAGATGCATTCTATCTCTAAAGACCGTTGTTTCACCTTTTGCTTCCGGATTTCGGATCCGTTATCAGGTCATCTTTTGGTCATCACTAACGCACTGGGTTTACAAAACTTGGGCCATCACAAGTGGTATCAGAGCTCCTAGGTTTGAATACCTTGGACGACGGGTTTTGGGTACATATCATGCTTGTGTTGCCATACTCTATTTGTTTATATGCTTTATGATAACATGTTTTGGTTTGATAACATGTTTATATGCCTAGGCGGTATATGTAGTATATCGTTTGGTTAAAGCATGATTTTATTCTAGTATAAGAAACATGACATATGATGTATGCTAGGTTATATTTGTATATGCATATTGTTTTGCATATTTGATAGGACTTAGGATTAGTCACGGATGTTTGACTCGAGGTTGGGTTGTTTGGTGAGTTTGCACTTAGTGCAATATTTGGTGTGTTTTGGTTTTGTTTAGGCACTCTTCTTAGATGTTGTTAGCAATTGTCAGTTTGGTTTCATGGTAGTTTAGGTCATTGTTGACCTAGCGTTGGCTTTGGATAGGTGGATGGTCACCTTTTGTTTAGGCTCTCGTGGGGTGAGCCATTATGCGTAGCCGTAGTGCTGGATTTGTTGGTTTTGGGCCATGATAAAGTTGTGGACCTCTTAGGAATCTTGGTTGTTTAGGAAGATTCCTATGAGATTGCAATTTTTGTGGGCGGGAACGTTTGTTGGCGGGTGCATGGCACTGTCATACTACCGTGTTGGCTAGCTACAAGCACAGTTTGGATGGAATCAGTGTTGGTTTTGTTTTGATAGGCATTGTCCTTTGATCAGTGATGATGATGGTTGTTTTGGATGGAATCAGTGTTGATTTAGTTGTTATTGGTATGGCTATAGTTGCCATTTTTCTTGAGGAGTTCTTGCGTGATGACGCTTTTGGGATCAAGTCGATTGATTGATGTTTCGGGTAGTGAGAGCACTGCACTGTTAGTGTCACTTGTAGTGTCACCTTTAGATTCGGAGTTAGATTGTTAGAGTCTTACCATTGTGGTAAGGTCTCACGTCTGTTTGGAGTCAGATTATAGCTAGGACTTGTTTTCCTTTTACCTAAACACTCTAGGACACGATGTCCATAAGGTTCATTATTGCATCATCTTATCTTCTATAGTTTCGTTTACTACCATGTTAGTAGTATGATTTATGTTATAGCGATGCATGAGTAGGTGGAGGTCTATCCACATTTGTTTTCTTGTTGTATGACATTAGCATACTTTAGTTACATGCTTAGAAATGTCATGTTGTTACTATGCTTTAATAATATACTTTTGCGTTATGTGGAGACATGTTGCATGTACCTTTGATTTTATCTATGTGAGTAGATTTGCTTACTCGGTAGTTGCATTCCTTGTCATATGCATGACTTTCATATTTAGTTTTCCCTTTTGTTTCCTCCGGTCGCACTTAGTGCGTATGTGGGTTTTGTAATGGTTCCATTGTGAGATTCCTTGTGGAGGAGTTTTCACATTTGTTTTGTTTTGAGCTGTCCGCTTCCCTAAGGTGGGAAGAACGCTCCATTTTTGTGTTCATTGTGTTAACACTCATGGGGGGATAGGGTTCCTCCTCTTTTTCTTGGTTGTCTCTTCTCTTCGTCGTCTCATGCACAGTTTTGGGGTCGGTTGGTCCGTGCGGATCACCGTGGTTATCTTGAGTCCTTGGTGAGGGTTTGGTGAATTTTGGTCGACTTACTTCCAAGTAAGGGGTGAAGTCTTTGACCTTGTTGTCTTTTGTTTCAGAGGTGGAGTCGTGGTGTTGTCCTTCTTAGAACTGGTGGTTTTCTTTCTTTTATGTCTTCTCTTGGGGAGTTTTTACCGTGTTTGTTGATGGAGTTATGGTGCTCAGGGTGAGTTGATTTGTGTGAGATCATTTTACGAGGACTTGTGTCCATATTATTGAGGATTTTTTTTGATTTGTGAGGTGAGCTGAATGCTTTTTTGAGAATGTCTTTTGGAGATTTGTTTCAATTTTGGAGACCTGGATGTGGTTAACCCTTAGGAGAGGTTTTGAAGGATCGCAGTTGGATTTGGCTTGTTTGTGAAGTTTTCTCGTCCTAGTTATGGCTAGGCATCATTTTGAGGCATTGTAATTCCAGTGATTGGGTATGGAATGAAATTGAGGAATTTTGATTTAGCCTGGTATTGCCAAGCACGGTTTTGATAGACTCTGTTTTTATGACCATAGTTGTTAGAATTTTGATGTGTATGCCACGTGGTGGACTTGTTTTTCGAGGGCTTAGTTATCCATGATAAGGATGTGGATCTGATATTTAATTTTGGTGTAGTTTTGTAGTTAATCTATTTCAGGGAGATATGTGGGACTTTCGATGAAATGTCTTGTATTGATGTTCATGGTGGGGTTGATTTATCTGGCAGGCTTTGGATTTTCGATTGATGTTGTTAATAGGAGTGTTTTGAGACATTGGAGTTGTTGGTTTTGTTGTATTTAGGATTTAAGACCTTAAGCATAGCGGTACCTATAGCATTGTTGTCAGAGTTTTGGGATTGGCCAGGATGGTTCAGCAGGACATCTTGGACCATATCTCAACTCTCACAAAATGTTGGTCCCCGTAGTACTTTTGGTAAATATCATTTTGACATTGATGTCATTGGTATCGAGAGGTTTCATGGGTAGACCTAGTGGGGGGCAGGTTATGAACTAGTACCTTATACTGTCATGCTACCGTACAAAGTTGTGTGTTGTGGGCAAGTACTAGTTGCCGTCGATGCTACCTTACTGACGAGTAAGTGTGAGCGGGCACTAGGTACTGTCATTGCTACCACACATTTGAGTACGTCGCGGGCAGGTTTTGGTCACTATTCGTGCTGCCACGTTGTGTTTGTTCTGTACCCTGATTTGATATGTGGTTATCTTGGAGTTCTTTTGGTGGTTATTTTTGGTTCCTTATGATGGTTCGCTAGGAGGGATGCTTATCGTTGTTGTTTTCTGTTCCTTTGTCTAACCTTGGGTTCTGTGTGTAAGTTTGACTTGTCGTGTGGCCATGTTCGTTAGGAATGATTTCCGAGACTCTTTTCCTTGGATTGACAACGTCCTTTGGGGATTGTGTCATTTCTATATTTTATTTTTCCGAACACTATTCACATTTTGTCTTTTTCTCGTTTATCCTTTTTCCTAGAACAACCTCACTTTTTATGCTCGGATTTGATTCCGATTTTGCATGCATTCGTGATATTTAATTTCTATGATAGTGGTATTTTTACTTTTCTAGAAAAGCACGTTAATTGCTTACTTCTTTCATAAAGGGACATTAATGCATACTTTAGTGTAATTATCCTTAACTTGTGGGGTTTTAGTGTAATTAAATAAAGTAATTATTTTTCATCTTGAGGACCATTTTGCAATTAAACTTGGAAGATTTTTTCAAAAAGGACCTTTTTGCAATTTTTTAAAAGTGTGACAAGTGTCACACTCTCATTAGTCCACTTGTTGACATTTGTGTGGAAACACTTTGATACATTGGATGATGACATTTGGAGGGTGAAGATTTACCCACTTGTTGGCCTAGAATTGGTGCACTTGTTGGCTTAGATGGTTGACAAGTGTAGGTGTGGGATAAAGCCTAGGAAGGAGCCATGGATTGGTGACAAGTGTAGGGCCACAATTTAG
The DNA here is from genome assembly GCF_030987335.1 of Cornus florida. Classification (NCBI taxonomy): domain Eukaryota; kingdom Viridiplantae; phylum Streptophyta; class Magnoliopsida; order Cornales; family Cornaceae; genus Cornus; species Cornus florida. The sequence continues at coordinate 47,726,587 of NW_026775577.1, read as the reverse complement.
TCTTGCAAATATCTTTGGGCCACTTTGGGATTATGGTTCTAAAGGAGTGTTTTTGTGCAATTGACCATAGATATGTGTGTTGACCATGGTGTAAGATCACATAGTGAGTGGAGGATTCCTATTTCCTCCATTCACACTTCATTCATTGTTTTCATTTCCTTTCTCACCAAAAACCCTAGCCTCTAGGGATGGAGCTTGAAGCCTTAAGCCTTGACCTTGATTTTTGAGGGTCTTCCACTCACCTTAGATCATTAACCTTGTGAGACAAAAGTTTCCTCTCATCTTCCTCTTCATAACCCTTGAAGGGTTTGCCATTTTGTGTTGATTTGCCTTGGATTTAAGAGGAACAATCCTCTTGTAAGGTAGGGGGTGTTTTAGGGTTATATTTTGTTTCTTGCATGCTATTGATGTTTATATGAGTTGTATGCATGTCTTTTGCTAATTTGAGAAATTATGATTTATCATAGCTTACATGTAACTCATTTTAAACTTGTTAAATGGCATGGCCATGAGTTGATCTTTGATATATATTGACTTGGGATGATTTAGATGAGTTTTCAAATATAGAGATTTAATGGATTTAATTTGATTTAAATTCTAGTAAATTGTATTTTACTTGTATTCCATTTTAGACTAGAGATATGGTATGACCATGATTTGGTACTTGTTATATATTAATTTAGGATCATTTGAACAACTTTTGAAATCTAGAGATTTAATTAAAATTGAATTAATTAAAACCTACATGATGATGTCTTGCTTATTTTGCTCTTTTGATTTGATATATGTATTGAGCATGCTATGTTGTTTAACATAGATTAATTTGAGGTTATTTGGGATAGATTTGAAATCTTGAGACTTCCATTATTAGGTTGAAAATCTCTTAAAATGTAGTATTCTAATTACCTTGTGAGCATGCTACTAATTTGAAGTATATTTAGTACTTGTGGCCTCTTAAAATGGTATTTAGACTTAACATGATATAGAATATCATTGATTAGTAAAGCTTGTTTAAATGTATCTTGTATAGGTATATAGCTTATCTAAAATATTACAATTGTTTACCTTGGAAATTAGTTTCTAAATTGAAGTTTATTTAGTACTTGTGGCTTAGGATGGTAATGAGACTCAATTGTTGTAAAATATTCTTGCTTTATGTATAAATTGCATATTAAGGACTTGACATGTCATATGCTATTTAGACTTGAATTCTAGGATATGGTTTGTGTGGAATCAACCTTACTTGTGCATGCAATGTGGTAACTTGTATTTGATTTTGTATAAGTTTTGAACTTATTGGTTTTGGAAAGCTTGTGAGGACATATATTATGTGATGGCTAAGGTTTGGCTCTAGTACGGGGACAAGTGTCTTCTAAGTCATAAGTGCGCACTAGGTAGTACCTTGTGGGTCGTAATTACCCGAAAATACTTGATTGGTCTAGCGAACGCATGTCCTAGTCTTTCCACTATTTGTTGTTTTGGCATTTAATTTCAAGTTGTTAATCATGGATTACTTGAAACTTGAGAATTGATGCTTGTTTGGGACAATTGAATACTATTTAGTACACTTGAACTTGTATATTTGTTCCGTGAGTTTGACTTTCATTTAGTGTACTTGAGCATGTATACGTGGATGCCGTTGTTCGCTTTAACTTGTATGGGTAGCTTAGGATGCTCCCCGAGTCTCACTTGATATAGACGTTAAGTGGCATGAGCCCCTTTAACATGTTTCACCATAAGGTGATATAATTGTAAAATGCTAGGTCGATGCATGCTCATTTCCTACGAGTAACTTTATGTTACTCACCCCTATAATATTGGGGCATATTTCAGGTACAAGAATTAAAGTTGAGACTCCCATTATGCTTGGATGACTTGTGGACTTGAAGATTTCCATTTTATAAAGATTGGCTTGAAATGCCTTTATAGCTTTATATGTCAAAATGTGTATATTTGATTCCATTAATGTAATGTGTACATAAGTACACTCTTTACAATGTATTTGACATGTATGAGATAAGGCCAAGAGCCATTAACATGAAAGACTACAAGCATGTTCTCCTTAAAACTCAAGTATTGCCATTGTTACTTATTTGTGAGAATTGGTGGCTTTGTATGCTAAAACTTGTTAATGGAATGTAAAGAAGCTTTATGTCATGTTGGTGCATCTATTTTATCATATTGCATGCACTTACATACTCACTTTGGCAAACAATACCTTCCTTGATGAAACAAAAACTCTAAGTAGCATTTTTAGGGAGTTTTACCATATTCTGTTCCAGGGGCATTTTGGGTATTTCACAATGCGTTTTTTTCATTTTTCCACACGAGTCACATAGAAAACTCTATTTTGAAGGGGGGTTTCTTCTTTGTGTTTTTTCAGAAAATATCATCTTGGCCGTTAAAAATCAATATTTTTCCAAAAAATCCTTGCTGCTAGGTTTTGCAAATTTTTAGTACAAATGTAGTTGGTACTATTCATCAACTTTTTTTGAAAATTGTCACGACTGATCCAAAACTTCCGGAGGTCTTGTGGGTGTATTTTAAGATTGTATTTTCAATTTAGGCAATTTAAAAACCTCCTGAAGCCCTATTTCCAAAACTTGGGCAGTAACTCGGATTTGTTTTTTTCCTCTTGACCTGATTTTTCTTGGGGGCATCCTGGGCATTTTAGAATACATTTTTTTTTATTTCCGTCTGTGATCAGGTAGGAAACTTGATTTTAGGGGGGGTTTCTTCTTTAATTTTTTCCAGAAAAGTCCGCTTAGATGCCCGTTTTTACTCTCAATTGCAGCAGTAACGGGTTGACGGCACTGTAGCTGTCACGGCCTTCGTCGGGCTGCCGCGACGTCGATTTTGTTTTTGACCTTTCTCCCTCATCCGAACTCCAAATCAAGTGAATTTTTTTTTGAAATTGATTAATTTTCTATTGCCTATCCAACAGTGTGCTTAGATGTACCCAGATATTTCTGAATAATTACCAATTTACCCTTTTAGCTTTATTGTTCGTTTTTCTTTGTTTTATCGTTTCTCCTTCGTCCGGAATCCGAATAATGAAATTCTTGAGTCCATCATGATTATTTTTTCATTGTCTTCCCAGTGGTGTACTTGATAGCACTTGAATCCATTTTTTTGCAAAAATGACCATTTTGCCCCTAGGTTCCTTTTTGTCCGTTTTTGAAACGACACTTCCACATTTGTTTTCCTTTGGGTTCCGTGACCTCATTGAGGGTCACATTGGTGTCTTAGAGACGCATTCTATCTCTAGAGACCGTTGTTTCACCTTTCGCTTCCGCATTTCGGATCTGTTATCGGGTCATCTTTTGGTCATCACTGACGCACTGGGTTTACAAAACTTGAGCCGTCGCAGATTTTATCTTTTTCCATTTTCTGGAATTTTTTCTGATTTTTCGAGTGTATTCTCGTCTTACCTCGTTTTGCGTTCCACATGGGTCCCGAGTACCGTTTTAGTCATTTTCTTGAGTCGAGAATTTTAGAAATGTAATTTTAAATATTTTTAGTCATTTATAAGTGACGGGTTGGATTTTAGAATTTTTAGGAGGTCGGGACGACTTTTGGGTTCGTAAACTTCTCCCGATTTTGCCATTAGCAATGAGATGCATTGTGGTCTTTTCACACATATATACATATACATGTATCTATATATTACAAGTAGATATTTGTTGGGTAAGAATAGCATTTCATTGGAAGAGGAGGGGTATAATAGTAACTTAGCTTGAATTAAAAATCAACAAAAAGTTGCCACATGGCATTCTTGGGACCATATGACCATTTAGAGGACTTTACAAACACTCCATTTTCCTCTTCATTTCTGGCAATACTCCTTCTCTCTAACCCTTCTCCATCTTTCTTTATCTCTATCTATAAACACATACATATCTCCATATATTAAAGCTTGATTTTGGAGAGGGTAGAGTTGGATTTTGAGGAAGATCAAGAAGAGAAAGTTGAAGAGCACGTCAAAGGCCACATTTTGAGACCATGGTTGCTAGGGTTTGGAAGAATTTCAATTTTTGGGAGGCCTTAGGTCTTGTTTTGCTAGCTTCAATGAGGTAGGGGTTTCTAATGCATACATTCTTTGATTTTAGTGAATTAAATTCTTATAATTTGGCCATAGCATAATTAAATTGTATAGACTTGTTTATGGTTATGAGGTTCTTTGTGTATTAAATGTGAATGTTGTATATTATGTGATAGTTGGGTTTGTTTACTTGCTTATTTGAATGGTGTAAAAGAGCATGCTAAATTTAAGTTATTATGTGCCTAACATGCTTAATACTATGAATGTGAAATTAATTTTGCGAAGAATTTATATGATAAATTATCTTCCTACTATGCAAGCAGGGTGTGGCTAAGGCGTATGAAATTTTAATATTGTGAAAGCATTGAAAAGCATGAGGCATTTCATGCATGGCATTTGGTAGGAAAAAGGGAAAATGGATTTTGAGAATGGAAAAGAAATGGTTTATGGGAAAATGGCTTTGAAAGGAAAAGATTTGGAAATTTGTTGCAAAAACCCGGTCGCCTAGGAGTTACCTAGGGTCCGTGGCGTTAGTGCGACCTAGAGGGAACTATGGAGACTGCCCTAGTGTGGTTGAGTTACCTGAGCCCCAAATGACGCCATGGAGTTGCCATGAGTCAGGGACAGTTAGCCAACTCTTCTCTCGTGCCGCCATGGAGTTACCATGGGACGGGTTACACTAATGGTTTGGAAATGATGACAGAAAAGGTTTTGAAAATGGGGAGCGACATTGTATGACAGTGCATTCCATAACACGGCATCGTTCATTTATGACTTGGAGTATTGTTGTTGATATTGTGGTTATATTTTTCCCAGAAATGGCATGATTCCGATTTCTTTTTTTCTATTCTTTGTTTGGATTCACGGGGTTATAAGAGGTGTTTCTTAGGCACCTCCTATTGAGCAATTGGCTCACCTCTTTATTTTTCAGGACACGGAAAGGAAGTAGGGGACGACAATCTACCACAAGTTTAGTCGGGTTGACAGACTTGGACTCTTTTGTTCTTGATGTGTATAATACCCTTTTTGTTGTAAATTGTAATAGGTGACATTTTGGTATCTAGTTCATGGATGGGAATTCATTTTGATTCAAAGTGGTACATGTAAGGCCTTAAGCCCATACCTTAATGTATTATAGACATATTTAACTTCAAATGATGTAATAGACTCATGTATAGTTTTATTTGAATGTAATGATACGTAGTTAAGTTAAATTCATTGTCATATGCATGATTTGGGATAGGTTCAGACTTTAAATAGTGTCACTAAGGGACCAAGAGAGTGCCCATGTGCATAAGTGCTTGATTTTAGGCTTTTTTGAGCATTTTCAAGGTTCTAGTCATCTGGAACTGGTTCAACTTTTATGGAACCGGTTCAAGGGTGTAATTGGTTCACATTTGGGCATTCTACCCATGTGGAACCGGTTCAAGGAATTGGGTGTGATGTTTCCATTTTTCGCCATTTTTCTTTTTTTCGGGATTTTTGTAGCTGCAAGGGCATTTTCGTCTTTTGTCGTTTTGCGTATCGGACACTACGGAGAGTACCGGTTGTGTCTGAGAGTTGTATGGGGCATTTCATTGAGTTCAGAACTCTTTGAAATACAAGGGTAACCATTTTCGCATTTTTCAATTTTTCGGGCTGGATGGTCCCGTGTGGGACCCGTTACTGGAATTGTTGCTTATGGGAATTTTGGTTGGGTTCATTTGCATCTCATGTATTTTAATTAATGTATTTTATGTGGTTGTGGATAGATATGTGTATATATGTGTGTAATTGTGATTTAAGTTAAAGATAAAAAGAAAAATGTATATAATAAAAAGTGGGACCCACATGTTTATTTAGAAATGTAATACCCCTAATTTTAAAAGGATAGTCCTGGTATTTTAATAAATTATTTAATTGCATTTTTGTTTGTTTACGTGTGTTTTTATTTATTTAATTGTTTATTTGCCTGATGAGTTGAATTAATTAAATAAATTGTGTTATTTGTTTTATTTAATGAAATTACATGTTTAATTTGAGTATTGGTTTAATTGTATATTTTATTTTATTTAAATGGATTAAATATTTTAATTAATTAACTTTGTTTTATTAATTGGTAGTAGACATAGTTTTTACATTAGGTTTTGTTTTATGGGCCGATTAAGTTTCAGTTTAAGGTTTACCATACGTCTGCCTAGGGTTTTAGAACCCTATTCACGGCATAGTGAAGGCAGAGAGACGTTTAGAGAAGTCTGGGAGAAAACAGAAAGGGAAAACAGAACGTTCGCCAGAAACCTTATGAAGACGACGCTGAGATTTTGAACCGAAATCTCAAAGGCAAGTTCCATCTTACTACAATCCAACAGAGACTCAATACGCATGTACATCCTAACCAACTCAATAATAACTATGTAATCTGTACATATATATATATATCCACACTATGAGACTCTCACTGGACTATGATGAGGGTCTCAACCTGAGTAGAAGGCAACATACAAAACGCACCTGAGTGGGCATGACTACCTAAGCCTAACAGGGTATACCTCAACCAACATAGCTAACTACGCATCCTATTGCATATACGCTCCCTAACCGTCGACTCTGAGGCTCAAGCTCATATCGCGGTACCATAAAAATATATTTAAAGTCCGATCCTATCCATCCATAAGAAATCCAGTTAGTCGTTCAGCTTATTTAGCCGCACAGACTAGTGCATATAATCCAATCCATCCAGCAGTTAATAGAATAAATAATAAATGTAACTATCAACTAATTCATGTATTCCACAATCGATAATAAAACATTAAGTGTAAACATCAATTGTTCTATATTAAGCATGATAAAATGTTGTAAATTAACAGGTTTAACCGATACTACTCCGCAATGTCCAATAATTGATACTACAGGCCATACATGTAAACCAATTAATTCTAAGTAAGCATAACAAAATATAAAAGTTCACAGGTTTATTTTTATAATACTGGAATGTGACTAATTGAAAATCATCACTAAGAATTGCAATACTAAAATTAAACAACTTGCAATCCTTTCCACCCAAAAAACAGTAAACCAACTTAGTTCCAAATAAGCATACTAGAATATATAAATCCACATGCTTATTTTTATAACACTTGGACAGAATTAACTAAGAATTTTATTACTAAGAACTGCTATCCCAAAATTTAAGCAATTTGAAATCCTTTCATCTAGAAACAGTATACTGATTTATTTAAACATTGTCTACTGTCGCATTAAAAACAAAGTTGTTTTATTTTGTATAAATCTTCTCTCAGAGATTTTAATCAAGCTTAGAACATCTCCAAACACCCTAATACAACTCCTATCAGAATCTAAAAATCCCAAAATCTAAGCACCGTAGCCAAAACAGTCGTTGAAAAGCTAAAAAATTAAAAAAAAAAAAATCGAGGGAGCCGCCTCCCTAGTGCATGGAGCCGGCTCCCTCCTTGAGGGAGCCTGCTCCAAAGATCCTAGAGCCAGCTCCCTCCTTGAGGGAGCCTGCTCTTTGATTAAGGGAGCTTGCTCCCTTCTAACGAGAGCCGGTTCTCCTCCTGTTCCCTCTTCGTCTTCGAGTCCGGCGACTTCCCAGACATTTTTCCTCCATACCTAGGGTTCCTAGATGTTTAAATTAGATCCCGGCATGTTCCAGAAGCAATTAAATTCTTTATTCAATCACCAACATTAGTTAAACATGAATTATGCCAAAAAGAATTTAAACCGGAACAATTATCCATTCATGAACGTACTGTCAAAGTGATCACCCATACAAACCAGATTTAGTTTAATGTTTTGCCCAAGGTGATCCAAAACTGATTAAATCCTTTATTCATTAATTAACATCAATTAAAACATGAACCATGCAAGAAAAATTCAAAACAAGCAATATACGATTCATGAATACGTACTGATTTACTCAAATCCAACATTCAAAACCAAATTAATTTTAATGTTTAATTGCCTTTGAGATTTCGATTCAAAATCTCAGCGTCGTCTTCTTAAGGTTTACGGTAAACATTCTGTTTTCCCTTTTTGTTTTCTCCCAAACTTCTCTAAACGTCTCTCTGCCTTCACTATGCCATGAATATGGTTCTAAAACCCTAGGCAGACGTATGGTATGTATTTATAGACAATTATAATACCTAAGTCCAATTAAACCCTAAACTGAAACTTAATCGGCCCATAGAACAAAACCTAATGTATAAACTATGTCTGCTACCAACTAATAAAACAAAGTTAATTAATTAAAACATTTAATCCATTTAAATAAAATAAAATATACAATTAAACCAATACTTAAATTAAACATGTAATTTCATTAAATAAAACAAATAACACAATTCATTAAATTAATTCAACTCAACAGGAAAATAAATAATTAAATAAATAAAAACACACGTAAACAAACAAAAATACAATTAAATAATTTATTAAAATATCAGGACTATCCTTTTAAAATTAGGGGTAGGCCAAGAGGCCAATTTTTGGCCTCACTCTTTTTTCTTTAATCTCTCTCCCAGCTGGTCTCTCCCTCTCCCCACTTTTCTTGCTTTTTCTTTTTCTTTGTCTATCAAAACTTCAAGTTTTGATTTCTCCCACAATACTTGGTGTTTTTAGAAGTCGTTTGTGGCAAATTAAAGATCATGGTGAGATCTATGAGTTGATCGGAGCCGATCTCCATTTAGCCACCATTTAAGGGGATCTCAAAATCCTAGGATTTGAGGTGAAATTGGGGCTTTTCATCAATTTAGAGGTAGGGGTCTCTAATCCTCACTTTCTTGCACCTTTGTGAGTTTTTCTACTATAATTGTTGCCAATCATGCTTAATTTGAATTGATTGTCCCTTAAATGATTTAAATTGTGTATGTGAACCATGTAATTATGTATATTTGTTGATTTACATGGAAAGCATGCCTAATTGTTGATTTTCTATGCCTATTGTGTTCGTTAAATTGTTAGAATTTGTAATGAGGAATCATGTTAATTGTGTAATATTAATTTCCCCAATTCTCATAGTATTAAAAAGGCATGTGATATGTATTCAAAGCATTGGGCATGAAAAAGGGTGAAATGATTTGAAAAAGATGAAAAGGGGATTTTGGGGAGAATTTTAGATAAATGATTTTTGAGAAAACTCAGTCGCCGCGGAGTAACCAAAGGGCCGGTGTGTTAATGTAACCTAGAGGGAACTAGGGAGATCACTCTAGTGTGGTTGATTTATCTGGGCCCCAAATGATGCAACGGGGGTACCAAGGGTCAGGGACAGTAGCCAACCCTTCTCTCGTGTCACTGCAGAATCACCAAAGGACGGGTTACATTAACAGTTTGTGAAGCGATTCATGTTTTTTGAAAATGGGGTGTGATATGCATGGCATTGCATTCATGGCACGATATTTGTTTGTTTTGAACTTGGAATTGACATTGTACTTTCCCAGTTTAGCATGACCTCGCTGCCTGTTATTCTATTCATTGCTTGGATTCATAGGGCTACAAGAGGTGTGTCTTAGGCACTACCTACTGAGCTTTATGCTCACCCTATCATTTAACATTTTTCAGGGCCAGGAAAGGAAGTAGTGGACGCTGACCCTTCACAACTATGAGGAAGATTAGGAGTTTATTTTTGTGTGTCCTTTGTATACTTCCCATTCTTTTGTAAAGTCTCAAAGCTGTAGTAAAGTGCATTTATTTTTGCAAACCTTGACTATGTATTGTAATTATAATTCTCAATGAAATTTTGATGTAACTTGAGACTATGTAAACATTTTATGGTGAATGAGGCAAGTTATGTATGTGAAAAAACTTGAATTGTTGTCTATTCTTTTACCGTGAATTTGGACTTGTTGCAAATCAGGTTCATCATAGGTTTGGCAAGCATAAAGCATAGCCAGAATGCATATCTAGGGAGTTCAAGGTCCAGGGGCCTAGTTTCAGCCGGCTGACCCTCACCATCAGCCGACTGAAACCCCAGGTTCGGCTAACCGAATCAGTCGACCGAAACTTCTATAGTAAAAGTCCCGAGAGCATTCATCTTTAGCAATTGTTTCAGCCGGCCAATGATGAGCGCTGAAAAGTGTGCATTTAAACCGCTTAAGCTCGAGTATTCCAGGACTTTTATCTATCTTATTTTCTTCTTTTAGACTAATTTCATGTTATTGTCCTTTTCAGGTGTTTATCCCTAAAATAAGTCAATTCAGCCAAATTAGAGTATAAAAGAAGCAATTTCAAGCTGAATGGAAGAATGGAGCAAAGTGGTGGAAATCAGCAAGCTTCAATCAATTAGACATATTTTTGATCGATCTCACATTGATCGATCCAGCCCTACAAATATGTATCAAACCCCTTATCCTTATCCTCAAGAAATTCTATCTTCGATCGATCCAACTTTCTTCAGATCGATTGAACTTTCTTAATCTTATCCCCACCTACCACTTTTGTCTTTTTCCCAAAATATCCCAAAAATATCTCAGATTTGTCTTATTCCAAAAAGGCGCTGCCATGGATTGATCGATCTGGCCTTACTTCGATGGATCTGGCAAGAGTTCGATCGATCTCATCTGAATTCGATCGATTGAACCTCCTCAAGTCCGAAATAAAACAGAATCCAGCTCATTAAAAGATGGCTCGTGGTGCAATCATTGAAGGGACCCTAGTGCACGAGACCTAACCATTGGGTGTGACACTTGAGCTACCTATATAAGGATTTTAAGCCATTTATATCATACATCATCATAGATATCATATACTATCTTGGAAAGGAGGCTAGAGATTAGAGAGACATACACTATTTTGGTAGTTCTTCCATTCTTTTAGGGTTTCCATCAAGAAGAAGATCATTCCTACCATGGAGATGGCCCTTGAGGGTTAGATGACTACAGCAATGAGTGGCTAAACATCTTCTTAGAGCTAGAGTTAGCCTTAAGCATGCCTTCTAGACCTTGATGCTTTGTATTTTGAGGGGATTTGTGTTGTAATCTTGTCTTGACATTTGATTTATATATGAATCTTATTTTTACAATGATTTGTGTTGATTAATACTTCTAATTGATCATTTCATTCTATCCATATGTCTATGTATACTAGAATAGATGTTCATGTGTTTATCTCTTGGTTTTGTGATATTAATGCATGTCTATGTGTATTGATGCTATGAATCTAGAGATTGTTAAGGCATAGTGCTTAAATAGAATACTCTTGTGATTTGTTTGATAGTTCATGCTCATTTCTTGATGGATTGTGCCTCTACCTTAGTTTAATTAGTTTAATTTTCATATCCTTAGCTTAGATGTAGTGTAGTTGCTTTACTTTCTTAGATGTGAGGACAATCAATGCTTGTTGTTTGATGTTCCATACTTATGAATGCAAGTAATATAATTCTCTAACTTGTTAGTGTATTGATTGTGAGCTTAAAGGACAGAATAATGACTTAGTTTGATCTATTGTGCTATTCACTAGGTTGTCTAGACAATGTATACTTAATAATTCAATCCATGCTTGTTGATTCAATCAATCACACCTCTTTATATTGCAACACATATTTCCCCTCATTCATTACACATTGAGTATTTAGAATAATGATGTTTAGTGGTGACCTCTAGATCCCAAGACTTCTCTCTCTTGTTTTCTATCCTTTATTTGTTTTAGTTGCCTTGTTTTGAATCTATTTACATTGTATTTTAAGTAACCAATCAAAACATCTTTTGATCACTCGATCTACTAATCCGACCTTGTTTCCATTTCAAGCACGCACCCAATCCCTTAGGACGATCCCTACTCACCCTAGCTATATTAGTAGTTAAAGGTAGTAGTGACACTTTATAAATTTAAACTTGACCACACTTTTATTGCAACTTTGGTGCACATGCGATGACCCACACCAGCTAACCCTGTAGGTCAGCCGACTAAACCTGCTCTGTCAGCCAGCCGATAAAGGCTCATTAGCCGGCTGATCATCCCCTTTGAACCGCATTGTTTGACTATTGTTATATGGTTGTATTCTAAAGTATTTTGAACCCCAAATCGATCCTTATGATGATTTTGGACACAAGAAATAGATGGTATGATCTAGATGAACTCGAGTTCGGGTAAGGACCCGGTTAACGATTCGAACCCACGAGTTCGGGTCGTTACAAAATTGGTATCAGAGCGATGGTTCGAAAACCTTTAGGATGATGGGTAGAGGCCTACATAGGGTTGCATGGGAAGTTGTTTGCATTGTGTATATGTTATGTGTTTTATTATTTAAAGAAATATGTTTAACTGTTTGAATGCTTATGTGCTTACGTGTTTATATTAAAGTGTTACTTGCATAGTTTTGTATGCTAAGTGTTGGTATGGCATCATTTCATGTTGAGTCATCCATGGTGGACCTTAGTGTCATGTCATTGAATCGTTTCCTTGTTTTATAGCAAGATGCCACCACGAAGGGAACCCAAAGGTATTGGCTCTAGGCCGACAAGAAGAGATGTTGGCGAGAGCTCTAGCTCCAATCCAGCAGAGTAAATTGAAGGAGATACACTTCTTAGGGATTTGATTACCCCAAGAGGTGTTTCCACCAGAAGGAATGATGATGTTGAAGCACCCGTTGAAGAGGGTAAAGGTTCAGCGGAACTAACATTGAACCACTTGTTGTAGAATGCTTTGAGGGAAACAATTGCTACTTTTCCGCAATCAATACCTCAACCAGTAGTTCAGGTGGAGGAGACGCCAGTGCAGAAACGTCTTAAGTTAATTTCTGGATTTTCGAAGTTGATGCCAATGATGTTCGAAGGTGGTGTAGATCCCATGGTAGTGGATGACTACATGAATCAAGTGGAAACTTAGTTGACCTCTATGGATGTGATGGATGATTATGTGAAAATCATCCTAGCCACTTACAAGTTTACTAAGGATGCTAAGCTTTGGTGGAAGTCAGTCACCAATCGGCACAAGATAGAAGAGATGAGTTGGGATAGGTTTAAAGAGTTGTTCTATGAGAAGTATTTTCCGGTCACCAAGAGATAGGAACTAAAGGACCAGTTTAATGGCCTTATCTAAGGCAATATGTCGGTGACAGAGTATAAGAACAAGTTTACCTCACTGTCTCACTTTGCTTTAAAGATGGTGAGTAACGAAGTTGACAAGGTTTGGAAGTTTGTCTCTGGGCTTGATTATAAAATGAGGCCGTTGATAACGGTACAGTACATCAAAGTTTACTCAGAAACAGTAGAAAGGGCATTAATATTAGAGGCTGAAGTAAAAAATAGAAATACAGGAAAAGAATAGTAGAGACAAAAGAGGAATATTGGGTCATCTTCAGAGGGACCTTCATAGAAGAGGAATAAGGGTGGTTCGTCTTAGTTTCAAGGACAGCAGTTTACACGATCCGCTCCTACCACTCTTATGTCAGCTGGGTCTAATAAAATGGAGTCATTTGTTTTCAATGTCAGCAGCCTGGACATTATAAGTCCAATTGCCCCATGAGATCGTCTTCAGTTTCTTCAGCTCTGAGAGCTTATTATGGGTGTGGCTAGCAGGGCCATTTGATTTGAGATTGCCCGAATCAAAGAGCAGGTGCCAATAGTGGCAGAGGGTCACGGCAGAGGCCGTCGCAGTTGGCTATAGTTCAATCGGGTTTCAGACCACCACCACCACCACCACCGCCTGCATTGTCTTCACAGGGATCATGGCCAGCTAAGAGGGATACTCGTGTGCATCGGTGCAACATTCAGGTGTTCAGGTTGGCAGTTCTCAAGCACAGGCACCACAAGGACGTGTCTTTGTACTTGCACCGACTGATGCATCTTCTGGTCCATCAGTTCTCCGGGGTATCTTTCCAGTGTTTGGTTTTTGGGCTCGTGTTCTCTTTAACTCTGGTGCATCTCATTCCTTTATTTCATCATCATTTGTACTTGCATCGGGGTTAGAGGTCAGTTTCATGGATCGGCCATTGTGCGTTGAAACGCCAGTTGGGGTTTCAATGTCCTTGAGTCGAGTTATGCGAGACTGTTCCACCGTGATAGCCGAGTGGACTTTTGCGTTTGACCTTATCTTCCTGGAGATTACTAGCTTTGATGTCATTCTCAGGATGGATTGGTTAGCTTGATTCCGTGCTATGATCGACTGTTTCAGAGGTAGAGTCACGGTTTGTACTCCCGAGGGAGATTGCTTCTTTTTTATAGGAGATCAAAGTGATTCCCAACCTTCATCATTGTATGGAATTTGTGGACAGAGTTGTGGTGATTACTTCTTGGCTAGTCTTTTAGCTGAAGAAAATGATGTTGTGGAAGAAGATTATCCTACGGTTGCTCGTGATTTTCTGGATGTGTTTCCTGAGGATTTGATAAAGTTGCCTCCACACCGAGAAGTGGAGTTCACAATTGATTTGATGCCCGATACCGCACTGATTTCTATGGCACCTGTTGAATTAGAAAAATTGAAGAAGCAGCTTGATGATTTGAGGATGAAAGGTTTCATCTGACCGAGTGTGTCACCGTGGGGCGCACCGGTCTTGTTTGTTGAGAAGAAAGATGGTTCTTTGAGGTTATGCATTGATTACCGAAAGTTGAATTATGCCACCATCAAAAACAAGTATTCTTTGCCAAGGATAGATGACTTGTTTGATCAGTTGAGGGGAGCCAATTGCTTCTCGAAGATTGATTTGAGGTCTGGTTATTATCAGTTGCGGGTCAGGGATGAGGATATCCTAAAGACGGCGTTCTATACACGGTATAGACACTATGAGTTCCTTATTATGCCTTTTAGCTTGACTAATGCACCAGCAGCATTCATGGACTTGATGAACCGTGTCTTTCATGATTACTTGGACTAGTTTGTGGTAGCTTTCGTGGACGACATTCTTGTGTATTCACGATCTCGAGAGGAGCACAAGATCCATTCGAGCACTGTATTGCATATTTTGCAGGAGCACCGATTGTACGCCAAATATGAGAAGTGTGAGTTTTGGCTACAGGAGGTGAAGTTTTGGGGACATGTTGTTCCGGAAGGTGGAGTGTCAGTGGATCCATCGAAGATTGAAGTAGTTTTGACTTGGGAGCAACCCAAGAATGTTTTTGAGATCCAGAGTTTTCTTGGCCTAGCGGGTTATTATCGGAGATTTGTGAAAGATTTGTCTTGTTTGGCAGTGCCTAGACTCGCTGGACCTAGAAAGGGATCAAGTTTGTATGGAATGAAGTATGTGAGTCATCCTTTCAAGAGTTGAAGACAATGTTAGTGATACCTGAGCATGGCTTGGGTTATGTGATTTATTGTGACGCTTCACGTGATGGTTTGGGATGTGTGCTGATGCTGGATGGTAGAGTAGTGGCTTATGGGTCTCAATAGTTGAAGACTCATGGGTATAACTACCCTACACATGATCTATAATTAGCGGCAGTTATGTTTGCTTTGAAGTGTTAGAGACATTACTTGTATGGTGAGAGATTTGAAGTGTTTTCAGATCATAAAAGTCTCAAGTACGTTTTCTCTCAAAAGGACTTGAACAACAGACAAAGGCGATGGGTTGAGTTCTTGGAAGATTACAATTTTGATTTGCAGTATCATCTGGGCAAGGCAAATGTGGTAGCGGATGCCTTAAGCTGGAAATCTCGTGGAACTTTGGCCGATTTAGCTATTCGAAAGTGGAAGATGCTTGAGAGTTTGGCAGAGATAGGATTGCAATGCTCTGATGACGGTGTATGCAATGAGTCGGCATTCTTGTTTAGTTTTGTGGCTCAATGTACTCTTGTTGGACGAGTAATTGAGTCATAGAGACAGGATCCGGATTTGGATGCCATTCACACTTTGATTTCAAGTGGTGAGATAGTGAAAAATTGGACCTTACATGCAGATAGAGGTCTACGGTTCAGAGATTTATTGGTTGTTCCCACAACTTGTCATGAGGACGTTCTTCGGGAGTTTCATACTTCCCGCTTTGCTATTCATCTAGGTGGTACCAAGATATATCACAATCTGAGACGCCAGTATTGATGGAATGGAATGAAGAAGGATGTTGCACAGTTTGTAACTAAGTGCCTTACCTATCAACAGGTGAAGGCCGAGCATTAGAGACTAGCTGGTTTGTTGCAACCATTGCCTACAGCACAGTGGAAATGGGAGCAGATTGCTATGGATTTTGTGACAGGTCTTCCTAAGTCCCGAAGGGGTAATGAAGCCATATGGGTCATCATTGACAGATTGACCAAGACGGCTCACTTTTTTCCTATTAAGGCAATAGACGACGCATAGGTGCTTGGTGTTCTATATGTGAAGGAGATTGTAAGGTTGTATAGAGTTCCAGTAACCATTGTTTCAGATAGGGATGCCAAGTTCACTTCGAAGTTCTGTGAAGGACTTCAATCAGCATTTGACTCAACGTTGCACCTTAGTACATCATTCCATCCACAGACAGATGGCCAGTCGGAGCGTACCATCCAGATCTTAGAGGATATGCTTCGGGCATGTGTGCTTGATTTGGGAGGTAGTTGGGAGGATCACCTTCCACTTATTGAGTTTGCCTACAACAATAGTTATCAGGCGAGCATTGAGATGGCTCCATTTAAGGTGTTGTACGGCATACCTTGTAGTTTTCTAGTCTGTTGGACTAAGGTGGGCAAGACAGCCGCCTTAGGACCTGACATATTACTCAAGACTACCGATAAGATTAAGCTGATCAGACAGAGGTTGCCCACAGCTCAGAGCCGACAGAAGAGCTATGATGATAGGCAGAGACGACCGCTATCTTTTGAGGTGGGAGACCATGTTTTTCTACGGGTTTTTCCACGGAAGGGATGATGAGATTTGGAAAAAGTGGTAAGTTGTCGCCATGATTCATTGTACCATTTGAGATCTTAGATTACGTAGGAGAGGTTGCCTATAGAATTGCCTTGCCACCGCAGATGGACAGGGTTCATAACATGTTTCATGTATCGATGTTACGAAAATATGAACCGGATCCATCATACGTTTTGAATTGGGTTGATGTGGATATTGATAAGGATGTCTCCTATGAAGAAGGGCCAGTTCAGATCCTTGACACATGGCAAAAGGTGTTAAGGGACAAAACGATACCGCTAGTGAAAGTTCTTTGGAGGCATCACGGGGTCGAGGAGGCTACTTGGGAGCTTGAGTAGGAAGTTCGCTCCAAGTATCCAAAGTTGTTTTCTTTCCCAGGTATGACTTGACTTCGGGGATGAAATCCTTTTAAGTTGGGGAGATTGTGATGTTTCCATTTTTCGCCATTTTTCTTTTTCGCCGGGATTTTTGTTGCTGCAAGGGCGTTTTCGTCTTTTGTCGTTTTGCGTATCGGACACTACGGAGAGTACCGGTTGTGTCCGAGAGTTGTCTAGGGCATTTCATTGAGATCAAAACTCTTTGAAATGCAAGGGTAACCATTTTCGCATTTTTTAGTTTTTCGGGTCGAATGGTCCCGTGTGGGACCCGTTACCGGAATTGTTGTTTACGGGAATCTTGGTCGGATCCATTTGCATCTCATGTATTTTATGTAGTTGTGGAAATATATGTGTATATATGTGTGTAATTGTGGTTTAAATTAAAGATAAAAAGAAAAATGTATGTAATAAAAAGTGGGACCCACATGTTTATTTAGAAACAAGCCAAGAGGCCAATTTTTGGCCTTACTCTTTTTTCTTCACTCTCTTTCCTCGCTGGTCTCTCCCTCTCACCACTTTTTTTGCTTTTTCTTTTTCTTTTTCTATTAAAACTTCAAGTTTTAATTTCTCCCACAATACTTGGTATTTTTAGAAGCCGTTTGCGGCAAATTAAAGATCACGGCGAGATCTATGAGTTGATCAGAGCCGATCTCCATTCGGCCACCATTTAGGGGGATCTCAAAATCCTAGGGTTTGAGGTAAAATTGGGGTTGTTCATCAATTTAGAGGTAGGGGTCTCTAATCCTCACTTTCTTGCACTTTTGTGAGTTTTTCTACTATAATTGTTGTCAATTATGCTTAATTTGAATTGATTGTTTCTTAAATGATTTAAATTGTGTATGTGAAGCATGCAATTATGTATATTTGTTGATTTACATGGAAAGCATGCCTAAATGTTGATTTTCTATGCCTATTGTGTTCGTTAAATTGTTAAAATTTGTAATGAGGAAGCATGTTAATTGTGTAATATTAATTTTCCCAATTCTCATAGTATTAAAAAGGCATGTGATATGCATTCAAAGCATTGGGCATGAAAAAGGGTGAAATGATTTGAAAAAGATGAAAAAGGGATTTTGGAGAGAATTTTGGATAAATGATTTTTGAGAAAACCCGGTCGCCGCGGAGTCACCAAAGGGCCAATGTGTTAATGTAAACTAGAGGGAACTAGAGAGATCGCCCTAACGTGGTTGAGCTATCTGGGCCCCAAATGACGCCATGGGGGTACCAAGGGTCAGAGACAGTAGCCAACCCTTCTCTCGTGTCACTGCAGAATCACCAAAGGACGGGTTACATTAACAGTTTGTGAAGCGATGCATGTTTTTTGAAAATGGGGTGTGATATGCATGGCATTGCATTCATGGCACGATATTTGTTTGTTTTGAACTTGGAATTGACATTGTACTTTCCCGGTTTAGCATGACCTCGCTGCCTGTTATTCTATTCATTGCTTGGATTCATAGGGCTACAAGAGGTGTGTCTTAGGCACTACCTACTGAGCTTTATGCTCACCCTATCATTTAACATTTTTCAGGGCCAGGAAAGGAAGTAGTGGACGCTGACCCTTCACAACTATGAGGAAGATTAGGAGTTTATTTTTGTGTGTCCTTTGTATACTTCCTATTCTTTTGTAAAGTCTCAAAGCCGTAGTAAAGTGCATTCATTTTTGTAAACCTTGACTATGCATTGTAATTATAATTCTCAATGAAATTTTGATGTAACTTGAGACTATGTAAACATTTTATGGTGAATGGGGCAAGTTATGTATGTTAAAAATCTTGAATTGTTGTCTATTCTTTTGCCGTGAATTTGGACTTGTTGCAAATCAGGTTCATCATAGGTTTAGCGAGCATAAAGCATAGCCAGAATGCATTTCCAAGGAGTTCAGGGTCAAGGGGCCTAGTTTCGGCCGGCTGACCCTCACCATTAACCGACCGAAACCCCAGTTCGGCCGACCGAATCAGCCGATCGAAACTTCTATAGTAAAAGTCCCGAGAGCATTCATCTTTAGCAATCGTTTCAGCCGGTTGACCCTTTTAGGTCAGCTGACTGAACCTGCCATGTCAGTCTATCGATGAAGGCCCACCAGCCGTCTGACCATCCCCTTTGACCTGCATTGTTTGACTATTGTTGTATAGTTGTATTCTAAAGTATCTTAAACCCCGGATCGATCCTTATACTGATTTTGGACACAGGAAATAGATGGTATGATCTAGATGACCTCGGGTTCAGGTAAGGACCCGGTTAACAATTCGGACCCACGAGTTCGGGTCGTTACATTGGGAACTGGTTTAAGTCCTCCAGTGCACTTTTTGGCTTTCACAGTTTGTCAGCTTGGATCACCTGACTTCGTGCAGTCATAACTTCTTCATTCTAAACCCAAATAGGGTCATTCTTGAGTCCATTTTCAAGGATTTTGAGTTTGCTTTCCAATGTGACCAACTTCACCTTCAAATTCTATTCATGTTGAGAGATATGGTTGTTTTAGTGGGATAGTGCCAGAATTTTCCTTAAACCGAGTAAGGGCACTTTTAGGAAATTATGACCAATGGCCGTAAAGCCTCTTCGAAATGTCATAGAATGACTAGAATGTTTGTTTTAAACTTCATTTGACTAGTTGAAGGACAGATTATCCTCTCATATTATAAAATGACCATTTTACCCCTAGTGTATCCCCAGATTCGAGTAAGAACCCGGTTAGCGATTCAAACCCCCGGGTTTGAGTCGTTACAGGTGAATTGATTCTTTTATGAAATCTTCTAATTTTTGTTTTTGTATTTTTTTTAAAAATAAAATATTGAGTTTTATATAAAGTTTATTTATTTAACAAAAATATTTATTTCATCACGTGCATCGCATGTGAATTTTCCTAGTATGTAATAAATAAGCTAACTTTTCTCACTAATAGATGCGTGGTTTATTTGAAATAAGAAATATGCCAATTACAAATTTATATCTCACATTTATGACTCAGTCTGCTTGCTTTATCCGCCGGCTCTTGATCCATCTGCAACATGGGATCGCACACCCTGCTTACGAGTGATATTGAGTGCCCTAGGCATACTAAGTCCCGACCAATGACCATGCATCATTTCAAAAAAAAGTTGGCACATCAAATTGTAAAATTATTGATAATGAGACAATATGTTATATTTAATTAGATGGGTATACTTATGACGTGGCATGCCTAGAACACCCAATATCTACTCCATGCTTACCCACTCTACACACACTATTATATTGGAGTATCAAGTTTTCGATTCCCACTGCTGCTAGTTCAGACTCCACTGCCCACATTGACAAGTTGGAGCTACATTCTGAAACTTCCAATTGCTAAATTTCCACTCCGTTGATTGAAGAAAAAAGATTGAAGAAATTCTGTCACTTGTTACAAAATGACTATGTTTTTGCCCATGAGGAAACTAGAAGCAATTGCATAAGAAATTGCATGTCCATGAGGATATTTATTTAAACTAAAAGATTTGATACCCAGAATATGTTGAATTTTAGATAGAGAATTTATTTGTGCCATTTCATCTGGAGAAAAGTCCTTAACAGAAGGAATACATCATACTGAAAGAAAATATATATATATATATATATATATATATATATATATAAAACTCACCATAACGTGGTTTCATTATTCAATATAGCATGGATCCTAGACATAAAAAGGAAGCAGATAGTGAAAAGAGTTTGATTCTTTTGTTGTTCGGCTTACAAAACCATAAATCAGAGGCCTAGATGGAACTAATAAAGGAAGTAGGAGAGGGAGGAGTTGGTATGTCAACAGTCCCTTCCAACATCAACACCACCTTCTTCATGGAAGGGCGAAGCGATGGGTCATCCTGGATGCACCAAATTCCCACCCGAACCATCCTCTCCAGTTTGCTCTTATCCACCTTTTCATCCTGCACCAGCTTGTCCAGCCTATCAGAGTCGAAGCAGTGGAAGACCCAATCTGCAAGAATTACTTCAGCCTCGGCAAAGTCTGGATCCAGGCTTCTTCGACAACATATGATCTCCAGCAACATGATCCCAAAGCTGAACACATCTGCTTTCACCGTTATGGCCAAATTCATGTGCCATTCAGGCGCGACATAGCCCCTCGTTCCTCTCACTCCAGTATAAGTCCTGGTTTGGTTGGGGTTCATCAGCTTTGACAACCCAAAATCTGCAACTTTTGCACAATGCCTTTCATCCATTAGGATGTTTTGAGGTTTTATATCGCAGTGGATGATCTGAGTCTCGCACTCCTCGTGCAGATACAGAATGCCCCTAGCCACATTCACGGCAATTCTAACTCTTTCCTCCCATCTTGGCTTTGTTTCAGACTTGAAAAGGACATCTGCAAGTGACCCATTGCTCATGAACTCATACACCAGAAGCCTATTAGTTCCATCGTGGCAATAACCAAGCAACTTCACTAGGTTCTTGTGATGGGTTCTTCCAATTACTTTCATCTCATTTAGGAATTCTCTTTCGCCTTCAGCCACCACTGTCTCTAGTCTCTTAACGGCAACAGCTCTCTTGCTGTTTGATAAAATCCCTTTAAACACTGTCCCTGAAGCTCCTTTCCCCAATACTTCCCCAAAACCATTGGTTGCTTGCTCAAGCTCACCATAAGTAAAAGACCGAAGAATAAACTCCTCAATCAATTCATCATTCCCACCATTCAATAACTTTTTGTACCCCTTCACACGGTATTTGTAAATCAGAACCCCAGATATCGCTAGCACAGTAAAAGCAACAGATAGTACCGCAACACTAACAATAAGAACTTTGGATTGCTTTTCTTTTTTGAATTCTCTGCTTCCTACTTTGACAAGTGTAGTTACTTGATCATTCAGCTGAAATCTTCCGAATTTTAGTGGAAGCTTTTGTTTCATGCACTTCTCATCTTTATAGAGCACAACTTCACAGTCGTAATCTTTCAAACACTCATCTTTGCAAGCAAATTTACTCTTGTTGTGGAGTGTGGAATACGAATTTTCTAACCAAGCAACATTATCTAACTCATCAAAATTAAATGAAACATTCCCATTCCTAACATAATTTCTGTTGCAGCCCAAGTCCTTCTGGCCCTCGTCAATCAAAACAAAACCAGGAAGACATGTACAAACAGCTTCTTGATTCATCAAGGAACAATATTGATTCTGACCACACAAGCCTTTAGGAAGACACTTGTTGCTGGAAGATGACCACTCAACTGTCCAATCATCATCACTCCGATTCAAGCCATATGAGTAAACCCTGAATATTCCATCTGCATCAACTGTCATGCGGTACATCAGTTTATCAGAGACATCTCCCCCATCATACAGATTCTTTATATTGCCACTGGTGTTAAGCAAGTATAATTGGCCCTTGTCATCAAAATTTAGAGTCACGTTGTTTCCGGCTCCGTGTATTCCCGAATCCCAGTAACCATATTCTACTAAATTCGGGCTGTCTGCTGGATATTGCGCTAGGTATCCGTCCTCCTGCATTAAGATCCGAAACTTCCCAGTGGAGTGATCGTCCTTAGAGACGCTAGAGAACAACTCTTTCGGCTCTGCAAATTGGCGAAGCTTCTGACGGGGTAAAAAGGTGTCTGTTGGAGCGTTAAAGCTCTGCCATACGATCTCTGAACGTGAATTATAGAGAACGAAGTTGCCGGTGTCCAGCATGGAAGCTGATGAACCAGTCTGGTTCCCACCGGCAATTGTTATCTCAGGGTCCTCCCCCTGTCGCAATACCAACCTTCCATCATCACCCAAAAGCAATTTACTATCTCTGTGAAATGGTGGATCATCTCGCTTCGCTGTCCATATGACTGTTTTCGGGGCAATTGTTGCGTACCAGATGCCTATGGAGAAGCCATCACCATTTGGGTAGAACCCAAATGCAAATTGGCCAGAACCGGAGGACCAAAATGAGTTGCTAGAGGCTGGAGAGAGAGAGGAGCCTAGGCTTATGATGGAGTTTCTTTGTTGAGCAGTTGCTAATGAAAATTCAGTGATCAAAACAAGAAACAGACAGAATATTGGAGCCATGCGTAGGTTGGAGTGATTTGGGGATCTTTGGTTCTCTTGTATGGTGAAGAAATCTATATATCATGATTCATTGTTCTGGGCTTTGAGTCTTTAGACTCACTCACGACTTTGAACTGAAAATAAAACAGTCTTTCAAATAAACAAGACGTGTGTGGTGGAGGGAACCCAGATTTTCTATCCAAATTGTGGAATTTTAACAGCAATGACTGTCTTTGGGACTATTAGCCAGACATTTTCACATTCTTCTTATAAACTTTCATGAAAAGACAAGATTGTCCCTAATTAGTGACAAAAATTTCACACACCCACACCCAAACAGACTCTTTCACCAACTCTATTTAGCAGCCATGATGGGAGTCAAGTCAACTTGTGGAATTTTAGCAGCAATGAGTGGCTTTGGGACTACTAGCCACGCATTTTCTATCCAAATTGTGAGAGTCAAGTCTGTGGAATTTTAGCAGCAATAACTCTGGCTGTGGAATTTAGATAAAAATAGTCTAGAGTGGAATAGGGGATCTGTTTCAGCCGGTCCTAGGGTAAAAAGTAAAAAAGTGAAAAAATATATATTTCTGGAAATATATAATATATACACAATATATATTAATTATAGGATTTATATATGCCGTTGTCATCTTCATCAGCAAAATACTGTTACAGCCAGCCCTTCATCACTTTATTTTTCCGTGATGTGTAAATTAATTTGCAAAATGCTTATATGTCTCCTATGTATTGGTCCGGATCACAAATGAGATGGTGGATACCAAACCACTTAATAATTTGTGGTATCCAAATTGTGGACGATAAGTCACCTGTGGAATTTTAGTAGACTCTTGCTTGGGAGTCAAGTCTTGTAGAATTTTAGCCAGCAATGACTGTGTCTTTGGGACTATTAGCCAGACATTTTCTATCCAAATTGTGGGATTTGTGAAGGAGAAGAGAAAAAGCTAACGACCGAGTCATATTATTTTTTGCACCGAGAAATTCTTAGTAACATTTCAAAACCAACTATTAAGTAAATTTGTCCAAATGTGCTGATGTGTAAATTAATTTGCAAAATGCTTACATGTGTGTTATGTATTGGTCAAATCACAAATGAGATAGTGGGTACCGAACCACTTAATAATTTGTGGTATCCAAATTGAGGAAGTCAAGTCACTTGTGGAATTTTAGCGGTTTGGGACCATTAGCCAGACATTTTCTATCCAAATTGTGGGAGTCAAGTCAGCAGCAATGACCAGGGCCGGCTGAAGCTTACCCGAGTTTGGCGATAGCTAAGGGCCTAAAGCCCCACCCAATAAGTCCAAAAATTTGGATATTTTATATATTTTAAATTTTTTGAAAAATATATTATTTTCTTTTAAGTATTAAACCTCGACCAATAAAAAGATTTGATAGTGGGCTTAAATTTTTTTTTATCATTTCTCACCTTCTTTATTTTGAACGCCCAAATATTTTTTCTTTATATATTATAACTTATCTAAAATTTTATTTATTTCTATTATTAGAACTAAATCAAGAGAGAAATTTAATAGTGAGCCAAAAATATTCTTATCCTTTTATCAAATTTTTTATTTCTAATTTTTTTTTTTCACAATACTTGGGTCCCTTCATTGGAGGATGAAGTTTATCCTCCCTGCTAATGTGGCCCAATACAATTTAGACATATGTCCAAATTTTTAAAATTTTTAAAAATGATTATTATCCAACTTCTTACACATTAAACCCAAATTCAAATTTTTTTTTTTTCTTTCCCTATTTAAAATTTTTAGAATCCCTTAAACCCAAACCCAATTTTTTTTTTATTCCCCCCTCTCTATACCCCCCAAATCTCCATACCCAACCTCAATATGAAATCTCGTCTATCTACATCAATCAATCACTCAACTTTTATTCAATATGTAAAACAATATACAAATCAACAGAAGAAGAAGAAGAAGCTCATAAGTGACACAAAATTGCACCAAATTGGAATTTGCAGTATTCACAAACTTTTAATCTTTCATTTATATATTTTTCACCAATGAAGAAAAAAAAAAAAAGAAAAAAAAAAAGCGCTTGTAGCCCTATCAATTAAAGGTGTTGGGAATTTAACAGGAATGCAAAAGATAAATCTAACTCTAACCAAAATTAGATTTACGAAAAAAGTTATCTTTGACTAAGAAATAAATATACGAGAAATTTTTTATTTTAATATAGATTAATATCAAATTTTTATATAATATTTTAAGCTCTTATTCCATCCCTATTCAAATATAATATATTCTTTAAATAAATTTAGTATTTTTTCAATTTGGATATAAAAACAAGCATATTCTTTTAGAAAGGAAAAAAAAAAACCCTTTGGGATTCGGTTTAACCTGTAAGAAAATAGGGAATAATAAATTTTATAAAATTTAAAATTTTAAACATGTGTCTAAATTGTATTGAGGCACATCAGTTGGGAGGATGAACTTTATCCTTTAAAGGAAGGACCCAAGTATTGTCCTTTTTATTCTCACTATTATCCTCGATTCCTCATTACATATATATATATATATATATATATATATATATATATATATATATATATATATAATGATAATTCTCATTATCATTATTACAACAACATTAAATATTAAATATGGTTGGAATTGGTAAAACTTTTCATATTTTTGTAAGACTCTTATTAACTTTTATCTTCCCTCGTTTTCTTATTCCTCACATATTTTTCCTCCTCTCATTATAGCATTTTTTTTTCCTCCTCTCGACTCAGTACTCGTTACATTCCGTTGAAAGATTTTGTATATACTTTTACTCTATAGAAGAATTTGTTAAAGCATTAGACCGAATTTTTCTATATAATTTTATAACTTAAATTATTATATAATTTTATTAATTCATAAATTTAACATGTTTTACATTGTTATGTCATTCTAAAACATATTTGTTTGATATTGAATTTAATTCATGTTTTTGTTGATACAAGTCATATAAAAATAAAATATGACTATATGTATCAGTATATTTATCGATACAAGGAAAAGAAAAAAAACACAAATATAACGTAATTGGAAACCATTAAAAACAGATAATATATATATATATATATATATATATATATTTATTATGATTAAAAACAGATAATATACCATTAAAAACACATGATTTATTTATTATCATTAAAAACAGATAGTATACCATTAAAAATGTAATATATATGATTAAAAATATAGTTTTCTCTCACTAGATTTTCTCCCTAATCATATATGTTATCTATTTCATAATTTTTTTATTTGAAAAAGAAAAAAAAAGAAGGTGAATGGAGTCGCAAAATTGTAAACAGATCATGCAAGATCGGAGTTTTCAGCACCGACAATGTTTCCGGCAAGATCAAGTGAATTCTAGGAGAAGAGGAAGGTTGAGATTGATATTGGTCTTGGCCTTGGTGCCGTGGAACTCACGCACCACTGCATAGTTAGAGAGGAGGTTGTACTCCTTTGAATCCACGATGAATTCCATATCTACATCCGCCATGGTTGGACCTCCGTGTGTGAGAGGTTGGAGGTCTCGTTGTTAGTCTTTAATTTTGAAAAGAGAAGAAGTAAAAAGGTTATTTGGTAAGAAATATTGATTTGGGTCCCATGTATAACTTTTGTATACCATATTCATATATGGTAAAATCATCAGTGACAAAGCAATGATTGGACAAGCTAAGCTTACTTAGCTTCATCCCCGCCATTAGATCTGACATGGACACCCTCTGGTGGGAGGTGCCATGGAGACGAATCACGCCCATTAATTATAGGTTTTATATACACCATCGTCATCTTCATCAGCAAAATATTGTTACAACCCGCCCTTCTTTCTACCTTCTTCTCTCTCAAAATAAAAATCAAATATTTATTTGTTTCCAAAACAAGATAGAGGGTCTCATCTGTTTCCTAACTTTTCTTCATCTTTCCAAATTTTCTACTTCAATTACTTTATTTTTCCGTCAGATGTGCTGATCTGTTAATTAATTTGCAAAATGCATACATATTTGCTATGTATTGGTCCGGATCACAAATGAGATACTGGAAACCGAACGACTTAATAATTTGTGGTATCCAAATTGTGCAAGTCAAGTCACTTGTGGAATTTTAGCAGATTCTGGCTTGGGACCATTAGCCAAACATTTTCTATCCAAATTGTGGGAGTCATGTCAACTTGTGGAATTTTAGCAGCAATGACTGTCTTTGGGACCATTAGCCAGACATTTTCTATCCATATTGTGGGATATGTGAAAGAGAAGAGAAAAAGCTAACGACTCAGTCATTTTATTTTTTCGTTAAATGTGCTGACGTGTAAATTAATTTGCAAAATGCTTACATGTCAGCAATGTACGAATTGGTCTGGATCACAAATGAGATAGTGGGTACCCAACCACTTGATAATTTGTGGAATCCAAATTGTCACTTGTGCAATTGTAGCACACTTTGGCTTGGGACCATTAGCCAGACATTTTCTATCCAAATTGTGGGAGTCAAGTCAACTTGTGGAATTTTAGCAGCAATGACCTGGGCCGGCTGAAGCTTACGCGAGTTAGGCGATAGCTAGGGCCTAAAGCCCCACCCAATATTTTGGATTTCTTTATATATTTTAATTTTTTTGAAAAATATATTATAACTTATCTAAAAAATTTATTTACTTGTATTATTAGAACTAAATCAAGGGAGAAATTTAATAGGGAGCCAAAAATATTCTTATCCTTTTATCATTTTTTTTTCCTTTTGCAGACAATACTTAGGTCCTTCCACCCGGAGGATAACACGTGCAAATTTTTAAAATTTTAATAATGATTATTATCCAACTTCTTACGGGTTAAACCCAAATCCAATTTTTTTTCTTTTCCTCTTTAAAATTTTTAGAATACCTTAAATCCAAACCCAATTTTTTTTCTTCCCACAAATCTTCATACCCTCACAAATCTCCATACCCAACCTTAATATGAAATCTCAATCTATCTACATCAATCAACCACTCAACTTTTATTCGATATGTAAAACAATATACAAACCAACAGAAGCTCATAAATGACACAAAACTGCACCAAGGAATTTGCGTATTCACAAACTTTTAATCTTTCATTTACATATTTTCCACCAATGAGATAAAGGGCAAAAAAAAAAAAAAAACAGCCCACAAGCGCGTTATCAATTGAAGGTGTTTGAAGCTTGACAGGGATGTAAAAGATAGATCCAACTCTGACCAAAAATAGATTTATGAGAAAAGCTATTTTTTACTAAGAAATAAATATACTAGAAAAGTTCGATTCAAATATAGGTTAACATCAAATTTTTATATAATATTTTAAACTCCCATTCATTCCCTATTCAAATATATTATATTTTTTAAAATAAATTTATTATTTTTTCGATTTGGTTATAAAAACAATCATGTTCTTTTGAAAAAAAAAAAAAAAAAAAATCTACTTTGGGATTATGTTTAATCGGTAAGAAAATGGGTAATGATTATTTTTTAAAATTTTAAAATTTTGAAACATATATCTAAATTGTATTGAACCACGTTGGGAAGATGGACTTTATCCTCCAAGGGGAGGACCCGAGTATTGTCCTGTTTTTTTCTCACTATTATCCTCAATTCCACATTACATCATAGTGATATATATATATATATATATATATATATATATATATATATATTTCTCATTATCATTATTACAACAACAGTAAATAATAAATATGGTTGGATTTGGTAGAACTTTTCATACTTTTGTAAAACTCTTATTAACTTTTATCTTCCCCTCTTTTTCTTATTCATCACATATTTTGTCTCTTCTCTCATTATAGCAATTTTTTTCCTCTTGTCAGTACTCGTTATATTCCGTGGAAAGATTTTGAATATACTTTTATTGTATAGAAGAATTTGTTAAAGCATTAGACCGAAAGTTTTCTCTATGGTTTTATAACTTAAATTATTATATAATTATATAATTTTATTAATTTTTGTTATGATAAATAATATATTTTGTTTGTAAGTTGTCATTATTTTTATTTATATTGTTGAATATGTCTATAAGAAAATATGAATATGGATATGAAAGACTTAAAAAGATGAGAACAATAGTTTAACTAATTCAATCTTAAAAAATGAGTTACTGATAAATTTATTGCGACTAATAATTAAAACATAGCAAAAAAATTAATGTAAAAATTGAACAAATGAACAATTAAGTCATCTTCATGAATTAAAAGATTATACAATAGTGAAAGAAAAAAATAAATAAATAAATAAAATAAAGGCTAAGTGTCTGTTTGGCGTGATTTTTGAAGCTCTAAAACGGACTTCCTAGCCTAAAAAGGCATTCCAAAAAAACTAATGATTGTTTGGTAAATAATTGGAACGGGCTTATTGAGTATGGTATAAAAAAAAAAAATTTGGGGCCCACCCTATAGATACGCCCTCCTTCAGTTGTGGACTTGGAAGGCTTTGAGTAAAAATAATAATAATAATCTCTAACAGTGTAATCAATTTCGTGGGGTCATTAGGTAGGTACCGTAGGTGAAATTTTGGAGTTTTATTCTTTCTGATTTTTAGTTTTTAAAATTTATTCCATTGGATCGGTTTTGGAGAATGCATTTCCTAAATTAGAGCAAGCCCAGATAGTTACCAAAAACGAAAAAAACAGACCTCTCTTTATTGGACTTACTTTCATTAAAGAAGATAGCTTATATGACAACTCCCATTAGCTAATTAAACAAGAAGAAGAGTATTTTACCTTCCACTTGTTGCTGACGATCACCACTGATTTCACTCGACTTCCTCTATCTAGAAAGAAACGCTCCCCACCTGCACGATTAAATGTGAATTATACCAGACCGATCGATCATGATTTTTCTTCATAACCAAGGCTCCACCCGACGAGGCTGTCTCTAGCATACCCCTAGCGTACACGGCCATCGAAGCTTCCTCAAATCCACCCTCCACAAGAAATTAGCAAAATTATAATGCATAATCAGTCATTTTCTGTGAACGACCTTTATGAAGAGAGAGAGGACTTGCTGATGGTGGTGATAGTATCGTACACATATACGGAGAAACCATAATCTTGGGCACAACTTGACATGGAAGCAAAGCTTGGTTTTGTTTAAGGCTAGATTTTATTATTATTATTATAATTATTATTATTATTTTATTTTTTACTGGTTGCAAATGATCTCTAATTCACAGTGTAGAATTGTTGGAGAATAGTCGTGTGATATCATCTCATCTCATGGTGCACTAATTAAATATTGCACTGCATTAATAGTACACCTGCGAATGTTGATTCGAATATGATATGAATATTCAGATATAAATTGAGAAAAATATTCCATAAGCCGATAGTGATTCAAAATTGAATATGGACTATAGCTTATCAGATCCATTAATCATTGGATCTGATTAAAATAATATATAATTTCATCTAGGGAGGGATATTTTGCACTTACTTTTATATAATTGCACTATAATCTTGTACGAAATAACACCAATAACCATAATTTTAAAAATTAATAATTATTTTTTCAAATATTACAAGTACTCTTCTCAGCTATAGTAAGATCTTTTTGTTTTGCCCCTTCTGTTAGGGCCTCTTTTTCTCTTGCTTTATGCCTTTATAATCTCTCTCTATGCAGTATCAACTTTCTCATTTCTCTCATTAAGGTAAAAACTTCACGAGGATAGTAGTGATCATGTCAAATTCAGGATATAATCTCAAATGAAAATCGGAGATATATAGCGTTCTTTATTATTTTTTATTTTTTGGTCAATCAAATTCATTAAAAGGAAAAGACTGTGGGGGGGGGGGGGGGTGACGGCTAAAGCCCAAGGCCCAAAAGCAACAAACCCAGAAAGGCAAAAAAAGGCCCAGCCAGGCAACAAAAACTAAAACCAAAACCAAAAAAACCCGTTGCTATTGCAACTAGAGAACACAGTTGTAGCAGCAACGAGTAACCAGCAAGACACACTATTGCCCCTCACCAAAAACTGAACTTGGCAAACTCCAAGCAGATGCAATACATCTCGCAGCCTTCGAATCACACAGCTTACAGGACATGAGACGGTTCCTAACATCAGTGTAGATCAGCTTAGTAACTGAAGTAGTAGAGGCAACTTGATTCATGGCATGTCGCCTATTTCTCTCTTTCCATATGAAGTAGACAGTTGTAGTAAGGCAGAGCTTGTATACATAAGCATCAGAGCTTTAGTTCTATCCTTCCGTATAGACACGATCCAGTTGGTAATGTCATATAAGTTAGAATCCCCAACATAAATCCCACATAGGTGTTGGAACAACATCTACACCTCCGAAGGAAAACTACATTTGAAGAAAAGGTGTTGATGACTCTTAGCATCAGCAAGGCACAGAGAGCAGTAATTTGGAATGATTTTCTTTGCCAGGGCTGGGCTATCTCTAGTCTTGAGTTTGTGAGTGAGAGCAACCCAAGCAATAAACGAATACCTCGGGATATGATTTGAAAACCAAATAGCAGAGTGCCATAAGATGGTCGGTGATGGAGAGATAAGAGCTCTGTAAGTGATAGCTAGATAGAAGCTGCCAGTAGGAGAAAGGGTCCAAGTGACAAAGTCATATGAACCTGTATTCAAGATAGGAAGCTGCTCTATGGTGCCTATGGAAGGACTGATTTCTTTGAACAAAGTAGGAATTATCCACTGCTCATGCCTAATGAAACATTGAACCTTTGCCCAATCTTCCCACTGGGAACAAACGATGAGATTATGATCAACTCTAATGTCAAGGGGACCTAATGGAAGCCAGTAATCATGCCAGATTGAAACATCCTTTCCATCCCCAACCACATGTTTGATAAAAGGACTGGCTAAAGCCCAAGGCCTAAAAGCAACAAACCCAGAAAGGCAAAAAAAGGCCCAGCCAGGCAACAAAAACTAAAACCAAAACCAAAAAAACCCGTTGCTATTGCAACTAGAGAACACAGTTGTAGCAGCAACGAGTAACCAGCAAGACACACTATTGCCCCTCATCAAAAACTGAATTTGGCAAACTCCAAGCAGATGCAATACATCTCGCAGCCTTCGAATCACACAGCTTGCAGGACATGAGACGGTTCCTAACATCAGTGTAGATCAGCTTAGTAACTGAAGTAGTAGAGGCAACTTGATTCATGGCATGTCGCCTATTTCTCTCTTTCCATATGAAGTAGACAGTTGTAGTAAGGCAGAGCTTGTATACATAAGCATCAGAGCTTTAGTTCTATCCTTCCGTATATACACGATCCAGTTGGTAATGTCATATAAGTTAGAATCCCCAACATAAATCCCACATAGGTGTTGGAACAACATCTACACCTCCAAAGGAAAACTACATTTGAAGAAAAGGTGTTGATGACTCTTAGCATCAGCAAGGCACAGAGAGCAGTAATTTGGAACGATTTTCTTTGCCAGGGCTGGGCTATCTCTAGTCTTGAGTTTGTGAGTGAGAGCAACCCAAGCAATGTACGAATACCTCGGGATATGATTTGAAAACCAAATAGCAGAGTGCCATAAGATGGTCGGTGATGGAGAGATAAGAGCTCTGTAAGTGATAGCTAGATAGAAGCTGCCAGTAGGAGAAAGGGTCCAAGTGACAAAGTCATGTGAATCTGTATTCAAGATCGGAAGCTGCTCTATGGTGCCTATGGAAGGAATGATTTCTTTGAACAAAGTAGGAATTATCCACTGCTCATGCCTAATGAAACATTGAACCTTTGCCCAATCTTCCCACTGGGAACAAACGATGAGATTATGATCAACTCTAATGTCAAGGGGACCTAATGGAAGCCAGTAATCATGCCAGATTGAAACATCCTTTCCATCCCCAACCACATGTTTGATAAAAGGACTGGCCAAACCTCTAAGGTGGAGAAGCATTTTCCAATTCCAAGAGCACACCTGTGGAGGCTTCAAGATCCAAAAACTTCTATTTTTTATGAGATTAACATGAGCCCACTCGAACCAAATTGATTGGCCTCTGTCTTTGAATAAGTTCCATATATGCCTGAGCATGGATATTCAGTTTAAAACAGCTAATTGAGGTATGCCTACTCCCCCAAAATCTTTTGGTTTGCATACATTCCACCAAGCAACCTGAGCTCTAGAAGCTTTCAATTCAACCCCTATCTAAAGAAAATTCCTAAGGACAGTGTTGAGCTGATTTATCACCATCTTAGGGAGGATAGTAAGGCTGCACCAGAACCCAATCATATTAACAAGGATGGATTTTATAAGCTGTAATCTTCCTGTATATGATAGGAATCTGGCATTCCAATATGTAATTCTACCTGTAACCCTTTCAACTAGAATTCTGCAGTTATTAGCATTGAGTCTTTTAGAGCTTAAGGGCATACCAAGATATCTAATAGGAAGGTTTCCTACTTCAAAACCGCACAAATTTTTCATGAGCTGTTGGATATGCTCAGGGACATTGGCAGTAAACAACAAGCTCTTAGATAGGTTAGGGAAGAGTCCAGATAACTCTGAAAAGGTAATAATAGACTTAGTTATGGTAGAGAGGGACTGAATGTCACCATGACAGTAAAACATGAGGTCATCGGCAAACATAAGGTGAGAGAGTTTAGTTTTCTTACATTTCCAGTGGTAACTGAAAAGAGGATCATTGGCAATGTTCTGATGCGTAATAGAGGATAAGATATCCATAACTATAACAAAGAGGAAGGGTGACAAAGGGTCACCTTGCCTCAGGCCTCTAGTACCCTTGAAGAAACCATGAAGCTCACCATTAATAGATACTGAAAAACCAGGAGATGTAATACAAGCCCTAATCCAATTAACAAAATTTGCTAGAAATTTGAGAATATGGAGAGTGTCCAGTAAGAAAGTCCAATTCACAGTGTCATAAGCCTTCTGCAGATCAACTTTCAGAGTACATCTAGGACTGTTGGAACTAGTATGATACCCTTTCATCAATTCCTGAGCCAAGAGAACACTGTCCCCAAGTCTTCTATCCTTGATAAAGGCTGTTTGGCATTTGTCCACAAAATAAGGAAGAACTGGTTTGAGTTTGTTTGCCAAAAGCTTGGAGATGACTTTGTAAATGGTATTACAGCAGGCAATGGGTCTAAAGTCTATCATGCAATTGGGGTTCTTCACTTTAGGAATAAAACCAAGATAGGTAGCATTTATCTCCTTGAGTAAATGACCAGTTGAAAAGAACTCCTTAACAGCCTTAGTGGTGTCTTCACCAATGACAGACCAAACCTTTTTATAAAAGTAGGCATTATACCTATCAGACCCTGGAAATTTGTTGTTCTTGAGGGAGAAAAAACACTTCATGATATTTTCATTAGAAGGAATAGCATTGAGCTGAGCAATGAAAGTATCAGGAATAACCTTGTGATACACAGAATTTAGAGCATTCATACCTAAGTAATTGCTTGTTTCTCCACCAAATATAGATTTAAAGTAGTTGAGAGCTTCCTCTTTGATTACTTGAGGTTCATTAGTAATGGTTCCATCATTCAGTTGGAGGCTGAGAATCTTCTTCCTGTTGCATCTATTGTTGAAAGCTTTCATGAAGAAATTAGTGTTGCCATCCCCTTCCTTTAACCAGTTAATTCTGGATTTTTGTCTAAAGAAAGATTCCTCTGTAGCTGCCACATCATTATAAGCTTGAAGGAGCTCATTTTCTCTATTTCTTAGATGCTCATCAGAGGGACAAGAGTCAAGAGTCTTTTGACAATGGTGAAGGGCCTCCCTAGCTTCAATAACTCTAGAAGAAATCCCATTGAACTCTTTAGTATTCAAGACTTTGAGCTGCTGCTTTAAAAGCTTGAGTTTCCTAGTCACTTGGAAAATAGTGTGACCATTCACATTAGCTTCCCATACAGCCCTGGTAGTGGATAAGAAGTTGTTAACCACTAATTGACTCTAGAGGGGGGGGTGAATAGAGTCAATGGCCAATTTTCGCAATTTATGAAATTTGTTTTACAACAACTATTATGCAATGATTAATTGGAAAAATTAAGCAATATATAGCACAAGTAAAGAAGAGATAGAGATAGGAAGATGCAAACAATGAACTCAGTGATTTAGCGAGGTTCGGAAACTCCTACTCCTCGGCTCAAGATCCCCCTTGAGACTTCCCAAATTCACTAGAGCTTCTCCTTAATGGTGGAGAGCAAACCTTCAAATTTGAAGCAAAACCTTGCTTCTTTTCCTTGCTAGGAGAACACCCTTCTCCTAAGCTTCTTTTGGGTCACACCAACCCTTACAAGATTGTAGCAAAGTTTGTAAATGAAATACAACTCTCTCAATAGATATACAAGTGTAAGCTCACAACTAGAAAATATTAGAATATTAATGAAGCTCAAGTTCTAGGATAAGAGAATGTAGTGATGGTTGAAAGTGAAAGCTCAGAGAAAAAATTAAATAGCTTATTGAATACTCTTGAATGCTCTCTTGAATGTATTATTCAGTGGTGTGTCTACTTCAGTAAATGAGCCTTCCTTATATAGACAACCGTAGCTTAATATGTCTGTTAAAAGTAGTTGGAAGACTTAAATGCAGAAAAGTGCCGTTGTAGATTCAAATAACTTAGAAGAGCCGGCTCTACAAAAAATTGGAGGAGGCTCCAATAAATGGGAGGCGGCTCCAATAACTGGGAGGCGGCTCCAATTCACAAAATGCATTCTACGACACACAATTTGGCTACTGGAGTGCAAAGAGCAGGCTCCTACATTTGGGAGGCGGCTCCAATCCTTATGTAAGACTAAGAATGAAACACATCTTGTTCTGTGCACTTCCTATTATGAGAGCATGCATAAGTAAAGTTCATGGAAAGATTTTAGGCCTTCTAAAAACTGATTTTTAGAGAAAATATGCATGAACCTAAAAACTTGAGCTTCAGAAGATATTCAAATATGCTTTAACATTTAAATCTAAAGCTCTCACCATCCTATCTACCCTTTTCTCCATTCCCTGACTATGATCTTTTGAGCTTGATGAAGACTTGCTTTCTTCCTTGAAATTGTTTGATTGATCTTTGAAGTTTGAGTCTTTCTTTGATTTCTTGCAATCTTTGAGGCTTCATTGAGTCCATAGCTTGAGTACTTGAATGCTTGAAATGGCTCATCTAGCTCATCATATAAGATATGAACTATATATAACTTAATGAAAATATTAGTACATAAACATCATTAATGGTTTGTAATCATCAAAAATAAGCTTGACCTTTAGATAAAAATCCTTAGGCCAACAATCTCCCCCTTTTTGATGATGACAAAACATTGATGTGTTTATTGACAAAGTAGAGTTGTATTTGAAAGAGAGCTCCCCCTATCAATAAGCATATCTAAAGTATCATATCATGCTTGATTTCATTTAACTTTTTACAAATATTTTTATAAGTCTCCCCCTATCAATATGCATCAATCAAGATATATATAAAAAGTAGAGTAGACACATAGCATAGTAGACACATAGCATAATAACACATCTTTCTCCCCCTTTGTCATCTCAAAAAGTCTACTTTTATGAAAGAGAAAATACATGCCAATTCATGAACTATTAGAGAATGAGAATTTAAAGGGCAATAAAATAGGAAATATGTCATTTTATAGATGACAGAAGTCAAAACAGTAGATAAGGAAAATATGAACATAACTAGCAGATGTTAGACAAAAGCATAGATCATGATAAAGACTTCAAAAGAAAAATGACATAAGTAAAAACATAGCTAAAGAGGCTTCTTCAAAGCAGATAAAACAAGTGAGTGCACAAAAAGAGTTTTTAGACGAGGTGATATTGTTCTAAGTAGAAGGAGGAGGGGGTTCAAGGCCTTTTCGAAAGGCTTCAAAGTCTTCACTGATATAAGTGACAGTCATAAGCACTTCGTCAAGTTGTTGTTGTTGGTGTTCAAGAGTGGTTTGTTGTTCTTGAAGAGTGGCTTGATTTTGACGAGAAACATTTAGAAGTTCCAATAAAAGATCATGATTTGAGCGATGTGCAACTGGAACATCCTCATCTTCAGCACTGTCATGGCTTTCATGTTCTTCCTCATCCCCATCATCAACATCCTCAATCTCTTCTCCACGAGCTCTAGCCTCTTCGAATCTTCTCTGCCTAGGATAAAACCACATACCATCGGGATCCCTTTTTAGCCCCATTGTGTCTAGATTGAAAGCATCAAGGATATCTCTTGGGCCTAGTTTGGCTGATTCATTTTTGTCAAGTGAAATTTTGTTAGCCATGAAAATGTGAGTGAGAACCATGGCATAGTGGAGTGGAGTTTTTTTTCTTGTTCTTGCATGCCAACATGTGATGAAAGATAATGTAGGCCAAGTCAAAATCTTTTCCATTTAAGACACACCAAATCAGAAAGATTTCCATGCGAGAGACTTTTGAGCGACTGCCGGTTTTAGGAAGAATGGAGTATGCAATAATTTTGTGGATCAATCGAGCTTCCATAGTCAATTGTTTGGATTTGACTTCTTTGATATTGGTAGTGCGGGAATCATAGCTCATTTGGCGAATGGCTGCTAGTTTGTCAAAATCTTTCCCAGTGAACCATTTTTTAGGAGAGTAGAATTGAATACCATCATCCATAAAATGAAAGATTTTGGAAATGCTTTCAACATCAAGATCGAATTCCACTCCAGCCATATAGCATTGTAACTTCTCTACACCAGGCATTTTCTCAAGGTGGGTGTAGAATAACTGAACAAGTCTTGGATAATACTTGTTTTTCATCCCAACAAATGACCCAAGGCCAATAGCATTAAAGAGTTTGTAGGTGTTGAGGTTGAGGTCATCACAAATTGTGTGTGACGGAACCTTTCATTTGGCCACTTTCCGATGAAGAAATTCTTTCTCATATAGCCTCTTGTGAGTAGGAATTCTATATAACTTTGTGGCAGAAATTTGAATTGGACTTGGAGGAGGAGTTTGTTCATTTGGGATAAAGTCATGAGATTGAGTGATCCTAGTTTTGCCACGAGAAGGATTCCTTCTACAGGAGGATGATGCCATGGAAACTCAGTAGGGACCTAAACAAGTCACAATTTAAAAACTAAACTTATATTAATTTTGAAAGATATGGAGGCATTTTCAAAAAACTTTGAACAAAATTTTTCATATCTAGACAATTTGGAGAACAAAACAATAAAATAAACTATGTTTGAAAACCCCAAAAAAAAAAAATTGTGAGCAACAATGTGATTGTCGTTGGATTTAAAAAAAAAATGAATTTTGAAATGTAGACTTAAAATGGAATTTTAATGGAATAAAATTAAAAAGAAATGAATTCACAAGGCAACCCCCAAAAAAAAATTTGCTGAAAGTATTAATTTTCTAGGGTTTGATAGAAAATTAAGTCTTGAGAAATGTTGAATCAATTATGACAATTCATGTGGAATTGGTA
Source organism: Cornus florida (assembly GCF_030987335.1). Taxonomy (NCBI): domain Eukaryota; kingdom Viridiplantae; phylum Streptophyta; class Magnoliopsida; order Cornales; family Cornaceae; genus Cornus; species Cornus florida. The sequence goes on along the minus strand of NW_026775577.1, from coordinate 47,687,950 downwards.
AAAGATTATGGAAATGTAAACCCAAGAGGGAAATTCAACATAATCCACAAGAGAATGCTTAGATTCATGAAGCAAGACCAAAATTTTGGATCAAAATATGACATTTCTAGGGTTTGAACATGTAATATAAAGGAGATTAAACCAAAATTTTGTTCAAAATTGAAAGGAATTCATGCAACAAAATTCAATTTAAGATGAGTTTAAAGCAATTCATGGAGTATTACATCAAAGCATGGATCAATACATATATATGATAGACAAAATAATGAAGAAATGAGAACAAATGAGGTTGAAGTTTTTACCTGAGATGGAGAAATTTTCGCACAACAGTGAGAGGAGAATAAGTCAAGATGCAGAATGAAGGCCACTAGACGTTTACATGATGGATGGAATCATTGTGAAACCTTATAAGTGGAAGCACCCATACTCATGGTGAAGAAGCTCTCACGGTTTATGCTCTCTGGAATGGTGGATTGTTTCAAAATGACTACTGCCCGAGGTAATAAACAGAGAGACACTTGATTGGAGCCGGCTTATGGGAAATTGGAGCCGGTTCAAGAGCTTTTTGGAGCCGGCTCTTGATTTTTGGAGCCGGCTCTTAATGAGTTTTGAGAGATCCCGAGAGTTTGGACATGGATGCAGGTTTTGGGGAGCCGGCTCATGAAATTTTGTGATCCGGCTCTACAGATACCGAGAGTTAGGATTTATGATTTTCTTGGATGCAGGTTGGAGAGGCGGCTCTTGAATGAGATGATCCGGCTCTTGTTTTCTATAGAGGCGGCTCTTATTTAGATTGGAGCCGGCTCTGCAGCTGCTACTTCACTGCATGACATTCTGTTCTGTGATCATTCCAATTTCTCTTCTGAGTAGACAGAATCTCTCCTCTTGGAGTGGTTTTGTGAAGATGTCAGCTAATTGCTTTTCAGTAGTCACAAATATAAGATCAATATCACCCTTAGAAACATGATCCCTAAGAAAATGGTATCTAATTTCTATATACTTTGTTCTTGAATGCTGAATAGGATTTTTAGAGATGCATATTGCACTTGTATTATCACACATAATAGGAATGTGATCAAAATAGAGTCCAAAGTCTTCTAGTTGTTGTTTAATGTAAAGTGTTTGAGCGCAACAACTACCGGCTACAATATACTCAGCTTCCGCCATTGATAGAGCTATGGAATTTTGTTTCTTGCAAGACCAAGATACTAATGATTGTCCAATGAAGTGACAAGTCCTGCTAGTACTTTTTCTATCAACTTTGCATCCACCAAAATCAGCGTCCGAGTAACCAACAAGGTCAAATGATGTATGTCTAGGATACCAAAGTCCCAAGAATGTGGTATAGCTCAAATAGCGAAAGATTCGTTTAACGGCACATAAATGAGATTCTTTAGGACAAGATTGAAAACGAGCACATAAACATACACTAAACATGATATCCGGTCTACTTGCGGTTAGATATAAGAGACTACCAATCATACCTCTGTATTTTTTAATATCTACATCAGTGCCTTTTTCATCTTTATCAAGTTTCAAAGATGAGCTCATTGGAGTATGGGCATGTTTGACTTCCTCCAAGCCAAATTTCTTTAGCAAATCTTTAACATACTTAGATTGGCAAACAAAAATGCCATCAAGTGTTTGTTTGATTTGCAATCCTAGGAAAAAAGTAAGTTCACCCATCATGCTCATTTCGAATTCATTCTGCATACTAGAAGCAAACTTTTCACATATCACACTATTGGTTGATCCAAAGATAATATCATCAACGTAAATTTGAATGACCAATAAGTTGTTATCGATGGTTTTAGTGAAAAGAGTATTATCAATTTTACCTCTAATAAAACCATTAATGAGTAGAAAACCACTTAGTCTTTCATACCAAGCTCTTGGAGCTTGTTTTAAACCATACAAGGCTTTTGATAATTTGAAAACATGGTTTGGGTAATTATAGCTTTCAAAGCCCGGTGGTTGATCAACATATACTTCTTCTTCAATGATACCATTTAAGAAAGCACTTTTTACATCCATTTGATATAACTTGAAGTTCTTATGGGATGCAAAAGCAAGGAGCATTCTTATAGCTTCAAGTCTAGCTACGGGGGCAAAGGATTCCTCATAATCAATTCATTCTTCTTGATTATATCCTTGAGCAACAAGCCTTGCCTTGTTTCTTACTATGATTCCCGATTCATCCTTTTTGTTCCTAAATACCCATTTTGTGCCAATGATAGTTTTGTCTTTAGGCCTTGGAACCAAAAGCCAAACTTTATTTCTTTCGAATTGGTTAAGTTCTTCTTGCATGGCCAAAAGCCAAGATTCATCATTTTCGGCTTCATGAATATTTTTTGGTTCAAGTTAGGAAACAAAAGCTACATAATTGCAAATATTACTCATTTGAGATCTAGTTCTTACACCTTTAGATGGATCACCGATAATTTGATTTATTGGATGATTAAGCACTTGCTTCCAAGCCTTAGGAGGAGTGTATTCATGAGAGTGACTTTCTTTTGGAACATCTTTGGAGAGATCTTTATAAGAAGGATCATTTAAATCAAGAATTTCAACATTCTTTTCAATCTCAATCACATCTTCATTTTCATCCAATGAGCATCTAAGAGGGGATAATGGTGATTCATCAAATACAACATGTATTGATTCCACAACCACTCGTGTTCTTTTGTTAAACACTCTAAATGCTTTGCTACGAGAAGAGTATCCTAGGAAAATACCTTCATCTGATTTAGGTTCAAATTTTCCTAGATTATCTTTGTCATTTAACACGAAGCATTTACACCCAAAGACTTTAAAGTATCCAATATTTGGTTTCCTTTTGTTCCAAAGATCATAAGGAGTCTTATTAAGGAGTTTTCTAATGATGACTCTATTTATGACATAGCATGAGGTACTAACAGCTTTGGCCCATAGAGATCTAGGAGAATTATGTTCATTTAACATAGTTCTAGCCATTTCTTGGAGAGACCTATTTTTCCTTTCAACAACTCCATTTTGTTGAGGAGTTCTAGGAGCCGAAAGATTATGATTGTATCCATTTTCATCACAAAATCTTTCCACATCTTGGTTGTCGAACTCTCTACCTCTATCACTTCTAATGGACTTGATCTTACATTCTTTTTCGTTTTCTACTCTCTTACAAAATTTAGTAAAGATTGTATGAACCTCATTTTTATGTGTAAGGAAAAATACCCAAGTGAATCTAGAGAAGTCATCCACAATGACAAATGCATAGAGTTTTCCACCAAGACTAGCAATTCTCTCCGGACCGAATAAGTCCATATGAATTAATTCTAGTGGTCTTGAAGTTGTTATATCATTTTTCCTTTTAAATGATGACTTGATTTGCTTGCTTATTTGGCATGCGCTACAAGTTTTATCTTTAGAAAAATTAGTCTTTGGGAGGCCTTTGACCAATTCATTCTTAGATAGTTTTGAAATCAAATCCATACTAGCATGACCTAACCTTCTATGCCACAACCAACTATCCTCATTTGAGGATACAAGACACTTGACATCTTGATCGTTTAGTTCACATAAAAGCAAAGAATATACATTACCATTTCTTAGAGCATGGAAAACTTCAACATTATCCTTTTTGACAATGCATTTGTCCGATTTAAACAAAACATCATATCCTTTATCACATAATTGGCTAATACTAAATAGGTTATGTTTTAAGCCCTTAACAAGTAACACATCATCAATAGATAAGGAGGAGGAGATACCAATAGTTCCAATGCCAATGACCTTGCCTTTTGAGTTGTCACCGAATGTGACGCTTCCTCCTTTATGAGGTTTGATGGAGTGAAATTTTGATTGATCTCCCGTCATATGCCTTGAACATCCGCTATCAAGAAACCATTTGTCCTTGGATAAATATGGAGACTTCAAGCAAACCTACAAAAAGAATTTGAATAATCTTCTTTTGGTACCCACATTCTCTTGGGTCCATGAGAGTTTGGAAGAGGTGTATAAGTCCCTTTAATAACCCAAACTTCTTTTGTCCTACATGGCCTAATAGGACAATGATTGATCTTATGTCCTATTTTTTTACAATAATTACATTGTGGACTAAAAGAGGAATTTTTAACAAAGTAATTGTTCAAAGGTTCTTTTTTTTTCAATAAACAAGAATTTTTATTGTGAGGATCAAATCCAAGTCCATCCTTGGCATAAGCATTTCTTTGCTTTCCAAGTATGAGACCCAAATTTTCTCTACCTTTTGTGAATTTTGCTAAAGTCTCAATTTGATCTTCAATCATAATTTTTAATGATTTATTTTCAGAAATTAAATCTATTGAAACCGATTCTTTAGCTAATTCTTTTTCCTTTTTCAAAGCTTCATTTTCAAGTTGAAATTTTTCAAGGTTTTGAGAGATGATATTCTTTTCCCTTTTTAGAGTAGCACATTTTTGAACCATTTTGCCTAATTCATCATGCAATTCTCTAAAGGCATCTAGCAAGTAATTGTGTGCATCAACCAATTCATCATAAGTAGTTTCCAAATTAAATGAGTCATGATTAGAAATTACCTCATCGTCATCGGCCATGAGGCAAAGATTAACCAATTCATTGAGTTCATCGTCACTTTCGGATCCATTTGAATCATCATCCTCCCATGTAGCTTGCATGGCCTTTCCTTTCTTTTTCCTTTCCTTTTCATTTTTATAGGCATAGCAATCGGATTTGAAATGCCCCAGTTTTCCACAATGGAAGCAAGTAGGTGCTTCTCTTTTTCCTTGCTCACTAGATGACCCATTTCTTTTGAAGTTGTTGCTCTTTTGGAACTTCTTCATTTGAAGGATTCTTCTCACGGTCTTGGTAATGAGAGCAACTTCTTCTTCTTCATCATCATGAGGAGCCTTATCAATTGCAACTTCTTTGGTAGTAGTTTGTAGAGCTATATCCTTCTTTTGAGTTTCTTCATCTCTATCATTCATTTCTAGCTCGTAAGCCATTAATGAACTAATGAGTTCGTCAATGGGAAGTGTGTTAAGATCTTTTGGCTTCTTGGATGGCGGTCTTCTTTGCTTCCCAATTCTTTGGCAAAGATCTAAGGATTTTTCTTACATTGTCGGATGATGTATATTTTCTTCCAAGAGCTTTCAAAGGATTAACAATGTTAGTAAAACAAGAGTACATTTCACTAATAGTTTCTTTGTTATTCATGGTAAAAAGTTCATATTTATGGACAAGCATATTCATTTTGGATTCCTTAACATGACTAGTACCTATATAGGTAACTTCAAGTTTATCCCAAATTTCTTTAGCCGTTTCGCAATCCGAAATTCTATTGAATTCGTCTTTGCTTAAGGCACAATAGAGATTAGTGATAGCCTTGACATTACATTGTATAAGCCTACGGTCATTTAGGGTCCATTCAATATCGGGTGTTGGAACATTTTCACCCTCTACTATCTTGGTTGGAACATGGTCTCCTTTTTCTATGGCTTTCCAAACATCTATATCTATGCCTCTTAAGAATGCTCTTATTTTGATTTTCCAATAGTTGTAGTCACTTCCATCAAACCAAGGGGGTCTATTGTTAGATTGACCTTCTTGATGAAAGTTTGTATTGGCCATGATCGTTCTCTAAGATGATTAATCTTTTTCTAGAGATTAGGCTCTGATACCAATTGTTAACCACTAATTGACTCTAGAGGGGGGGTGAATAGAGTCAATGGCCAATTTTCGTAATTTATGAAATTTGTTTTACAACAACTATTATGCAATGATTAATTGGAAAAATTAAGCAATATATAGCACAAGTAAAGAAGAGATAGAGATAGGAAGATGCAAACAATGAACTCGGTGATTTAGCGAGGTTCGGAAACTCCTACTCCTCGGCTCAAGATCCCCCTTGAGACTTCCCAAATTCACTAGAGCTTCTCCTTAATGGTGGAGAGCAAACCTTCAAATTTGAAGCAAGACCTTGCTTCTTTTCCTTGCTAGGAGAACACCCTTCTCCTAAGCTTCTTTTGGGTCACACCAACCCTTACAAGATTGTAGCAAAGTTTGTAAATGAAATACAAGAATCTCTCTCAATAGATATACAAGTGTAAGCTCACAACTAGAGAATATCAGAATATTAATGAAGCTCAAGTTCTAGGATGAGAAAATGTAGTGATGGTTGAAAGTGAAAGCTCAGAGAAAAAATTAAATAGCTTATTGAATGCTCTTGAATGCTCTCTTGAATGTATTATTCAGTGATGTGTCTACTTCAGTAAATGAGCCTTCCTTATATAGACAACCGTAGCTTAATATGTCTGTTAGAAGTAGTTGGAAGACTTAAATGCAGAAAAGTGCCGTTGTAGATTCAAATAACTTAGAAGAGCCGGCTCTACAAAAAATTGGAGGAGGCTCCAATAAATGGGAGGCGGCTCCAATAACTGGGAGGCGGCTCCAATTCACAAAATGCATTCTACGACACACAATTTGGCTACTGGAGTGCAAAGAGCAGGCTCCTACATTTGGGAGGCAGCTCCAATCCTTGTGTAAGAGTAAGAATGAAACACATCTTGTTCTGTGCACTTCCTATTATGAGAGCATGCATAAGTAAAGTTCATGGAAAGATTTTAGGCCTTCTAAAAACTGATTTTTAGAGAAAATATGCATGAACCTAAAAACTTGAGCTTCAGAAGATATTCAAATATGCTTTAACATTTAAATCTAAAGCTCTCACCATCCTATCTACCCTTTTCTCCATTCCCTGACTATGATCTTTTGAGCTTGATGAAGACTTGCTTTCTTCCTTGAAATTGTTTGATTGATCTTTGAAGTTTGAGTCTTTCTTTGATTTCTTGCAATCTTTGAGGCTTCATTGAGTCCATAGCTTGAGTACTTGAATGCTTGAAATGGCTCATCTAGCTCATCATATAAGATATGAACTATATATAACTCAATGAAAATATTAGTACATAAACATCATTAATGGTTTGTAATCATCAAAAATAAGCTTGACCTTTAGATAAAAATCCTTAGGCCAACAGAAGTCCCTATGATCACCGAGGAAATTAAAGAACTTGAAAGGGATATTTCTTCTAGGATTTGGGTTACCAAACTTAACCACCATTGGGGAGTGATCAGAAATTCCTTGGGGTAAGAACTCACATTCAGAAAGGGGAAAAATTGTAAGCCATTTATCATTAGACAAGACTCTATCAAGCTTTTTTGAGATGTTGGCAACTCTGGGCTTTTATTAGTCCATGTAAAGAGAGTTCCACAGTACCTCAGATCACTAAGCTCAGAGGTGTAAATGCAAGTGTTAAACTCATCAATGGCAGGAGTCCATCTTTGAGAACCTCCACAGCATTCTGAAGGGTGTCTAATGACATTAAAGTCACCCAGTAGGATCCAAGGGGTCTGCACACTAGCTGTAGCAAATTGACAGATGTCATTCCATAAACTTCTTTTATAATCTGCACTATTAAAGACATAAATAATAGAGAGATTAAAGTTAGGAAGGTCACTGTCTATGGTGATAGAGCAGTGGATGGCTTGGGCACTATCACTAAGCTTCTGGACCTTAATGAATCTTTGGTAAAAAAGAATCCATATTCTTCCAAGAGTGGCATGGTTGTAGTTGTGCAATAGCTGCCATGAAGGGGAAATGTTCCTTAAAACTGAGCTGACATTGACTTCTTGAACCTTGTTCTCCACAATTGCCACTAGCTGGAGCTTATGTTCATAAATAAGCTTCCTTATTTCTCTTTGTTTTTCAGGGGAATTAAGAACCCTAATATTCCAAGCTGCTGTATTGATCATTGAGTGGATTGGATAACAAGACCTAGAAAGCCCAAAATGGGCATTTCTTGGGTAATGTCACCCTTTTTCTTCTTCTTTTTCTTCTTCTTCTTCCCTATATCATCCTCAATACATCTTTCATCACTTTTATGTGTTTTACTACCATGACTTGCAGAGGACATGGCGGTATTAGAAGAGGTGTGAGAAGTTTCAGCATTGCCAGTGCTGGAACTAACATCATCACTCTGCATATCACTCACTTGGTCATGGTGGTGGCAACCTTCAGCAATTGTGTGGACAGTAGGAATAGGGCAGCCTATTGTGGAAGGTTTAATTTCAGTTTGTTGGTCATGGTTATGGCTAGCAGGAGCATTTTCAGTGTCAATGGGAGTAGAGCAGCCTGTTGTGGAAGGATCACCTTCAGAGCTTAATGAGGCAAATTGGTTTTTTGTTAACAAGGGTGGTTCGTGTCTAACATTATTATTGAGGGGAGGAGCCTGCTCTGAGCAAGTTTCAGTGGTAATATTGAGATCATTGGGAGCATGATGTTCAATCAGTGTGGTTGGACCCTCCTTATTGTTCTTCTTGACCACCCTCAATTCAGAGCTAGAGGTGACATTGTTGCCCTCAGGAAGTTTAGGGCCTGTGGTGCCAAGGAGAGGTTTACATTTAGAGGTTGTATGCCCAAAACACTTACATACCTCACAAACTTGAGGCATCCATTGGTATTCTGCATCAATGGTGATGAGTTTACCACTCTCCAACCTTATTTCAAAATTATCCACAAGAGGTTTAGCAGCATCCACTTCAATACAGACCCTTGCATAACTAATCCTAGTTAAAGTTGCAATTTGTTCATCTGCAAATAATGGTTTCCCCACTGCACTAGTGATACGACTTAGGCCCTTTGCAGTCCAATATTCATAAGGAATATTGAAAAACTTAACCCATAAAGGTATGATACTACATGCCTCCTTCTTAAACTCCATACCCTTTTCCCATTTTTTGAGAATGATTGGTCTTCCCATCATCATCCATGGCCCATTTACAAGGATATTGTTACAATCATCCTCACTGGAAAACTTGAATATGAAAAAGCCATTGTCATCCCCAAGTAATTCGTCAAAACCCATTGAACCCCACAATTTTCGAGCTTATTTGTTAACAATAGTGTATGGCAGCTTCTTCTATAGAAAGTACCCTACAATACTGGCCTTCCATTCTTGCTTCCCTTCCTCAGCTAGACTTGCAGGGAGATCAACCACAATGGAGGATATAGACTTTGCATTGGGTGGGAGAAATTCTAGGTTCATCCTGCACTTGTTAGTTCCTGTTTCATGACCAGTGGCAGCAACTTTTGACCAGCTAAAATGTGTGTCTCGAGGTTCAACATAGTCAATAGAGGGTTGCTGAGCATTGTCAAGACTTTGTGGAAGCCTAGAATTTCTATTTTGGTGTAAGAAAGGAAAGTCATTGTGTGTTGGAATGGGTTGGACAGAAGTGTCAGATACAGGGTTTAACTGCAGACCTGTTGCATTCCCTACCTCCAAAGGTGGCTCGTGGATGCTCCTCTGGTGCTGGTGTTAGGAGATAATGGTGGTCTTCCTTCCTCCACCTCTTCCCCTACCACTGGACCCTCTCCCTCTTCCTCTGCTTGATGTAGGAAAGCTTGGAACGTTACTCCTTTCCTCACTTGAGTACATAGGAGTGGCTATAGGTTCAGCAGGGCCTTCCTCTACTATTAGTGTTTGCTTCCCTCTATGCACTTCATCCCTGTGGTTTAGAGCTCTCTCTAAATCAACAATTTTCTCTCTGGCATAGGCAAGTTCACGTCTGGCATTTGCTAGAGATCTAGCAGGGGCTTCATCAAGCATCTGTTTTGCCTAAGCTAAGGCTTTAGCTTCCTCAGCAGCTACATCCCAATCCCCTTCCTCAGTTGCTTCATGAATAGTAAGAAGGTTGGCTGGAGATTGCTTATCAGAGGACGGAAGAAAAATATTGGGGCAGGACAGTTGATTGGTTGGTTGTAGGGGAGGGGTTGAGCTAGCCATAGGATTATAGTTGTGGTGGTGACTGGTGGTGGAGTTAATTTTATGTTTTTTAGTAAGTAATTAAATTGTATGTTTCTTTGAAAAAAAAGTATGTTTAGATTGTTGGAAAAACTCTAATCAAACAAAATTGTGCACATACAGAGATTAACTTGCCCATAATCAGAAAATTCCCAATGCCAATTAGATGATTGGTAGTTAAAGACCACCATGATCACAATTTAAGAGTTTCTTAATGGATAAGAAATAAAAGAACAAAAAGATCGCAACAAAGTCGTATTTCATTATCACTCAAATGACAATAGTTGAGAATGAAATCCATCAATCATAAGAAGTAGTCATGGATGTAATTGGAGTCCAGGGAGGTAACTGCTTCAGATGGTTGTAGCCTGAGATGTTCCCCTTTTTTTCTTTGTTTCGTATTGGAGTCTAGAGAGAGAAAAGCAAATTGGGACGATAGAAAGTAATATTCGTTGTGGCTTGTGACGAATATAGATTTCTGAAATATATTGTTGTTTTTCTATGCTTAGTGTAAAAATAATAAAAACTTATAAATAATTTATAAAAATAGTTAGTTAAGTCAAAACCAAAATTTATGGGATAAAAAAAAATTATTTTGAAACAATTTCTTGAACTTTTGAATAATGAAATTAAATCAAACAAATAAAAATAAGATGAAACAAATTTTTTTATTTTTTATTTTTTATTTTTATCAAATAATGAAAAAAATATTAGAGGGATGAGAATCCACCACCACGGATCTATATAAACAAATTTCTTTTGTTCTCGTCAAATTTTCTATTATAAGCAATGCACTTCATCAATCCAATTCGAATTTGGAGAGATGAAGGAAAATTTAGAGTTAAATAACATTTATTTATATAAAAGAGAACATTTTTATTTATTTATTTAATCTAATATATCTTTAGTAAATAGAAATAAGCATTCTCCGAATTACCATTAATTGGCAAACACGAAAAATCCTCCATCTAATTTTTCTTTATCAATCTAATAACACAGAATAGAAAAATAAAAGACATGTTCTAAAGAGGAAAATTAAAACATGAAAGAAATTCAATGACATGTCAGCCATGGTGGCTTCAACTTTCCCTCGAGATGACGTGTTTAAGCTAACCTATTAACAATAAAATAAAACATAGAAATAAAGATAATTTTCATTAACAAAAGAAAGAATTACAAGGAAAAAGAATGCAATACAATATAAAATCTCTAACTCTCTCTCTATTTTCTATCCCCCTACCTCCCTCTACATATGATTATATTTATAGAGTTCAGAAGGGAGGAATTAGGAGGAAAAAAGAAAAAAATTTAAAAATTAAAATCAAAAATAAAAAATACATAAAATCTTCTTATTTTTCAATTTGAAATGGTATTTGTTGATTTGTTGGAGCCAAATTTGAATTTGATTGACCTTGTATAAAAATAAAACAATTATGTTATAACAAAGTCTTGAACTCGAAACCTCTTTCAAAGTTAGTGATTCACTAGACCATATCTCCTACAAGGTTTTTGGTATTCTTCTTCAACAATAAATACTCTGTTATCCTTGTACAGCCATAATTTCTCACATTTTTGCCATTTTTACCTCTTTTCTTCCCATTCCAAAATCAACTCCTAAAAGCATGAAAAGTAGGGATAAGAACATTTATTTAATAGTAAAGATTAATTAAACATTTATAATTAAGTATAAAATAACAAGTTTTGTGCACTTATCAAATTACCTCCCAAACAAGCAATTGCTAGTCCTCTAACAAATAAAAACAAAAAGGTAAGTTTACAAAATTAATACTTTAACTGATTGTTAATTAAAGATAAGTCACTTTCACAGACTACTTTTGATTATATTTATCATTTGACTTAAATTTTTGTCACTTTTATACTTTCACTCTTGCATTCACATCCGCTTAATGTGACTTGGATCAAAACTAGTCCGGTCAAATTATAATATTATGATTTATTCTCAAGTCTCCGTTTTGAAAGCGGAATAGCAATATTGGGAAGAGTATCGGCTTAGTCCGGTTCAAAGAGGTATGGCTGTGAGGACACATGTACATGTTCATTTTTGGTAGTTTTAGGTCAAAGAAAATTTTCTTGACTGCCAAATGTGGACCGGTCCAACTTGCCCTTAAACTTAAGTTTTTGATATTGCCAAAAAATGGACTGGTCCAATTTCAGTAGACTGGTCCAACTTTCCTAGAATTAATTTGAAATATTCAATTCTACCATAACTTAGGTTCCTTTTCTATTAGATTTTCGTAGGACAATTTTACAGGAATTAGACTTGTTTTACACGTTATTTTAGATGTCTACAAAATCTATATAAACACTCTTTCTCACCTATGGTGTTTACGGCTTTTGAAATTAATTTTCTGCAATTTAGAGGGAGCCTTTTTTTGAGAATGTTTTAGTGTGTTTGTTTTTTGTTTTTTCAATCTGAGAGCACATACTATATACATGAGTGAATTATGATATTATTCACTATCTAATCGGAGTTCGAAGTATTGAAGATCCATTGCTATCGTTTAGAAAAGCAGAGTTGTTCTTTTATCTTTATCAATTCAATTTTGAAGGAAATCAGAAATTGATCGAGCTGCGAAAAGGACAGAGCATTCATGGAGTGTTCTTGTTCTACCAGTAATCCTTCTACAATAATTAAGGGACTAAGCCTGAAGTCTAAAACATTTGGACGAGGTGTAACAAAGTTAGAGGCGTTCAACAATTAGTAATTTGCTTTGAAGATAGTGGATCATTTCGCTTGAGACTGAGTGAAAGTCTCCAATGTTTTTCTCTCAATTGGGTGAATTTCTCCAATTAGGGTTTCCTCGTTAAAGTACCGATGTCAAACTCTAACCCTCACATCTTATTATTTGCACTTTATTTTTGCGTTATAGGTTGATAATTAGTTTTATTTCAGTAAAATGTATATATTAGACAAAAATTAGATAAAAGTGCAAGTCGAACCTATTCACGCCCCTAAGAATTTTCCATACTTGTTTTCCACAACTATTCCGCCTTGTGAAACTCACACTAGGTATCGGAGTGGGTTCTCTAAATTACGAGTTATTTCTAGTGGGGTATTTTTTAAATCAAAATATGTTTTGTTTTAAAAAATTATTAGGGACAATACCATTAGAAAATGTAGATTTATTTAATGAACTCCTTTATTTGAAGGCGATAATTATTCATTTCTGGAAATATAACATGAGAGACTTCTTAATGTCTCAGTGGAAGAATATTGGGGTTGCTATTGAAAGGGGATTGAAACATCCAACCACTACTTCTACGGAAGGGTTAGTCACAGAAGAGGATGAATCTCTATGGACAGTTACTGAAACTAGTGTTGCTAGTGAAAATAGCAAAGCTTTACATATTGTATTTAAATTTGGTGTTCATACTGAGTTCACTAGGATCACTCATTGTAAAATTGAAAAAGAAGCTTTGGATGTTCTTCCTGTTACCCATGAGTGTACCGATGCTATAAAGAAATCTAAATTTGATATGCTTGTCTTTAAGCTTAATAATATTATGATGGAAGAAGATGAAACTATTTCATAGTCTAAAACTCCTCATGAGCGTATCATTAGAAATCTAAAATTGAGATGCTTACCCATGAGGATAATTTTTGACTCCTGAACTATATTTTTCTCCTTTAAAAATTTTTCAAAGTCAATCTTATACCAGTTGACAAATAGGCCAATAGTAAATCTCATGGTTACCAATTAATGGCCAATGGCCTAGCGGTATCAGTCTATTAATTTTTAAAGGAAAGCCAAGAAGTCTTAGTACTTAGTAGAGACATGTGTGCGCATATCAACTAAAAATAATAATAATAATAATAATAATAAAAAGAAGAAGTTACCATGCCATTTTGAAACAAAGGATGGTTAATCACTTTACCCAAAACGCTGCTGCATAAGAAAAAGAAATTTGAACCAATTTTATTTAAAAAGCATTTTTAGCCTCCTAGAAGCTTCTAAAATACTCTCTCTGTGCCCAAATGCGCTAACCCTAATGAACTCTTCACCTCCGGGACCAAATCCTTCACCTGGAACAGTTAGTATATGTGCTTTGTCAAGAAGCTGATTAAATACATCCCAAGATCTCAAACCCGGAAAATGAACCCATATAAACGGTGCATTTTTCCCGCCATATACATTCAATCCAATCGATGCAAACGAGTCAAAAATTATTTTTGCATTCTCCATGTAGTGGTTAATCACACCATTCAACGCCTGAAAATAATTATCAACTTTGTCATTACGTATCTTAATACGAAAACTTATTGAATACAAAGAACGGTTAATAATTTGAAAGTGAGGAAATATTGTTGGAAGTTGAAAAAAATAAAAATGCTAATGAAAAAATTCACCCCATGAAAAACTAACTAATAATTTAATTGGATAGGTATGAAGATTTGATCACCTTCAAATAAATGAACTTTTATTTCTACAATTATTTAGATAAAAAACAAGTCAATCAAATTGAAAAGAGTAAAGTACACAAAACACATAATATTTTTATCTCTATTTTAAAAGTGTGTTATTAAGCTCCTTTAAGCACATTCTTAGTTCAAAATTAATTTTTAAATTTAAAATTATAAAACAATTGTTGTGACTGCACAAGTTTTACAAAACTCGATGCGTCAGCGAGGATCATTGTAGCATGTCCTAATAAATAAGTTACGTTTGCATGCATGATCATTTTCGGGAAAAACTCTTTCGTTAGTAAAATGAGCCTCCCACGGACTCATTTCATATTTTTGTTGAAAAATTCGGTCCCATCTGGTGACTGTTCATTAGCATGCACTGGGGAGTTTGGATTCATCATCTCACATCTTATCTGTTTCTGAATTTTTCCAAAAGTTATACTTCGTCTTGTTTAAAAATTAAACCTAAACACCCTCAAATTACTTTTTGAAGAGATCTAATATAAAGTAATATTGTAATATCTATTTTGCCTTTTATTCTTATGAAAATGTCCAAGGGGGGTGAATGCTAATAATCTTATATTAGAAGGGAGTCATTTGAACATTAAATAATATTTTCTTCTTTGAACATGAACTCATCTCTTATCATCTGAAACTCAATCATGTTTACAAGAAGATACATAACCTGATAACCCTCCGAAGAAAGGCATGCAAGTCCACCAGCTTGAGCAATATTAGATGCACCATTGAAGCAGGTGCACACGACACGATTAAAATCCTTTATGATCCGAAATCCATTAGCATACGATAGCTGTTCAGGGACCACAGTCCAACCCAGACGGACGCCTGTGAACCCAGCAAATTTGGAGAAAGATGAAATTTCAATTGCAACCTGAACGAATTTAATCATGTCACATTTTATATATATATATATTTACAACTTCAATAAATAGTGTTTAACAAAAACAAACTCTTAGTCAATAACAGATAAAAACAATAATGGCAACATCAGTCGGTCACAAAACCTGAACAATTTTTCTAAAAAGAAAGGTTTTGCCTCTTCTTTGTTAGCTATATATACCTCTCTTGCACCAGGAATTTCGAAGATTGATTTCGGACTTCCATCTGTGATATAAGCAGCATAAGCAGAATCATAAACGAGAATTGATCCGTTTTTCATTGCAAACTCCACTAGTTGCTGCAATTGCTGGTATGAAGCAGCATTACCAGTTGGATTGTTTGGTGAGCAGAAGAAAATAATGTCTGTCCTCGGTGTGTTCGATAAGTCAGGAAAGAAATTATTTTCTGGCCTACAGTTCATGTACACAATGTGTTCATACTTTCCACTTTCCTCCATGAACTTTCCGGCTTGACCAATTATGACACTTGTGTCTATATATGCCTGTCACAGTTACATGTTTCATTAATTATAGAAACAACACATTTCAAATTCGAACATTTTGAGTAGATCAAATGCATTTTACCATAGATATAAAGAAACAAATGATTATATATCCTTGCCTACTTGCCATAGTATGATGCCCACACATTGTATGAACAGTTAACAAAGGCCTCGTAAGCTTACCGGAAAAGATGGGTCCTGCACAGCTATAGTCACATTAGATCCTAGCAGCATCTGCAGCAGGTAGAAACAAAAATCAAGATTCTCATACACTTGTGTCCTGTTTGTAACGTTTTAATTTTAACCCGAAACAAAATAAATATTTTGTTGTATGGTATTTTGAATAGTAACCGAAAGCATATTTGGTAATACCTATTTGTTGTAAAATTTTTAGAAGCAAAAAATCAAAAATATGTTTGGTAAAAAGGTTTTAAAAATAACAATAGACCTTTGGGAAGTCAAGGTTTCGAATCTCAGTGAAGTCATTGCTACAGAATCCGTTGCAACATTGTGAAAATATGTAAAAACACCAAATTAGTGTTTCGACTTTTACCCACTATTCATGAAACGTTTCAGCACTTTATAAAACAAAATATTTTTTTTTTATCAAAAGCAACATTGCTATGGTACCCGACAAAAACAAAAATACCGAAAACAAAACTCGTACCAATCAGGTCATTAATTTTTTATTGAAAAAATATTACAAGTATGGAAACTTAATAAATTAATAAATAATCTTTTCTTTTTCTTTTTTTTCTTTTTTTTCTGAGCACTGAAAATTAATAAATTGTATAAAAACCTACTCAGTTGGTTGACATTTCTAGAAACTATTTTGTGAAAACTCGCAATTATGCACACACTCTACCTCCATCGAGGTTCAAACTCCCAACCTCCCTTTAGAAAGGGAGGGATGATACCGCTGGACCATTTTGTCCTTTGGTAATAAATGTATGTTTTCAAAGAACAAGCTTTATAATTTTCTGAAAACATACCAGCTTTATAATTTTCTGAAAACATTTTTTTTTGTTTTCAAGTTATCCAGAACATTTTTCTTCTCTGGGTGACAAACAGAGCAAATCCTCATATTTTATCCCAATTTGATAAGTACACCGTGTTCAGAAAATATGTTGAATGTAAGATTACCTGAAGGCGAGAAATGTCAGATTGTGCACCATCTGATACAAAAATCTCATTACATTTAACACCTATATCTCCGTAAAATGTTTTTACAATTGCCTTCCGTAATTCCTGCCACAACAACATGGAAAATATATAGTAAGTTGTATAGGTATAGAAATAGATATTCTGAAGATGATATCTTACTCATATAAATCAAGCAGAGGATTCATTCATACAAAATAAAATATGATTGGTATGGATTATAAATCTCAGGTTAAACCCTAGTTATTTCATTTTCATGGTTTTCATATCCACATTTTCGTGATCTTCCCCGGAATTGATTTTCTGTTGAAACTGAGTATACACTGACAAAAAGGTCAATTTCTGCAACTAATTTGTACCTTAAAATTGTGAAGGAGTCCATTTAAACAGGAAAAACTTTTAACAGGAAAGTAAAATGAGAAAGTAATCAGGCAAAGAATTGATATTCAATAGAAATTGTATACATTCAAACAGGAAAGAAAATAAAAAATAAAAAAATTAGTCTTACCATGTTGCCTTGCTCAGCTCCATACCCTCTGTAACCTCTAAATGTTGATAGAGCATGCACATGCTGCAAAAATAGCATTACAGTTGTTCATAAACAAAGAAAGGGAAGCAGGTCTCCGAAAAAATGAAAAGAATAAAAGAAAATAATGAATTTAGTGAGCTTACTTAAAAAAGGGATAGTTAAGTGCTCGAGACTACTTATATTGTGCAGTCTAAGAGAATCAGATCGACCTACTCAAATTTACTTTCCACATGCAAAGAGATTATATTTTGTTTGGAACTTGTAACGTTCAGGTCTAGAGCAAGTGCTATTACTGAATTTATTTATTTATTTATTTTCACATAGGTAACAAGAGGAAAAATCTTTTTTGGAAAAAAATTATACTCATCTCACCCAAAGCTTTCAATAATTATTCGGACCTCTTTTCTTGTTTGAAAAATTACACTAAAACCCCATTAGCAACGTATGCCTTTTACTATTTTGCACATAAAGTCTAGATTTTTTAATTGAATACAAAAAAATATTTAAAAGGACAAATTAGTATTTTAAAATTTCAATTTAACGAAAGGAGAAGGTTAATACAACTTATTTATTAATTTTTTATTATCAATTTTTTTTAACAAGAGGAAGATTTGTGAATTATGGACAAACCTCAAAAGTTGTTATCATAATTTATCCAACAATTTCACAAAATTTAGTTATAAAACATATATTATGGTGCTTTTATTTTATTGATTATCCAATTGAAATGAAAATAATTAGAAGAATATGCCATTGCAACAATAAAATGACTGCTCATCTATCAGCTGCTTATCTAGTCACCTGGTTTACTTCTAAGACCAAAAGTATTGAGACATTGATTTTGCCACGTGGCAAATGCACTTTTGGCTGAAATCTCCAAGGTGATTGAAAGAGCTGGTTGCCTCCCGCTCACGTCAGCTACACATCACTAAAACAACGTCACAACTTAAATTTATTTATTTTTTGTTGGTACCAAAACACAGTTTTGGAAAAGGGTCAGGGTTCGGTAAAATTCATTCAGGAATACTTCTGATTAGTTATTTACAAAAGATATAAGAAAGTAAGAGTCACACTTTATCATATTTTGTATATATAATTAATTAAAAGCATTTCGTCAAAAATTATTTACAATTCATAATTTTAAAGGCATAAACTTAGACCAGAAAACCTATTCCCATCACTTCATTTCTACAAATTGGATTCTAAAAAAAATAATAATACTAAGTAATTAAAGATATGAAAATCGAAAACATCACAAATTCACTTCCTAACCACCAAAAAATCTAAATAAACAAAGTAAAATAAAATAAAATAAAAAAGCTCATTGTATCTTCAACGGAAACACTACCTCAGCCATGGCAGATGTTATGATGTCCGGTATAGGCTCAGTGGTATCACCAACTCCAAGCCTTATCAACTTTTCTTGTGGGTATTTTTGAGCGTGTTCAAGCTCACGTGCAGCTATCTGTTTTAAAGTCATACGATGTAATAAATATAAATAAGCAATACAATAATAATTTCATAAGAAAAACACGAATACATATATATATATATATATATATATATATATATATATATAATATGATTTTTATATATCTACGAATGAAATCAACTTCATAGTATATAGTGGGGTATATATACTATGGAACAAGAGAGTATTTCATAAGAAAATAATTTTGTGGTAAATGTTGCATATTTACTACCAAATTTTGACTTGAATATATAAACATATATTATTTCAGCAATAACTAAATTATAATTACAAGAACAAACAATAAATAAACCAAGGGTGGAACAAAAGGCTGTAATTGAAAAAGAAAAAAATGTTATGTATTTGGACAATTGGAACAATCTGTCTGTTTTATGTGAGTGGGACGTCAGTCCCGACTCACATAAAAAGAGTCAGAATTAGACTATCGGATTCCGCATCATACCTTTGGAAAAACAAAAATCGACACTCACCTCAGGAAACAAGTATCCATTTCGCAGGCTCTCCATATTGGCATTACGAGGGACATTTGTAAAATGACCTGTTATTGCTTTGCATGTTAGTCATAACTAGAACCACATAGTGGATGCTATAAATAAATAATTAACACATTTATTACTATATATATATATATATATATATATATATATATATTTCATTAAGTTTACAAGCAATAGTGAGATGCACTGCAAGCACATACCCACCATCCTTCCATTGTTGTATTTCATGAAACTGTAAAACAACCAAGTGGAACTGAATGAGTTCCAATATATATATCTACATACCAAATAAAATTTTATGCACACTTAAAACTCTACTAAGAACAGTTACCAGGTGCTTTGAGATTTCAGTAAATTTGCACAAGGCCTGCAAATGCAGGGCAACAATTGAATATGATACATAATTAACTTGGCTAGCTGCAGTATTTATGACACTGATTAATTGCATCAATGAGCATTTATATATATATATATATATATATATATATATACATACACATATACACACACACACTTAGCCACCATTTACAACTTTCTCTGGAAAATGGTCCCAGCAGAAAATTCTGAGATAGTTCTGAGATCGATGTAACTAGGCTGCGCAGTGTTCATGCATGCATGCAATCTTATTACTTTTGTGGTCTTCAGGAAGCAAAAGCATGTTTTGGGCTGAGACGCCCACGTGGGGACTGCTAACCAAAAGAACTTTTGGTAAAATAAGTTCCACGTTTAAGCTAGTTATTGGTCACTGGTTTAGACCCGATATCAAAGTCAAACACATTGGATACCGCATATTAAATAAGTAAGGAAATGGCTTATTGGTAAGTATTTATGTTTATAATTTATTATTTATATAAATAAATTTTTGAAGAAAAACATGTTTGTTAATAAGTATTGTTTATATTTATGAATTGTATAAATTTAGTTATATAATTACTGTTCACACAGGCCGGTCGAAGCAAAACAAATATCATTCTTTACGACTTTAGATAACTAAAAGGGCCACATTCCACTTAACCTCAACAATTTTTAGAGGAGTACCCTATTTGTTAAGGTTGTGAGTAACTTTGTTAGAGAATAATTGGGCACTTCATATATACTTTTATTATTTTTTAAAAACTAGTATTTAATTTTTCAAAAATAGTTTAAAGTTAACAAACATGTTTTTCTGTTTATTATTTTTAAAATAAGACAAAAAAAATTACGTTATCAAATAATGTATGTGTTTATCGATAAACAAAATTTACAGATATATAAACACTCATTATGTTTAAGCTTAAATGATAAATAATAAATAAAAACGGTTACCAAACAGGACGGAAGTTAAAACTACGAGAAAGTCAAAGGGATAAAATAAGCTATAACGGAGATATAGATAATTATTCCTTAAATTATAGTAGAGAAGGTAAAAAACAGAAAAAAAAAAAAAAAAAAAAAAAAAAAAATGGGATTTAGAGCTAAATACTACTACCAAATACTCTTGTATAAAAGAAGAGCTAAAAAGGTTTTTAGTTTTAAATCATGCAAAATTTTGAATCAATAGCATGGATCACTAATTAAGTGTCAACATGCATGATATTGAATGAAGAGCAACCTTTGACGTCGGAATTTCAAAGAACCCGGTGCGTCAACGAGTAACCCGAAAACTGACCCGATAACGGATTCCAGATGCAAAAACAAAGATCACATTAACCTATGTGGTTAAGGTGACCAAAAGAGTGTCAACAAGGGTAATATACTTATATTGATAATTGACAAGATCCTAGACCTTAACGGAAAAAAATGGAACAAAATGACTGTACACATAAATTTTGTAGTTTGCAAATAAAAACAAAATTGGGAGTAAATAGAATATTTTATTAATTTATAAAGATGAAATACAATCCTCTGTAATAATATTCCAAAGAATAAAATCCTCTGATTCAATCTCCTTTTTGGTTGGTTAGATCCAAAGAACGTACGAGCTTGATCTTGAATCACTGTGAAATTTGGATGAAGAACGGCACGTCTTTGCCTGTGCTTGTTGTTGTTCACCGTGGAATTTGGATGAAGAACGGCACAATTTGATGTGCTTGTTGTTCTTCGTCTTCAGAGAGAATT
Source organism: Cornus florida (assembly GCF_030987335.1). Lineage (NCBI taxonomy): Eukaryota > Viridiplantae > Streptophyta > Magnoliopsida > Cornales > Cornaceae > Cornus > Cornus florida. Next base: position 47,666,513 of record NW_026775577.1, on the reverse strand, counting down.
TGTTGAATTTGATGAAGAACGACATGATTTTGGATGTGCTTGGTATTTTTCGCCTTCTGCCCTCTGGATTTCTGATTCCCTTAATTTCTGCACCTTCTGGATTTCTAAATCTCTGGATTTTTGGACTCTGAATTTATGTCCCTTCCTTCTTCTTTCAGGTCTCTATTTATAGGCTTTTTAGATTAATAGAATAATAACACGTGTCATTTCTTGATAAGGATAAAATAATAACTGGGCCGGGCTGGTTGTATTATGATAATTATCCTTAAAAATAATTATTCCAAATATATTTTATTAGAAATAATTATCTTTCCATTTAATCATCTGGGCTGGGCTAATTAAATAATTTAAGTGGACCAAGCTTGGGCCAATTAAATAACTTAATTAAACATTGACCCATATTTAATGAGTCCATTTGTCAAAACCAAAGCCCACTAAAATTTTAGTGTCTGCAAATTGTCCCCACATCGAGTCCCAAGTTTAACAAGACTTGTTTCTTTTTGCAAATGAGACTTGAAATATCCAACTTGCCTCTTTTCTTTTCTTTTTTTTTTTCTTTTTTTCTTTTTTTTTTTCAACTTTGGATTGTAAGATTTCCTCTTTTTGTTTTTCTATCCAATTTTGGGTTGAAATTTTACTTTCTTATTTGAACCGAATTATACAAATCCTAGTACAAACAGGAGATATTTTGTTGCCTATATGTACCATCAATGTTATAGGTTTTGCCATCAATTTTAAAATCTCTGAAGACTTGTTAGATTGCGATCTCTGTTTGAACAAATAATTGGTATGATTTCTCTTTCCTTTTTTTTTTTTCTTCTTTTTTTTTTTTTTTTTTTTTTTTCTCTCGAATTTTTTTTTTTTTCGTTTTGTTTTCCTTTTTTTTTTTTTCTTTTTCTTTTTTTTTTTCTTTAAATTTTTTTTTTCTTTTTGTTTTCCGTTTTTTTTTTTCCACGTTTTTTTCTCACTTTTCTTTTTCATGATTTTTTTTTTTTCTCTTTTTTTTCGCTTTCCTAAAAGGGCACCACAACTCACACCCATAAAGCTCAAGTTGTTGAAGTTTCTGGTAGCTGCAGTTGGGTCGAACAGATTGAAGCTTCGTCGGACTTGTTTTTATCTCTAAAACTCGCTGGAGCTTCTCACCAAATTTTTTTCCACCGAAACTGAGTTGCCTAAACGAAGCCCGCTGGATCTTTTGGGTCTGTTAATGGTGGTTAATCCCTATTCTAAACTGAAGCTCGCCGAGGTTCATGGTGTCTAAACTTCTGGGTTTTGCCGGTCTTCGTTGATGGAGTTCTTCAATGCTACCACTGATTTACGCACTATCCCGACGTGAACTTTATTGTTTTTCTCTCTCAACTTTTTTTTTTATTTTCAGTGCAGGACTTCCTAAGAATTAGTTCTCCTGTTACGAATCCAAAAACGACATAGAAGTTGTTCCATGCAGTCAACGCCGACTCCAACTCACTTCTCGGTCGCAATGCCATTCATATGCCTGATCTTGGCAACGAACATTGTTCTTCTCTTTGGACACGCATTCAAATGTCTGATCCCGACAATGAACATTGTTCTTCTCATTGGACACGCAAGGCTATAGGCGACATCACCAACTTTGGTCTTGATCAGATTAATGAAGAATCCAATGTCTCGGAAGCCTTGATATTAAATTCTCCACTTCATGAGAGAATAATTGAGGAAAACCAGTTTTCACTCTTGGGTAAAAAAGTATCATGGAGTAGTCCCTATATAGTTTCTGCTGAATTGCCACACACCCAACTATATTGGGAGTGGTTAGAAGATGTCTTGACCCGTTTCCACGACTTTTTATCAAAACAACAACTATATGGTGCTTTATTCGCCTCCCTATTTTCATATGATCGCCATGAAGATGTATATAAAACATTCCTTGAATGTTGGTGCCCAACCACCAATATTCTTCATGGTTCTATCAGCAAGCTATCTTCATATGATCACTATGGAGATGTATTCAAAGCATTCCTCGAATGTTGGTGCCTAGCCACTAAAATTCTTCATGGTTCTATCGGCAAGCGAAATTTTTTCTTCGATACTTCAGCAGAAAACCAAAGATCTTTTTCAACAATACCTCGACGGCAAGCAGAATTTTTCTTCAATGACACCTCATCGGAAAGCCAAATTTCTCTTTTAGTAATACCTCGGCGGCGAGCAGAATTATTGTTTTTTCACCGACACCTCAACGGAAAGCCAAATTTCTTTTTCAACAATACATTAGCAGTGAGCAAATATTTTTTAGCAATACCTCAACGGAAAGCCAAAATTTTCTTTCAGCAATACCTTGACGGCAAGTAGATTTTTTTTTCTTTCAACGACACTTCAGTGGTGAGTCAAAATTTTGTTGCAACAACACCTTAGTGATGAACTAGATTCTTCAGCGACGCCTTGGCAGTAAACAAAATTTCTCTTTCAGCAATACTTTGGCGATGAGCAGAATTTTTCTAAGCAGCTACAGTCTGGCGATGAACCAATTTATTTCTTCGCAACTACACTTTGCCAGATCAAAATTTCTTTTGTAGCTACAACTATGATGACATACCAAAATTCTTCTTTTCAGCTACACTTTGGCGGCGGGCCAAATTTCTTTCTTGCAGCTATACTTTGGTGGCATGCCAAGTTGACAAGTACGACGAACACTTTTTGATATCACATGATGAGTGACTTTGTCATTTTGCAACTTTGAGGAGTTTTTTTTTATCTTTTTTTATTTTTTATTTATGGTGGACAGTTTAAACTTGTGTCAATGAGTGTCATTTTTTTTTATTTTTTGAGACAGTTTAAACTCGTGTCAAGTTTTTTTTTTTTTTTTTTTTTAGGAGACGGTTTAAACTCATATAAAGGAGTTCTTGATTTTTTTTTCCAGGTAGATAGTTTAAACTCTTGTCAAGGAGTGCTTGATTTTTTTTTTTCTTCAGGTAGACAATTTAAACTCGTGTCAAGGAGTGTCATTTTTTTTTTTTTTTGAGATAATTTAAACTCGTATCAAGGAATTCTTGATTTTTTTTTTTTAGGTAGACAGTTTAAACTCGTGTCAAGGAGTGTCATTTTTTTTGTTTAGGAGACAGTTTAAACTCGTATCAAGGAGTTCTTGATTTTTTTTTTTCCAAGTAGACAGTTTAAACTTGTGTCAAGGAGTGTCATCGACAGTTTAGGGTTGTATCTGGGAGCACTTTAACTTTAATAATTTTCTTCAACTTTGCAAGAATCAGACGACAATCTAAGTTGATACTGGAGGGCATGGACTATCTCGTCATCACTTTGAGGATTTTCTTCTTGATTTCCTTCACTTAATGCCCCCTGTGATTTTGCACTTTCGGTTGAGGTCATTGTTGTAGCATGGTGCATTTCTTGGTGCAAGTCTCTCGAATTGATGCTTATAATGAAAGATGATGCTACTTTGTCATCCGAGTTAGGAAGTATATTGTCTTCTTCTTCGGACTCACTTCCCTCATCTTCTTGAAGGTTGTCGAGTATATCTGGAACATCTTTCCTAGCACCATGATTTTCCATGCTAAGCTCCATGTCATAGGCTCGAGTAACAAGCTCTTCAAATGTGCGAGGCTTAATCCCTTGTAGGATGTAAAGAAGCTCCCAGCGCATACCTTGCATACATGTTTCAACTGCAGAAATTTCAGACAAACGATCCTTGTAGTCAAGACTTAAAGCTCGCCAATGGTTGATGTAGTTAACCACGGGTTCACCCTTCATCTGTTTTATGCTTGTAAGCTCGAGCATACTTCCAGTACGACGAGTGCTGTAGAAACGGTTGAGAAATTCTCGTTCCATCTGCTCCCAACTGTCAATACCTCCAGCTTTGAGGTCTGTGTACCAATCAAATGCATTCCCTTTGAGGGAACGAACGAATTACTTGACAAAGAGATCTCCATCTGTACCAGCATTGCCGCAAGTTTCTATAAAGTGTGCAACATGTTGCTTGGGATTGTCTTTTTCCGTCAAACTGTTGAAGCTTTGGAGGTTGATACCCAATTGCCATTTTTAAGATATCAATTCTTTCTGTGTAAGGCTTTGAGTACATGGGATCACTTTGAGGAATGCCACTGTATTGTTCTCTTATGCAATTCACTATCATGTCTTGAAGTTGTTGGACAGAAAGTGAGGTGACAGAGGTAGCATCAATTGTTGGATTGGCGGACACGTCATTTTGATCATCAATTAGAGTGTTCTCTAGTATGGAATTAGAATGAGAAATTCGGCCTTTGCTTGACTTTGCATTATCGTTATGCAATTTTTACTTTTCTGTTAGCGAGGCAATGTTTAGATCTTGCTCCTTGTGAGAGTGTTGTAATCTTTCAATTGCACGGGTCATAGTCGTCAATTGCTCTTCGTACGAGGTAGTACTCGTCATCATGACTGGCATAGTGATGAAGTCAAAAAAAAAATCTTTGGCCTTGAGTGGACTAGCCTTGAACTTGAACTTATGACTGGAGTAACCTTTGAGGTTGTAGGAACCTTCTTCCTTACCCCCAGTGAGGTGAAGGCAGTATGAGTTTGAGTTGTTACTTTGACAGATTTGGCAGAATTGACTCTTATCGCATCGTGCTGTCGTTTGGCATGAACGGATGATTTGACTATACTCCACATCATTAAACTTGCAGAGGTGTTTGTACTACTTGACGAAGTTGTAACCTTCTTGCCACCTTTTGTGATGGTATTGATGTTGACCGTCATAACCGCGATGTCTTTAGTAGTATTCTTGCTCTTCATTTAAATCTTATTGGAAGTCATAGAATCTGACGATGAATTTGTTGAGGATTTGATGTAAGAGAAATAAATGAGAGGTAGTTCAAGTCCCACTGGGCGTGCCAGAAATTTGTACACACAAATTTTGTAGTTTGCAAATAGAAACAAAATTGGGAGCAAATAGAATATTTTATTAATTTATAAAGATGGAGTACGATCCTCTGTAATAATATTCCAAAGAATAAAGTCCTCTGATTCGATCTCCTTTTTGGTTGGTTAGATCCAAAGGTTACACGAGCTTGATCTTGAATCACCGTGGAATTTGGATGAAGAACGGCACGTCTTTGACTGTGCTTGTTGTTGATCACCGTAGAATTTGGATGAAGAACGGCACGATTTGATATGCTTGTTGTTCTTCGTCTTCAGAGAGGATTTGTTGAATTTGATGAAGAACGGCACGACTTTGGATGTGTTTGGTGTTCTTCGCCTTCAGGTTTGCCCTTTGGATTTCTAGCCCTCTAGATTTCTGATTCCCTTAATTTCTGCACCTTCTGGATTTCTGAGTCTCTGGATTTTTGGACTCTGAATTTGTGTCCCTTCCTTCTTCTTTCAGGCCTCTATTTATAGGCTTCTTGAATTAATAGGATGATGACACGTATCATTTTTTGATAAGGATAAAATAATAACTGGACCGGGCCGGTTATATTATGATAATCATCCTTAAAAATAATTATTCCAAATATATTTTATTAGGAATAATTATCTTTCCATTTAATCATCTGGGCTGGGCTAATTAAATAATTTAAGTGGACCAAGCTTGGGCCAATTAAATAACTTAATTAAACATTGACCCATATTTAATGAGTCCATTTGTTAAAACCAAAGCCTACTAAAATTTTAGTGTCTACAACAGCATTCTCCGATTAAGAGATACCGTAACCCTATCTCACTACAACTGTCATAACTCTCACCACGGTTGGAATTTCTGTGTATGGTTGGTACCATTAGAAAGTTGACTTAAAGCTATTGAAAATGGACTCAAGAATGACCTAATTTGAGTAAGTAATTAATGACATATGGCTACTCAAAGTCAATGCAACAAAACAGTAGAAGCTAAGTTCCAGGAAGGATTAGCTGGCCGAACCTCCATCATTAGTTGACCAAAACATGATGTTTAGCCGGCCGAAACGGCCTACGAGAAAAGCAAACTCACTGGAATGTCCAAAGGAAGCCTGCCAGCCGACTGATGGCCTTCATCAGCCAACCGATACACCAGATAACAACAAAAATATGTTGCTGCAGAGTGTGAAAAAGGGGCTCGATCCAAACCTAATGTTATACATGCATCCCAATGCCCCAAAACATAATTTAAAACGTTCCAAAGCTTCATATTGGCATCCATAACATGGAAAAATCAAAAGAAATGTGTGAAATATACTTATGTACACAATTTGTCATAAAAACGTTTATGAACAAACCAACAAACGTAATTAACATATCGAAATGCGTTACAATGGCTTATGGCCTCATAACATGTCAAATACCAAAAATCATGTTTCAAGAGTCCATAATTACAAAATATACCAAAACAAGTACGCTAAACACTTTGCATGCTTTCAAAATTACATAAAAGGTATTCTAATGTGACCAAGCCAAATCTAAGGATGTTGTGCATCCTAAAACAAAGTCTCCTTACCTGAAAATAACCATATCAACTAAGGTGAGTAACTTACATTACTCGTAGGAAAAACATATGCGTAGAACCTAAAGTTTTAATGAATTTGCAAGTTTATTATAAACCAGATTCATACTGATCATGTCGCCTAATGTCTAAGTTTAAAGGCAAGCCAAAGTTCATCTTAAAACTACAATTGAAACATGTTATGCACCATTCACAACAAGTGAACTCAACAAGCTACAACTTCAAAAGTAATGTAAACTTATAAATAAAGCGAAATCAAACCAAACGGAATACTTGGACGCCTTCGTTGGATCAAACCAACGCAATAAAGTTATTTTGCACATTAACCCGCTAGGAACCACCTAAGTGCGCACTATATGGGGAGAACTTCTACCTCCCGCACTAGAGCCATACTTTAGCCATGTCACAAGATCGACGCCCCAAGTTTTCCAAAATCAACACTCAATGCACAACTTATACACATAAGTAAAAATGCATTAAACCACATTCCATGCATAACCATATAGAGATTCACACAAAACAAGCTCTAGGTCTTCAACTACCATGGCATTAAAAAGGAATGCAAGTCCATAATGTAAATCTCTAAGCTACTATAACTTGTCAACTTATGAAGTACATTCATCTCATTATATAGTAAGGTCTCAAGTCCTTAATTTAATATCAACATAGCATTGAATTTATAATAATTCATAGATATGCTTTATATAAAAAATCAAGTAATCTCCATACATGTAAATCACTAGAATCAAGTAACCTCTATACATGAAAATTACTAGATTTTAGATTACTTCATAATGAAACAACACAAACACAAGAAATAGGTTATATAAAAGCTATAACAATATGAAACCCTAGGTTCATCATACACAATAGCAACCTATATGCAACCCTAGAAGTTATAAGCATGCATACAACATATATTAAGCCCAAATTAAGCATTAAGACACTAAGTGTATAAACATAGGACATCCCCTACCTCACTGGAGGATTGTTCCTTTAGAATCCAAAGCAAATGTGATCAAATGGTGAAACTAAGCAAAGGTGTTGTAAAGGAGGAAGCGGTGGAGCTTTTGTCTTTAAGGTGGAAGAGTTAAAGCTCAAGGGAAGGGGTTCAAATTTGAGAAATGAAAGCTAGGGTTTTGAGTTCTTCAATGGTGGCTTTGTAAGGAAGATGAAGTTATAAGATTTCCCACTAACTCAAAAGGCCTTTGATAGTCAATCTCACTTCACCGCCAACACCACCTCTCTCACACGCAAACACATCCACCCTCCACTTGTCACTAATATAGGCCTCCTCACAAGGTTTGATCAGAAGCCTACACTTGTCAACAATCTAAGCTAACAAGTGCACCAATAATAAGTCAACAAATGGGTTAATCTTCACCCTACACTTGTCACCATCCAACACACCCTCTCTAGGTTCAATCCACACCTTACACTTGTCAACTACCCAAGCTTCCAAGTGTTTCAACAAAAAGGTGACAAGTGGGCCAAAGGAAAAGGTAACACTTGTCACACTTTTCAAAAATTACAAAATAGTCCCTCTTCAAAATATCTCAAGAAAATAATTGCAAAGTAGTCCCTAAGATAAAATATTCCAAAAACATAATTACACAAAGTACCTCGAAAAATAAAAATATTTTTGAAGAAACTATGGATCCATACCCCTACGGGAAAAGTAAATAAGTAACATACTTTTCTACAAAAGTAAGACTACGTATTTCATCAAAATAATATGGGGTGAATGCATATGAAGTCGGAAATCAAATCTGAGCTCAAACTCAGGCCTCCAAAACCCTAAGGTTACGTAAAAAAGAATTAAATGAAATAAAATAAAAGAAAAAGAAAAATGCCGAAAAAAGAGAAAAATGATAGGGTCCTCACACTTACTTAGGTTCAAAACGAAAAATAATGACTCAACATTTAACCTTTTTCAGACTTTGTAATGCCGGGAGCCCCCTACACTCGAATAATTCTTTACTAAAACTTATCTTCAAAGTTCATTTCTCTTTAATAGCTCAAGCGTATACACCAAAGTTTGTTTGTTGCAAACAGGAAGTAGTCAAGATTTCAATTCAAGGGTGAAAAAAAAAATCAACAAACATGACAAATATTGATTATTCAGATCAAAAAGCAAAGGAAGGGAAAAAATCATTGCAAAGCAATATATTAAATCAATTAGTAGTATAAGAAATATAAGTACTTGATCAATATAAGAACAAATATTGTTTAGTAATATTTTCATTGAATACAGTTGTAGGTCCTTGTATTTTGAAAGCGATGAATGAAAATTACAGTCATTGACTTCATAAATTAGAGTAATAAATTTAAATAAAAGGGTAAAGTGCAATGACACCCCTTGAAGTTTGCCATAAAGACACTCATATACAAGTTGCCTTATTTTTTGATAATAACACCCTTTCAGGTTTGATAAAGTTAACAAAAAAACCCTGACAATAGTGAATTGACTCTATTACCTTTTTACACATTAAATTATCAATTTAAGCAATACAATAAATTTTGATGAACTAAAATATTCTTGGATCAAATATGTTTAAATAGGTTATTAGGTACAACCTATCTAAAAAACCTATTTTTTTCTCTCTCCTCACTCTTTTATTCTCTTTCCCCTCTTAAAACTTAACCCAAACAAAAGCCGGCCACCACTACTCTGCTATTAACATGGTATAAAAGTGAAATAAAAAAAGCCACCACTACTCTGTGCCTCTAGTCAATACGAGCACACATACACATATATTCATATACACATCTACACAACCATATCACCATCAGCATAAAGGCACAGTTCGATGGGTAGGTGTTCGAAAGCGGTCATGGTGAACTGATCAGGCTCCATCGACATTGACATTGTTGACGGTGGGAGTGAACCGAGCAACGAAACTTTACTGGCTTGAAGGACCAGCAAAAATGTTGTTTCACGCTAAGGGAGTCATGTAGAATCATATAGGAGACAATGTCTCCGACGCCATCGCTGCGTCGATGGTTTTAGAGTAGAGTCGGTGGGTTACCGGAATGTCGATCTCAATAGAACCCACTCCATTTTTGACAACATCCACGGGTCATAACCCATACCATGTGAGAGCACAAATCAATGTCTTCGTCTTCGAAGAAGAATTCGTCATTGTGGGTTCCGATGCGAGTGAAGTAGAGGAAGAGACGGTGATGGCCGTGATGGTGGATGAGGTGGTTCGATGGCGGCGACAGTGTTTTTAAGTCTAATTCGTGTTGGGTGTGTGTTTTTGTAAGTGTGTTTGTGTGTGTTTTGGGTTTGTTTCTGCAATTCTTAGGCTCTGTTTAGAATAGGGTTATGTGGGTTAAGAGGAGAGTGTAATGACCCACTCCACCATATGGAATGATATTGCCAGCTTTTAGCCCAAGCCCGCACGATTTTGTTCTTGGGCTTTACCCCCAAAAGACCTTATACTAATTGGAGATAACACCACCGCATATAAGCACTTCATATTTCCTTTACCTAGACGATGTGAGATTGTGCACCTGTAACTCGTTTAGTGTGGTAGCCTACCAGTGCCTCATACACCTCCCCACAGCACACCCTTGCCCACAAGGTCGTCACAATCCACCCTTTAGGAGGTTCGATGTCCCTTTCAGCACACTTCCGGCTGGGTTAGGCTCTGATACTATTTATAACGACCCACTCCACCACATAGTATGATATTATCCACTTTGAGCCCGAACTTGCACGGTTTTACTCTTACGCTTTACCCCAAAAGGACTCATACCAATTGGAAATAACATTACCACATATAAGCACTTTACCTTTTCTTTACCCATATGATGTGGGATTGTGCACCTGTAACTAGTCTAGTGTGGTAGCCTGCCAGTGCCTCATGGACCTGCCAACGGCACACCCTTGCCCAAAAGGTCGTTATAGAGAATAACGTAGTCTCTGTAGGCTGTGGTGGCTTATGGCTCACTCTTCTCTTTTACCTCCTTTCTCTTGGTGGTTCGTACGAGTGCGATAGTACACGGACACCAGAGATGTGTTCTTGCATCAACTATGGCAGATTTTAGTGGGTTTGTTAGGGTTAGGGTTTTAGAGGCCATGGTTTTGGTTGGTGGTGGTGGTTGTTGGTATGATTCTTCTGTTGTGGTGGTGGCAACGAACATAATACATTATGGTGGTGGCAGCGCTGGTGTAATGAGGGTAATGAGGTTAGAGAATGGTGAGGTGTAATGAGGGCAAAAGTGTCATTTAAGAGTTCTAATATTTTACAATTTAAATTAATAAAAAATTAAAGGGCCATTTTGACATTTTACATTTTTTAAGAAGTTGTTTGGATCGAATTTTTGATAAGAGGTTGTCTGTCCAAAAATAGCACAACTTGTATGTGGGTGTTTTTATTGCAAATATTAGGGAATGTCATTGTACTTTACCCCAAATAAAAAGAAGAGAAAAAAAAAAAAGCAATACAATTATTTCTAAATTATATTTCTAATATAAAAAGAGTCCGAAGAAATGGTTCGATATTTTTATTTCTCGAACCGAGAGATCAATTAATGCATATAGATACAAATAGTTCTAGGGGAGCAAGAATTTCCACAAACATTTGGAGCAAGAAGAAGAAAAATGAAAGAAAAACGAGAAAGAAAAGTTAGACTTTGATTTAAGAAGGGATTCATGCTTGTAGAGACTTAAACTTCTAACTTTTTTAGACTTGAACTCAGACTTTTCTTTAAACCCATCACTTAAATTTATGTTGAAATTTCAAATGAGAAGAGGGTCTTTATTTTCTTCTTCTTTTTCAAATATTTTTAACGTAGAATTTTCTTGATTTCTATCCAGACAAGAAGTCCCAAACATTATGCTATTTTGATAGAAAGTGAAAGTGAAATTAGTTCCTTTTTCTTTCTTTTCCTGTTTTTTTTTTTTTTTTTTTTTGAAACTCTTCCATTCATTGATTTTGTCCGAATCTTCCTTTTCTCCTCAAAAGAAAAGGAAACTTTCTCGACCACCCACTATTTGATCCTCCCAAATTACTCTCCTCGAAATATTGGAACATGCATTCAGATAACCAATCTAATAAACCCAGACTCAATGAACTTTCAATTAAACAGTCATTTTCGGCCAGTAGTGTGAAAGAGACTTTTTCTCACTGGGGAGCCCCACCACCCTAGCTGACTTGGAAAGTTTCCACTAATAGAACCTAAAACACATCGTCTACATGACCCACTCAACCATAAATCACTTCGTGGAGACAAGCAAATACACATAACATTTTTTTGTTGAATCAAAACAATAAATAATTAAATTTAAATATTGGTTAATAATATTTTCAATCAGTACATTTCTAATTATCCTCAAATTAACTACTTCTCAACTTTTTAAATTGTTGCTTGACTATAGTATTATCGATGCTATTAAATGTTTTACTCAAACAATCTATTGATATAACATCTTACCTTCTTTGTTTTCCCAAAACTTAAAAATCTTATTTTGCATACCGGCTTATGTTGAGAAATCTACTGAAAATAATAATAATAATAATAATAATAATAATAATAATTTTGTAAGTCTTCAACTTTGTGCCTCTTCTTTTTGGTAAGACTTGGAAAAGTAAAAGAAAGAAAGTTGCCGTGGGCTATGGAAATGAGGGGCATAGGGACAAAAAAAAAAAAAAACAAGTAGAAGAAAGTGTTGAAAGCTAAACATTTTTACACGTGTGCTGCGTCAGTGAAGCTCCCACCACTTTTTGACGTCTATAGAAGATACAGTAGTCCATTTTTTTCCATGATACTTTGTGCAGCAATTTTATTACATTTATTTTAAAATTTTACCATTTCAAATAATAAATTTCATTATTATAATAGTATAATTTTACGGTCAAAGTTTATTGATGTGAAATGTAAATTTGTAAATTGATAAATTTTGGTACCAAAACTTATTCGATCGAATTGTAATTTTTGTTTTACTTTGAATGTGGATGCTGGAAGAAAAATAATAAGTGCAACAAGCATGCGTTAAACTTTTATTCGTCTAAAAAGATCATACGGAGTATTAGACAAGGTATTTTGGTGAGGATACTTTGAGTTACATTTTTTTATAGAACTTGCCTTAAGAAAAATGTGAGGGAAATTGAAGGTTTCCAAGTTGTTGGTCTGAAATTACACAGATTTCACACTCTGCCAAAAATGGACCGGTCCAACTTTTCTGGACCAGTCTAAGTTCCCTGGCAAATTGGTCGTGGAAACTTTCTGCCACAAATGGACTGGCCCACTTTTTTGGACCGGTCCATCTAGCATGATAAGCAATATATGATTCACATAATATTTTTCTGCCAAAAATGAACTGGTCCATTTTTCCTGGACCAGTCCAAGTGCCTTGGAATTAAAATAAAAATTATCATTATATTCTAATTTTGATTCCTTTTGGATTAGATTTTTGGGAGTCATTTTTGCACAAATTAAAATTTGTTTTCAAGTACTTTTAAAATAAGTAAAAATGGTATAAAAGAGTAAGTAAAACTTATTTAGTCCCCACTAGGTTGCTAATTCATACTACCTTTGTCCAGAAAAGATATCCTGTTTTGAGAACTGTGATTCTCAAATGAAAATGAGTCACGGTGTGAGTCACAGTTCTCAAATCTTATAATCTTGCTAAAATGCCAAAGAATCTTGGATTATAGAATTTTTAGAATTTTAGCTTAACATTAGTCTTAGGAAACGTTAAGAGTATGTTTAAATCGTCTCACATCAAATCTAATTCAAAATGTGGGAAATCATTAATACATATGCTATGTGTAAACAAGTTTCAGATACACAAACTTATATGATACCAAATTAATTGTAGCGAAAGCAATCGCAACACTTAACTGTTGGGAAACGTGCAAGTTTTTAAAACTTTTTGAGGGATTTGCAATCATGGATCTTGATTCATCACATAAAGACAAGTTTTATGCAAAGATAAATAAAAGATGATGTATAATTCAATAAACAGATTGAATATTTACATCAAAGGTCTAAGTAAACCTTTTGAACTTTCCTCTAAAGTGAATGTTCTCACTTATTGTAAATCCCTTTAGTAAGATCCTGTCTCATTCTTCTTGATTATTATCTTCCCTTTAGGAATCACCAATATGCCTTGATGAATAACCTTAGAATCTAGGCTTGTGGTAGCCTCCTTTAGAAGAGAAAACAAAGCCTTAAAATCTAGAGAGAGAAAGTGTATTCCTTTTTCTTGTTCTAAAAGTCACCCACAAAATATACATGAACTCATATATATATAGGCAAAATAAAAATAAGAATAAGGAAACAATAAATCATTCTCCATCTCTAATTCAACTTTCTTAATTCTAACATGACTCCAATATCAACTTGGGCTATTGGTGAGAATCCTTTTGGGCTTACTATTTTCTTGGCTCCTATAACGGTCCATTAAACCATGGACCCAATTCAATTAATTCATAAATTAATTTCTACTCTACTAAAAGAAATTAATTGCACTCCAATTAAATAGTAAATAACCTCCAAGTCAATGTTGCACTTTGACCCCTCTATGCTTAATTATTTATTGGATAATTAAAGCCATCAATCCGACAACATAATTAATATAATTATTTTGTTACCTTTGATTATTTCCGATTCGATCACAATAAAATATTTATTTGACAAAAAAATAATAATTTATTAAATAAATATATATAGAAAACATTTGTCTAACATACCAAGGCCATTGAATTTAATTTGTGATCAATCATAATCAAAACAAAATAAATACAAATAGCACTGATGCAAATATTGAGAATATAGATCTCTAACTATTAATTACATAACTACCCAAAGTGTCGATCTAAGGATCCCGAGGTATTCGCCGAACAAATTAAAGTAATTATTAATTAATAAAAGAGTCTATACTTCTCGCATGCTTGAGAGTCAAAAGCCATGACTGTGATAGATAGCAATTGCATACGACAGCTCTCACATTATATCTCAATCTATCGTGGACTCGGTTCAAGTCTTAACTAATTAAATGTCCATCCATAATTACCGACTTTAAACCATTTATGATTACTAATTTATAACATAGTATTAATTGCCATTACATACATATATAAATATATTTTGTAATTAAATGGACATAATTAATTCCATAATGAATCGAAAAATAATACATTCCATTCACCAATTGTATAATGCTTTAATAAGAATATCCAGATAAGAAACCATGACTTTTACAATCCAAAATTAGAATTTGCTATGCTAGGGCACACATATCCTAACAGGTCCCACTTGCACTTATAGCCAATTCGAATCATATCTAACTCCTATGTTCTCCATATGACGATCAAACATCTTGATCGGTAAAGCTTTTGTGAATGGATCAGCAAGGTTATGTTCTGATACAATCTTGGCCACAAGTATATCTCCTCGCTTTACTATATCACGAACCACATGATGTTTCCTCTGAATGTGTCTTGTTCCTTTATGAAATTTTGGGTCCTTGGTTTGGGCTATAGCTGCACTATTGTCGCAATGAAGCGTCATAGGCCGATTTATATGCTTCACAACCTCCAGTTCAATTAGAAAGTTTCTCAACCAAACAGCTTCTTTTGCTGCCTCAGAAGCTGCAATGTATTCTGCTTCCATGGTTGAGTCAGCAGTACAACCCTACTTGACACTCTTCTAACTAACTGCCCCTCCATTGAACTTGAACACATATCCAGATGTAGATCTCCTGGCATCTGGATCTGATTGAAAATCAATATCCGTATATCCGACTGGAACCAGATCATCACCTCCATAAATGAGCATTAGATTCTTAGTTCTTTTAATGTATTTTAAGATATTCTTCACAGCTAACCAATGATCAAGTCCAGGATTGGACTGATATCTACTGACAATCCCTACAGAGTAGCAGATGTCCGGTCTGGTATAGACCATGGCATACATGAGACTACCAACTGCCGAAGCATATGGTACCCGCCTCATTTGCTCAATTTCCTTATCAGTCTTGGGAGACTGGTCATTAGAAAGAGCCAACCCATGTCTAAATGGCAAAAACCCTTTCTTAGAGTTTTCCATTCCAAACCTGATCAGAACTTTGTCAATGTAAGACTCTTGAGACAAGCCTATTTTCTTTTTAACCCGATCTCGCATAAGCTTGATCCTAAGAATATAACTTGCTTCTCCAAGATCTTTCATCTCAAATTTATTGAACAACCACCTTTAAACTGATGACAACGCTTCTACATCATTACCAATGAGTAAGATGTCATCAACATATAAAACGAGAATCATGATGACATTACCCTGTTTTTTTCTTGTAAACGCAAGGTTCAAACACGTTTTGTTCAAAGCCAAATAATTTGACTGCCTGATCAAAACAAATGTTCCATGTGCGTGAAGCTTGCTTAAGTCCATAAATAGACCTATTCAACTTACATACACAGTCCTCATGACCTTTAACCACGAAACCGTCTGGTTGCCTCATGTAGATGTCTTATTCAAGATGGCCATTTAAAAATGCCGTCTTAACATCCATCTGCCATATCTCATAGTCATAATAAGCACTAATGGCCAAAAGAATGTGAATAAATTTAAGCATTGCAACTGGTGAGAATGTATCCTCATAATCAATACCTTCATGTTGAGTGAAACCTTTGGTAACCAGTCTAGCTTTGAATGTCTCAACATTCCCATCCATTCCTCTCTTTCGTTTGTAGATCCACTTACAACCAATGGGCTGAACCCCACTAGGAAGTTCTATAATATCCCAGACTTTGTTAAAATACATCGATTCCAACTCTGATTTCATGGCATCTTTCCAACGATTCGTATCTACATCGGTCAACGCTTTCGCATAGCTTACTGGGTCTGACTTATGCTTATCGGGGACGGCCTTATAGACCTCACCCAAAAGTGTGAGTTTTTCGGGTTGGATGATAGTCCTCCCACTAAGCCGAAGGACTGGTGCAGGAATCGATGTACTAGATGATAGTAATTCAATAGGGACTTCTTGTGTCTCATCATTCTCAGTATTTATATTAGGTGTGTCCACAGGGGGTATATCTGACGTGCCAACCATCTCCTCTAACACTATCTGGCTACTAGGTCTGTGGTTCATAATATAATCTTCCTCCAGGTAAACAGTATGAGTGCTGACAATAACCTTATTATCCCTGGGATCATAAAATAATCCACCTCTAGTGCCCTTAGGATAGCCAATAAACAAATATGCATCTGATCTTGCTTCTAACTTGTCTGCCTGTTTCTTTCGCACGTGTGCTGGACACCCCCATATATGCATGTGATTTAAACTAGGTTTATGTCCAGACCACAACTCATATGGCGTTCCTGAAACAGACTTGGATGGAACACAGTTCAAAATATACATCGCTGATTCTAAGGCTAATCCCCAAAATGATAGAGGTAATGTAGCAAAACTCATCATAGATCTAACCATGTTAAGTAAAGTTCTGTTTCTTCTTTCTGCCACTCCATTCTGTTGAGGGCAGTCAGGTGTGGATAACTGGCGCACAATACCCTCATTGACCATATGATCCTTGAACTCCCTCAAGAGGTATTCACCTCCTCGATCAGATCGAAGTGTTTTGATAAGTTTACCTAATCTACGCTCCACTTCCGCCTGAAACTCACGGAATTTTCCATAAGCTTCTGACTTGTGTCGCATTAGGTAAATATATCCAAAACGTGAATAATCATCAATGAAAGTGATGAAGTACTCAAACCCTCCTCTCGCTTGGGTGTTCACGGGACCACACACGTCTGTGTGCACCAACTCTAATTGTTCTTTGGCTCTATATCCTTTAGCTGAGTAAGCCCTTCGATTCATCTTTCCTTCAATACAGGATTCACAAGTTGGCATAGGCTCCTCTGCCTCACAAGGTAATAAACCTTCTTTAACCAATCTTTGAATCCTATTTTGATTGATGTGACCCAATCGTAGATGCCAATGATATAATGAGTTTGGAGAAACTGCTTTTCTTTTAACATTCAATCTAGATGAAGTTGCATTTAATTCATAATTTTGCATTTGATATGAGCTAAGAGTTAAAACATATAGATTATCTTTCAATGCCCCAGAAGTTATAACACAACCATTTAATTTAATTAAAATATTTTTTCCAAAAGTAAAAATATAATTTTTGCAAACCAACGAAGAAACTGAAATTAAATTGCGTCTAACATTTGGCGCATAAAGATAATCTTCTAAAATAAGACTCCTCCCACTATCAAACTGCATATGAACCACTCCCACTACTTTAGCTTCTACCTTGGCATTAGATCCCATATGCAAGTATATCTCTCCTTCATTGAGGCTTCTGGACTCCTGAAATCCCTGCAATGAATTGCAAACATGATTAGTGGCTCCAGAATCTATGCACCAGGAATCTATAGATTCAACCACATTACATGCCTTAACAATGAATATACCTTTTTCCTTTGCCTTGTGTGCGAAGTGTTGGGCATTTAGGTTTCCAGTGACCCGATTGACCGCAATGGAAACAGTTTCCTTCGCCTTCAACCCGCACTTTTTTCTTTCCCTTATCCTTTTGGATTACTTTGTTTAGCATAACCACAGTTTTGGCACCATCCTTCTTCTTTTTCTTGCCCCTCCTCTTGGGCCTAGAAGTGGATGGTCCAACAGACTGAGTGTAGTTGATGATCGGTTGATCAACTAACATCAACCTTCGCAATAGCACGAATCACTGTAAAATAGGGCTATTGGTCGGGTAAGTCGAACCACTGGGACTGCGCTAGTCTAAGGCAACCTAAGTGTTTAGAGTCATTCTTAGGATGATGAAGGGGTGTTCATAAAGGTTGTATTTGTTGTCACTTAACTACAAATTCAGAATGCATACAACAATAAATTGAAGGAGATTAAAAGAGAAGATTTAGAGAAGGAAGTCTAGGGAAGTGAATCCACTCCAAACCTCTACACAAGCTAATTATACGATTGATTTAGGGAATTAATGTAGAAATGACCTTGATGAATAGCAATTCATGACTACTATATCATCTTTAAGAAATTCAATTAATTAAAATGTAAGAACAACCTATCAAAGCTCCACATGCTTAAATTACCTAAACTATGGTACAATCCTCAACATGCTCACTAAGCTAGAGATTGTCAAACAAGTAATCAATTGATGAGAGCACATGATAACAAGTCACAAGGTTAATCCATCAAAAGAAATTCTTAAGCAATGAATTAACAAGCTACTCAAAATCATGCCATTAAAACCATTCCATAGTCTTAGCTCCATTGTCACTATGAAACTACAAGCCATACAACCATGAGATTAAATCATCTAAGACAAGAGTATTTGATGCAACATGATCTTTAGAACATTAAAACATCCATTACATTATGTAACATGCTCTAGATTATGGAACTAGTCAAATACACATTTCATTCCCCAAAATAAATCAAAAACTAGACATGCTTACAAGGAGGAGTTTCATCACCTCCCTAGATGGAGGTTTAGTTATCCATGGATACAAAATGGAAGAAGAAGAAGAAGACTCCATCTCCATTTTCGAGCTCCTACTGTAACACTCAAGAACACCCTCCTCCTTGCTCTCTTCTCTCTCCTCTATCTTGCTAAAGATCAAAGATAGCAAATGTGTAGCCTTTGGTAGCTTTTTATTCTCCAACAACACCCTCTCTCTCTCCTCCAAGGAACACCTCCAACCACTTCATAAAGAAGGAAGATGGCATTGAGGAAACCAATGTGCAAGTGGCTAAAATTAAGCCATTTCCGAGTGCAATCTGCCTGATTTTCGAGCACTCGAAAAGTGATCTCGAGCACTCTAACTTAGTGCAATGTGCAACATGCTCCTCTTGCTCAGCGCTGACCTATTTTGGGAAAATTGCTACAACTTTGTGCCCTGAACTCCGAATGATGATCTGTTTGAATATTTAGAGAGCTGATTCAGTGCTTTAAGAACTTCATGTTTTGATAAAGACCCAATTCTCAAGTCTGGTTGGTCGAAAATGAAGATCAAGGCAGAATTGCATTGCTGCCAGGCAGTTCTGCGTACCTCTGGTAACAAGGCCATAACTCTCTGCTCCGAGCTCCGAATGACAAACCGTTTGAAGATTTGGAAAGCTGATTCAGAGCTCTAAATATTTAATGTTATGAGGGAAGTCCAGTTCTTGAGTTTCCTAGGTCGAAAATGGCGACAAAAGTCAGGATCACTGCTGCCAGAAATTCAGAAATGGCATCCTTTTTGTTCAAAATTCCACAAGGCATCATTTTTGCTTCCTTTTTGCTGAAAATGCATAAAAACATGCAAATGGAGTTAATCTACATAAAATAATCAATTAATGGACTTTGTTAATGTACTTTAGGGCGCTTGAATATACAATATTCGGCGCTTATCACACCCCTAAACTTACATTTTGCTAGTCCCTTAGCAAAACTACAATGAAAAACATAATGAAAAGACAACCATGGGCATGCTACTACAAAAATATCATCCATGGTAAAATGAGATAGATACATAGCTCAAATACAACTTGAAACAGACAAAAACTGGAGATGGGGTCATTGGGAAAACTACCTTGCATATATGAAACATTGATACAAAAAATGGGAAAAACCATTTCAACATGCATGCATCAACATCATAGTCCATATAAATAATTCAATTGTCATCTCTTAAATGGAAATAACTCAAACTCTAGTGAAAGTGAATTGGATTCTCAACATGCGGCTTTTACTTTCTTTTCCAATTCCAAAGCACAAGTTTTCAAATAATTGAATTCCCCTTTAAATAAGGTCCCTAAGGCATGATTTTATTTACAAGACAACCTTTGTTGCTTGTTAACAATTTATTTCAACTCATAAGCAAAACATAGAATGGTTGTGCAATGCTAAAGTCCCTTAAGCTTTCTAACCAACCTATGTAGCAAGCGTTAGGCCAACAACTCCCAAACCAGATGGCTTTAGGGTGTTAAGTGTAGAGACACTCCAAAGGGCTTAATAGCTCAAGTTGGAAAGGCTACGAACTCTAGCGAACCATGTTTATTACAATTTTTTTTTGACTGACCGTGTAATGTTAAAGTCCTTTAAGCTTTCTAACCAACCCTTGTAGCAAACGTTAGACCAACAACTCCCAAACCAGATGGCTTCAGGGTGTTAAGTGAAGAGACACTCCAAAGGGCTTAATAGCTCAAGTTGGAAAGGCTACGAACGTCAACTGGTCATTTTTCTTTCTTTCTCAGTTTTTTTTTTTTTAGACAACTTAAATCATGCCAAAGATATTCATCTATTAGGTTCATCAAATCAGATTAACTAGGCCAAGGTCAAGGTTGATCAAGTTGCATGCCTCACAGTTAAGTTTCCAATGTGCATCTGTGCATTGTGAAGCTTATAAGAGTGTAAATCCAGCAAGAATCTAATTGAAACATTTATACAGACTAATTTGAATCTACATGATCGTTTCAACTCAAATTTTTCTTTATTTTCAAAAATTTCAATTGCTTCTATACACACGGTATTAAACATATGTTTCATCTCCGACAAGTGTCAAGTTGTACTATCATCGCTTAGCAAAAATTATAAAACCAAAAATATGCCAAGAATGCTTTGATGCACCCCCAAACTTAAACTACACAGTGTCCTCAATGTGGGACACGGATGTAAGATAGAGACAAAAATGACAAAGAGTATAAAAAGGAACAACAATACCCAGGGGGAGGAAACGGCATTTTGATACAAAAACCCCCAAACTTGAATTGGACTGCGCAACCTGGAGAGCATCACGAAGAACAAAAAGAAACAACCACAAACAGTATTAATAGCACAAGCATAAATACAGAAAAAGAATGTACCGAAAGTTTAACAGAACAAAAAGAATTTGCATTGCAAAAAGAGTTTACATGATTACAAAAAGAGCTGTACAGGGATCATGTCGACTAGAGCAACCTATACATAGCAAATTCTTACAGTTCAAAAGGAAAACAAAAGATACAAGAGAAATAGTTACATATGAAACAAAAAGATAAGGTCCACACTCGCAACAAGCTATGGTCCAGAGGGTAAACGGGCGAGGATGGAATGGAGGAGAGATTGAGTCTTACGCCGTTCAGCGGAAGCCAAACGACGTTCCTCAGCTGCGACACGACAGTCTTCAGCAGCAAGACGACGATCTTCTTCGGCACGTGAAGAAGTCTCACACAGGGTCTGAGTGCACGCGGACAAAGAATTCTCAAAATGATCCAGTCGCTCATGAATACCGGCAATGCTAGCCTGGATGAAAGCCTGGTCCTGGTGAGAGTCGACCGGAGGCTCTACCCTTGCAGCGGCTGCTGCAGTGGAAGCATCCTCAAAAGGAGGAGGAGGAGGAGCGTGGATGAACAGGGGAGCAGGAGGCTGAGGGGTACTAGAATGGCTAAGAACATTGATCCACCGGCGCTGGGTAAAAATTTTAATCTTTTCGCCTTTTGGTTCATGGGGAGGAACAACGAAACCTTTGTGCTGAAGGAGCCGAGTGATGAAAAACGGCAAAGGCAATTTCCGATTTTCAACTCGTGGAACCCGTGTATTATGAGCATCATGCCAAAACTTCATAAATGTGGTCCAAATGAGCTCTGGGATAGAGAACCATTGGCCTTGGTCCATGGCATATAAGGCTTGCAGAAGGAGGCCCCGACGCTCGGTGCTATGCACCAAAGGGCAGACATTGTGCTTGAAGACAGTGTCAATGAACCATAGGCATTCTGGAAGATTGGTTTTGCGGATAAAAGACCGGGGCCTAGTAGGATCGTCAATAGTGCAAATGGCAGCGACAATCTGCTCCACAGTTAATGTATCCGGCTCTTCATAAAAAGGGAGATCATAGTGAAAGCATAGGTGGTGCCATCAATGGATGTAGTGAGAGAAATGGGTGGCTCTTCAGGGCATTGGAGATTCTGGTAGAAGAGGCGCACTACACGGGGGTAGGCAACCCTGGCAAGGGGTGCGCAGATGTGTTGCAGACGCCGGTTAGTCAATTCGGCTACAGCCTACGAAGTTGTGGGTAGAATGTCAAAGGCATCCGTGAGCAGAAATGAGAGTTCGTAGTTGAGTTGTTTACGATCCCAAGGATCACGTGGTTGCTCACGAGTGACAGCACGGGCACCCGAAGAGGGTCTAGGAGGGCGAGAAGGACCGGTATGAGACATTTAGAGAGGTGGACTTGGTTGAGGAATTTCAACGAACACCTGGCGTGCACCACAAAAAGGAGAAGGTGAAAATGAGTGGGGTGGAGGATGAAACCCAAAAATTTTTGGCCCTGCAATTGTAATAACGACTCCCAAACAATCACAAATCTCCATTGCATGCAAGCCCATCCTCCATTGATACCAAAAATGTGAAGGTTAGAGGAGAGTGGGGAAAAAGGTGGAGGAGGTGAAGTTGGGTTTGCATGGGGTGGTGAGGTTTGAGGGTGGTTTAGTTGTGGAGTTGGTGGAGGAGAGGGAGTTGGCAGCCGAGGAGAGGAGTTGAGGTTGAGTGAGATTGGTGGGGCATTGGGGTTTTTAAAAGAGAGGGGGGTAAGCTTAGTTCGAGCACTCGAAGTTGGACTTCAAGTGCTCGAAATATGGGCAGGGAGTTGGGAGCCGAGGGGTGAGAGGACTCAAGCAGTTGCGAGCACTCGAAGCTTGGGTTCGAGTGCTCGAAAATTTGGCAGAGAGGGTTGGGTGGGGGTTGGTGTGGTGGGTTAGGGTGGTGAGCTTGATGGGGTGAGGTGGTGTGTTGGTTTTGTAGTTGGTGTGGGTTGGGGTTGAGAGGGGGTTCGAGCAAGGGAGGGTGGAAGTGGGTATGAGGGTTGGATGCCGGAGGAAGAAAGGTGGTGCATGCATGTATGGGGCTTGCATACATGCACGCATGCACCTCCATGGTGGCTGAGAGGTGAGGTGGTGAGGTTGGTAGTTGGTTTGTGGTGACACCTGCATGGTCGCATGCATGCATGGTGTGTGGTTAGGGTGCTTGGGTTAGGGAGTTGTGTGGTTGAATGTGGGTGCATGGAGGGATGGAGGTTGGGGATAACCGAGAGTTGGGAGGGCGAGAGTTAAGAGTGGTTTGCATGCATGCATGCATGGAGCTTGCATGCATGCAAAGATGCCTTGGGTGGTGAAGTTTGAGGGTGGTTTGGATGGTTGGATGATGGTGATCGGTTGATCAACTATACATCAACCTTCGCAATAGCACGAATCATTGTAAAATAGGGCTATTGGTCGGGTAAGTCGAACCACTGGGACTGCGCTAGTCTAAGGCAACCTAAGTGTTTAGAGTCATTCTTAGGATGATGAAGGGGTGTTCATAGAGGTTGTGTTTGTTGTCACTTAACTACAAATTTAGAATGCATACAACAATAAATTGAAGGAGATTAAAAGAGAAGATTTAGAGAAGGAAGTCTAGGGAAGTGAATCCACTCCAAACCTCTACACAAGCTAATTATATGATTGATTTGGGGAATTAATGTAGAAATGACCTTGATGAATAGCAATTCATGACTACTATATCATCTTCAAGAAATTCAATTAATTAAAATGTAAGAACAACCTATCAAAGCTCCACATGCTTAAATTACCTAAACTATGGTGCAATCCTCAACATGCTCACTAAGCTAGAGATTGTCAAACAAGTAACCAATTGATGAGAGCACATGATAACAAGTCACAAGGTTAATCCATCAAAAGAAATTCTTAAGCAATGAATTAACAAGCTACTCAAAATCATGCCATTAAAACCATTCCATAGTCTTAGCTTCATTGTCACTATGAAACTACAAGCCATACAACCATGAGATTAAATCATCTAAGACAAGAGTATTTAATGCAACATGATCTTTAGAACATTAAAACATCCATTACATTATGTAACATGCTCTAGATTATGGAACTAGTCAAATACACATTTCATTCCCCAAAATAAATCAAAAACTAGACATGCTTACAAGGAGGAGTTTCATCACCTCCCTAGATGGAGGTTTAGTTATCCATGTATACAAACATGGAAGAGGAAGAAGAAGACTCCATCTCCATTTTTGAGCTCCTACTGTAGCACTCAAGAACACCTTCCTCCTTGCTCTCTTCTCTCTCCTCTATCTTGCTAAAGATCAAAGATAAATAATGTGTGGCCCTTGGGTAGCTTTTTATTCTCCAACAACACCCTCTCTCTCCTCCAAGGAACACCTCCAACCACTTCATAAAGAAGGAAGATGGCATTGAGGAAACCAATGTGCAAGTGGCTGAAATTGAGCCATTTCCGAGTGCAATCTGCCTGATTTTCGAGCACTCGCAAAGTGATCTCGAGCACTCTAACTTAGTGCAATGTGCAACATGCTCCTCTTGCTTAGTGCTGACCTATTTTGGTAAAACTGCTATAACTTTGTGCCCCGAACTCTGAATGATGATCTGTTTAAAGATTTGGAGAGCTGATTCAGTGCTTTAAAAACTTCATTTTTTGATGAAGACCCAATTCTCAAGTCTGGTTGGTCGAAAATGGGGAGAAAGGCAGTACTTCAGTGCTGCCAGGCAGTTCTGCGTACCTCTGTTACGAAGATCATAACTCTCTGCTCCGAACTCCGAATGATGAACCACTTGAAGATTTGGAAAGCTGATTCAGAGATCTAAATCTTTTATGTTATGATGGAAGTCTAGTTCTTGAGTTTGATAGGTCGAAAATGGTGACAAAAGTCAGGATCACTGCTGCCAGAAATTCAGAAATGGCATCCTTTTTGTTCAAAATTCCACAAGGCATCATTTTTGCTTCCTTTTTGCACTTTAACCTGAAAATGCATAAAAACATGCACATGGAGTTAATCTACATAAAATAATTAATAACTGGACTTTGTTAATGTAATTTAGGGCGCTTGAATATACAATATTCGACGCTTATCACACCCCCAAACTTACATTTTGCTAGTCCCTTAGCAAAACTACAATGAAAAACTTAATGAAAAGACAACCATGGGCTTGCTACTACAAAAATATCATCCATGGTAAAATAAGATATATACATTGCTCAAAAATAACTTGAAATAGAAAAAGAGCTGGAGATGGGGTCATTGGGAAGGCTACCTTGCATATATGAAACATTGATACAAAAATTGGCTAAATACATTTCCACATACATGCATCAACATCAAAGTCTATATAAATAACTCAATTATCATCTCTTGAATGGAAATCAACTCTAGCTTCACTGAAAGTGAATTGGATTCTCAACATGCGGCTTTTACTTTCTTTTCCAATTCCAAAGCACAAGTTTTCAAATCATTGAATTCCCCTTTAAATAAGGTCCCTAAGGCATGATTTTATTTACAAGACAACTTTTGTTGCTTGTTGACAATTTATTGTAACTCATAAGCGAAACATAGAATGGTTGTGCAATGCTGAAGTCCCTTAAGCTTTCTAACCAACCTATGTAGCAAGCGTTAGGCCAACAACTCCCAAACCAGATGGCTTTAGGGTGTTAAGTGTAGAGACACTCCATAGGGCTTAATAGCTCAAGTTGGAAAGGCTACGAACTCCAACGAACCATGTTTATTACCAGTTTATTTTTTTGAATGACTGTGCAATGTTTAAGTCCCTTAAGCTTTCTAACCAACCCCTGTAGCAAGCGTTAGGCCAACAACTCCCAAACCAGACGGTTTTAGGGTGCTAAGTGTAGAGACACTCCTAGGGCTTAATAACTCGAGTTGGAAAGGCTACGAACGTCAACTGATCATTATTTTATTTCTTTCTCAGTTTTTTTTTTTTTTTTTTTTTTTTTTTTTTAGATTCATGCCAAAAGTATTCATCCATTAGGTTCATCAAATCAGATTAACTAGGGCAAGGTCAAGGTCAATCAAGTTGCATGCCTCACAGTTAAGTTTCCAATGTGCATCTGTGCATTGTGAAGCTTAAAAGAGTGTCAAATCCAGCGAGAATTTAATTGAGACATTTATACAGACTAATTTGAATCTACATGATCATTTCAACTCAAATTTTCTTTATTTTCAAAAATATCAGCTGCTTCTATGCACAAAGTTTTAAACATATGCTTTCATCTCTAACAGGTTTCAAATTCCATTATCATTGCTTAGCAAAAATGTAAAACCAAAAATACATAAATGCACCCCCAAACTTGAATGTCACAGTGTCCTCAATGTGAGAAGACAAGTAAATGAAAATAAGAACAGAGAGGGTTAAAGAACAATAATACCAAGTAGAGTGAGGAAGGCAAAGGTTTCCATCTATGTGAATATGCAAGTGCTTCCCCCAAACTTGGACATGAAGACCTAGCAAAACACAACTAATATACACATGTAAAAGCATAGGCTCTTAAGAAAAATTAAAACAGAATTAAAAACACTAACCTGAATTGTAGAGCAAGATAAAAATCCAAACAAAACACAAATGCAGACATTAGCCACAAGTGTAAAATGGATAGCAAAAGAATGCCAAAAGTGTGCCAATTTTTTTTTTTTTTGAATGGCATGCATGAGGGTGTTGTGGAGGAATTGAGGATGGGGTTGATTGAGTGTGAAGGGTGGTGGGTTGTTAGGGAGTGAAGGTGCCGAGAGAGAGAAGGCTGGTGTGAGGGTTGGTTGGTGAATGAGAGAAGGGTGAAGGTTGGGGTGGTGGTCGGTTTGGTTGGTGTATGCATGGTGTTGATGTGAATGGTTGGGATTGTGTTGGGAGGGTGGCTGTGGAAGACATGCATGGTTGAGGATGATGAGGGGTTGCCGAGAGGTTAGTTTGTGGGTTGAGGTGGTATAAGTTAAGGGAAATGAGGTGTGGGTTGCTTGGGTTGCCTAAGGATTGCATGGTGGAGAGGGAAGTTGGTGCGAGCACTCGGCATGGTGGTTTGGAGGTGGAAAGTGATGCCGAGGGGTTTGTTTGTGGGTTGGTGCATGGATAGAAGTGAGGTTGGGTTGATGATTTGCCGAGAGGGGTGGTGTGGTATGTTGCCGAGAGAGAGGGAGTTTGGTGGTGAGGTTGAGCAATCTCGAGCACTCCAAATAAGAGCTTGGGGTGCTCGAAATTTTGGTAGAGGGCTCGGCTGTTGAGTGAGAGAGCTTGGGTGAGGTTGAGAGGGGGTTCGAGCACTCGAAGTTGGACTTCGAGTGCTCGAAAAACTGGCAGTGGCTGCGGAAGGAGAGGGAGATGCCGAGAGTTGGGTTGTGGGGATGGTGGCATGATTGCATGCATGGGGAAAGGTTTGTTGGTTGGAGTTGAGGTGGTTGTGTGGTTTCTGGGTTGATGGTGGTTGAGTTTGCATGGTAGTTGAGTGTTGCAGAGAGATGGTGTTGGATGGTGGGAGATGAGGGAAGATGGAGGTGCATGCATGCATGGGGCTTGCGTGCATGCATGCAGGTCGTGGGGATGGGATCATGCAAGGGGAGTAAGGTGGTTGTTGGGATGGTTGGTTAATGCTTGTTTTGTTGTAGGAGGTTGGTTTGTTTAGTCGAGCAGGTTTCGAGCACTCGAAATGCCTGGCTTCGAGTGCTCGAAATACAGGCAGAGAGGAGAATGGTTGCATGGTTGTGTGGGATTGGCGAGCACTCGAAATGAAAGCTAGAGAGCTCGAAGGGAGGGCAGTGAGCTTGGGATGAGATTGGTTCACATTTCGAGCACTCGAAAATGGACTTAGAGCGCTCGAAATACAAGCAGTAGCCTCGGAATGGTTTTGTGCAAGCTTCATAGAGCTTTCGAGCACTCCAAAGAGGAAATAGAGTGCTCGAAATGAAGGCAGTAGCATTGAGGTTGAGAGATGAATTTTTGCATGCATTGTAACATTATGTGCTTCATTCTTATGCATTGTGAATGTGAAAATGATCAACTGAGAGCTGAAGATTTGATAAAACCTTGCAATATGCTTCCAAATCAATGCATGGATAGAATAGTTTCACCTTGCATACATGGATAGAAAGTGAAACTTGGCATAGAAAATTATGAAACTTGGCACATTATTCTAATGCAATGCATGGATGGACTTGTGGAAAAAAAAATTTCAAAAGCTTTGCAATTGCAGGGATGGAAAAATTGCCAAGCTCTAAGCTTCAATGCAATGCATGGAAAATTTTGAAATTTTTTCAGACTGAGCAATTTTTCTCCAATGCTTGGATGAATTTAGGAGAAAAGAAAAAAAAAAAAAAATTGGAATTGCACATCATCTCAAATGCATGGAAATTTTTTTAAAACTTAGCAACTCCATTTTAATTCAATGCATGGAAAAATTTAAACTTTGCACTTCATCTCAAATGCATGGATGAAATTTGGGAAAATTTTGAGACCTTGCAACTACTCTCTACTGCATGAATGAATTTAAGAAACTTTTCAAACTTTCGCAACATCACACAAATGCATGGATGATTTTGAGGAACCATGATCCAACAATGCATTGAAGATGAGAGGCTATGCATGTGAGTGCCATGTCGAAAGTCCGAGAAAATTGTCTGATAGAGCCGGAAACTTGCGGGAATGAAAACAGGAGTTGAGAAGGTCTAATAAGCCAGTCTAAAATTGTGAAACACAATTGAAGAGCATTCCAGAAAAATCAAATTTTTGGCTTTTCGAAACTATTTCCCGGAAAATTTCAAGGCTCAGGCAATTGAAAGAAGGGAAGCTTGGAAATTGAAAGAATTGCTTCCCATGAGTGCTAAATTTAACGTTGATAGCTAGACGCACCGAGATCAGGTTAGTCCTCATCACCCTATACCATGTCTCTCTAGAGAGTCATATTTCCCCAGATAGGATAATTCTTTTAAAAGCGGAGGAAGACTTTGAAGACAAAAGTGGAAAAGAGGTAATGGAAAGACCTCAACCCACTCTTCATCCTCAATGAAGAACTTTGGATTATGGGGCTTATTTGGATTATAGGAAGATGAAGTAGGTGAGGGTGCACCTAGCAAAGGCTTTTGAAGGGTCATATTGAGCACGGGAATGCTCGACAACTTATCCTTCAAAATTTCAACATCCTCCTCACACTTATCCGGCGGTTCGGGCTCAACAACTTGAGACAACTCAAGTGAGGGAATGGGATGAGATGCAAGCTCCCAAGAAAGAGATACATTTGATGTTGACCAAGGAAGAGAATGAATAGGTGGATGAATATTAAGCAAAGAATTCACCTCCGAAATGGAATTGTCAACATTAAAATCCTCACAATTGAAATGAGCCAAACAAGCTTTTAGAGGATCCTCCATTGAAGGAGGTGTATCAAGCAAAGGATTATGTAGGGGCTGTTTTGGAGTAGGGTAGACAATCTCTACATCATTATTTTTCCCATTTTGAGCCACAATTGCTTCATTTTGATGTGGGGCAACAATTTGATCTTCCACCATCATTTCATCATTTTCACATGTAATAACCACTTGATCATTCTCATGATGAAAGTTACTAGGAGTAATCTCATCATTCATAGAATTTTCTTTTGGATTGGCCATAAATTCAAATGAAAATGTTTCATCTTCTTCATGATTTTTAGCATTAATCCTTTGTTGAATTTGAGATATTTGGTCATCTATCATTGCACTAACTTGGGACTGGTGATATGGTACCACTTGATTGATAGACTCTACTGTGGATTGCATGCTAGCAAGGGAAGCCAATAGTTGATTGTTGGAGTCCATCATTTGCGTGTGCATAGACTCCATCATTTGTTTGTTAGCAACAATTAGCTCATCCAATGGAGACGGTGGAAAAGGAGAAGAGGCCTGGAAATAATGATCATTGGGTTGAAAATTGGCTTGAAAATGTTGCCCATGAGATTGTCGGGCTGAATTTTCCATGTCATGCCACAAGAAATTTTGGTGATCTCCCCTACCCGAGTCATAACCATTGAAGTATGGATCACTACCCGGTTCAGAGAAATTTGCATTTGGTTGCTCTAGATAAAAATTCGAGAATTGTCTCGTTGGAAGACAATCTCTTGTATGATGTGTATTACTAGAGCAAAAAGCACAAAACGCATGTGGTGTGTAGAATTGAGTTGGAAGATAGTTATCCTCCATCTAGGAGTAATTCAACAACACACAAAGCAATCAACACAACACTTCATCACCATAACCTCCACATATGATATTCCCTTTCTCCTCAATTATCAAGACAAAAATTAAATTGGCCACGACAAGGACCGATGCTTGGAATTGAAAATACATAATAAAGATTAGCCTCGACAGGGGCTTGCAATTTATCTACTTCTAAGCTTAACACATGCACGATATTCACAATTCGAAACTAGAAGGTCATGAGACTTACCCGGGGTCCTCTAGACTTACAATTTGCTAGCATTCCCACGGCGAGCTTCGAGTTCTTAGAATCTCACTTACAACTTAAAGATGATTAAAACACACAAGGAATATTCACAAAACACGATATTCACAATCAAACTAAAATTAACCCTAGAACTTTGGTCGCTAAACCGTTTGCAGTCCCCGGCAACGGCGCCAAAAATTGATCGGTTGATCAACTATACATCAACCTTTGCAATAGCACGAATCATTGTAAAATAGGGCTATTGGTCTGGTAAGTCGAACCACTGGGACTGCGCTAGTCTAAGGCAACCTAAGTGTTTAGAGTCATTCTTAGTATGATGAAGGGGTGTTCATAGAGGTTGTGTTTGTTGTCACTTAACTACAAATTCAGAATGCATACAACAATAAATTGAAGGAGATTAAAAGAGAAGATTTAGAGAAGGAAGTCTAGGGAAGTGAATCCACTCCAAACCTCTACACAAGCTAATTATATGATTGATTTGGGGAATTAATGTAGAAATGACCTTGATGAATAGCAATTCATGACTACTATATCATCTTCAAGAAATTCAATTAATTAAAATGTAAGAACAACCTATCAAAGCTCCACATGCTTAAATTACCTAAACTATGGTGCAATCCTCAACATGCTCACTAAGCTAGAGATTGTCAAACAAGTAATCAATTGATGAGAGCACATGATAACAAGTCACAAGGTTAATCCATCAAAAGAAATTCTTAAGCAATGAATTAACAAGCTACTCAAAATCATGCCATTAAAACCATTCCATAGTCTTAGCTTCATTGTCACTATGAAACTACAAGCCATACAACCATGAGATTAAATCATCTAAGACAAGAGTATTTAATGCAACATGATCTTTAGAACATTAAAACATCCATTACATTATGTAACATGCTCTAGATTATGGAACTAGTCAAATACACATTTCATTCCCCAAAATAAATCAAAAACTAGACATGCTTACAAGGAGGAGTTTCATCACCTCCCTAGATGGAGGTTTAGTTATCCATGGATACAAACATGGAAGAGGAAGAAGAAGACTCCATCTCCATTTTCGAGCTCCTACTGTAGCACTCAAGAACACCTTCCTCCTTGCTCTCTTCTCTCTCCTCTATCTTGCTAAAGATCAAAGATAAATAAAGTGTGGCCCTTGGGTAGCTTTTTATTCTCCAACAACACACTCTCTCTCCTCCAAGGAACACCTCCAACCACTTCATAAAGAAGGAAGATGGCATTGAGGAAACCAATGTGCAAGTGGCTGAAATTGAGCCATTTCCGAGTGCAATCTGCCTAATTTTTGAGCACTCGCAAAGTGATCTCGAGCACTCTAACTTAGTGCAATGTGCAACATGCTCCTCTTGCTCAGCGCTGACCTATTTTGGAAAAACTGCTATAACTTTGTACCCCGAACTCCGAATAATGATCTGTTTGAATATTTGGAGAGCTGATTCAGTGCTTTAAAAACTTCATGTTTTGATGGAGACCCAATTCTCAAGTCTGGTTGGTCGAAAATGGGGAGAAAGGCAGTACTTCAGTGCTGCCAGGCAGTTCTGCGCACCTCTGTTACGAAGATCATAACTCTCTGCTCCGAACTCCGAATGATGAACCACTTGAAGATTTGGAAAGCTGATTCAGAGATGTAAATCTTTTATGTTATGATGGAAGTCTAGTTCTTGAGTTTGATAGGTCGAAAATGGTGACAAAAGTCAGGATCACTGCTGCCAGAAATTCAGAAATGGCATCCTTTTTGTTCAAAATTCCACAAGGCATCATTTTTGCTTCCTTTTTGCACTTTAACCTGAAAATGCATAAAAACATGCACATGGAGTTAATCTACATAAAATAATTAATAACTGGACTTTGTTAATGTAATTTAGGGCGCTTGAATATACAATATTCAGCGCTTATCAGATGGTGTGAGGTGATGGAGCATGCATGGGTTGCATGCTGGGGTGGGGAGGTGTGGTTGGAGGTTGTTTGGTGGGTGTGCATGCATAGTCTTGGATGCATGGTGGTTAAGTTTGGAGGAAGGAAGTTGGTGGTTTTGATGCAGACAAGGCTGCATGGTGTGTGGGTGGGTTTTGAGTGGTGTGTGAGGTTGGGGAGGTGGTGAGTTGGGAGGGCTGCGTGGGTGTGCATGGGAAGGTGGGTTGGTGTGGGGAGTTATTTGCATGGTTGTGGGGTGGTGGGTTTGTGGTTGGAGGGTGGATGGTGGAGAGTGGAGAGGTGGCTGGTTGAGGAGCATGCATGCATGGGCTTGCATGCAGGGCATGGAGCTGGATGCTGGAGGTTTGAGGTTGGTGGGTTGTGGAAGTTGGGCTGCATGGGTTGGGGTGGGGTTTGTTGATGGAGGTCGAGCACTCGAAGCTTGGTCTTCGAGTGCTCAAAATTTGGGCAGTGAGGTGGGTTAAGAAGCTGGGGCACTCGGAATGGGGTTAGGATTGCTCGAAAGTAAGGCAGAGAGTTGGGGTCTTTGGTTTAGAGAAGTTCGAGCACTCGAAGTTCAACTTCGAGTGCTCGAAGCCTGGACAGGGAGCTCAACTGATGAGTGCATTTGAGTGCAAACTTTCTGAGGGCATTTGAAGATCGATCAAGCTGTTGCATGCAGTGGCTTGAGTGTTGGGGAGGAGGAGTTAGGATGAATGAAGCTTGGGAGGAAAACTAGAGCACTCAAAGCTTGCATGAGGATTAAAACAATGCATGAATGCAATGCAATGATGCCTTAATGCAACATGTGAACTTGAACTCTAACATTTCTTGATCATTTCATGCAATGCAAGATCTTGAACCTAAACTTAATACAATGCAAGGTCCTTTGCATGCATGAATAAACTGTGCATCATATTATGATTATGATGATGAAAAACATATGTATATATAAAAAGAGTTGATTAATGATTATTTATTTATTTAATTATTTATTTTATTATTATTATTATTATTATTATTATTTTTTTTTTTTTATTTTTTTATTTTTTTTTATTTTTATTATTATAAATGCCAATGGAAAACTTTCCAAGCCGTGATACATTGCAACATGATGCAAAATGGACGAAATTTTTCAAAAAGAAAATTTGAAGCTTAAAGCATTGCAACATGATGCAAAATGGATGGAATTCTCAAAAATGAATATTTCAAGCATAGAGAATTTTTGAAAATTTGCATGTCAGTCCTAAATTCAAGCCATGCATGGAAAATTTGAAACTTGGCACATTATTCCAATTCAATGCATGGATGGATAATTTGTCAGACTTTGTAACATCTTGCTAATGCATTGATCAAATTGGAAAAACTTTCAAACTTTGCACTTCCCACAATGCATGGATGAGTTTAAGAACATTTCAACAATGCATTGAAGATGAGAGGCTATGCATGTGAGTGCCATGTCGGGAGTCCGAGAAAATTGCCTGATAGAGCCGGAAACTTCCGGGAATGAAAACAAGAGTTGAGAAGGTCTAAGAAGCCAGTCTAAAAAATGTGGAACACACGTCAAGATAATTCCAGAGAAAGTTAAATTTTGGCAATTCTACACCGTTTCCCAGAAAATTTGCAAGGCACGAGCAATTTCAAAGAAAAGGAAGCTTGGAAATTGAAAGAATTTCTTCCCTTGAGTTGCTAAATTTAATGTCGATAGCTAGACAAAGCTAGAACAGGCACTAATCCTCATAAATTAGATCCGTCAAGAGGACTTCCTCAACTTTTCGGGTTAGAATTGTGCCGTCAATGCAGGGCTTAAGCCTTTGGCCATTTACCTTGAAGAGTGATCCACTTGCAGGATCATGAAGTTCGATTGCTCCATGAGGAAAGACGGTAGTGACAATGTATGGACCATCCCATCTTAACCGGAGTTTACCGGGAAAGAGTTTCAAGCGGGAATTGAAAAGCCAGACCTTTTGTCCCGGGGCAAAAGACTTTATGACGATGTGTTTGTCATGAAAAGCTTTAGTCTTTGCCTTGTAAATTTTTGCGCTTTCATACGCGTCATTACGCAATTCCTCAAGTTCATTTAATTGCAACGCACGATTAGAGCCGGCTTGTTTGAGATCAAAATTGAACCTTTTTATGGCCCAATAAGCACGGTGCTCTAATTCTACCGGGAGATGACATGCTTTGCCAAAGACAAGTCGATATGGTGACATGCCAATGGGTGTCTTATAAGCTGTCCGGTAAGCCCAAAGCGCATCGTTTAGCCTTAATGACCAATCTTTGTGGTCCGGTCTAACTGTTTTTTCTAAAATGTGCTTAATCTCCCGGTTAGAAATCTCTACTTGACCACTCGTTTGAGGGTGGTAAGGTGTAGCAACCTTATGAATGACTGAATACTTAGCAAGGACGGATTTGAGATAACGATTTCGGAAATGAGATCCGCCATCACTAATGATTGCTCGGGGCGTACCAAAACGACTAAAGATGTGAGACTGAATGAAATGGATCACGACTTTATGATCATCGGTTTTGGTAGCCGCGGCTTCAACCCATTTAGACACATAATCCACCGCTACAAGGATGTACTCATAGCCATAAGAAGATGGAAATGGTCCCATGAAGTCAATCCCCCACACATCAAAAATTTCAACAATTAAAATGTTGGTGAGGGGTATCATGTCTCTTCGGGACATGGATCCAAGTTTTTGACATCGTTCACACGATTTGTAAAAATTGTATGCATCCCGGAACAAGGTAGGCCAAAAGAATCCGCTTTGAAGGACTTTGTTAGCGGTCTTTTTGGCACTGAAATGGCCTCCACAAGCAAGAGTATGGCAAAAATTTAAAATGCTTGTGGCCTCGGTTTCAGGAATACATCGCCGGATGATTTGGTCCGGGCAATACTTGAATAGTTCCGGATCTTCCCAAAAGAAATGCTAGACTTGGGAGAAAAACCGGTCCCTCTCTTGTTTGGACCAATGGGCTGGAATTTTGCCAACCGCAAGACAATTGACAATATCCGCAAACCATGGAAGAGTAGAATGTGAAACTTGAAGAAGTTGCTCATCCGGAAAGGAATCACGGATGGCTGCGAATTTTGAAGATTTCTCAATAAGTAAGCGAGAGAGATGATCGGCGACAACATTGTCGGTCCCTTTTTTGTCCCGGATGTCAATGTCAAATTCTTGAAGTAAGAGGATCCATCGAATTAAACGGGGTTTTGTCTCTTTTTTCGCTAACAAATGCCTAAGAGCGGCATGATCTGAAAAGAAGATGACCTTGGAGCCAAGAAGATAAGAGCGAAATTTATCCAAGGCGTACACCACAGCTAGCAATTCTTTTTCAGTGGTGGTGTAGTTTAATTGGGCATCGCAGAGAGTTTTGCTAGCATAATAAATGACATGCGGAAGTTTATCCACACGTTGGCCCAAAACCGCCCCTAATGCATAGTCGGATGCATCACACATGATCTCAAAGGGAAGAGACCAATTAGGGGGTTTCATGATCGGGGCAGAGGAGAGGAGAATGCGAAGTTTGATGAAAGCTTCCATGCAAGCGTCATCAAAATTGAACGGAACATCCTTGGCTAAGAGATTACACAAGGGCCGTGAGATTTTGCTAAAATCTTTGATGAAGCGACGATAGAATCCAACATGGCCAAGAAAAGAACGGATTTGACCGACGGAATTCGGAGGAGGAAGATTAGAGATTAACTCAACTTTTGCCTTGTCTACCTCGATTCCCCGCTTAGAAATGACATGTCCTAAAATAATGCCTTATTGGACCATAAAGTGGCTTTTCTCCCAACTTAGAATGAGATTCGTCTCTTTGCATCTTTGGAGCACAAGAGATAAATTTTTGAGACACGAGTCAAAGGAAGAGCCAAATACGGAAAAATCATTCATAAAAACTTCCAAGAACCTTTCAACCATATCGGAGAATATGGACATCATGCACCTTTGGAACGTTGCCGGTGCATTGCATAGACTAAAAGGCATGCGTCTATAGGCAAAAGTACCAAAGGGACATGTGAATGTTGTTTTCTCTTGATCTTGGGGGGCGATTGCCACTTGGTTATAGCCGGAATAACCATCAAGAAAACAATAGAAGCTTTGGCCGGCTAACCTTTCTAGGATTTGATCAATAAATGGGAGTGGGAAATGATCCTTCTTAGTTGATGAGTTGAGTTTATGATAGTCAATGCACACACGCCACCCGGTGGTGGTTCGTTGTGGCACGAGCTCGCCCGCTGAATTTTCAACAACGGTGAGCCCGGATTTCTTGGGGACAACTTGTGTGGGGCTCACCCACTTGCTATCAGAGATAGGATAGATGATTCCCGCATCTAGCAATTTGATCACCTCTTTCATGACCACTTCCTTCATGTTTGGATTTAACCGGCGCTGGACCCCTCTAGTAGGCTTTGCGTCATCCTTCATATGAATGCGGTGCATACAAATGGAGGGGTCAATTCCTTTCAAATCTGCCATTGTCCAACCAATAGCTTTTTTATGCTCTTGGAGCACCGCTAAAAGGTTGGTCTCTTGGTCGTTTTGAAGGTCCGAGGCAATAATGACCGGAAGGGTTTGCTTTGGACCAAGGAACACATACTTGAGATGGGCCGGGAGCGGCTTAAGCTCAAGTTATGGCGGAGATAGCAATGATGGGAACGGAGGAGTGGTGGAAAGTTGGGGAAGTGGTTCTTTTGGAATTTTCCAAGGAGGTACGTCCATGACAGCATTGATATCAAGCAAGGAATTGACTTCTTGAATGGCCTGATCGACATCAAAGTTTGAGAAGTCAAAATGGGACATGCATGTTTCAAGAGGATCTTTGCCTAGAATGAAGGGGAGAGATTCTTCGACCACTTCATCAATGACATCCACAAGAAAACAATCATCCTCATTGGAGGGATGTTGAGTTGCATGAAAGATGTGGAGTTTGACTTGCATGTTTCCAAAAGTGATGTCCATCACCCCGGTTCGACAATTAATTGATGCATTAGCCATGGCTAAAAATGGCCTACCAAGGATCACGGGAATGTGCTTTTTTGGGTCATGGACCGGTTCCGTATCAAGAACCACAAAATCTACCGGGAAGTAGAATTTGTCCACTTTGATGATAACGTCCTCGAGAATACCTCGTGGATGCTTGACCGATCTATCGGCAAGCTGCAAAACCACGGAAGTCGGCTTAAGATCTCCCAAACCAAGTTGTAGGTAGACTGAGTATGGAATTAAATTCACACTAGCTCCTAAGTTAAGGAGGGCCCTCTCGATTTTGCTGTCACCAATGACGCAAGAGATTGTGGGGGCACCCGGATCCTTATACTTCGGGGGAGTGCTGTGCTGAATGATAGCACTAACATTTTCAATCAACCTCACTTTTTTTGGCAAATGATTTTTAGAAGTGCGCTTTTGAGTGCACAAATCTTTGAGAAATTTTGCATAGGGAGGGATTTGCTTGATAGCATCCAAGAGGGGCAAGTTAATCTTCACTTGCTTGAAAACTTCCCACATGTCTTGAATTTTACAATTCTTGTTCCCAAAATGTGTCGACTCTTGAAGACGTTGAGGAAACGGAGCTTTTGGCTCATAAGTAGTTTCCATATTTGGGGTGACATGTGTGGGATTTCCGTGAATGGTATTTGGACAAGAATTTGGATTAGAAGAGCTTGAATTTGGATTTTTCAAAGGAGAAACTTCCTCACTTTTGTCACCATCGACCTTGTTGTCAACCACTCTACCACTCCGAAGGGTGGTGATAGCTTGAACTTGTTCATGAGTCGGCCCACTCGGAGGAGGGGTTTCGTCAATCACATGCATTCCTCTAGGATTTTCAAAAGGTTGAGAGGGAAGCTTGCCCTTGTCCTTTTGAAGCAATTGATTCACCGAGTTAGCTATTTGGCCCACTTGATTTTCGAGATTAGCTATGGATTGAGTATGAGAGTGAACCATTTGGAGAGTAGGCTGCAAGGATGTCAAGAGTTGCTTGTTGGCATCCATTATTTGCTTATTTAATGATTCCATCATTTGCTTGTTGGCAGCTACTATCTCGTCAGTTGGACACACAGGAGGTTGATTGGAGACATTTGGATTGTAAGGAGGACGGTACCTTGAAGAGGCTTGGAAAGGTCTACCTTGAAATTGAGAAGAGGGCTGATTTTGCCGCCCTTGGTTTTGGAATTGGGAATTTTGTGGGGCTTGTTGCCGCCACGAGAAATTCGGATGATCTCGCCAACCCGGATTATAGGTGTTGGAATATGGATTGTTCCCGGGCCGCGAGAACATGGCATTAGCTTGCTCTTGGTTGGGATTAGGAAATTGCTTCGGTGTGGGGCAATCTTCCGAGAGATGGAATGGACTAGTACATGAAGCACAAACTGAACTTGCCGAATTTTGAGACAATGAAGGAGGAAGATGTGGTGCCATCAATTGGTAGAATTTATGAGCGATGGCATCCACTTGAGATGATTCCTCCCTTATTGACTTTGGTTGACAAGGGTTGGTGTTGTTTGGAGTGGTTGCGGTCGGAGCCCTACGAGAATTGTGTTGAAGTGAATTTTCACTCAAATTCTCAAGTAAGGTCCAAGCCTCATCCGCATTCTTGGACATGAACATCCCACCACAAGAAGAATCAACCATGAATCTATGGGTTTCGGTCAAGCCAGCATAGAAAGCTTGCACTAATTGCCATTTTAGGATCAAATGATGAGGGCATTTTCGAAGAAGATCTTGTAGCCTTTCCCAAGTCTCGTGGAGTTGTTCTCCATCAACTTGAGAAAAACTTAGAATGGAATGCCTCATCTGGTTGGTTTTACTCACCGGATAATACTTCTTAAGAAATTCTTGTTGCAATTGAGCCCAAGAAGTAATAGAGTTGGGAGCGAGGGAGTTCAACCAATATTTTGCCCTATCCTTTAGGGAGAATGGGAAAAGATGGAGATGAAGTGCATTGTCCGGAAAACCTCTCAACCGGATGGTCGAACAGATTTCAAGGAACTCATCAAGATGCTTATATGGATCTTCATTATCAAAGCCATGAAATGATGGAAGCATTTGAATGGTACTAGACTTGATCTCATATTGAGCTGCATCGATGTTTGGCATCACTATACAAGAAGAAGAAGCATAGGTGGTAGGAATGAAATGATCTCTAAGAGTCATTGGTTCTACATTAGGAATTTCAGCCCTTTCATTCCCCGGATTTCCTACGTTATCCCCCATTATATTGAATTCAGTTTCAAGGTCCCTTATAAGAGTGGGTTCCCTAAGGTTCCGTCTAAGAGTTCTTTCAAGTGAATTTATATCAATAGGCGAGTCAAGTGTGGGAAGAGAGAGTGACCTACGGCCAAACATCAACAATTCACAACAACATCATCACAACAAATCTTTATCATCAACTCCACATACGATGTTCCCTTTCTCCTCAATTATCAAGACAGAAAATAAATGGCCACGACAAGAACCGATGCTTGGAATTGAAAATACACAATTGAAATAGCCTAGACAAGGGCTTGCAATTTATCTACTTCTAAGCTTAACACATGCACGATATTCACAATTCGAAACTAAAAGTCACGAGACTTACCTGGGGTCCTCTAGACTTACAATTTGCTAGCAATCCCACGGCGAGCTTCGAGTCCCTAGAATCTTACAACATGAAGATGATCAAAACACACAAGGAATATTCACAAGACACAATATGTACAATCAAACTAAATTTAACCCTAAACTTTGGTTGCTAAACCGTTTGCAAGTCCCCGGCAACGGCGCCAAAAATTGATCGGTTGATCAACTAACATCAACCTTTGCAAAAGCACGAATCACTGTAAAATAGGGCTATTGGTCGGG
This sequence comes from Cornus florida, assembly GCF_030987335.1. Taxonomy (NCBI): domain Eukaryota; kingdom Viridiplantae; phylum Streptophyta; class Magnoliopsida; order Cornales; family Cornaceae; genus Cornus; species Cornus florida. The sequence continues at coordinate 47,626,039 of NW_026775577.1, read as the reverse complement.
TTAGTCGAACCACTGGGACTGCGCTAGTCTAAGGCAACCTAAGTGTTTAGAGTCATTCTTAGGATGATGAAGGGGTGTTCATAGAGGTTGTGTTTGTTGTCACTTAACTACAAATTTAGAATGCATACAACAATAAATTGAAGGAGATTAAAAGAGAAGATTTAGAGAAGGAAGTCTAGGGAAGTGAATCCACTCCAAACCTCTACACAAGCTAATTATATGATTGATTTGGGGAATTAATGTAGAAATGACCTTGATGAATAGCAATTCATGACTACTATATCATCTTCAAGAAATTCAATTAATTAAAATGTAAGAACAACCTATCAAAGCTCCACATGCTTAAATGACCTAAACTATGGTGCAATCCTCAACATGCTCACTAAGCTAGAGATTGTCAAACAAGTAATCAATTGATGAGAGCACATGATAACAAGTCACAAGGTTAATCCATCAAAAGAAATTCTAAAGCAATGAATTAACAAGCTACTCAAAATCATGCCATTAAAACCATTCCATAGTCTTAGCTCCATTGTCACTATGAAACTACAAGCCATACAACCATGAGATTAAATCATCTAAGACAAGAGTATTTAATGCAACATGATCTTTAGAACTTTAAAACATCTATTACATTATGTAACATGCTCTAGATTATGGAACTAGTCAAATACACATTTCATTCCCCAAAATAAATCAAAAACTAGACATGCTTACAAGGAGGAGTTTCATCACCTCCCTAGATGGAGGTTTAGTTATCCATGGATACAAAAATGGAAGAAGAAGAAGAAGACTCCATCTCTATTTTCGAGCTCCTACTGTAGCACTCAAGAACACCCTCCTCCTTGCTCTCTTCTCTCTCCTCTATCTTGCTAAAGATCAAAGATAGCAAATGTGTGGCCTTTGGTAGCTTTTTATTCTCCAACAACACCCTCTTTCTCTCCTCCAAGGAACACCTCCAACCACTTCATAAAGAAGGAAGATGGCATTGAGGAAACCAATGTGCAAGTGGCTGAAATTGAGCCATTTCCGAGTGCAATCTGCCTGATTTTCGAGCACTCGAAAAGTGATCTCGAGCACTCTAACTTAGTGCAATGTGCAACATGCTCCTCTTGCTCAGCGCTGACCTATTTTGGAAAAACTGCTATAACTTTGTGCCCCGAACTCCAAATGATGATCTGTTTGAAGATTTGGAGAACTGATTCAGTGCTTTAAAAACTTCATGTTTTGATGAAGACCAAATTCTCAAGTCCGGTTGGTCGAAAATGAAGATCAAGGCAGAATTGCATTGTTGCCAGGCAGTTCTGCGCACCTCTGGTAACAAGGCCGTAACTCTCTGCTCCGAGCTCCGAATGACAAACCGTTTGAAGATTTGGAAAGCTGATTCAGAGATCTAAATCTTTCATGTTATGAGGGAAGTCCAGTTCTTGAGTTTGCTAGGTCGAAAATGGCGACAAAAGTCAGGATCACTGCTGCCAGAAATTCAGAAATGGCATCCTTTTTGTTCAAAATTCCACAAGGCATCATTTTTGCTTCCTTTTTGCACTTTAACCTGAAAATGCATAAAAACATGCAAATGGAGTTAATCTACATAAAATAATCAATTAATGGACTTTGTTAATGTACTTTAGGGCGCTTGAATATACAATATTCGGCGCTTATCAGTTGATAGATGCACCCTTGCTTTTGATTATCCCTTCAAAGGTTACCAACTCATTCAATAGTTCAGCGAGTGTGTACTCAAGCTTATTCATATGATAATTAACCCTAAAAGAGTTAAATGAGTCTGGCAATGAAGCGATAATCATGTCAACCTGAAGTTCACCATCCAAGTTGCATCCAAGGATCTCCAGTTCATTTAAAAAACCAATCATTTTTAAAGCATGTTCCTGAACTGAAGTACCTTGGACCATCTTAATGGTCATCAAATTTGTCATAGCATTTTGGAGTGCACTCTTACCAATTTGCCCAAACATTTCCTTAAGGTTAAGTATGATATCTGCAGAAGTGAGATATTGAAGATGTTGACTTTGGAGTACATTCGAGAGTGAAGCAAGAATGTAGCACCTAGTCATCTCATCTGCTTTATTGCATTTCTTAAAAACTTCATGCTCCTCAGGAGGATCCTCAGGCAAAGGTGGAGAAGATCTAGGAGTAGTAAGCACATAATTCAACCCCTCATATGTGAGTACAATATCTAGTTGCCTTTTCCAATCGATATATTTAGGTCCAGTTAATCGATTTTCTTTTAGTATATTTGCAAGTGGACTGAATGGACTAGTTATGATAAATCTGAAAATAAAAGCATTTATACAATAAATAAAGTGAATAATAATAATCATGCAAGTATAAAATAATTAATTAATTGTGGGTCCCTTAACCACATTGCATGAAAAATCGGACAATCAATATGCCAATAACTTATCAGGTTGGCGGAATTCATTATTGCTTATTGACGAGAACAACTCATTATTTCCATATCTCTTTAGACAATGCCTTATCTATATATATGAAATAATTCCCGATTAGATTTAGCCTTTCTAAAATTACCTAGTATAGACCACTCCGTTGGGGAGCTAATACTATTGATTTTAGATTGAGTGTATAACATAATTAATGCTCCAACGAAAAATCAAATATTAAATATATTGCCATTAATAGCTTAAACTCTTTAAATCATGCGTAGAGCCTTATTTTTAAAGATCTAACTATAATGGTTATTTAATAAATATATTTTCGTGAGACAACTATTCTTGTAATTTAGACTCTTTAAATCATGCGTGGAGCCTTATTTTTAAAGATCTAATCACAATGGTTATAATTACGAAGGCCATGGGGTAATGTATAAAAATCCCCGCTCCTACTCAATTTTTAATAACATAAAACTAGGGTTTTCAATTCATGATTTAATGCATGCAAAACGCCTTGATTTTAATCCAATTAAATTTAGAAAATATATGGATTTTAAATGATTCACTAATATTTAATTTGAGGCAAAAAATAATTTACAAAAATAATTTTTCTGTTTCCCAATAAATGCCCTCAAATTAATTTCCAATCTAATCCAATTTATCATCATAATTTAATTAATATAAATCAAGCCATTTAGTTAAAAAATCATGGATCCAATGCATGAACAATTATAATCAGTATTAAATTATTCTATGCATTAAATAACAGACAGAAGCAATATAAATGGCCAATGGATTTAGCTTTTAACATTTAAATACTATTCTTGCTGTACGGGCGTCCTTCAATAGTCCGTAAACACCTATAGGAAGCTGATACGCGTTAAGAGAAGCAAAATACCGCTTGGAACAAGCCCCGATGACCCCACATGCGTTAGCACGCGCCTAGGGAAGGTGGCAGGTCAAGGCACGCGCCCCCCACGCGTTGGCACGCGCTTGGGGCGCGTGGGACACGCCTCCACGCGCCTGCACGCGCGTGGAGAAGGAAACCCCCTTGGCTAGCGTGTGAGATCCACGCGCCAACTTGTCCTTTATATGCCACTTCCTGGTGCATGAGGAACACGCGCTAGGCTCACCTTACCTGCATCACATGTGATTCCAACCTCCTTCAACGCCTTTTCTCGCCGCCGGCGATGCTCCGGCCACCGGAAAAACGCCGAAAAATTCCAGAAAAATTAGAAAAATTCCCAGAAAATTAAATTAAGCCTCAAAAAATTCCAGAAAAATTATGAAAAATTCAGAAAAATTCCAGAAAATTACTGAAGCATAATTTAATCCTTTCGGACCTTCTTGAAGCTTCATAGCATTCTTTGATAAATATTACATGGCTTTAATAAATACTTACAATTTGAAATACAATGAAAAAAATTAAATTACATCATTGAATTTTCAAACGGCTAAAACAAAGCCTTAATTACATTCATCCAAAAATAAAATTACATTCAATATACCTATAAGCTTCATCCATGACTCAAAAATATATCATCATCCATTCACAATTATACATACATTATCATGTATTAATATATATCAATATAATAAATCATACATCAACATACATCAATAAATATATATATGTATATATGATTTGGATCCATGAACATGATTTTTATAAACACATGATCTCTAGTAATGAATCAAACCATGTGCTCTGATACTACTGTTGGGAAACGTGCAAGTTTTTAAAACTTTTTGAGGGATTTGCAATCATGGATCTTGATTCATCACATAGAGACAAGTTTTATGCAAAGATAAATAAAAGATGATGTATAATTCAATAAGCAGATTGAATACTTACATCAAAGGTCTGAGTAAACCTTTTAAACTTTCCTTTAAAGTGAATGTTCTCACTTATTGTAGATTTCTTTAGCAAGATCCTTTCTCCTTCTTCTTGATTATTATCTTCCCTTTAGGAATCACCAATATGCCTTGATGAATGACCTTGGAATTTAGGCTTGTGGTAGCTTCCTTTAGAAGAGAAAACAAAATCCTAAAATCTAGAGAGAGAAAGTGTATTCCTTTTTCTTGTTCTAAAAGTCACCCACAAAATATACATGAACTCATACATATATCGGCAAAATAAAAATAGGAATAAGGAAACAATAAATCATTCTCCATCTCTAATTCAACTTTCTCAATTCTAACATGACTCCAATATCAACTTGGGCTATTAGTGAGAATCCTTTCGGGCTTACTATTTTCTTGACTCCTATAAATTAATAATTGGTCCGGTCCATTAAACCATGGACCCAATTCAATTAATTCATAAATTAATTTCTACTCCACTAAAAGAAATTAATTGCACTCTAATTAAATAGTAAATAACCTCTAAGTCAATGCGTACTTTGACCCCTCTATGCTTAATTATTTATCGAATAATTAAAGCCATCAATCCGACAACATAATTAATATAATTATTTTGTTACCTTTGATTATTTCCGATTCGATCACAATAAAATATTTATTTGATAAAAAAATAATAATTTATTAAATAAATATCTATAGAAAACATTTGTCTAAAACATACGAAGGCCTTCGAATTTAATTTGTGATCAACCATAATCAAAACAAAATAAATACAAATAACACTAATGCAAATATTGAGAATATAGACCTCTAACTATTAATTACATAACTACCCAAAGTGTCGATCTAAGGATCCCGAGGTATCCGCCAAACAAATCAAAGTAATTATTAATTAATAAAAGAGTCTATACTTCTCTCATGCTTGAGAGTCAAAAGCCATGACTGTGATAGAGAGCAATTGCATACGACAGCTCTCGCAATATATCTCAATCTATCGTGTACTCGGTTCAAGTTTTAATTAATTAAATGTCCATCCATAATTACCGACTTTAAACCATTTATAATTACTAATTTATAACATAGTATTAATTGCCATTACATACATATATAAATATATTTTGTAATCAAACGGACACAATCAATTCCATAATGAATCAAAAAATAATACATTCCATTCACCAATTGTATAATGCTTTAATAATAATATCTAGATAAGAAACCATGACTTTTACAATCCAAAATTAGAATTTGCTATGCTAGGGCACACATATCCTAACACTAACAGCAGCCGACGATGGCCATTATTGAATTTAGAATGGTAATTGCAGTAGATACTGATCAGCCGACGATGCTCTGGCCTGGCTTCACTCTAACTCCCACAAGAGAGTTGTGCAGCACGGACAGACTTCCTGCATCTCTTATATATATATATATATATATATATATATATATATATATCTCTCTCTCTCTTCAAGACAAAATTTTCTGCATTTCAACACCACCAAAAAAACAAGGATCAAAATGCAGGTAATGAATCAAATTTAGATTGAAGAAGTATTGGTTCACTTGCGAAAAGTAAAGAAATTCAACATGCATGTTTATCATCACTTGACTCAAATGTGTTTAAAATATTGAATTTGATTAATGTAAATGTGTATAACTTGTGACCATTGTTTTTTACCTTTTGTAACTTAATCCTTGCCTTAAGTGCGAAGAAATAATGTCAAAATAGACATCTAAACATGATATCTAAGTTAAATGATTAATTACAATGACCCTTTCTTGGTCAAATGGAGAAGCCTTCTGAAAAAAAAATTACTAGCATTTATGCTATAAACGGTTCCTCTGTTTTTTACTTATACCTGAACATCACTATTTGATGGTGTCATACAACTTTTGACATGTTAAATGACTTTAGTATCCTTTATTTTGTATCATTGGCTAAAAAGCTATCTTACATATAAAATGACTTAACTACCCTGTTTCAATCCATTTTCATTTAGCAAGCCAAGTCCACCGATTCATGTAATAAATATTAATAAGTAGGTGTGTGAATGATGTGTTAAAGTTTCTTGTCAAAGCGCAAACAACCAAAAATAAAAATAAAAAAAACAAGAGACTTTTCATGATAACAATGATTGCTATAATATATACTACGTGTATGTGTGTGTATATATATTTATATATATATAACATGCATTCATAAGATAAAGTAAATAAAAAATAAAAAAATTTCATACATCATAAGCAAATCAATACCCAATGAGGATATTTAAAATGTGTAAATCCATTTTTAGAAAGAAACTCGTATTTTGGGACATTCCAAAAACTAAAAGATAACTAAGAATTTTGAGAGCATTTTTGTCTTTTTAAATTTTTGATATTTTTTTTTTTTTATTAAAAGGTATTACAAAATATGGGTAAAAATAACATTTCACACCATTTTAACGAAAAACTGACATGAGGTGGGAGTGATGATTATTTTCAAAAGTAATCTTCAAAATTTGACCTAAGAGTGTCAGTGAAATTAATTCAAAATTAAAAAGACTAGACATGTTGAAAAATACTTCAATTTGCAACGTGTGAAAGTTTTATTTTGGCACTCGTGTAAGCACCGAGTGTAACTTCAACTAAATTTTGTTACCACTTCTCTAAACAGGATATAATTAATGTTTGCAGGTCCAAGAGGAACAAACAAAGCTGAGTGAAACCAAAAACTGTACCTCAAACCATCAGATTATTTGGCATCATCATCAATCTTCAATCGTGAGAACACTTCACTGCTATTTGTGGATTCTTCACTTGTGATGCTGCTTTGACAAGGTAACCGCTGAAAAAGAGGAAATGGCAACACCCCTGAAGCATCATCTATTGTGATGTCCTCGTGGGGCTCTCTGTATGTTGCAGTTTGTTGAAGCTGCAGTGCATATTCTAATTGCCGCAATACTTCATGCATAGTGGGCCTGTCAGCACCATAGCCTTCCAAGCACTTCTCTGCTGTTTCACCAAATTTTTTCAATGAGTTCGGATTGATTCTACCGACAAGCTTTGGATCAATGATTTTTTCAAGCTGCCCCTTCATTTGCCAAGACATCCCCCATTCTGCCAAGTTTATCTGATCCCGTGGGAGCGAGTTATTAATGGCTGGCCTTGCACAAAGCACTTCAAGAAGAACCACCCCAAAAGAATACACATCTGATTTCTGTGTCAACTGTAGATGTCTTGAAGATACAAGAAATTCCCTCCCTCTTTCTCTCTCTAGAATTCTTGTATTTCAACCAAAAAATATCTCCCCTATTCTTTCCATTACTTCTCCTATTTATAGATATTTACAAATGTTGATGGACTGCTGGATCTAGGCCCGTTCCTCCATGAGTTCTGGTCATCTTTGATAGGCTTATTCGTGTTCGGCCCATATGGCAGTGTCTCTCTATGGGCCTGACCCATCTGTACGGACCTGATGTCGCGTTTGCAAGTCATATCTGGCCCATGTCATCTCGGGCCTCCTCAACTGCCCCCATAATTACCCCTTGTTTAATAAGGGGGTAATTATTGAAGGCGTCTCATCATGACGTTGACGGCTCGAGAAAACCACATGGGGGAACGGACAGTCAGATCCAGAATCAATGCTCCGGGGCTCGATGAACTTCTCGCCTTCCTGACGCTTCGGCCCTCGGGTCCCCCTCGCCTTTATAAGGCTCTAGAATACCACTTCATGCCTTTTTACCATCTCCATCATCAGTCAAATCTCTCTCTCTTTAGAACAGTGTTAAGCTTCTTCCGGTGAAATCCTTCAAGAGTCATTCTTCCAGCGGTCTCGCAGTGCTCTTTGTTGCTTTCTACCTCAGAGGTTAGTTTTGTTCCTTTTTACTTTCGGCAGGCTTCTTTTTACCCTTTTAGATCCTTCAATCACTTCCACCATGGTTGTAGATCTAGATGTTTTTCGTATGAGACTTAGACTTCCTGACAACATCCAAGTTAGGGTTTGCCCTAAGGATGTTAATATTATGACCGGTACCGGCCTCCTTCCCAGTGAAGTTTTATTTTCAAACCTTCAACTGAATGTCGTTAGGTTTTCTCTGCATCCCTTCTTTAATTATGTCTTCAATAGACTGGGGATCTCCCCCCTGCAGGTAAACCCCAATTTCTTTAGAATCATATCCGTTATGCTACTGTTGATTCGTGACAGAAGCCTGGACCTTGACCTCATAGATCTTCTTCTGTGTTATAAGGTCAGTAAGATCTGAACTAACGAGCCCTTCTACCACCTCTACCCGATCGACAAGATGTCCATATGTACGGACACAATCAAATCTGAAAAGGGTTGGAGGGATAACATCGTGGGCATTAGTGGGGCTTGGTCTTCGCCGGCTGCAGAGGATTACCCAATCCCAAGCGCCTTTGGCGTCTGTTCTGTTTCCTTATATAAGAAATTCAAATCTCACAAAAACGATTGTCCCTGCGAAACATGTGTTCCTCGCTTTTGTACTTTCTTATGCCGCTCCTTAGGAATACCTTGTGATGACTTGAGCTACAGTGTTTGCAGGGATAGGAGTAATTACTTGAAGAAATACGTTCTGAACGATATTCCTTCCTGCTCAGACCTCCTCACTTCAGACAACCTTCTAGCGCTCTCATCCCTCGGCTATACCATGAGCAGGCTTCAGATTCCATCATTTGGCAGGAAGAAAAATACTCCCCCAGCCACTTCTGCTGCTGGGGCAACCTCCTCTCCTGCATCAGCCTCTTCCTCAGCCACCATCTCTGACACCATCCCGAGCACGGTGGCTATTGATTCTGTTGTCAGCACCCCTGCTACCAACTCGAGCGCATCTCCACAAATCACTACAGCCCCTGCTCCCGCTGGGGGCGCTCGGGACAAAGAACGAGGCAAAAGGCCTCATCCTGACAGTGGAGTCGACCCTGAGGAGGAACCTCTTATAAGAAGGACCCGGGTCTCTGGGCCGGGTGCTCTCTTGCACCGCCCAGTCAGAGCTCCTGCCCCCTCCGGGCCTGTTGCAGCTGGTGCCTCTGCTTCTGCTTCAGCCTCCCCTTCTCTTCCCACTTTACCACCATGGGCTCCTCGGTACACCCGAACGGATGGGACGTTCGTGAAGCCGAACGAGACCATGCTAAAGGATGGCCAGACCGCCATGGCGTATTATAGGAGAATGTGGACTCCGAAAGACCTTGAGGCGGCGAAAGGTCTATCCCAGAAGGATGTGTTCAGCCGCTTTCCCCAATCTGCCATGGAGGTGACTTTTATTTTCCAACTCATGAATCCTCTCATTTTATTTGGTCTTGCCTTCGTCCGACCAGACTATCGGTTTAACCATTATTAATGTATATCTATGCAGACTTTGTTCAGAATGATGGCTATGCAGAAGCAGGTTGAAATGGGGAACGCCAGGGCTCGTAAGTTTTTTGATAGCCTGGAGGTGGCCAATAAGGAAAACGACCTCCTCGCCAGCAAGAATACCGAGGTATTGGCTCGGCTTGAAAAAACTGAACAAGAAAGAGATGTCTTGAAGAAAGAAAACGACTCTCTTCAGGATGAGAATGATGCCCTCCAGCTTGAAAAGAGTGTCTGGCAGACTGAGCGTGATTCAATCAGAGACGAAAAGGCAGAGCTCCAGCGCCTTCTGGCTGATGAACAGTCTGCTCGGATGGCTTTTGAGAAGAGAGCTCGGACGAACGTACTGCTCTGATTGATACCATCAGCAGAGTGAACGGTGGGATGCTGGCTCTTCATGCTCGGTTCTCAAGGGTCGGCGCTCTTAGATATGCTCAGGGATTCCGAGAAGGTTTTTCCGACCGAGTTCCGGATGAGGGACAGACCAGCTCAACTCCAGACGAGGTCGATAAGGATTTAGGGATTGACCCGCTGGGGGTCTATGTTGACCCAGAACCCACCGAAGCGGAGCACATATTTGATGAGTGCCAGGACATTGCTTCCTCTAGGATCACTACAGCTCCTCCTACCGCTCTGCCTCTAACCGCTCCTCAATCGTCAACTGTGGTACCTCCCATAGCCACTGCTGACGTTGGCCCCCAGCAGGATGACTCTGTTATTCATCTTGATTCCCCTCCTCATGAGGGTGAGATTGCTGATGGGATCGAGGAGGCGGGTCGACACAACCAGGAGGCTGTCGGTACTGAGGCAGCTAGCTAGGACTCCTCCGGACTCTTCGATTCCATACTTTTTTTGTAACAATGTGACTTGAATATTTCATTTTTTGTAAATCTAGTGCTTATTATTAATGAGATGACAGAACTCTTTTTCTCTTTTTCCTTTGTTTTGCGCTCTGTTCAAACCCATTCTCAATATATATATACCTTTTCTCTCTTTTTTTTTTTTTCTTTTTTTTTTTTTTTTTTTTTTTTTTTTGTATTAACTTTGTCGTGTGCTTGTTTATGGCAAGTGCTTGGCGTTCGGCTTGCGGTGCCAGCTGCCACTTATCTTCCTCAAGTGCTTGGCGCTCGGCTAGAATGCCACTTGCCACTTGGCTTTTCATTTTTTAGCAAGTGTCTGGCGTTCGGCTTATGGTGCCATCTGCCACTTATCTTGCTCAAGTGCCTGGCGCTCGGCTAGAATGTCACTTGCCACTTGGCTTTTCATTTTTTAGCAAGTGTCTGGCGTTCGGCTTATGGTGCCAGCTGCCACTTATCTTGCTTAAGTGCCTGGCGCTCGGCTAGAATGCCACTTGCCACTTGGCTTTTCATTTTTTAGCAAGTGTCTAGCGTTCGGCTTATGGTGCCAACTGCCACTTATCTTGCTTAAGTGCCTGGCGCTCGGCTAGAATGCCACTTGCCACTTGGCTTTTCATTTTTTAGCAAGTGTCTGGCATTCGGCTTATGGTGCCAGCTGCCACTTATCTTGCTTAAGTGCCTGGCGCTCGGCTAGAGTGTCAGTTGCCACTTGGCTTTTCATTTTTTAGCAAGTGTCTGGCGTTCGGCTTATGGTGCCAGCTGCCACTTATCTTGCTTAAGTGCCTGGCACTCGGCTAGAATGCCACTTGCCACTTGGCTTTTCATTTTTTAGCAAGTGTCTGGCGTTCGGCTTATGGTGCCAGCTGCCACTTATCTTGCTTAAGTGCCTGGGGCTCGGCTAGAATGCCACTTGCCACTTAGCTTTTCATTTGTTTTTTATTTTTTGCAACCCATTGAAGAGGAAAGTTATTTTTATAAATTTTAGGAATTTGCACATTCATACGTACTTGATTGACAACAAACAACACCCAATAAAGCCGAAACTTAGCTTTTATTGGTAGTACCTCTTCAGAGACGTGGCATTCCAGGGCTTGCTGACCAACCTTCCCGCCATGGTTTCTAACGTATATGCTCCCTTGCCTATGACTTCTGCAATTCTGTATGGGCCTTCCCAGGGTGGCATCATTTTTTTGACTATCCCCACCTTTCTTTTCAGAACCAGATCGCCAGGGGCAAAATCTCTGTGTTTCACTCTTTTGTTGTGACTATTCGCCAATACTTGCTGGTATGATGCTAACCTTATTGCTGCAGCGTCCCTCCTTTCGTCTATTATATCGAGGTTCAATCTTAACATCTTGTCGTTCTGATCTCGACTCCATGCTAAGCTTCTGATAGTTGGGACCAAGTGCTCAACCGGTATAACCGCCTCGGTACCATATGCCATTGCAAACGGGCTCTCCCCAGTCGGTCCCCTTGGGGTGGTTCTGTAAGCCCATAGGACGTTCGGGAGCTCATCCAACCACTTCCCTTTATGGTCCTCCAGCTTCTTCTTAATGCAGGCGAAAATTGTTCTGTTTGTAATTTCTGCTTGTCCATTGGCCTGAGGATGACTTACTGCAGCCAACTTCTGATTAATTCCATACTCCTCCAGCAGCTCTCTTACTTGCTTGCTGTCGAGGTTCGTGCCATTATCCATGACTATTGACCTTGGAACGCCGAAACGGCAGAGAATATTGTTCCAAATAAATCGTCTCACATGAGTCTGAGTCACGCTAGGATATGGTTCGGCTTCCACCCACTTAGTGAAATAATCCGTGGCCAGTAACACATACTTGTTCTGAGCTCTTGCCGTTGGCAGAGGACCGACCACATCCATCCCCCATTGCGCGAAAGGCCACGGCGAGGCCATTACGTGCAATTCCTCAGGTGGTTGGTGGATCAATGGTCCATATCGTTGGCATTTATCGCACCTTCGAGAGAACTCCTTCACATCTCTTGACATGTTCGGCCAGAAATACCCTTGTGTCATTGCTTTATGCGCTAACGACCTTCCCCCAGAATGATTGCCACACACACCTTCGTGAATAGCTCGCAATACCTGCTGTGACTCTGCGGGGGTGACATACTTCAAGTATGGGCCAGAGTAGGATCTTCTGTACAGCTGGTTATGCACGATGGCGTATTTTGCAGCATTCTTTTTGAGTTTCCTAGCTTCATCCCTTTGCATAGGCAAAATGCCATCTCGAATATAAGTAATGATGGGGTCAATCCAACTCGGTTCATACGGTATGACGTTGACTTGCCAAGGGTCAGAGTCCAAAGGTTCTTCGAAAATAGATGGCTGGGTCAATATTCCTATTGGAATCACCCTCGCCAATGTTTCACCAGAACTCGAAGTACTACATGCTAACCGGTCTGCATTTGCGTTCTGTTCCCTCGGTAACTATATGAATTCAATCTTTGCAAAGTCCTTGGCTTTATGCAGAACGGCAGAACGATATGCCCCCATCGTGTCATCCTTGGTCGCGTACTCACCATTTACCTGCCGAACAATCAACTGTGAGTCACTATAAACAGTCAAACTTCTGACCTGTAGCTCTTTGGCCAACTTTAACCCATTCAGCAACGCCTCGTATTCTGCTTCGTTATTGGTGGCTCAGAACTCCAGTCTGAGTGCTTGACTCAAAGAAGTACCCTCTGGGGTTTGCAGTTTAACCCCAATTCCGGCCCCCATCTGGTTAGAGGAGCCATCCACATAAAGTTTCCAAGAGCCGCACCTAAGGTCTTCTTCCGTATCTTTAGAGTCACATTCTAGCAGGAAATCGGCTACCGCTTGTCCTTTGACAGCTGTTCTCGGCTCATATGTTATGTCAAATGAACTTAACTCTATAGCCCACTTTTTCATTCTGCCCGAGAGTTCTGGCTTGTGCATAAGCACTCTGATTGGAAAAGTTGTTAGAACAGCTATAGGGTGGGATTCGAAATAATGCCTCAACTTTCTTTTTGCGTTTACAAGTGCAAGTATCACCCGTTCGGCCTTCGAGTATTTTCGTTCTGCCTCGGTCATTGTTTTACTGACATAAAATACCGGGTGTTGCACGCCTTCCTTGCAACGAATTAGAACGGCACTTGTCGCAACACTAGATACTCCAAGATACAAAAATAACTTTGTTCTCTCGCTCTGTAGAGGGTCCTTGGTTCTCAGGGAGTAAAGGGTTTCTCCTCTGGTTCGTCCCATCTTTAATTATGTCTTCAATAGACTGGGGATATCCCCCCTGCAGGTAAACCCCAATTTCTTTAGAATCATATCCGTTATGCTACTGTTGATTCGTGACAGAAGCCTGGACCTTGACCTCATAGATCTTCTTCTGTGTTATAAGGTCAGTAAGATCCCAACTAACGAGCCCTTCTACCACCTCTACCCGATCGACAAGATGTCCATATGTATGGACATAATCAAATCTGAAAAGGGTTGGAGGGATAACATCGTGGGCATTAGTGGGGCTTGGTCTTCGCCGGCTGCAGAGGATTACCCAATCCCGAGCGCCTTTGGCGTCTGTTCTGTTTCCTCATATAAGAAATTCAAATCTCACAAAAACGATTGTCCCTGCGAAACATGTGTTCCTCGCTTTTGTACTTTCTTATGCCGCTCCTTAGGAATACCTTGTGATGACTTGAGCTACAATGTTTGCAGGGATAGGAGTAATTACTTGAAGAAATACATTCTGAACGATATTCCTTCCTGCTCAGACCTCCTCACTTCAGACAACCTTCTAGCGCTCTCATCCCTCGGCTATACCATGAGCAGGCTTCAGATTCCATCCTTTGGCAGGAAGAAAAATACTCCCCCAGCCACTTCTGCTGCTGGGGCAACCTCCTCTCCTGCATCAGCCTCTTCCTCAGCCACCATCTCTGACACCATCCCTAGCACGGTGGCTATTGATTCTGTTGTCAGCACCCCTGCTACCAACCCGAGCGCATCTCCACAAATCACAACAGCCCCTGCTGCCGCTGGGGGCGCTCGGGACAAAGAACGAGGTAAAAGGCCTCATCCTGACAGTGGAGTCGACCCTGAGGAGGAACCTCTTATAAGAAGGACCCGGGTCTCTGGGCCGGGTGCTCTCTTACACCGCCCAGTCAGAGCTCCTGCCCCTGTAATGACCCTAGCTGATGCCAAAATTTAAAAAAAATTCGGCATAACCTCCCCTAAAAATGGGCCTTCAATAACCTGTCCCAATACACAAAGCACATAAAATCATCCAGCATCTCATTCATCCGTTCATTATACCTCAACATAGTTCCTCTCATAGTGGAACATCCACACACCAATTAATCTAAATTATCATAATTACAATCCCAAAATACAAGATTAATATTTAAAGTCCCTGTCTTACAATGTTACATGATACAATTGAATGGAAACAAATACCATAATTTCCTTAGTTTCATTTACATCAAACAAAAGATAAGTTCGTTCTTAAGTTACAAGGCCATGAATACTAACTTAGTTACATTTCCACAACTACGAATATACATAGAACGGTCAAAATACAAAATAGCAAATAACCTTCTAACAATTTTCAAGCTTGAGGTGGATTGTCGTCCACTAGTTCATTTCCAAGACCTGAAAAAAATAATATAAATAGTAGGGTGAGCATAAAGTTCAGCAGGTGACACTTAAGACACACATCTTGTGTCCTTGTGAATCCAAACAAAGTATAGGCCAATGGGAAATGGGGATCATACAATGTCGGGGAATAATACAGCATAACGATTCAATGTCAAGTATATCCAATACAATGGTATGAGATGCAATGCATGCTAGTGTCGCTCCCCATTTTCATAATCCAAAACATCATTTCCAAACTGTGAATACAGCCCGCCCTTTGGTAGCCCCGCCGCAACACGAGAGGAGGATTGGCTAGTGTCCCTGACCCTTGGTAACCCCGCGGCGTCATTATGGGGCCCAGCTAGCTCAACCACGCTAGGGCGACTCCCTAGTCCCCTCTAGGCTATATTAACCTCCGGCCCGTTGGTAACCCCGCAGCGACCGGGTTTCGTAAAAAACCATTTCATCAAAAACACTTCCCTGAAATTCCCCATATTTATTTCAAGAACAATTTCTCCCATTTCATGCAAACCCAATGGTATGTGCATGTATCTATGTTCCATACATTCAATGTCATGGCATTTAAAATTATACACCATAAAATTAAACATTCAACATGTTCAACATCTCCCAAGTAATTATTAACACATTAGGATACATCAAAATACATTTAAGCATGTTTTACACATAAAACAACTCACATTCAAATACATGAATTTCTCTAGACAACATTTAAAATAATCATTGATACAATTAACTTCTAATTAAGCATGCTTGGCATAACAAATGATTATAACTCATAATGGAACAAGAAGGTAGTGGATTAAGGTGTCCCTACCTCAAATTTGCACAAAACCCTTAAAATGGGTCTTGAATTTCGAACTCCAAGAAGGGCACCAAATCTGGAATTGTTTGTATGGATGCGTAGAGCTCGTCGTGGGCTTCGTTTTGCCTCAAACAGCACCTTAATCCGATAAGAGATGAGGGAGAAATCAAGAGTGAAAGCTTGCAAAAGAAAAAGAAAAAAAGAAATACAAAGAGGCAGAGAGCTACGAGACAGAAGATAGAGAACAAAAAAAAAAGGAAAAAAAAAACGTGGTCTTATGACCACTTAAACTTGTGGGTCCCAAACATTTTTCTTTTTTTTTCTTTTATCTTTTTCTTTTGCCTTTTTAAGTTACAGACATTACAGCCCCCTCCGGGCCTGTTGCAGCTGGTGCCTCTGCTTCTGCTTCAGCCTCTCCTTCTCTTCCCACTTTACCACCATGGGCTCCTCGGTACACCCGAACGGATGGGACGTTCGTGAAGCCGAACGAGACCATGCTAAAGGATGGCCAGACCGCCATGGCGTATTATAGGAGCATGTGGACTCCGAAAGACCTTGAGGCGGCGAAAGGTCTATCCCAGAAGGATGTGTTCAGCCGCTTTCCCCAATCTGCCATGGAGGTGACTTTTATTTTCCAACTCATGAATCCTCTCATATTATTTGGTCTTGCCTTCGTCCAACCAGACTATCGGTTTAACCATTATTAATGTATATCTATGCAGACTTTGTTCGGAATGATGGCTATGCAGAAGCAGGTTGAAATGGGGAACGCCAGGGCTCGTAAGTTTTCTGATAGCCTGGAGATGGCCAATAAGGAAAACGACCTTCTCGCCAGCAAGAATACCGAGGTATTGGCTCGGCTTGAAAAAACTGAACAAGAAAGAGATGTCTTGAAGAAAGAAAACGACTCACTTCAAGATGAGAAGGATGCCCTTCAGCTTGAAAAGAGTGTCTGGCAGACTGAGCGTGATTCAATCAGAGACGAAAAGGCAGAGCTCCAGCGCCTTCTGGCTGATGAACAGTCTGCTCGGATGGCTTTTGAGAAGAGAGCTCTGGATGAGCGTACTTCTCTGATTGATACCATCAGCAGAGTGAACGGTGGGATGCTGGCTCTTTATGCTCGGTTCTCAAGGGTCGGCGCTCTTAGATATGCTCAAGGATTCCGAGAAGGTTTCTCCGACCGAGTTCCGGATAAGGGACAGACCAGCTCAACTCCAGATGAGGTCGATAAAGATTTAGGGATTGACCCTCTGGGGGTCTATGTTGACCCAGAACCCACCGAAGCGGAGCACATATTTGATGAGTGCCAGGACATTGCTTCCTCTAGGATCACTACAGCTCCTCCTACCGCTCTGCCTCTAACCGCTCCTCAATCGTCAACTGTGGTACCTCCCATAGCCACTGCTGACGTTGGCCCCCAGCAGAATGACTCTGTTATTCATCTTGATTCCCCACCTCGTGAGGGTGAGATGGCTGATGGGACCGAGGAGGCGGGTCGGCACAACCAGGAGGCTGTCGGTACTGAGGCAGCTAGCTAGGACTCCTCCGGACTCTTCGATTCCATACTTTTTTGTAACAATGTGACTTGAATATTTCATTTTTTGTAAACCCAATGCTTATTATGAATGAGATGACAGAACTCTTTTTCTCTTTTTCCTTTGTGTTGCGCTCTGTTCAAACCCATTTTCAATATATATATACCTTTTCTCTTCTTTTTTTTTTATATTAACTTTGTCGTGTGCTTGTTTATGGCAAGTGCTTGGCGTTCGGCTTGCGATGCCAGCTGCCACTTATCGTGCTCAAGTGCCTGGCGCTCGGCTAGAATGCCACTTGCCACTTGGCTTTTCATTTTTTAGCAAGTGTCTGGCGTTCGGCTTATGGTGCAAGCTGCCACTTATCTTACTTAAGTGCCTGGCGCTCGGCTAGAATGCCACTTGCCACTTGGCTTTCATTTTTTAGGAAGTGTCTGGCGTTCGGCTTATGGTGCCAGCTGTCACTTATCTTGCTTAAGTGCCTGGCGCTCGGCTAGAATGCCACTTGCCACTTGGCATTCATTTTTTAGCAAGTGTCTGGCGTTCGGCTTATGGTGCCAGCTGCCACTTATCTTGCTTAAGTGCCTGGCGCTCGGCTAGAATGCCACTTGCCACTTGGCTTTTCATTTTTTAGCAAGTGTCTGGCGTTCGGCTTATGGTGCCAGCTGCCACTTATCTTGCTTAAGTGCCTGGCGCTCGGCTAGAATGCCATTTGCCACTTGGCTTTTCATTTTTTAGCAAGTGTCTGGCGTTCGGCTTATGGTGCCAGCTGCCTCTTATCTTGCTTAAGTGCTTGGCGCTCGGCTAGAACGCCACTTGCCACTTGGCTTTTCATTTTTTAGGAAGTGTCTGGCGTTCGGCTTATGGTGCCAGCTGCCACTTATCTTGCTTAAGTGCCTGGCGCTCGGCTAGAACGCCACTTGCCACTTGGCTTTTCATTTTTTATCAAGTGTCTGGCGTTCGGCTTATGGTGCCAGTTGCCACTTATCTTGCTTAAGTGCTTGGCGCTCGGCTAGAATGCCACTTGCCACTTGGCTTTTCATTTTTTAGCAAGTGTCTGGCGTTCGGCTTATGGTGCCAACTGCCACTTATCTTGCTTAAGTGCCTGGCGCTCGGCTAGAACGCCACTTGCCACTTGGCTTTTCATTTTTTAGCAAGTGTCTGGCGTTCGGCTTATGGTGCCAGCTGCCACTTATCTTGCTTAAGTGCCTGGCGCTCGGCTAGAATGCCACTTGCCACTTGGCTTTTTATTTTTATTTTTATTTTTTTTTTGCAACCCATTGAAGAGGAAAGTTATTTTTATAAATTTCAGGAATTTGCACATTCATACGTACTTGATTGACAACAAACAACACCCAATAAAGCCGAAACTTAGCTTTTATTGGTAGTACCTCTTCAGAGACGTGGCATTCCAGGGCTTGCTGACCAACCTTCCCGCCATGGTTTCTAACGTATATGCTCCCTTGCCTATGACTTCTGCAATTCTGTATGGGCCTTCCCAAGGGTGGCATCATTTTTTTGACTATCCCCACCTTTCTTTTCAGAACCAGATCGCCAGGGGCAAAATCTCTGTGTTTCACTCTTTTGTTGTGACTATTCGCCAATACTTGTTGGTATGATGCTAACCTTATTGCTGCAGCGTCCCTCCTTTCGTCTATCATATCGAGGTTCAATCTAAACATCTTGTCGTTCTGATCTCGACTCCATGCTAAGCTTCTGATAGTTGGGACCAAGTGCTCAACCGGTATAACCGCCTCGGTACCATATGCTATTACAAACGGGCTCTCCCCAGAGACCCGGGTCCCTCTTTCATCACGATGGAGAGCTGACTGACTGTTCTCGTCCTGCTCGCCTTGATGCGTGATATTAGATTGAACACCTCCTTCTCCGGCCGGAGGTGGACGCGAAACCGCGGGCATTTGCTGATGTTGCATTCCAGCTTTCAATTCTGTATTCTCTTTTTTGAGAGCCTCGATCAAGTTCATCAACTCCTCAAGCTTTGTTTGCTGGACAGCCTCCATCGGATTGGAGCTTTCACCTATCATTATTCCTGAACGGAGTAAAGGCATTAATCTCAAGTTCGCGAGTAGATCCGAGCTTCGTGAGTGGGAATTTTTCAGATCTGGTTTCGAATTCTCCGAATTATGCTCACGGTTGACGAGATCTGAATTGTCCGAATTCTAAATCCGTCAGATCCTGCCACAATCGAACAACTCGTTGTTGCGTAGATCTGAAGCCACTTCTGCCAAAGCTACAGGAACTAAAATTCCTCCAGAGTAGGTCACAATTGCTCAGATCTGGATTCAACTCCCAAAGATCGAGTCTCGATCAACCGAATTGGTCTGAATCCACGCGATATTAATCATTGATCAACCAATCTTCCATGGTTCCCACAGACGACGCCAATTGAAGATACAAGAAATTCCCTCCCTCTTTCTCTCTTTAGAATTCTTGTATTTCAACCAAAAAATATCTCCCTTATTCTTTCCATTACTTCTCCTATTTATAGATATTTACAAATGTTGATGGACTGCTGGATCTAGGCTTGTTCCTCCATGAGTTCTGGTCATCTTTGATGGGCTTATTCGCGTTCGGCCCATATGGCAGTGTCTCTCTATGGGCCTGACCCATCTGTACGGACCGGATGTCGCGTTTGCAAGTCATATCTGGCCCATGTCATCTCGGGCCTCCTCATGTCTAAAATATTTGGGATCAAGATAAACCAAGCTGCCTGCTACATCGGTGCTGACATGTGTTTGATCAAGATCACAAGATCTCGAAACACCGAAATCACCAACTTTAGCCACATAATCTTCATCAAGCAGGATGTTTGTGGACTTAACGTCACGGTGAATGATTCCCCCGTCTGAACCAGTATGGAGGTAATGAAGACCCTTGGCCACACCAATGCAAATTTCATGCCTTCTATTCCAGGACAATAAAGATCCTGAGCTTTCATTAATATAGTATAGGTGATCTCTCAAGCTCCCTTTCTCCATGAATTCATAAACTAGTATCATCTCAGACCCTTCGTCACAGTACCCAATCAAGGAAACAAGATGGCGATGGCGAAATTTAGACAATACCAAGATCTCCGTTTGGAATTCTGAAAAATCCTGAGCACGTCCTGAACGTCTTCGTTTGACAGCAACTTTAATACCATTCCTAAGAGTTCCTTTATAGACTTTCCCAAACTCACCCTCTCCAATCATCAGCTTGGTGTTGAAATTATTTGTTGCATTGCGGATTTCAGCAATCGGTATCTTTAGCCCTAGAACCTGTGTCGGAGAAAAGCGACCACAATGTACTTCTGGCAGTGGATAAGCTTTGGTCTTCAAAGATCTATGGAATGGCCAAAGTGAGCCCAACCACCATCCGCGATTTAAAGCATAATCTTTCTTTTTCCCAACTTTCATATTTTTCATTGTTCCAGGTGAAATACTCTCCAACACCCTACTTTCATTTTTTACATCCACAGGAGGAGAATCCTCCGATGTAATGTTCCATTCAACACGCTGGTTGGAAGCCCCATCAGCATCAATATCCTCTTGCTCTGTGTAAGAGTCAGCCCTCCCTTGCAATTCCAATATAATTAAATGGAGTCTCGCCGCTATTTCAGCCATCATAGGCCTTTCTTTTGGTTGATCATGCAAGCATTTGTTGGCAATTTCCGTAAACCCTCTTAAACAATGAGGTGAGATTTGCTCCTTCACACTGGGATCAACTAGCTGATCAATTGTTCCTTTTCGAATGCATTATCGGACCCATATTGCTAGACTATGTTGCTCCTCCTCGAGTGTTAAATCCACAGCCTTTCTCCCACACAACGCTTCGAACAACACCACACCAAACGCATATACGTCTGTTCTCTTAGATATTCTTTAAGTCATGAAATATTCTGGATCCATATACCTGAATGTGCCTTTAATGTTAGTGCTAATGTGTGTGCACTGGGACTACAACTTGGGCGGGCAAACCCAGCCCAACCCAAGCCCAGCCTAGAAATTTTGAAATTGAGGCTTATATTCACAAATCGGGTTCATGTTCGGGTTGGGTTTTGTCAAAATTCGAACACATTCGGGTTGGGCTCGGGCTCAACCCGAAACCCATTTTATTTATTTATTTATTTATTTATTTCTCTCTCCTATTTTTCTTTCTCTTTCTCTTTCTCTTTCCGTAGTACGACACAGCTTCGATGTAGAGGAGAACCAAACAATTCTCCATCGTATCTTCGTCGCTCGCCATGGCCATGGGAGTCTCTTCTTCTTCTGTTCTTGATCTGAGAGGGATTCATGGTGATTAAATTGTACTTGATCTGAGAGGGATTCATGCAGAAATTGTGCTCCTCGATCTTCACAAACTGTGGCTGATATGCTTTCTGGGCATCTCCAAGAATCGCTTTCGTCTCCGAGAATTGGAAGCAATTCATCGCCGACGACGGCGACGAAGACGACGAGCAGTTGAATCTGAAATTGTACTCCTCGATCTTCACAATGTTGTTTTGATTCTAGCAGACAGATAGATAAATTGAAATATATGGGTTTTGAACTTCTGATTCTTGTTGATTTTGTAGTTGCGTAGAGAGAGAGAGAGAGCAATTTTAGAGTTAGAGAATGAGAATAGAGATGGAGGCGATTGGGGGAGGCTGAAATGATTTGCCCTAAAAATATATATATATTTAATAATAATATAATTAAATATATATCATATACACATATATATATAAATTTTCGAAAAAAAAAAAAAAAAATTAACCTGTCAACCCGACTCAACCCGCCCGAAAATATTCGATCCAGATTATGACCCAACCCATATTAAGTACAATTCGGGTTGGCCCAACCCAACCCGATTCGGGTTGAGGTTAGGTTCGGGTTGGACTGAGTTGGGCCAGCCCAACTTACAGCCCTAGTGTGCACGATCCAGTATCCATTTTCGACAACCCAAATCAGAAATCTTAGGAACCCAATTTTCATCCAACAGAATATTTGAGCTCTTCACATCACGATGTATGATTCCATTATGGTCACCACAACTCGTATGTAGGAAGTCCAACCCACGTGCAACACCAAGACAAATACTGAGTCGTCGTTCCCAAGAAAGAGGAGAGTTATCACTGCCATTTCTACTGGCTTTGTGAAGATGGTCAGCAAGGGTCCCATTGGTCATGTACTCATAGACCAGGATCATCTCTTGACAATCATCACAATAGCCAATCAAAGGGACGAGATGATAGTGCTGAAGCTTGGACAGGGCGTCGATCTCAGCCCAAAACTCATGAGCCCCTTGTTTGGAATGCGAATTCAACCGCTTTATAGCAACATATCTAGTCCTATCAATGAGCCCTTTGTACACATTTAGAACCTAAAACACATCGTCTACATGACTTATCAACCAGAAAATCACTTCAGTGGAGACAAGCAAATACACATAACATTTTTTTGTTGAATCAAAACAATAAATAATTAAATTTAAATATTGGTTAATAATATTTTCAATCTTTACATTTCTAATTATCCTCAAATTAACTACTTTTCAACTTTTTAAATTGTTGCTTGACTATAGTATTATCGATGCTATTAAATGTTTTACTCAAACAATCTATTGATATAACATCTTACCCTCTTTGTTTTCCCAAAACTTAAAAATCTTATTTTGCATACCGGCTTATGTTGAGAAATCTACTGAAAATAATAATAATAATAATAATAATAATAATTTTGTAATTCTTCAACTTTGTGCCTCTTCTTTTTGGTAAGACTTGGAAAAGTAAAAGAAAGAAAGTTGCCGTGGGCTATGGAAATGAGGGGCAAAAAAAATAAATAAATAATTAGTAGAAGAAAGTGTTGAAAGCTAAACATTTTTACACGTGTGCTTCGTCAGTGAAGCTCCCACCACTTTTTGACGTCTATAGAAGATACAGTAGTCCATTTTTTTCCATGATACTTTGTGCAGCAATTTTATTACATTTATTTTAAAATTTTACCATTAAATTTCATTATTATAATAGTATAATTTTACGGTCAAAGTTTATCGATGTGAAATATAAATTTGTAAATTGATAAATTTTGGTACCAAAACTTGTTCGATCGAATTGTAATTTTTATTTTACTTTGTGGATGCCGGAAGAGGAATAATAAGTACAACAAGTATGCGTTAAACTTTTATTCGTATAAGAAGATCATACGGAGTATTAGAGAAGGTATCTTGGTGAGGATACTTTGAGTTACATTTTTTATAGAACTTGCCTTAAGAAAAATGTGAGTGAAATTGAAGGTTTCCAAGTTGTTGGTCTGAAATTACACAGATTTCACACTCTGCCAAAAATGGACCGGTCCAACTTTTCTGGACCAGTCTAAGTTCCCTGGCAAATTGGTCGTGGAAACTTTTTGCCACAAATGTACTGGCCCACTTTTTTGGACCGGTCAATCTAGCAGGAGAAGCAATACATAATTCACATAATATTTTTCTGCCAAAAATGAACTGGTCCATTTTTCCTGGACCAGTCCAAGTGCCTTGGAATTAAAATAAAAATTATCATTATATTCTAATTTGGATTCCTTTTGGATTAGATTTTTGGGAGTTATTTTTGCACAAATTAAAATTTGTTTTCAAGTACTTTTAAAATAAGCAAAAATTGTATAAAAGAGTAAGTAAAACTTATTCAGTCCCCTCTAGGTTTCTAATTTATACTACCTCTGTCAA
The DNA here is from genome assembly GCF_030987335.1 of Cornus florida. Taxonomy (NCBI): domain Eukaryota; kingdom Viridiplantae; phylum Streptophyta; class Magnoliopsida; order Cornales; family Cornaceae; genus Cornus; species Cornus florida. The sequence continues at coordinate 47,601,886 of NW_026775577.1, read as the reverse complement.
GAAAAGATGTCCTGTTTGGAGAACCGTGATTCACAAATGAAAATGAGTCACGGTGTGAGTCACAGTTCTCAAATCTTATAATCTTCCTAAAATGCCAAAGAATCTTGGATTATAGAATTTTTAGAATTTTAGCTTACCATTAGTCTTAGGAAACGATGAAAGTATGTTTAAATTGTCTCACATCAAATATAATTCAAAATGCAGGAAACCATTAATACATATGCTATGTGTAAACAAGTTTCAGATACACAAACTTATATGATACCAAATTAATTGTAGCGAAAGCAATCGCAACACCTAACAGCAGCCGACGATGGCCATTATTGAATTTAGAATGGTGAATGCAGCAGATACTGATCAGCCGACGATGCTCTCGCCTGGCTTCACTCTAACTGCCACAAGAGAGTTGTGCAGCATGGACAGACTTCCTGCATCTCTTCTATATATATATCTATCTCTTCAAGACAAACTTCTCTGCATTTCAACACCAACAAAAATGCAAGGATCAAAATGCAGGTAATGAATCAAATTTAGATTGAAGAAGTATTGACTCACTTGCGAAAAGTAATGAAATTCAACATGCATGTTTATCATCACTCGACTCAAATGTGTTTAAAATATTGAATTTGATTCATGTAAATGTGTATAACTTCTGACCATTGTTTTTTACCTTTTGTAACTTAATCCTTTTCTTAAGTGGGAAGAAATAATGTCAAAATAGACATCTAAACATGATATTTAAGTCAAATGATTAATTACAATGACACTTTCTTGGTCAAATGGAGAAGCCTTGTGAAAAAAATTACTAGCATATATGCTACAAACGGTTCCTCTGTTTTTTACTTATACCTGAACATCACTATTTGATGGTGTCATGCAACTTTTGACATGTTAAATGACTTTAGTATCATTTATTTTGTATTATTGGCTAAAAAGTTATCTTACATATAAAATGACTTAACTACCCCGTTTCAATCAATTTTCACTGACCAAGCCAAGTCCACTAATTCATGTAACAGGTATGTGAATGATGTGTTAAAGTTTTTTGTCAAAGCCAAAAAAAAAAAAAAAAAAAAAAAGATACTTTTCATGATAACAATGATTGCTATAATATATACTACGTGTATGTATATATATGTAACTTGCATTCATAAGATAAAGTAAATAAAAAATAAAAAAATTTCTTACATCATAAGCAAATCAATACCCAATGAGGACATCTAAAATGTGAAAATCCATTTTTAGAAAGAAACTTGTATTTTGGGACATTCCAAAAACTAAAAGATAACTAAGAATTTTGGGAGCATTTTTGTCTTTTTAAATTTTTGATATTTTTATTATTAAAAGGTATTACAAAATATGGGTAAAAATAACATTTCACACCATTTTAACGAAAAACTGACATGAGGTGGGAGTGATGATTATTTTCAAAAGTAATCTCCAAAATTTGACCCAAGAGTGTCAATGAAATTAATTCAAAATTAAAAAGACTAGACATGTTGAAAAATACTCCAATTTGCAACGTTTGAAAGTTTTATTTTGGCACTTGTGTAAGCACCGAGTGTAACTTCAACTAAATTTTGTTACCACTTCTCTAAACAGCATATAATTAATGTTTGCAGGTCCAAGAGAAACAAACAAAGCTGAGTAAAACCAAAAACTGTACCTCAAACCATCAGATTATTTGGCATCATCATCAATATTCAATTGTGAGAACACTTCACTGCCATTTGTGGATTCTTCACTTGTGATGCTGCTTTGAGAAGGAAACCGCTGGAAAAGAGGAAATGGCAACACCCCTGAAGCATCATCTATTGTGCTGTCCTCGTGGGGCTCTCCGAATGTTGCAGTTTGTTGAAGCTGCAGTGCATATTCTAAATCCCACAATACTACATCCATAGTGGGCCTGTAAGCACCATAGTCTTTCAAGCACTTCTCTGCTGTTTCACCAAATTTTTTCAATGAGTTGGGATTGATTTTACCGACAAGCTTTGGATCAATGATTTTTTCAAGCTGCCCCTTCATTTGCCAAGACATCCCCCATTGGGCCAAGTTTACCTGATCCCGTGTTAACGAGTTATTAATGGCTGGCCTTGCACAAAGCACTTCAAGAAGAACCACCCCAAAGGAATACACATCCGATTTCGGTGTCAACTGTTGACTTATATAATATTCGGGATCAAGATAACCAAAGGCGCCTTTTACAATGGTGCTGACATGTGTTTGATCAAGAGGAGCATAACGGGAAAGACTGAAATCAGCAACTTTAGCTACATAATCTTCATCAAGCAAGATGTTTGTGGACTTAACGTCACCGTGAATAATTGCCCCCTCTGCACCAGTATGAAGGTAATCAAGACCCTTGGCTGCACCAATGCAAATTTCAAGCCTCCTAATCCAGGGCAATTCAGATCCTAAGTCATCATTAATATTGTTGTATAGGTGATCTCTCAAACTCCCTTTCTCCATGAATTCATAAACTAGTATCATCTCAGACCCTTCATCACAGTACCCGATCAAGGAAACAAGATGGCAATGGCGGACTTTGGACGATACCATGATCTCCGTTTGGAATTCTGAAAATCCCTGAGGGTGGCCTCGAAGACTTCGTATGACAGCAACTTTCATACCATTCCTAAGAGTTCCTTTATAGATTTTCCCATACCTATTCTCTCCAATCATCACCTTGGTGCTGAAATTATTTGTTGCATAGCCTATTTCAGCAAACGGTACCTTAAATACTCCAATCTCTTTCAGTGAAAAGACACCACAATATACTTCTAGCGGTGGATAAGCTTTGGTCTTCGAAGATCTATGGAACGGCCAAAGTGAGCCCAACCACCATCGGTGATTAAAAGCAAAATCTTTCTTTTTCCCAACTTTCATATTTTTCTTTGTTCCAGGTGAAATACTCTCCAACACCCTGCTTCCATTTTTTACAACCACATGAGGAGAATCCTCCGATGTAATACTCAATTCAACATGCTCGTTGGAAGCTCTACCAGCATCAATTACCTCCTGCTCTGTGTAAGAGTCGGCCCTGCCTTGCAATTCCAATGTAATACTCGATTCAACACGCTCGTCGGAAGCTCTACCAACATCAATAACCTCTTGCTCTGTGCAAGAGTCGGCCCTCCCTTGCAATTCCAATATAATTGAATGGAGTCTCACCACTATTTCTGCCATTGTAGGCCTTTCATTTGGTTGATCATGCAAGCATTTGTTGGCAATTTCCACAAACCTTCTTAAACAATGAGGTGAGATTTGCTCCATCACACTGGGATCAACGAGCAGATCAATTGTTCCTTTTCGAATGCATTGCCGGACCCATACTGATAGACTATGCTGCTCCTCCTCGAGTGTTAAATCCACAGCCTTCCTCCCGCACAACGCTTCGAACAATACCACACCAAATGCATATACGTCTGATTTCTTAGATAGTCTTTGAGCCATGAAATATTCTGGATCCAAATACCCGAATGTGCCTTTAACATTGGTGCTAATGTGCGTGCGCGATACGGTTCCAGTATCCATTTTCGACAACCCAAAATCAGAAATCTTAGCAACCCAATTTTCATCCAACAGAATGTTTGAGCTCTTCACATCACGATGTATGATTCCTTTGTGGGCACCTCTACCCGTATGGAGGAAGTCCAACCCACGTGCAGCACCAATACAAATATTGAGTCGTTGTTCCCAAGAAAGAGTAGAGTTATCACGGCCATTTCTACTCCCTTTGTGAAGATGGTCAGCAAGGGTCCCATTGGCCATGTACTCATAGACCAGGATCATCTCCTGACAATCATCACAATAGCCAATCAAAGGGACGAGATGATCGTGTCGAAGCTTGGAAAGGGTGTCGATCTCAGCCCAAAACTCTTGAGCCCCTTGCTTGGATTGCGAATTCAACCGCTTTATAGCAACACACCTGGTCCGGTCAATGAACCCTTTGTACACATTACCAAATCCACCTCTACCAATGACTCGTTCAACATCAAAGTTGTTGGTGGCCAACAGGATCTCAACAACTGAGAAGCGTCTGTGCAACTCCTCCTCATCCAATGATGATAAGATGTTTATTTTGCTAGAGTTTGATTCCAGACGATTTAAATGGTAAACAATGAAATTCAATAGAGTGAGTGCAAGAATTATAGCTGTTGCAGTTGAATTTATACTGCCAAAAGCTAAAACTATTTTTCGGAGTGTTGGAGTCCCTGATTTCGGAACATGTGATGTGAAAACAGGATTTACGCCTGCAAGATTATTGTCAAGATTGCTCAACTTAAATACTTCTACACCTTTTAGGATTGCATCAATGTTTCTGGTGTTTGACTCATACTTGAGCAGCAAAGCTATGATTAGATCACGCCTACCCTCCATCCGGTCTCCTTCCATCGTGGCCACATAGTCCTTGTACACTGCAACCCCATTTCCACCACTCCATTTGATCACATTTGCATCAGTCTCAACGATCTTGTTGTTTATCATAAGATCAAACTGTTTTTCGCTGCTAGTAATCATGGGTTCAAGCTCACAAAAATGGAGCCTAACCAGATATCTGAATCCCAAATCAATTGGTAATTTCCATGATAAGTTGTAAACTTGGTTCGTTGGTTGATTCGAAATTATTGACCAAGTTGTTTGATAAACTTTATTCGGCGCGGCATATGTGGGTATGTTTGTGTATGTGATCATATTGCGGGTACTAACTCGTAAAAGACTTGATTGTAACAAGTAATTCTTGTCATCAAACCACATACGAAACATGCCCAAATCTTCTACCGGCAGAATGGATCTCCCTCCAACATTTAAGCGGTAAACTGTCTCTAGTGCAGTGCCGTTATCAATACTGTATGGAAAAAACTTGTTGCCAACCACATGAGGGCCAAAATCACCATCCAGCGTGTAATAAAGACCAGCGGGCATGGAAACGATCTCAATTCCGTTGACAAAAGCATAAACATCATCACTTGCACTACTTTTAGATGGAGAGAATACTATGCTGAATACTTCATTTTTTTCAATGTTGACACAAAATTCTTTTGCAAAATGTCTTACACCCAAAACATCAGCAGTAAGGGAAGCACTAAAGTTGCTAAGGAGGGTGTACGGACCTGCTTTAACAGTGAAAAGGGCCTTGGATCTTTCAAAACCAGAGTATAAAGCTGGAAAGAAGTGCAGGCGAATGAATTTTTGACCAGGACTGAGTTGAAATGTGTATTTGAATTGAGCTCGAGAGATACGAGCGGTCATGTAGGGAACAGGATCCGCAAAAAGTGATTGGTGGACAGTAGTTGATGAGCTTACTGATTTCCCTTTTGCTTCCTCTTGTGAAATAAATTTCGAACCCATATCTCCGATCCATTCCCGGCCATCAAAAGCAGACAAATTACCAGTGGAACCGCAGTTAATGGCGATGTCATCTGTTGGGTAATATTGGACAGAGACAGGCCAGTCACCGGCTCCGGTAAATAAAAGATGGTGGACGACATACACGGTGCTGATGATTCTAAGATAAGAATGGTACATGATTTTTTTTTGGTGCCGTGAACAGAATCAAAGAGATTTTATCTCTCACAGCTAAGGGAAAGGAGAGAAAGAGCAGCCCAACTATTGTTAAAGTTCCATCGAGAATGGGTGGGCCAGAAAGTAGAAGATAAAAAGACTCGTATAAAGACTATGGCTGATTTTCCGCCAACATTGAAACTTTATTGATCACTGCTATTGCCATGGAAGATTGTGCGCGCGCGTATATTATGAGTAGAATAATGAAAGTGTGGTAGGTTGGGTGCTGCCGGCCATCAAATAATTGGTATAATATATATAACGATTAGAATGATAAAAAAAGTGCAAAGTTCGTTATTGCCATGAATTATTAGCCAATTTTCCTTCGTCGTCGCTCGGAGTCACCTCGGCCGAGTTGTCTTGATGGTTTTGGCGTGAGTTGAGTTGTGTGGGTTGGGATGGGCGTGTGTGTGCACGTATTCATGGTACATAACATCCATTCGAGGCATTGCATCTTTAATTTATTCGGTTTATTAAGCTTATGACAACACCATTATTTGCCCTTAGCGTGAAAATGAAAGTTAGAGCATGTACCAAGTGTGAGAATAGGAACACATTCAAAAAGTAAAAAAGGCATCCGTTGAAAAAAATTAGTGTCTTAAGGTGAATAGTTGAACTGGTGACGCGTGATACACGCCAGCCAAAAGAGAATAGGGAAAGTAAAGTCGCCAATGGAGAATAGGGAAAGTAAAGTCCAAGTCTTTGCCAATTTACTTTTCTACAAAAGAAGCAACTTTATTAATTTGTCTTTTGAGTGGGTACACATTTTTTTTTATACTTTTTATCTTTACTTTTTTGAAGAATCTTAATGTGCTTAGGACAATAGATTAAGTGGAAAAATTGAGGCAAGTCAAGTTCAGTCACCTAATACTAGCCAACTCATAAATTTATGATCGGGTTAATTGGTTGTTTCTTTTGTAAATTTATAAGTCATTTGGGATTCGATCAACGATGGGTGGATTTGATGATGGAATGCATCAGTACAGTGTCTTACTCAGTCTTGATAAATGGGGAATGGGGCAACAACTTTTATCCTTCGAGAGGGCTTCGTCAAGGTGATTTCATTTCTCCTTATTTGTTTCTTCTTTGTATCGAGGGTTTATCCATGTTGTTTCAGGAGTATGAGCACCGGAAAAAACTTCACGGTCTTAAAATGGGCAAGGGTTACCCTCCCATCTCCCATCTACTTTTTGCGGATGATGTTCTCTTGTTTTGTAAGGCGAAGGATCCTGATGTTCGTAATGTCAAGACTATACTTGATCGGTATGCGGCCTTAACTGGACAACTTATTAACTTGGACAAATCCTGCTTGTTTTTTTCTCCCAACTCTTCCTCAGTCCAAAAATCTTATTGCAGTCAGACTGTGGGTATTTATAATGTGGATTGGTGCAATCGATACCTTGGTCTTCTTTCATTTTTGGGTAGATCTAAAGTTGCTGCGTTTAATTTCCTATGTGAGAGGGTTTCCTCTAAAACCAAGATGCTCAAAGGCAACTTGCTCTCTAAAGCTGGGAGGGAAGTGATGGTGAAGGTGGTCCTTTCTGCTATCCCAACTTTCTCAATGCACTGTTTTAAACTCCCAAAGAAGATTTGTGAAAAGTTGACCAGTAGTTTGCGCAACTTTTGGTGGAGTGGAGAAGAGAAATCTCATAAAATTAATTGGATTAGCTGGGACACCCTGTGCCTTTCTAAAGATAATGGGGGTTTAGGTTTCAAAAATCTTGAAGCTTACAATATGGCTCTTCTTGCGAAACTTGCATGGCGAATGGAAATTGGAGATGATTCCTTGTTATTTCCCTCTTTCAAAAGGAAGTATTTCAGCAATTGTAATTTTGAGGATGCCTTTCAGAAGACTGGATCTTCCTGTGTCTGGCAGAGTATTCTTTCAGCTCGGGAGGTTATTTTGAGAGGTATGAAATGGCGTATTGGTGATGGTTTGTCAATTAAATGTTGGATGGATAATTGGCTTTCTGCGACTTCTAATTTTTTTGTCACATCCAAGCCTTCTGCCACCAAAATTTCTTTAGTGGCTGAGCTTATAAACCATTCCACCCACAAGTGGAATACTGCTAAGGTGTGCCACTTTTTCAATCAACGGGACCGTAAACTTATTCTTCAGATGCCTTTAAGTTCTTTTGTCGGTCCTGATTGTAAGGTATGGGGCGCTTCTTCAAATGGAAAGTTTTTCGTTAAGAGTCCTTATTATGTTGCTTTATCAGTCCTTAACATCAAGTCCAGTCTAGTTCCAGATGTTGGGTGTAGCTTTGATGCCAACAAAAATAACATGTGGAAGCAAGTGTGGCCGATTCGTGCTTATACGAAAATCCAATTATTTTTGTGGCAATGTCTTCATGACCGAATCCCAGTAAACAACACTCTTTTTTTGCGCGGGAGTTCAACAGTTTCTTCTTGCCTTTTTTGTGATTGTTCCGTCGAGACGGTTGATCATCTTTTATGTATCTACCCATTCGCTTATCTGGTTTGGAAGCTAAGTCCTCTTCGGATGGACTTTAGTGATCTTTCTCCTTCCCTTTGGCCAAAGCGTTGGGTTGATCTTTGTGCTGGCTGGAATTTGACTGAGGCCCCTTTGGATTGTTGTAGCATGGCAGCTTTTATTTGTTGGACAATTTGGAAGTGTCAAAATGAACTTGTCTTCAATCAGAAACATTAGGATCCATTCGATGCGGCACAAAGAGCATTTACTGACTATCAGGAATTTCATGCAATTTCTACACAACAGGTCTTGCTTTCTCCTTCTTATCCTCCTCCTGTTCCTTTGTTAAAAATATGGTCTGTGCCGAAGGTGGGTTTTCTTAAGCTTAACTTTGATGCTGCCTTTAATCCTTTCTAGAAGGTTTGTGGAGGTGGTCTGATTCTTAGAAATCATCTTGGTCATCCCATCAAAATTGCTTCAATTTTTTTGGAAAATGTTAGTGGTCCATTGCTAGCTGAAGCTTTGATTCTTCATGAGTCTTTGCTATTTCTTCATAGCTGGGGATATCAGAATGTTGTTGTTGAGGGGGATTCTCAATCTGTTATGAATTTGCAGGCTTCTATTGAACCTTTAATGATTGTTTTTCATGATGTAATGTCTCTTCTCAAGGTTTGTTTGGGATCCTCTCTAGTGTGGGTTCCTCGTCAAGGAAATGTAGTTGCCCACTTGTTGAGTAAAAAGGCTTTAGTAGCCGAATGTAGTGATTTTGAGTGGAGTATTTGGCCCTAGTGGCTGTTAGATACTCTTCTCCCTGAATGTATATTTTCTCCATCGGAATAATATGGTTTGTTTGTTTAAAAAAAAAAAAAAAAAAAGTGTAAGAGGAAATTTAGATGGGACATTTAATAATGAGGAAATTTAAGATAATAAACAGATGGTTTGAAGACATTCTTCAAATATTTAAAGATCATTGATCAACTGAGGACAACTAGTTATAATAAAATAAAAGAGACGAAAGGGTGAACAAAACCAACATGGGTTGAGACTAAATGTTATGCATCCTAATGTTATAAACTCTTCATCTTTGAAGAAGAGAGAATGCGGTGGACGAAAAGTGTGTGTGATTGCATGTGCTTCTTATAAAAAAATAAAAATAATAACAAAAGTTGAAGTTATTAAAGATGATTTTAACAAGTTAAATATAGATGAAATGGAATCAAGGTTCGTCCCCGGATTGGGAATTTCCGAGTGGACCGAGACCACTTCAGCCCGGTATATCAAACAAGAGACTTTATCGACCAAGCCAAGGTTTCTGTTGTCAATAGTACTCCAACAAAAATATATATGCCATCTTTAGGAATATGATTTCATTCAATTACCTTTAATTATACCAAATATGTTTGACTCCACATATTTATTTGTGACGACCCTGGTTTTTTAGGCCAGCGTGTCCTGCGATGAACCGTAAGGATGATCCGATAACGGATCCGAATGCAGAAGCGAAAACAAAAAACAAGACTCTAAGAAGTCAAAGTGACCTTCCATGAGGTCGTGGAACTCAACAAGAACTAATGCGGAAGCAAAAGATCAAAAATATGACAAATAAGCCCCCAGGGGCAAAATAGTCATTTTTGAAAACTGTAGATTCGGGTGCCACTGAGCACACCGCTGGAAGGAAAACGAAAAACTAATCAAGATGGACTCAAGAATCGCATGATTCGGAGTCCGAACGAAGGAGAAACGGCATGACGAAGAAAAACGAGCACTTAAAGTAAAAAGGGTAAAATGGTAATTATTCAGGAAGAACTGGGTGCAACCGAGCACACTGTTGGAAAGACAGCGAAAAATTAGTCAAGTTAAAAAAAAAATTCACTTGAATCGGAGTCCGGACGAAGGAGAAAAGCCCAAAAGAAGAATTGACGTCGCGGCGGCCCGACGAGGGGTCATGGCGCACACGGCGCCTATGCGTGAGCCCACCGGCGTGCACGCCAGCGCCCAAGGACATGGCTGGTGGCAGCCCTTGGCTACTGCTATATATTTTTTTTGATCTACCCAGAATTGAGGCTTGAAACGGAGATCAAGACGAGTTTTTCTGGAAAAACACGAAGAAGAAACCCCCCCTAAAATCGAGTTTTCTACCTGACTGCACGAACGGAATAAAAAAAAACTCACTGTGAAATCCCGAAAATGCCCCTAGATCAGAACTGAACAAGAGGGTCATAAAGCTGCTAAATGAAAACTGGAAGCTGAAACTTCACGAGGGATTTCCGGTACCAAAACGATATTTTCTGGAAAAACACGAAGAAGAAACCCCCCCTAAAATCATGTTTTCTATTCAACCATGTCAAAAGAAGAAAATAAAACTGATGTGAAAGGTCCATAATGCCCCTAGATCAGAATATGCAAAAAAAATGCGAAATGAATTAACAAGAAGCTCAAAACACAAACGATAAAGTTTTGCCCGGAAACAACCATGCACGCAACCGTAACTTACCTATTTAAATGCGTTACAATGGTCCATGGCTTAAAAATATAGCCGATACAAAATCCAACCCCCCAACGGGCAAAAAGGCAAAAATGGACTTAGAATGGAGAGCATGGAATCCAAAAATGTAAAATGGAGTCAAATGACCGTTTGGCCCTTGGCCACACTTCATACAAGATTAATAAGACCCTATGAAAGAATGAAAATGGAATTCCCACACCCGATGCAACCATGGTGAAACAATGACTTGCGATTTTTTAAGGTTTTCATAATATTTCATGAAGTTAAAAAGTTGTATAGAATACAATACACATGTCATTGGCCTCCGGCCTCATCTCATACATGTCAAATATATTGAAAGGAGTGTACTTAAGTACGCATTACATACATGGAATCAAATATACATATTTTGACATATAAGTCTACAAAATGACATTTCATGCTAACATTTGCATGAAATGGAAACTTGAAAGCTACATGACATCCAAGGAATGTTAGGCTTCACGAACCAAGTCTTTGTACCTGAAATATACCCCAGTATCGTAGGGGTGAGTAACATAAATCTACTCGTAGGAGATGAGCATGCATCGACCTGGCATTTTACAAATTTATCACCTTATGGTAAAACATGTTAAAGGGGCTCATGCCACCTAACGTCTATGTCCAAGTGAGACTCGGGGAGCATCCTAAGCTACCTTAGAGTCTAAGCAACAAGAATCATGATACACATACGCGTATGAAATGAATCATGGTTGGGATAATCCAAAGAACACGACAAGAAGAATGCTTGAGCATAGATTAACATGAATTGCATTTTCAATACAATTGAACCAGATCTAGAGTAATCCATACAACATGACAAAAGCATATTTGAATACAAGTTAACAAGAATCACATTATCCATGCAATTCAACAACAAAAGAGCATGTTATACAATGCAACAAGGTTTAAGTTCTCAAAGCCATCAACTTAGAATCTAAAGCACAAAATAACAGTAGTGGTTCATACCACCTAACGTCTATGTTATAAATGAATCAATAGGATCAATCATAAGCTTTATTAGAACGTTAAAACACGATTTTCAATATCGATGCAATTTAACCAACATTAGAACTTCCAATACAACGCATAAAGCATAATTTCGCAAAGTTAACATCCTGTAACTTAAAATGGAACGACAAATAAGAAACAACAAGTTACAACATCATCTAGTTATCAACTTGAAAATGAAATGCGAAATCAAACAAAGTGATACTCGGACGTCACGCCGGATTAGACAGACAACATAGTTACTTTAGGGTTACTAGCCCATGGGTAACCTCCCTATGTGCGCACTAGACCATATAGAGGGACTATCCCCCGTACTAGAACCACGTCCTAGCCATAGTCAAACAACGACATCCCCAAGTTTCCAAAATCAACAAGTTGTGCAACAACGCATATATCAACAGGAATATGCAAGATAATCAACTATCTACTAAGCACAACCAAATTTGGGAACCTATACAGTACATGCTCTAAGTCCACAACTAATATGATATGATGAATGTCGAATCTTCAGTGTGCGATTCGTTACACGCTATGCATGAATGATGTTAAATACAAAATGTGCAAATCATTACTCAAGGCAACAGTATATTCAATAAGGAAAGCATATTCTCATGAGTATAAACATAGCAACTATGTTATCCAATGCTCAAAATATAACCAAATGAATATACAACAAGTCCATGTCCAGGATTTTGATATAGAAACGACTTTCAAACACAATTAAATCCATGGCTCAATTCGATAGAATTTAATTAAATAAAAATAATTAAATTCCCTAAATTCTAATTCAATTCCAAATAACCTCAAATTAATACATATTAAAGAACATGGCATGGTCATCACCTATATCCATTCTAAAACTCAATTAGGTTATTGGAACAACAAAGTAGAACTTTAATTAAATCATGCTAATTTAATTACCAAGGTGCTAAAACAACTTCTAATAGTCCCAAATTAATATATACTAGTAAACAAGTCATGGCTAATACAAATATCAAGTTAAAACCTTAATTAAGCTAATGGGACCACAAAATAGATTTTAATTAATTCTTTTAATTAAAATCTCTAGATTTTTAAACTTAACCAAATGCTCTCAATTTAACATATCTTAGAGAATATGCCAAGGACTAATGTAATATCACATTACAAGTTTATTTCATTCAATTTAAGACCATGTGACTTAACCTTTCACTAAAGTTAAATATAAATTAAAAGTTGCAATTCTCATGCAATTAATCCCAATTTAATATATATGAACAACTATACCTAAGCTTAATTTTCTAGCATGCCACAATACAATCCCAAGTTGTATATCACCATGAGGATTAAATCTTAAACATAGAACTTAATTAAATAAAAGGTTTCAAAACCTAACCGAATATTCTAAATCAAATATATGTGAAGCTATATGGCATGTAAATCAAGAATATCAAGTCGGAATTTAAATAGAGTGAATAGTGCACTCGGGGTAAATTAATTAATAATTACTAATTTTCAAAACACCTCCAATCACTTTCAAATTCAACTATGTTGGAGAGCATGCTAAGGCCTAATTTAATATGCTAACACATATTGATTTTAAGCTAGTTAAGGCCATGTGAATTAATCTTTCACCTAAGATAAATATTAAATAAAATCTTTAATACTTATTCAAATGTTCCAATTTTAATACACGACAATGATCATATCAAGGGGCAATATAAAATCATGCTACATGTTTAAACCAAGTCATGAGCAACCGGGAAAATTAGATCCCGTACAAGAAAAATAAATAATAAAATCTCTAGATTTTATATTTAATCATGCAAGCAAGTAGTATAAGCATCACAAGCATGCTATATAACAAGAATTTAAACCTAAAACATCCCCTACCTCAATTTGAGATGAAAATCCCAAAGGCCCACCAAAATGGAACGGCTCCGAATCCGACGAAACTACTAGGTTTTGTCGGGGACAACGCCGTGAACATAACCCCTATGAAAGCCCCATCAAAATCATAACTTGACCTCAAAACCAAACTCAAGAAATGGTTAAAACTGAATTCTAATAAGGGGGAAAGGTAGAGCACGGCGCGGGGAACAACAAACGTTAAGACCGAAAACTTTCAATCAAGGAAAAATGAACCAAAAGAGGAGAGAGAAGATGGCAGCACCCCTTGGGCTGCCATGGGAGCTCCAGGTCGTGCATGAAGAGGAGAGAAGATGAAAAATGAAATATCTCACCCCCTTTTTATAGAAATCTCAAAAAGTGCCCCAAACGGGCCCCGCCAGGTCCGAAAAAGTAAAATTTGAGCAAACGCGCTCAAATGGAAAAACTTTGTGAACGAAAAAGATTCAAAATGATAAAATATGAACAACAGAAGAAACAGCTTCAAAAGCTGAGTTCCGAGCAGAAAGTTATGCCCAAAACAAGTTTGGCGAAAATTGGAGCCAAAAACCCTAAAACTGGAAAACATCGACCAGGAGGAAATTCCAAGAGTACACAACTCAACGAAATGTGAAAATGAATCCTGTATGAGGATCCAGGCTCAAAACAAGACATTTTGTAATAACTTTCATTAATTGCATAATGGCCCCTCCAAAAAGTGAAAACTGCACTTATGGCCCAGAATGAAAATATCTTTCAAAAATATTTTCTTAAAAACCCCTGAAATAAAATATCTTCAAAATATATTCACAAAAACACCCCAAGAAAAGAAAATAATTTCAAAGAACTTTGCATCCATGCCCCTATGGACACCGGGAGTAACCAGAGTACTTTCTTGCAAAAGTAAAGATACGTATTTCATGGAAACCACTCAAGATGAAGGCACGTGAAGTCAAAAACTAACTCCGAGCATGAGAAGTGATGTTGTGCCAAAAACTGACAAACGGAGATAAGACAGAATAGGGAAAAGGACGAAATAGCGCATAGTGTCGAAAAACGAAAAATGTGAAAATGACTCGGTTCTCGAAGGAAGTTGTCAATTCACGGAAAAGAGTCTCAGGAACTAATTTCGAGCACTCGAGATGATACTAAGCGATACGAAACAGAGCTCAGAAAAGAAAATTAAACGAAAAAAATTCATTCGTAAAATTTTAGGAAAAAAGGAAAGGAAGGCAAATGACCGGGTCGTTACATTATTTGTGCTTACTGCTTTCTTTTACGATGATATTTTTACTTGTCTTATACACACACATATATATATATATTTTATTCTCACATATATATATATATAGTATGAAATACTATAATTAGTTTAATGATAAATATATTATTATTCATTAAATTAGTAAAGCATACAATAACAGTGTGGTTTTAAAAAGTGACTTAAAATTTATAAAATCTTAAATAATCTTTATAAATTCAATAAAACTACTAAACTTCACCTAAACATTTTTTGTTTTATTATTGAATTGTGTTATGAAAAGTAACATATCAGCACATTTTTTGCCTTATGTGAAGAGTAAAAAAATTAAAATTCATAACTTTAATAACCGATTTTGTTACGTAATACTAATACAGACCTGATTCTGTTATAATGCGTCTATGCGTGACTACGAACTTGAATGAAATGTATCATACTAACATATATATATATGCTTCACCCCACTCAAAAGGCAAATGGATTTAATAAATTTGTTTCATGTGGAGAGAGAATAAATGGACATTATCATCATGCTTGATCTCATATGAACATAATTACTAATACGGACCTGATTATGTTATATTGCGTCTGTGCGTGACTGCAAACTTGAATGAAATGTATCATACTAACATATATATGTGCTTCACCCCACTCAAAAGGCAAATGGATTTAATAAATTTGTTTCATGTGGAGAGAGAATCATTTGATGATAATATCCTTTTGAGTGGGGTGAAGCACCTTTTTCACTTATTGCTTTATACCGGATGGGTAATATCAAATTTAAAACAACTTTTTAAATCATTTTCCTTTTGTGTGGGTCAAGCGCCCCTTTTCACTTTTTTCCTCTATTCCACGGATGGAAAATATCAAATTTAGAGTTGCGCTGTAAAATTGATTAAGAAACATGTCTTTCACATATTACTATACGTTTGTTTTTTTGCTTTAGGGATGGACAGTGGCTAAAAACTAAAGTACATATGCAATTTGAGTTTGTTCTGTCAAATTAAATTTATATAGCAATAATTTCATAATAAAATTCATGGGTGACAAAAATCACTAAAAAAATGTTCTAGTTTTCTTATCAGGTGTGGGTAGCTCTTTTTCCGAGTGATATTCATATTATGTCATAACATGAATATCTTGCTGTACAAATCAACATGATAATAATTCGTTAAGGAACTTCGATACAAATATAACACGATAATAAACAAGTAACTTGACTCGACTCGCACGTAATAAGTCAAAAGGTGAAATGATAACGGACTGACATTTAAATAAAATTTTTTATTACAATTAAATGGGTCTAATGAATTATAAAAAGGTTGGCAGATCATATGTAATTTGTTTTTCAATTTGAATTAACATGGTACGTAAGATGTAATTAGTTTTTTTAATTTGAATTAACATGGTTATGACTCTAACATGATTAAACTAAATTCAAATCCTCTTGTTACTCTTGTCCCGTATCATGATCTAGTCATGTCACCAATAAAATATAACATTTTAGTAGCAAGAAAGTCATGGTGGCATTTGATAGATGGGTTTGGAGTCTATTTGAACTTTAACAATTTGAACAAGAATTTCTTATATTTGATACTATTTCTAATTTGAATCATAACGACCCAGGTTTTATTCAACCCGGTGCGTCAATGGTGGCCCAAAAGTTGACCCGGTAACAGATTCCGATGCGGAAGCAAGAAATAAGAAAATGATCTCTCAAGGCACAACACACTTCTAAGACCCTAAGATGACCTTCCATGAGGTCACGAAACTTAAAGAAAACTGACGCGGAAGTAAAAGATCAAAAATATAACAAATAAGCCCCTAGGGGCAAAATAGTCATTTCTGAAAACTATGGATTCGAGTACCACCGAGCACACCGTTGGAACGACAACAAAAAAATAATTAAGATGGACTCAAGAATCGCATGATTTGGAGTCCGGACAAAGGAGAAACGACATGACGAAGAAAAACGAGTACTTAAGGCTAAAAGGGTAAACTGGTAATTATCCAGGAAGAACCGGGTGCAATCGAGCACACCGTTGGAAAAACAGTGAAAAATTAGTCAAGTACAAAAAAAGTTCACTCGATTTGGAGTCTGGACGAGGGAGAAATGAGTGTTTGAAGTTATGACGTCGCAGCGGCCCGACGAAGGCCGTGGCATGCTCTATACGCGCCCGGCGCCCATGCCGGTGCTCCATTCGGCATCCAATGGCATGCTCCATGACATGCTAGGAAAGAGAAAAATTCAGCCAGAACTGAGAGCCGAAATGAGGTCCGAAACGAATTTTTCTGGAAAAACACGAAGAAGAAACCTCCCTTAAAATCAAGTTTTCTACCTGACTTCGCGAAAGGAAACAAAAAATAACTCACTGTAAAATTTCCAAAATGCCCCTAGATCAGAACTGGACAATAGGGCAAAAGCTGCCACATGATCTGAGATTGAAAACGGGCTACTGAACGAATTTTTCTGGAAAAATGCAAAGAAGAAACCCCTCCCGAAATTAAATTTTCTATCCATTCTTGTGAGAGAAAATGAAAAAAACTCGCTGCGAAATGGCCAAAATGCCCTCCCAAGAAATCTGGTCAAGAGAGCTGAAAGGCTGCTAAAATGAAAACTGGAAGCTGAAACTTCACGAGGGATTTCCGGTATCAAGACGACATTTTTTGGAAAAATACGAAGAAGAAATCCCCCCTAAAATCATGTTTTCTAAGTGACCATGTGAAGACTTGAATTCATTTCCCGAAGGAAAACCCCAGAATGCCCTAAAATCAGATTATACAAGAAAATTGAAGAAATGATTCCATAGGAGGCTCAAATTACAAAGGAAAGGGTTTTTCTCATAAATAATTATGCACGCAAACGTAAATGGTGATTTTGAGGGCGCGGGAATGGTCCGCAGCTCCCGAAAATGGCCGAGTCAAAATCCGACCCCCCAACGGCCAAAAAGGCGAAAATGAACTTAAAATGGAAAATATGGAAACCAAAATTAGGAAATGGTTTCAAATGACCGTTTGGCTCTTAGCCACACTTCAGACAAGATAAATGAAACCTAGTGGAGGTACCGGAACACACTTTACACCACCCGATTTGAAAATGAACCCTTAAAGGCTCAGTTTATACTATTTTAGCCCAAAAATGCAATATGTGAACTAAAATGTAAAAATGAAAACTAAATGGTGCTTGGCCCTTGGCCACACCTCACATATGGCAAATGAATGCTAAAGGATGAATTATATACACAATGCATACACCGGTACGAAAATGACATATTGAAACCCAAGTTTTCATGCTTTTCTCATTAAAGGCAAAATTCTACATTTTTCAATATACATGGATTACAAATAAAGTTTGGCCCTTGACCACATATCATATACATAGAATGAATATCAAAAAGTGTGCTTAAGCACATAATATAAGTTTGGAATCAAACATACACATTTGACAAAATGGCAACAATTGGCATTTCAAGTCGACCTTTACAAGAATTGAAATCTTCAAGTCTACAAATCATCTAAGCATGATAAGAATCACGAACCAAGTCTTCGTACCTGATCAAAACCCCCAGTAACTTCGGGGTGAGTAAACAAGTTTACTCGTAGAGAATGAGCATGCATGACTCGATTTCTTTCAGATTTTTAAACTAACATGATACAGTTCAAAAGGGTCATGCCACCTAACGTCTATGTCAAGGTGAGACTCAGGGAGCATCCTAAGCTACCTTAGAGTATAAGTAACAAGAATCATGATATATATACATATATGAAAGGAATCAAGGTTGGGATAATCCAAGGAACACGATAAGATGGATGCTTGAAAATAGATCAACGTGAATTGCATTTTCAATACAATTAAACAAGGTTTGGAATAATCCATTCAACACGACAAGAAAGTACTAGAATACTAGGATATAAGTTAACAAGAATTACATTATCAATGTAATTAACATGATTGAAGTATTCTAATTAACACTATGGAGGAAATATATGAAACCAATAACAAGGCATAATATCTATGCAAGGACAAGATTAGAACATTTCATATAACATAAGAGATTCTTAAATCTGTAAGGAATAACACTTGAAATTTAAGGACTGAAATCAAGGATGAGCATAAAATCTATGCAATGAAACAAGATTGGAGCATTTCACATAACACGATAAGTTTAAATCTTCAAGACATAGCAACTTGAAATTTAAAGAGTGAAATCAACCAATGTGGAAACTCGGATATCGCCCGGATTAAAACCGTACTCTTGAGATCACTTTAGGGCTACTAACCCATGGGTACCTTTCCCCTAATGCGCACTATAGTGTAGGAAGACACTCCCCCGTGCTAGAACCAAGTCCTAGCCATGTCAATTCTTAATTGATATCCCAAGTCCCAAAATTAACAAGTTGTGCAAGTCAAGATTGTATCAAATACAAGAAATGCATTAACCACGTTTTATGCACAACCAAGATTTTGGACACACAAGTCATGCCCTAAGTTCTCAACTATAATGGCATGTGAAATGTCAAGAAATCAAAGTATGTATCTATATAAATTAAAACCAAGACGTATACATATCACATGGAATCCACTGAAGGAAAAATACCACAATTATATGATACATGATTCAAGTACTTACTAAGCAACACCTGAGTGATCAAATCATTCTAAGACAAAAGTGCAAGTCTATGAAGTACTTTAATGAAACCAAGTTACAAAGGTTATGATTAAATCGATGGAAGCATAAAAGGGAATTTAATCTACTAAAGGGATTAAATCATCAAGATTATAAAGCAAGTCCAATGTCAAGTTACAAGTTCACTTCCTACGAGATACAACCATGTGAATTAGATTCCATACAAAGGAAATAAATAAATGCAAGTCTCAAAACTTATCCGATTATTCTCAATTCGATACATGTGAAGGTACTTGTCGAGGAAAGCATGGATACTAAGTTAGAAACTTAATCAAGACCAATGAGCCATTGAATTGATTTTAATTAATCATTTTAATTAAAATCTCTAAATTTTGAAATTCATCCACATGATCTCAATTTAATATATATTATGTAACTTGTCAAGACTTGATTTACTAGCACGATACAAGTGATTTCCATACAATGTACATGGGTATTAAACTTTAATACTAGAAAAATAATAAATGAAAAGTTTCAAAACTTAATCGAATATTCTAAATTTAATATATGTGAAGTTATATGACATGCATATCAAGAATATCAAGTCGGAATTCAAATGGAGTGAATAGTACGCATAGAATAAATAAATTAATCAATTAATTAAATATTCTCTAGATTTTAAAACACCTCCGATTACTCTCAAATTCACCTATGTTGAAGAGCATGCTAGGGCCTAATATAATATGCTAACACATATTGATTTCAAGCTAGTTAAGGCCACATGATTTAATATTTTATTCAAGATAAATATTAAATAAAATCTTCGTTACTTATCCAAATGATCTAAATTTAATATATGTCAATCAACATATCAAGGGGTAATATTCTATCATGCCACATGTTTAAACAAAGTTATGAGCAGTCGGGAAAATCAAATCTCATACTAGAAAATAAATAATCAAAAGTTCTAGATTTAATATCCTAACATGTAAACAAGTTGTATAAGCATCCATAGCATGCTATATAACAAGAAAGTAAATTATAACACTCCCTACCTCAATTTGAGATGAAAATCTCAAAAGCCCACCGAAATAACAGTGCTCCGAATCCGATGATACCGAAGGGTTTTGTCGGGGACAACACGATGAACAAGAATCCGAAGAAAGCCCCATGAAAATCACAACTTGACTTCAAACCCGAACTTAAGAAATGGTCAGAAATGGATTCTAATAAGGGGAAAGGTAGAGCACGACAAGGGAAACAACAAACGTTAAGGCTGAAGACTTTTCACTTAAGAAAAGTGGATCAAAGGAGGAGAGAGAAAGTGGCAGCTCCATGGGCATCCATGGCTGCCAGCCAAGAGAGGAAGAAGAAGAGAAAAATCTGATTTTTCTTCTTTAAGTCCCCTATTTATAGAAAATTTCAAAAGTGTCCCAAAAGGGCCCCGCCGGGTCCGTAAAAGTAAAATTTGAGCAAACGCGCTCAAACGGAAATACTCCATGAATGAAAAAGATTTAAAATGAGAAAATATGAACAACGGAAGAAACGACATCAAAAATCGAGTCTCGAGCAGAGAGATATGCCCCGAACAAGTTCGGCGGCAACCGAGGCTAAAAACTTTGAAACTGGAGAAAAACGACCAGAACGGAATTATAAGAGTACATGACTCGAAGAAATGTGAAAATGAATCCTGTAGGAGGATCCAGGCTCCAGATGAGGTATTTTACAATATCTTTCATTAATTGCACAATGGCCCCTACAAAAAGGGTTAACTACGAAACTGCCCAGAATGAAAATATCTTCCAAAAGATATTTTTTTAGATGCCCCTGAAATAAAATATTTTCAAAAGATATTTACGAAAAACACTCCAAGAAAAGAAAATAATTCCATATTACTATGCATCCATATCCCTATGGACACCGGGAGCAAGCAGAGTACTTTCTTGCAAAAGTAAAGATACGTATTTCGAGAAAACCACTGAAGATGAAGACACGTGAAGTCAGAAACCAACTCCGAGCATGAAAAGTGAGGTTGTGCCAAAAACTGACAAACGGGGAAAAGACAGACTAGGGAAGAAGACGAAATAGGGAAAATGACGAAAAGTGAATAGTGTCCGAAAAGTGAAAATGTGGAAATGACTCGGTCCTCAAAGGAAATTGTCAATCCGCATGAAAGAGTCTTAGAAACCAATTCCAAGCACTCGAGACGACACTATGTGACAAAAAACAGAACTCAGAAAAAAAAAATAAACGGAAAAAATTTATTGGTAAAATTTCAGGAAAAATGAAAGGAAGGAAAATGACCGAGTCATTACATGAACAGTATTGAGGTTGAAAAAATTTGAATTACTGGGAAAGATTATTTTTATTTTATTTTTTTCAAGATATTTATTGAGGTATATGGTAGTTGTGACAACTAGGACACAACTCTAGAACTCTCAAACATAGAATGCGACCATGTAAGAAATCCATTTTTTTTTTTTCCTGGCAAACTATGTACAACAGGGCAAGAAGATAAAATCATCTAGAATGATGTAAATCAACTTGAGCACAAAGAAGAGTATCCACTAGAATATGAGATAAAACAACGTCTTGATAGATGTGACTTAACAAGAGCATGGCCATTTTATGGGCAACCTCATTGCCATTTCTCCTAACATGGCTAATCCGATATGAGGCTAATTGCTAAAGCACACACCAAAAGTCATAAGCAAAAACTTCCATCTCCACTGGACAAGACTCCAGATTAATAATAGCATTATACGCTACCTGGGAGTCATTCTCAAACCAACAATGTAATTTTATGACTTATATATATATATATATATATATATATATATATGTATATATATATATATATATATGTATTAAATAGAAAAAAAGGTGGGATTTTTTTTATTAAAAAAAAATGGTGGGACCCACCACTTAATTCATTTGTGGCTAAGAGGCATTTTGGCCTCACCTTTCTCTCTCTTCCCGGCAATTCTATCATTTCCTCTCTTTATTTTCATTTTTATTTTCTTTTTCATTCAAAGTTTCAACTCTTGATTAATCTTAAACTGGTGAGAATTTTTGGGTGCCGTTTGCGGCAAATCGAAGAGCTCGGCAAGATCTTCAAGTGGGTGTAAGCAATTTCAGTTTTGGTGCATCCTATGATTTGCAAAATTTAGGGTTCATATTGGGGGTTTTCATCATTTTGAGGTAGGGATGTTCTAATGCATAAATTATTGTACTTTTGTGAGTTTTCTTTCTTAATTTGATGTCAAGCATGCTCAATTTGTATAATCTTTACAAAAATTATTTAGATGTTGGGTATAGAATACATGACTACTTGTTAATTGTTGTGTAGTGATTATATATTCCTATATGAAGTTAAATTGATGTCTTAAATGCTTACCATGTTAAATTGATGATTGATTGAAAGCATGAGTTATGTGTTTTAGAAATTCATGTGGGATAGTATGTGTAAAAAAAAAAAAATTTATTATTGAGTTTATGATTTGAAACATGGAGCATTCTTGCATCCATCAGGAAGAGAAAAGGGAAGAATGTTTTCAAAACAAAGAAATAAATTTTTGGGAAAGTATTTTTAAAAGTGTTTGAGAAAACCGGACGCCTAGGAGGCACCTAGTGGTCCATGATGTTAGTGTAGTCTAGAAGGGAGTGTGGTTGAGCTAACTAGGCGGAATTCGATACCTTTGAGGTGCCTTATGGTTGTGGATAGTTAGTCAATCCCCCTTTCGTGACGCCTTAGAGGTGCCTTGTGTCGGATTACATTAAAGATTTGGTTGTTGAAACAGAATTGTTTCGAAATTGGTGAGTGGCATTTACATAACATTGCACTTCATGGCATTGTAGTAAATCTGTGATCGGTTGACATTTGCAATATACTTGTTGTGGTTGAGAATATGTGTTTCCCTATAGTATGATCCCGTTCCGTTTTACCTTTTCTTTATGTGGATTCACGGGGTCATAAGAAGTGTCTTAGACATTTCCTACTGAGCTTTTGCTCACCCCATTTTTAACATTTTTCAGGACACGAAAAAGAGGTGGCGGACGACAATCCGGCACAAGTTTAGATGAGATTGGAGATCTATTTTATTTTGCTATTTTTTGTATTAGAATTCTAATATTTTGTAAATGTAATCTTAACTATTTTGTGAAACTTTAGTTTAATTAGTATAATGTTGTAAGCTATGGTCTTTTAAATTTTAGGTACATTTATGGACTGTAACTTGATATGACTAAGGTGTGTTCCTTGTTTGGATAAGATGGAGGAACGAGACTTTTTATATGAATGTAATCATTTTGGGAATGTGATATAATAATTGTATTGTGCATTGGGACATGATAGGTTAGTTTTAAGGTCCAGTAAGGCCATTGTATTTTTTTTTTATACATTTCAACAGGTTGTTGAGGGACTTTTCTGCGGAGGTCATGCCGAAATTTTATGTATTTTATTATTATTATTTTGGTATTTTTTGGGTTTTACAAATTTGGTATTAGAGCAATGGTTCGAAAACTAGTAAGACGATGGGTAGAGGCCCACCTAGGGTTCTGTGGAAGATGGATTGAATTGTTTATGTGCTTATGTGTTAAAATATTTGTTATCCGAGAAGCATGTTTACTTGATTAATTGTTTATGTGTTTACGGTTTTAAAAGGCATGCTTATTTGCTAAGTGTTCACATGCTTATGTGTTTAATTGCTAAAATGTGTGTTATATGGCCATGACGATGAAAAGTACAAATAATTGAAAACATATTAATTATGATATGATGACAAGTGTGATTTAGGTAGTAATGGCAAGTGGTAGGCATGGTGTGTGCAGTTTTTTTTTTTTAAATGATAATGTGGCAAATAGTGAGTACGGTAGGTGCAAGCATATCTCGTATGGTATTGTGACGATTATTTAGGTATGGTTATGCAAGTGGTTTTTTTTAAAGGAAAGAAAAGGTGTTTAAATTTAAATAAAGAGACACGATTGTATCATGGTATGGGGTACGGTTATTATGTATGTGTATTCATGTGTGTACATACAGTTGGGTACGGGATGGTTGCTAGTACGGTAGAGTACTTGTTGTAGCGTTGATTGTTGTGTAGGTTTTGACTTGAGTAGGGGAGGAGCTCGGTTGCTCTAGGGTTATTTGGTTGTCGGTTCTTGTCGCACGAATGGCGTAGGTCTTTAGCTCATGGAACGAGCTATTCAATGCATGGTTGCTTCAGTTTTCTCGTTGTTTTTAGGGTGTAGTGCTTGGGGCATGACCTTTGAAATGATTGTTATGGCATAGTACGATGTCCAGGGTGAGACGTATGAGTTTCATGAGTTGGCGCGTGGGTTCCTGTGATCACGGAGGTCAGGTCTACGATGTGAGGTTTTTGTGAGGTGTGTATAACTTTTAGAAGTTAGTGTTTGTGACTTAGGCCACAGTTTGGTACAGGGGTTCTCTTCGAACCGGTTTATGGTGGTTGTGATAGAGGTTACTTGAGTCATGAGTGTAGTCTATGGGTTATAGACGTGTATTTAGAGTATTCTGGTACGGTCCGAGTAAGCGTATCGGTTATGACTGTTAAGAGGACTTGTTGGACTCTGTAGGTCTAGGGTGACGTTGGCATTGACTGGAGTCATGCTAGTGCTGGATGACCGATTGCAGGATATGGATTATTTCGTGTAGTCTTGAAAGAATCTGTGTTTAGAGACTAGTTAGTTGGAGAGTGATCCTTATTTCGGATAGCTACAGGAGCGTGTTGCGGGTAATTGACCTTCAGTAAGTTGATTGCATGGCTCGGTCAATGAGCGGGGTTTTAGGTTGGCACAGCTATCTAGAGAGTCTTGAGGTGGTGTATAGTGGTTAGTTTTAGCTACGTAGTGCATGATTGCACAATAAGGCAGATAGTATAGGGTCTTTGGAGTGTTTGGTTGTTTACGGATGAAGTGATAGCTAGTGAGTAATGTGTTATCAAATAAATTGTGTTTTAGAATTTAAAAGCTGTAGATTAAGGTTGTATTTCAGATTGGGTTTGATGTATTAGGAGATAGTGTTTGTTGTTGAAGGATTCGAAGGGATAGACTAATGATTGGAGTGGTTGGGATGAGGTTGATCTTATAGATTAGTTGGTAGCCCTATTTGATTTTTGTCGGGGCTAAGGATGTTTTAAGGAACGAGAATGAGGAAAAGTAATGATATTGAACTTAGTGTATGAAGTTTTCTTGTTTGGATGCATAGATCGCTTAGAAAGAATGGTTTGGTATCGTCGGTTAAACATTAATGATTGATGGCATCGTTGATGGTACTGAGGTGACAATTGGGTGTTGAGCATTTTGAGACTTGTGCTCATTTTGTTTTGAGGGTTTGTCAGTATGACATTGCCATATGGAGGTTATTTTCTAGTGTTAGGTAGTGGTTGTTATGGGGAGTATCGAAAGTAATGGTGCTTATTTTCTTGTTATGGTGATGTTGTCTTAAGGATGTTTGAGGAATAATCGCTTAGTTGTGGCTTGATGGTCTGGTATGGTAATTGGTTTGAACTGTTGTTTTGAATGAGTGTCAGTAGAGGTGTTATGGCATGATGTTTAACATTGATGAGCATAATGGTTTCAGGTATGATCCGAGGATGGATTAAAATTGTGAGTGTTGTTGTATGTTTTCAGGTAGGTGATGGGATTGTGCGCCAGTTCAGGCGATTATGGGTGGCTTAGTCTTTAGAGCCAGCGAGAGCGGCATTGCCGGATATGCACCTTTTTCTTTTGATGAGTCAGTGGGTTGTTGTGACAAAGGTCGTGGGTCTTGTGTGCACGATGTTTAAGGCAGTTTCGCCTGGGAAGGTAGAGAGGGATTAGGTGTCGTGGTGTCGTTTCACGATATAGAGGTTGTCGGTTGGGGGTAACTGATTCTAGGTAGAATGGGATGTTGTGTCCGAAGGGCTGCAATTATTTTTGGTGCTAGTATGCCATGAGCGTTGGTACTCTTACCTGATTGGTTTTGGTTAGCGGGGGTATCGCGGTGAATCGTATGCGAGGTTTCTGTATTGACAGTATGTAACGGTCCGTTAGTAACAAGGTCTCCTGGAATCGAGGTCGTTGTCCCGTGTGTGTTTCCAGTTGGTTCTTCTCCTTATGTGTAGGGAGTTCATTTCATTTCATATGAGATTCGGCATGGTTGGACGATTGGTGAGTGGCATGTGATAGGGTGTTGGTGCATTCGAGTATGAGTCGTCAATCTCTTGTGAGAGCAGGCTTTGTTATCATTTCCATTTGTTCTAGTCCTGACAAGGATGTCGTTTGTTGTAAGTCTTGTTTTCCATTTAGTAGTTGTGCGTGTCCGTGGACCTGTGTGTGATTTGTTATGTTGTTGAGTTCATCGGTAAAGGTTTGGTTGATTTAGTCGACTCACTCCCACGAAGGGAGATAAAGTCATCGTTTTTTTAGTAGTGCTTATTTTGAAGGTGTGTAATACCCCTAATTTTACAAGGATGTTCCTGGTATTTAATTTTTATTTCATTTATTAGTTAATCGCATTTTATTGGATTATGTGTCATTTTATTGGATTAGTTGTTTAATTATTTTTCTATTGCGGTAATTTAGTTGGTTTAATTGATTTGTTTTTAATTTTGTTAATTGGAATTACTTGTTTAAGTGTTTTTAATTATTTAATTGATTTACTTATTTAATTAGGTTTATTAATTGGATTATTTAATCAGAATTAATTGTTTAAGTGTTTTTAATTAATTAGTTGTATTTTACTGTTTTAAGTACTATACTTATTTAATTGATTTAATTAATTAATTCATTGTGTATTTATTTTATGTATCGTAACTTAGGGTTTTGGGTTTGAATGTCGCCAACTCATAATTAGATTATGAATAGGGTTTGGTTACTTGAAGCCAATAAATACATAAGAATATTGGGGTTTAGGGTTTTAGAGAAACGTAAGCTTAAGTCTGTGGCACAGAGAGATACAGAGGAGGAAACACAGAGTGACCTTGGGTGTTTAACAAAACAGTTCAAGGAAGAAGGAACAGGGTTGTTTCTGGGTGGAATCAAAGCACCGGAGGAGTAAACCTGCAGTATAGGACACTAACGTAGCATTCAAAAACTGTGGAATTAGAGTTTCAAATCTGAAACTCAAAGGCAAGTTTTGTTCTATTCTATCCCTTTAATCTGTGTTCTGTGCATGCTTAGGAAGACTCCAGGATTAAACTAAGGCTTAATTATATCTGTTATGCATGTTTAATCTGTATTTAAACTCGTGAAATTAATCTGCTCTTAGTTGCTATAAAAATTTAACCTGAAACCTTGCTGCTGTTATGTAAAGTCTTGTGTTTAAATTCAAGTCTTGGTTGTATATTCTTGTTCTATAATCAATATGGAATCTGGATGGACCTTAAAACTTGTATTAAAAACTACTACAGAGGCCTGGTGATCATCGGAATCGGAGAAGAGGAAGATGAAACGAATAGAGGCTGCTAAGATGAAGGAGAGAGGGCTCCCAAACCTCTTAGAGCCAGCTCCCAAAGGGGAGAGCCGGCTCTAAGAGCCTAGAGCTGGCTCTAGATGAAAGGTAGAGCAGGCTCCCAATTTTGAGAGCCTGTTCTCTTTTAAAATACACAAAAATGAGGTTTTTAGGGACTGTTTGGCGAAACTGTGTTTTCTAAAACTGTTTAATGGCTACTGGATGGTGTAATTCATTGCTCAAGACTTAGAAAAATGTTGAGAAGCATGTTTACAATTAGTTATTGGGGATGGGATTCACATAAGGTTAAACAAAGAACCTGTATGTGCAGAATTGGCTAATTAACCTAGGTTGGTTTCTGTTTTGGAAATTTGGTTTCTATGCATGATATTAAATTACGAATCATATTTTCAGTTGTGGTACAAGCATATAATAGCTTAATTATGTGTATGTTTGGATGGAATTAACTGATAGTCTAGCTTTGCTATAGAATGCATCAGTTGTGGATAATGTAGTTATACACATGTTAACTATATTTATGCTTATTTTGGAGTGTGGTTGATAGATAATTATACTATCTTTGCCTACTATGTTAGCTGGAGGATAGTATGCACCGGTATGGGATGGTGGCGTGCAAGGTATAGATTAGTTTAGATACTAAGCCTACCTAATCTGGATTGAGGTTAGTATCAGGCCAGTAACTAAATGACATAATTGGATTTCTGGGATGAATTGTTATATAGATATTAAGCCACTATATCAGAAGGATGATATTCTGTATTAGGAGGACATGAAATTTATATATTTATGTTATGATGCCATGGTATGAGCTTAAGTCTCAGGACCATGGTTAAGGTGCGTATATCGCCTAGAATGGATAGCCCTGGTCGGTCTAGGTACACATGACCATGTAATGTGCGATTTGCATGGTATCTCTACTCAGGCTAAGACAGACCTATTGGACTAGTGAGCGTCCTATAGTGTGTAATATATACATATATGGACTACTCTAGATATTGTTGAGTCTATCTAAGATGTATCTGCGTATCGGATTCCTGTTTGGATCGTAGTAGATCAGGACTTGCATGTGGGCCTGACCCACTCTTTTATTTTTTTCAAGTACTCATCAGTTCCAAGGTTAGAGCTTGGTCGTGCAGAGCAGATACAGACTTCTATTCTACTGACTACGTAGGACTGCTTACTTATTAGCTTTGGATCGTACTTCAGTTATTTCATTTTTCAGTTGGGATTTTTATTGGGGGTCCACTAGATGGATTCCCGAGTTGTTAATTAATTGGAGGTTTTGGAGTTTGGATTTTTATAACATTATTTTAAGGATTTTCAATTAGAGTTCTTTTCAGCCATTTTTATTTACTTCTTATTATTTCATCTTGTATTATGTGTTCATTAAAATATTAATTGTTTGATATTTCCCTCGGGTTTGGGCCTGGGCTTGATCAACCTGTGTCTCGGATCCGAGGGGTATCACATGGTGGTTTTGATGGCACGAGTTGTCGAATAGGGATTGTGTTTTTGGTGTCTGGTACTTTCGGTGATGGCTAGGGGTGTGCGGTGAATTGTAAGCTAGAGGATGGTTAGGTGATGTGATGTGAGTTATGTACTCAGATGTTTTTACAGGCATTTGATTCGAGCAGTGTCTTGAGGACAAGTGTCAATGTCACCTTAGAACTATGAGATTAAAGAAAGTGAATAGGGGATTCCGTTGAGGAATAATGGGAATGATTGATTTTAATTTTGAGCTTTCAGGCATGAGACGGTCGTATTGTGTGTTTTGAAGAAATATGAATTGAACCGAATGATGTTATGGAGTCATCTACTTAGTATGGGTGCTATGAGATCATTAGAGAGTTTTTACATTAGTCGATGATTATGACGTTTGGTGCTGTGTTATTACTAGCTTGTTAGGGTTGTATGATTAAAGCATGATTAGGATTTTTAGAGTAAGTATGTGACTTTTTAGCCATTGTGTTACATAGAACGATAGATTGATAGCGAGTGAATCTCATGGTTGTCTTGTGGACCGTGTGAGAGTGTGTTTGAGGTTTAGACCTAAGAACAGGAACGGCATCTGTGTTGAGACCGAATCGATGATGAGAATGGCCTGGCCAACCATTCTCTTGAATTAGTCCCTCTTAGCATGATGTTAGGTCAAAGGTTAATGATTGTTTCAATTTGTCAGGGATAGTGAGAGCACGTTATTGCGCGTTGTGTTGGTGTGACAGTGTGGATTTGGATGATTTGTTTTGGATGACGAAGTGTGTTAGGTAGTACCAAATGTCTGGTATAGGGTTTGTGGTTCAATCATTAATTATTGAAGATTTTGTTTTGAGGATTTGTGACTTGGGTATAGGACAATTTGTTTTATTGTTCTGGTGATTCATGATTATGTAGTCAGTGGGAGATTCAATATTTAGTCATCTTGAGGATGATAAGTTTAGTGATTGCCGCTTGGTGTGGTTGGTAATCGTTGTACGGGTATGTAATGGTGTAGTTAAATGTTAGGTAATTAGTGTTCGGTCTGACAGAGATGTGTAGATTAGAGTTGAGCTTGATTGTGAGATGGACGGGGTTCTTTGTCTGGAGTTTTGTGTGTCCTTTTAGGGAGAAGTTGAGATTGGATATTGTCATGTTCGGTGGTCTAGAGACCGTTCTTCTTCCGGGCTTCGGAGTCTTATGTGACAGTGTATAGTGGACTAATGTCCGTTGAGAGTAGGATGTAGGGCCTAGTTGATCTCGTGTTTTGATGTCGTGACTAATGAGCACCCTCATAGTGTGGTGAGCATTTTGATTTTGTGGCAATGGTGTGTGATTGCCTGGTGACATCCGGTGTCAAAGGCAATAATGTTAGTGAATCCGTGGTTTCGGTGTTTTGTGAGGTGTTCTCGGGAAGGGGTGTGGTTGTGGGCCTCCTTTTTTAAGGAGGGTAGATTTTGATGATGAAATCTTTTAAGTTGGGGAGAATGTAATGTTATGACTTATATATATATATATATATATATATATATATATATATGTGTGTGTGTGTGTGTGTGTATGTATTAAATGGAAAAAAAAAGGTGGGATTTTTTTTATAAAAAAAAAAATGATGGGACCTACCACTTTATGTATTTGTGACTAAGAGGCATTTTGGCCTCACCTTTCTCTCTCTAATTCTCTCTCTCCCCGGCAGTTCTCTCATTTCCTCTCTTTATTTTCATTTTTATTTTCTTTTTCATTCAAAGCTTCAACTCTTGATTAATCTTCAACCGGTGAGAATTTTTGGGTGCCGTTTGCGGCAAATCAAAGAGCTTGGCGAGATCTTCAAGTGGGTGTAAGCAATTTCAGTTTTGGTACATCCTAGGATTTGCGAAATTTAGGGTTTACATTGGGGGTTTTCATCATTTTGAAGTAGGGGTGTTCTAATGCATAAATTCTTGTACTTTTGTGAGTTTTCTTTCTTAATTTGATGTCAAGCATACTCAATTTGTATAATCTTTGCAAAGATTATTTAGATGTTGGGTATGGAATACATGACTACTTGTTAATTGTTGTGTAGTGATTATATATTCCTATATGAAGTTAAATTCTTGTCTTAAATGCTTACCATGTTAAATTGATGATTGATTGAAAGCATGAGTTATGTGTTTTAGAAATTCATGTGGGATAGTATGTGTAAAAAAAAAAAAAAATTATTGTTGAGTTGATGATTTGAAATATGGAGCATTCTTGCATCCATCGGGAAGAGAAAAGGAAAAATTGTTTTTAAAACAAAGAAAATAAATTTTTGGGAAAGTATTTCTAAAAGTGTTTGCCAAAACCGGATGCCTAGGAGGCGCCTAGTAGTCCGTGATGTTAGTGTAGTCTAGAAGGGAGTGTGGTTGAGCTAACTAGGCTAGATACGATGCCTTGGAGGTGCCTTGTAGTTGTGGATAGTTAGTCAATCCCCCTTTCGTGATGCCTTGGAGATGTATTGGGTCGGATTACACTAACGGTTTAGTTGTTGAAACGAAATTGTTTCGAAAATGATGAGTGGCATTTGTATAACATTGCACTTCATGGCATTGTAGTAAATCTGTGATCGGTTGACATTTACAATTTATTTGTTGTTGTGGTTGAGAATAAGTGTTTCCCTATGGTATGATGCCGTTCCGTTTTACCTCTTCCTTATGTGGATTCACGGGGTCATAAGAAGTGTGTCTTAGACACTTCCTACTGAGCTTATGCTCACCCCATTATTTTTAACATTTTTTAGGACACGGAAAAGAGGTGGCGGACGATGATCCACCATAAGTTTAGACGAGATTAGAGATCTATTTTATTTTGCTATCTTTTGTATTAGAAATCTCTAATATTTTGTAAATGTAATCTTAATTGTTTTGTGAAACTTTAGTTTAATTAGTATAATATTGTAAGTTATGGACTTTTAAATTTTAGCTACATTTATGGACTGTAACTTGATATAACTAATGTGTGTTCCTTGTTTGAATGAGATGAAGGAACGAGACTTTTTATATGAGTGTAATCATTTTGGGAATGTGATATAATAATTGTATTGTGTGTTGGGACATGATAGGTTAGTTTTTTTTTCTTTTTTTTTTTTTTATTTTTTTGTAATTTTTTTTATTTATGTATTTCAACAGGTTGTAGATGAACTTTTTTGCAGAGGTCATGCTGAAATTTTATATATTTTATTATTATTATTTTGATATCTTTTTGGGTCGTTACAAACAATGAACATATCCAAACTGAAGTGTCCAGAAAGTTGCTTTCTGAAGACAAATGACCTCTGCTGTAGAGGCGTTTTTAGCCATAAATGGACTAAACACGACAATCTGACAAATGGATCCAAGATTATCCCTGAAGACTACTCCACCTCTGCCTACACAAGAAATTGGAGAAAAAGATGCGTCCACATTACATTTTATTTCTCCAGTTTGAGGCGGCACCCATCGCCTATCCGAGACTTTGGTAGAACTGCCATCCCTCTTTGTTGACGGAGATATAGACACTAACAAATTTTGCGCCTTCTCAAACTCCCAAAATTGATTGCAAGCAAGATTAACAACAGTTGAAAAATTACGCTAAATCTTATCATATAACGACACATTCCTAGCTTTCCAAATTTGCCAACAAAAATTAACAATGAGGCCTAAAATATCCATGCCCTCTTTGTGCAGCCCAAACCTTGAAATTAACCCTTTCCACCACGTCAAGAAAGAAACGGAGTGAGAAGATTGAGAGAAATTGAATCGAAAATGAGAAAGTTTCCAAACCTTAACAGAACGAGGGCAAAAAAAATAAGAGATGGAGCACCGTCTCATCATCACAACCACATCTGGGACAAAACGGATCCACCACAACTCCACGCCTTTCCAGATTCTTTCGGACTACAAGGGCATTTTTACTGCATTTCGACAAGAAAAATTTAACTTTCTCCACAGTGTGACACTTCCAAATCCCAAGCCAAGGGTCCTTCATCGAACCACCAGAAACACCACTAATATTGTTATGAAAAGGCTGACTACGGAGACTTTGAAAGGCCAAAAAATATGCCGACCAAACAGAGAATTTACTGTTACCCTCAAGAGCCCACACCAAATGATCGTCCTTATTCAAGACACTGAAAGGACATTTGAGAATAGCAAAACATCATAAGGGAACCAGTTCACAAACAACTCAATATTCCAGGAGTTGGTTTGGAAATTAATAAGATCTGACACCTTACAAGGGAAATTTTCCACAGAAGGTTTAGTTAAAGCGCCATCAAAGTCAGGAATCTACCTATCTTCCTAAATATTTATACTCTGACCATTACCAACCACCCATATCTGCCCATTTCTAATAAGGGATTGAGTCTCCCAAATACTTCGCCATGCCCATGATGGATTTCTCCCAAGCTTGGCTTCAACAAAAGAGCAATTCTTGAAGTATTTAGCTTTCATCAATTGAAAAGGCAACCCTTTCTTGAGAACTTGGAAATTCCAACCATGTTTTACAAGAAGAGCTTTATTAAAAGCCTCGAAATTACAAAAACCCAACCTAATAGAGGCTTTATCATCACATACTTCCTCCTAATTAACCCAGCAAATTTTGTTAGATTGGTTAGATGCACCCCACCAAAATTGCCTAATATGAGAGGTAATTTGAGCACATAATTTACGTAGGAGCTTGAAACATGACATAACAAATGTTGGAAGGGCACCCAATACCGACTTCATCAACACAGCTCTCCCCACTGAAGAAAGAAGGCTTGATTTCCAACTAGTAAGACGATCAGTCAGCTTTTGAAGAACATAATGAAATATATCCCATTTTGATCGACCAATAACAGCTGGCATACCAAGATATCACTCACGCAAACCCTCTTCTCAAATGTCAAGGAGCTGACATATACTAGATTTAATTTGACTCCTAGAATTTTTAGAGAAAAAATTTGAGGATTTAGAAAAATTAATCTGTTGACTCAAGGCACGTTCATATTTATGGAGGACCCCCTTAAGATAATTAATTTATGAAGTTAGAGCTTTACAAAAAATAATAGCATCATCAACAAATAAAAGATGAGAGATTTCCAGAGCTTGTCTGCAAATTTTAATCCCTAAAATAACATGGTGCTGACAGGCCTACGCAAAGAACAAGAAAGAGCTTAAGCACAAATAATAAACAAATACGATGACAAAGGATCCCGTTGCCTAATGCCCCGAGATGGTGTGAAGAAACCAATAGGATTTCCATTAACAACAACATAGAAGGAGATTGTTGATGCACAGGTCATCACCAATTTAACCCAATGAATATGGAAGCCCATTTGAAGCAACATGGCCTCCAAAAAAGACCATTCAATACGATCATAGGCTTTACTCATATCAAGCTTCAAGGCAATAAATGTTTGCCGACCTTTTCTTTTATTTTTCATGTAGTGAAGAATTTCATGTGTTACTAGGATGTTATCAGCAATTTGCCGACCCCCCACAAAAGCACCTTGAGACTCATGAATAATCAAACTAAGAATAGGTTTAAGGCGATTTGCCGACACTTTGGCTATAATTTTATATAAAACATTGCATAATGCAATAGGATGAAATTGAGAAACATGCCTTGGAATATCTATTTTTGGTATTAAAACGAGATTCGTATGATTAACACACTTGAACAAAAAGCCAGAATGCATAAAACTTTGAGTAGTAGAGACCACATCATGTTTAATTATCGGCCAAAAATGTTAGAAAAATAAAGGAGTCATATCGTCCGGCCTTGGGGATTTACACGGCTACATCTCAAAAACTACTTTATTTATCTCTAGCTCTGTTGGAGGTCGAAGTAACTCTTGATTCATTGAGCTAGTGACACACCTGGGAACATGTTAGATAAATTGACTAATCCCCTCAAGATGTTGGAATGCGAAGAGATTTTTTAAAATAATGAATAAAAGCATCTTCAATCAAAGGCTGTTGTTCAATCTATTGGCCGCCATCATTTTCAATACCAGAGATGAAATTTCTACACTGACGACGAACTGTCGACGCATGGAAGAATTGAGTTCTGGTCCCCCAATTGAAGCCACTAGATTTGAGATTTTTGGGCCCAGTATAACTCTTCCTCTTACCAAAGACGTTGAAGGTTATGTTCCACTTGTAAAATTTAGGTGTTATCATATAGAAGGGATGACTCCTTAAGCAATTTAAAAGTAGATTTAGCTGACTCAATCTTTTGTTTTGAATTGAATCCCTTACATGTTGACCACTGAGCTAGCTCTCACTTACAAATTTTTAATTTATTTACTACCTGATACAATCTAGATCCCGAGACATCCATCTCCCAAGCTTGCCGAACCAACTCATAACATTGTTCATCGTCCACCCATCGAGCATCAAAGTAAAATTGCTTTGATTTTCGTATAAATGATAGCCGTAATTCAAGAAAGAGTGCAGAATGAACAGAACCTAAAACAGATAAATGAGAAAGTTTTGCCACCAAAAAAAGCTCTCGCCAATCTGCAGTCACAATAGCCCGATCAAGTCATTCCTGAATATTCCAATGTCCATTTCTTTGGTTACACCATGTAAATGGGTAGCCAACATAACCCAAATCTGAAAGGGAACAGCTTTCCAATAAAGTTTTAAAATTCTGAAGCACCCAAGCCGGTTTGGTGACACCTTCCTTCTTTTCAGCATGCAGGAGTACATCATTAAAATCCCCGATGATAATCCATTGCTTACCCCACGAGCTTTGTTTACATTTAAGATAAGCCCATTGATTAGCCCAGATACAATCCACAGAACTAGTATATAAAATGGTAAGATACCACACATCATTACCAGAAGAATTAAAAACAACAGTGATTTGAAAATCAGTCGCATCAACAATGTTGAATAACTGACCACCATTACAAAGAAGAGCCTGTGACACCCCCTAATTTCGGAACACGGGTTGATCGAGTCCGCGCACAAAATTAGGGAATCTCAGTTAATCAATAATAATAAAACATAGAATACAAAAGAAATAGTGATAAAATAAATAAATATCGCTGAAAGAGAAATCTAAAATAATAATTAAATAATAAATTCTCTGATACCGTAATTTCTAATAAATTGTCATTAAAAGAATAAAACCTCCAGATTATAACTTGGGAATGCATACAATGTGGACCCCTAAATAAAATCTCAAACTAATAGATGAATAATAAATGTCTATCTCATAAATAATAAAAACATAATGTAAATTCCTACGTTGATGACACCGGAAGAGTGAAGAAGACCGGCCTCTACGCGACACGAACTAACTCTACACCTGCAACTGACAAGGACTTGAAAAGATAACAACAAAGGTGGGTCAAAACCCATGAACAAGCCTTTTCTACTACATCCTAAATAGAGACCCGATAAATGATACATCCTAGTCTGACTCATGTAATATCTACGTAGGTCAATAAACATAAGTATACACACTATAGACTCTCACTGGATTATAAGACAGCCTCAACCGGATAGTAGGTATCATGCAAGTGCACACAAGGTGGTCATGAATACCTCTTCTACCAGGGCACACACATCCCTATGTCCAGCTACCTATCTCATATGGCAATATACGCCAACCCTAACCATCGATCCCAAGATCTCAAGCTCGTACCATGGGACCCAATTAAAATATACTTATGTAAATAACTATAGCCATATCCTGACAATGGTAGGACTAAATGTATAGGTCTAGACTTAATATCCAGCCCATATATGTATCAGCAAGCCATATCTTAACAATGGTGCTTCTGAGACCATATATGATGAGCACTGAATATATGCATATTCGAGCCCCTAAATACGTATATGTCAGGGCCTAAAGTGATACTTCTATCCATTATTAGACTAATTTATGCTTAATATGTGTTTCAGGTCCTTTCCCAGAAAAATAATTAAAACCAGGATTTTATACTGATATCGAAGCTTACAGAGTCGTTGCCGGTCATTCAGAGCAATCCGAGAGCTAAATTGGTGAAGTTAGAAGCAATTGAAACCTTAGAGCTCAAGCCCAAGTGTTGGGGGTCGAGTATTACAAGAAAGAAAAGAAGTAAAGTTAACAAGGCCAAATGCTCGAGCATCAGTACCTTGATGCTCGAGCCTCACTGCAAAGATGCTCGAGCAATACTGCAAGGGTGCTCGAGCCTTGACCCTGAAGCTCGAGCATGTGGCATCGAAAATTAATAGGTTGATTTTAAATGAGAAGGCTATGCTCCAGGTCTCGTGCATCACTTCCATGATCAAGCACTATCAACAAAGGATCGAGCATCATTCCTTGAAGCTCGAGCAATGAGCCCTATATGCTCGAGCATGGCACTTAGTGCTCGAGCCTATGAAGCTTGGATCGAGCAATGTTAAAGGAAAAAGACGCTTCGAAAAAATAGAACAACAAAATTGGCTAAGTGTCAATGTGGTGATTAAGCACCATTCACTGAAGCTCGAGCATCCATCTAGTATTGCTCGAGCATTTATTCCTGAAGCTCGAGCATGAGTCCTAAAGTTCGAGCATCCATTCATAAAGCTCGAGCATTGCATGACATGTCAGACTAAAAGCTGCCAGATTTCTCTTTTTAGCCGCCGTATCTCATCCCAGTTGGGCTAGAAGACCTAAAAGCCCACCAAATACATATTTTCTTCTATAAAAGAAGTCATGAGCCTTGATAGAAGGGTCCGAAATTCCAATCTCTTTTAAGGTGTTATTCAGAAGGCTGAAGGTGTGGTGGCTTTTAGGGTTCCTACAACCTTGAAAGTATAGATCTTGAGAAGAGAGGTGCCGTCCGTGACGAAGGATATGAACTCAACACAGATGCTATCCAACTTTGTCATGAGTAGCTAAACCCTTTCTTAGGGCACTGAAGTAACCCAACGTTATATTATGGTTTGATTGTTTTGACTCTGGGTTTATTTTAATATACATATTTTCTTGATTTTATGACTATGAGCACTTGAGACAATTCAAGTGGTTTTTCATGCATTAGTAGACTATAAATTGTTATTACCTTATCTTAGATATAATAATTTATATTATATTCTCAACCTAGCTTGTTGTACGGTATCTGGCAGAGTCCTGCTGGACATAAGGATAGAAGTCATATAATGGTGTTCCAATGTATTTTGTAAAAGAATGTTTTCATAATCTATGCTTAGGAAAGGTGGTTCATTCACACAGCAGTTAAAGTAGGTAAAGTAGGTAGGTGAATAGTCCACGCAAACTGTAGATAGGTTATAGTTAGCTAAATTTGTAAAATATCTTTCTTTAAACTCTGAACTGAACGAATGTAATTGAGTTCAGTTCATTTGAAAACACAATTAGTTAAAATCCTTGAGTTGATTCAATTGACCATAGTATAACGATTGTGGTGAAGTCAAAGCCCTAAGATCTTTCCCTCTCTGATCATTCAATTTAGTTTAATTTGCTTTAATTTAATATTTTGTTTAATTCAAGTTTGTTAAATAGTGACAACCAACAAACTTTATAACCAAGTTTTTTGTAAACCATAAAACTAAGTTAAAGGCTAATACAAATCACATCTCTCTGTGGGTTCGACATCCTATTTGCATAGAGCTATATCCTACACGATATCGTACGATTGCGAGAGACACATAAATTTTTGGCGCTGTTGCCGGGGAGATTGTTTTTGTTTAGTTTTTAATTAGTTATTTTGGTTTACCGGTTTTCGGACTTTCTGATATCTCACCTTATTTCTTTTTCTTTTCAAGTACAAATTAGAGGTGAGGATAAAGACGCTTAAGGGAGAAAAGCTTCGGTTTATTAAACCTTTTGTGAGTTCTTTCTATTTTTCTGTTACTTGGAATCTTTTATTTTTGCTACTATTAGGATTAGTGGAACCAGTGCATGTTAACTCGCCAAACTAGGTCAAAACCTTTAATGCATGATCTTGAAATAGAGAGAACTTTAAGTCAATTAAAAAACACTTGAACAATATTGGTAGTTCCTCTGAAAGTATGGCTGAGCAACGTGATGCACCGGGTAATAATGGTAATGGTAATGGAGAACGGGTTCCACCTGTTCCTCCACAACAACCATAATTGAGGGATTATTTCATTCCTACCACATATACTTCCCCTTCGTACTTTGTTTTTCCGGATGTTGATGTAGCCCATTTTGAGATCAAGCCTGCTATGATCCAAATGCTTTCTACTTTCCATGGGTATGCAACAGAGGATCCTTATAAGCACTTGGATGTGTTTTTGGAATTGTGTTAAACTACCAAGTTGACCACTCTATCTAATGATTCATTCAGAATGCATCTTTTCCAGTTTTCTCTCAAAGATAAAGCATGAACTTGGTTGAAGTCCTTTCCAACAAATTCCATGTCTTCATGGGACATGTTGCGACAGGAATTCTTGAAAAAATATTACACTGTGGGTAGAGAAATCATGGAATTTTCCTAAATCCTGGGAGAATAGTTTAATTATGTATGGGAGAGATATAATGATCTTCTCAGAAAGTGTCCACACCATGATATTGCTCAATGGCACTTAATATAGATCTTCTATAATAGTCTTACAGATTCTTATAGAAATATGGTTGATGCTTCCAGCAATGGAGCTTTTCTGCATAAGAGTCCGGCTGATGCTTGGGAATTATTTGAGGCCCTAAGTGAAAACTTAGTACAACATGCTTCTTCCTCTAGGTTTAGGTCTTCACCTGGAATGTATAAACTTCAAAATGTTTTGAGGTAGATAAATCTAGCGAGTTAGCCACTCAAATAGAAGCCTTGAACCGTAGGTTCGATTAAATCCTATCATCTGGCTTTGCTCCTGTTGCTAATCCACAAACTGCCTTGCCAAAGGAAGTTTGTTCCATCTCTGTTAATCATAACCATTTTGCTGATGCTTGCCCTATGCTGGGATAATCATCTGAGATCCCACAGGAGCAAGTGAATGCTGCATTCTCTAGGCTAGCTTATAATCCATATTCTGCTACATATAATCCTAGCTGGAGAGATCATCCCAATCTGTCATGGCAAAATCCAAATCAAGGAAATACTGTGATAAGCGCCGAATATTGCATATTCAAGCGCCCTTATTTGCATTAGTTAAGTCCATTATTTGATTATTTTATATAGATTATATTCATTTGTATGTTTTTATATATTTTCAGGTTTGTTTCCCAAAAAGGAATAAAAATGATGTTTTGATGAGTTCTTGAATATCAAAGTGTGCAATGCTGAAGTTTACAGCCTGGTAGCAGTGGAGTTTGAATTTGCTCATCAGTTTTGACCTAACAAACTTGAGAACTAGACTTCCATTAAAACATGGCATACTTAGAGATTTAAATTGGCTTTCCAAATCATCAAACGGATCTTCATTTGAAGTTTGGAGCAGAGAGTTAACGCCTTTTAACCAAAGGTGCGCAGAACAGCCTGACAACAGTTAAGTTCGACTTTGCTCTTCATTTTAGACCTACCAAACTTAAGAACCAGACTTCCATTAATGCATGACGTACTTATAGGTTTAAGTTAGCTTTCCAAATCATCAAACAGTTTATCATTTGGAGTTCGGAGCAGGGAGTTATGTCCTTTTTACCAAAGGTGCGCAGAGCTGAGGAACACCCGCGGGCGCCCGCCCAGAACCCGCGGGCGCCCGCCAAAAGGGCAAAATGCTCGTCAAGCCGCGGGCGCCTACCTTGCGCCTGCGGGCGCCCGCGACAAGAAGACATGGGCTTCACTTTTCTTCACCAAATGTTATCCCTTTAATTAGGGGATTGCTCTACAATGGTCTAGGGACTTTAGGACCATAAATTTGGGGTAGATAGAAGGCTAAGGTTGATATAATAGAGGGGGGATTAATGGTAAAAGATCATCTCACATTTTAGCTAAGTTCTAGAGAGGGAGAGAGGTGTTCTTGAGGTCTTGGGTTCTACCTTCCTTGAGGTGCAAAAATGGAGGGTGGACTTGGTTCTTCCTCTTCATTCCTTATAGTGATGGGTAACTAAACCTCCATCTAGGGAGGTGATAAAGCCTTCCCTTGTAATCATGTTCTAGATTAAGCTCTATTTTGGGGATAATAATGTATAATTTTTGGTTTTTTCATAATCTAGAGCGTATTACCTCTTGTAATGAATTCTAATGTTTATAAATGATTGTTGTAAGTTAATTATCTTGTCTTAGATGGTTTCTTATATTAATCATAATGCTTGCATTTTCATGGTGACAATGGAAATAAGATTATGAATGGTTTTCATGGCATGTTGATAGAAAAACTTGATAGTCCATTGCTTAGGGATTCCCTTTGATGGTTTATACTTGACTCCTAGCTTCATGTGCTTTATCATTTGATTAAAGGCTTGATGATCTTTTGCTTAAGATAGTATGTTTGATGCTACACCCTAGTTTAGGTAGTTCGAATGTATAAACTTTTGATGGATCATTCTTGTTTTGACTTGATGAACTTCTTGATGATTATAGGGCAACCCTGTGTTGCTATATAATTCTTATCCATCATTTATTTTGTCTATCCCCAATTTAGTCTTGATCTAGCATGTGTTTAGGGTTTAGTGCGGATTCGCTTCCCTAGTTCCCTTTTTAATTGTCTTTGCCTCTTTACTTCTTAGCATTACTGTTTTATGCATTTTCCAATTCATAATTTTAGTGACAAACCAACAAATCTCTATACCCCTTCATCATTCTAAAAATGATTCTAGACACCTAGGTTGCCATAAACTAGCAGTCCTAGTGGTTCGACTTACCTGACCAATAGCCCTATTTTACAATAATTTGTGCTATTGCAAAATGGTTAATTTATAAATTGTAATTGATCCGTCGATCATACTGCTCCCCAATCTCAGTGGCAGTATCAAAATTCATCCAATCCTATGCTATAAAATAATTCTTTCAACTAATCTGGTGTTTACTGTCCACCTCAGTTTAGGAATCAACCCACTCAAGCTCCTAATCTTCCACCTTCTCCTAAGTATTCATCTGCTTTTGAGGAATAAGTACTCAATGCTCTTCGTGAAATTAAAGCCAATACGCAACTTCTTAGTTCTCATTCTCAAGCCATAGCAAAGCTAGAGGCACAAGTTGGGAAAATAGCGAGTACTCTATCTCGAAGAGAGGATAGAAAGCTGCCTAGTCAGCCAATAGCCAACCCGAAAGGGCATACTTACATGATTGATGGAACCAATTCCTCAGGTATTCATCATGAGCAAGTTCAGGCTATCACTACATTGAGGAGTGGTAGAGTGGTTGATTACCAAGTTAAGAAAGGACAGGAGGGAAAAGAAAGGCTTAGGATTCCCATAATTCCTATCATTCATAATCCACATCCCAATGATGTTTCCTCAAGTGCTATTCCACAATCTATAAAAAGGAGTTGAAGATGAAGTCATTTCTTCATCTGCTACTAACCTTGAGACAGCTTATGAGCGAAAAATGCCTTATCCTGAACATCTCAAGGAACCCTCCCATTTTAGTAAACAAGGGGAGAAAATTTAAGATATGATGGAGGTCTTTAAACAGGTCAAAATCAATCTTCCTTGGCTTGATGGTATAAAGCAAATTCTAGCCTATTCAAAATTTCTAAAGGAATTGTGCACTCTAAAGAGGAAATCTAGAAGCCTAGTTCCTAAGAAAGTTTGTCTCACTGAGCATGTTAGTGCTATTCTTAAGTACAACACTCTTCTAAAGGTTAAAGATCCTGGAGCTCCTACAATTTCTTGCACCATTGGAAACAATGTGATAGAGCGAGCACTTCTTGACCTTGGAGCGAGTGTTAATCTTATTCCTTACTTGGTGTATGAGAAGTTAGTTTGGGAGAGTTAAAACCTACGTCGGTTGTTCTACAGCTTGCTGACCGTTCTGTCAAACAACCATGAGGTATTGTTGAAGATGCACTCATAAAAGGAGACAAGTTCTATTTTCCGGTCGATTTTCTAGTTCTTGATACAGAACCG
Organism: Cornus florida; assembly: GCF_030987335.1. Taxonomy (NCBI): domain Eukaryota; kingdom Viridiplantae; phylum Streptophyta; class Magnoliopsida; order Cornales; family Cornaceae; genus Cornus; species Cornus florida. The sequence continues at coordinate 47,558,710 of NW_026775577.1, read as the reverse complement.
GTCCACGATTCCAAAAAGTATATTCCAGTCATTCTTGGGTGACTTTTTTTAGCCACAACAAATGCTTGCATTAACTGTAGGACTGGAGCCATGGATTTATCTTTTGGAAATATGAAAGTCAAGCTAAACATCTTCAATGCTATTCATCATCCCCACGATGATAGTGAATGTTTCTTCCTTGATGTTATTGATAAGTTGGTTGAGGAATCACTCCCAACTATTTTATCCAAGGATCCTTTAGAAGCATGTTTGAATCATTTCAATTATGAAGATTTTGATATTGATTCTTTAATAGCTGAAGTGTAATCTTTGCTAGATTCCACTCCTATCACAGATTTTCCTCTATGGAAATCTAGGTTAGAGCCGCTTCCACCACTTTCTAGTACTTCACCTATTCCTTCTTTAGAGTCTCCACCTAAGCTTGAGCTTAAGCCACTACCGAAAAAGCTTAAGTATGCTTTCATGGGTTTAAATGATACCCTCCCGGTGATTATTGCTTCCAATCTTACAAGTTCCCAAGAAAGTAGTCTCTTAAAAGTTATTGAGCAAAATAAAGAGGCTATTGGGTGGAGTGTGGCTGATTTGAAAGGAATTAGTCCCACAATTTGCAAGCATCAAATTCATTTGGAGGAGGAATCTCGAACATCTCGGGAACTCCAACGAAGATTGAATCCTAATATAAAGGAGGTAGTGTTGAAGGAAGTTGTGAAGTTGCTAGATGCAGGAATAATCCACCCCATCTCAGATAGCAAGTGGGTGAGTCCTACTCAGGTAATACCTAAAAAGACAGGTATTACAGTAGTTGAGAATTCCGAGGGTGAATTAGTTCCACAGCGCACCACCACTAGATGGCGTGTGTGTATTGATTACAGGAAACTCAACTCTGTTACTATAAAAGATCATTTTCCATTTCCATTCATTGATCAAATTCTAGACCGTTTGGCTGGCTATAGCTATTATTGCTTTTTAGACGGATATTCCAGCTATAATCAGGTGGCCGTTGATCCTAAGGATTAAGAGAAAACTAATTTCACTTGTTCATTCGGTACGTTTGCATATAGACGAATGCCTTTCGGATTATGTAATGCGTCAGCAACATTCCAGAGGTGTATGATGTCTATCTTTTCAGATATGGTTGAAAAGTTTCTCAAAGTCTTTATGGATGACTTCGCTGTTTTCGGGTCCACATTCGAAAACTATCTTCAAAATCTTTCCCTAGTGCTTCAGTGTTGTAGGGAAACAAATCTTATTCATAGTTGGGAGAAGAGCCATTTTATGGTTCAAGAGGGTATTATTTTAGGACATATCATTTCAAAAAGAGGTGTTGAAGTTGATAGAGTTAAAGTAGATTTGATCTCCAAATTGCCTCCTCGTACCTCCATAAGGGGAGTACAATCATTTCTTGGGTACGCTGGGTTCTATCGACGCTTCATTAAAGATTTCAGCAAAATTTCTCGTCCTTTGTGTAATCTACTTGCAAAGGATGCTACTTTTGTCTTTGATGAATCATGTTTTAAAGATTTTCATAAGCTTCGCTCTCTTCTTTCTTTAGCTCCTATCATGAATCCTCCTGATTGGGCTATTCCATTTGAGATTACGTGTGACGCATCTGATTATGCTATGGGTGCTATCTTGGGACAACGAGTGGATAAAATTCCTCATGTTATCTACTATGCTAGTAAAACTCTTTCAGATGCACAATTGAATTATACTACTACTGAAAAAGAGTTATTGGCAGTCGTCTTTACTTTGGATAAATTCAAATCATATCTATTGGGTTCCAAAGTTGTAATCTATTCAGATCATTCTGCTTTGAAACATCTTCTTTCCAAAAAGGAAACCAAACCCCGTTTGATTCGATGGATCCTCTTGCTTCAAGAGTTTGATTACAAAATTCGGGATACGAAAGCGTCAGAGAATGTTGTAGTAGATCATCTTTCTAGAATTCTGATTGAGGATACCTCAACTTCACTTCCAGTTTGTGATTCTTTCCTGGATGAACAACTGTTCGAGGTTTCTCATAAGGATTTGCCTTGGTTTGCTGATATTGTGAATTACCTCGTAATAGACAAAATTCCTTTGTCTTGGTCAAAGCAGGAAAAAGATCAATTCTTCTCCCAAATTAAGATGTAATATTGGGAAGATCCTCAGCTATTCAAATACTGTGCTGATCAAATCATTCGTAGATGTGTTCCTGAGAGTGAGTTTCATAGTATTCTGACCTTCTGTCATAATTTGGCATGTGGAGGTCATTTCAGTGCAAAGAAATCTGAAGCTAAAATTCTTCAGTGCGGTTTCTTTTGGGATGCATATTCATTCTGTAGGTCATGCCTTCGATGTCAGTAGCTAGGATCAATTTCTAGAAGAAATATGATGCCCTTAACTCCAGTCTTAGTTATTAAGGTTTTTGATGTTTGGGGTATTGATTTCTTGGGTCTTTTTGTTCTGTCCAATAGAAATGAATACATTCTTGTGGCTGTTGACTATGTGTCCAAATGGGTTAAAGCAGTAGCTACTAAAACCACCGATCACGTAGTTGTGGTTGAGTTCATTCAAACGAACATTTTTAGTCGGTTGGTATGCCACGAGCTATTATTAGTGATGGAGGTGCTCACTTCTGTAATAGGTATTTCCGTACCTTAATGCAAAGATACTCTGTCACCCATAAAGTTGCTTCTGCCTATCATCCCCAAACAAATGGCCAAATAGAAATATCCAATCATGAAATTAAGAGAATTCTTGAGAAAACGGTTAAGCCAGACCGTAAAGATTGGTCTTATAGACTGAACGATGCTTTGTGGGCTTACCGTACTGCTATAAAACTTTGATTGGTACGTCACCTTACCGTATTGTCTATGGTAAAGGGTGCCATTTTCCTGTAGAATTAGAATACAGAGCTTTCTGGGCTATAAAAAAGCTCAGCTTTGATATGACATTTGTTGGTTCTAAGAGGAAGCTTCAATTAACTGAGCTTGAAGGATTACATAATGATGCTTATGAGAGTGCTAAGGTTTACAAAGCAAAGACTAAGGCATTTCATGACAAGCATATCTTGCGTAAGACTTTTGAGCCTGGGATCGGAAGAAGGTTTGGTTGTTTAATACACTACTGAAACTTTTTCCTAGAAAGTTAAAGTCATGTTGAGAAGGTCCATACATGGTTATTTCTGTTACACCTTATAGTGCAATAGAGATACAAAATTGCAAGATTGGACAATTGTCCGAGGTCAATGGACAGAGACTTAAACCTTACATAGAGGGTAGTGTGCAGATAGGCACAGTTGAGGTAGTGGAACTTCATGATCCTATTTACTTGGACTAGAGAGGCCAGGTTTTCGTCGAGCTATCGACATTAAACTTAGAATGCTGTCGAGCTATCGACGTTAAACTTAGCATTTGTATGTTGTACTGTAGTTTATTTTAATTTTAATTTTATTATTTTCAGTTTTTGATTTAATTATTTTTCATTTTTAGGTTTTAGGTTTGTTTTAGTCTTCATTTAGATTTAGGTTAGTGTAAGTTTTAATAAAATAGAAAAATAATAAGCGCCGAATATTACATATTCAAGCGCCCTTTCTTACATTAGTTAAGTCCATTATTAGAGGATAATGTACAATTTTAATTTTGTTGTGTATTTCTTTCTGATTTTAGGTATTTTTCCTAAGAATGATCAAATAAGCGGTTTTGACAACTTTCTGTTGAAATACGTGCATCGTGTCGGGGAGTCATTTTCGGGACCTAACTTCTTCAATCACCGTTTTTGTGAAGTTCGTGGCTTAATGTTCATAGTGGAAGTGTGTCCTCGCTCCAGCCTGAAGAAGCTTGCATAAAATTTAAGCTTAGAGGAAGTGCAGCCGTAAGGCCCGCGGGCGCCTGCCAATTCCCTCATCTCTCTACCCCATTTCGCGGGGCCTTGTTGAGCCCCTGCGAGTCACCGTGGGTGCCCGCCACGCCATCGCGGGTGCCCGCCAAACATGCCAGTCCCCCGCAAGCCACCGCGGGCACCTGCCAGCGCCTCGCGGGCGCCCGCCGATCTGCAGAAGGCAGCTCAACTGCCCCTGAATTTAAGCATCTTGGTCCCCTTATCCTTCTTTTGTGTGGTCTAGCTTCATGCAGAGGGGGGAGCTCGGGATTTGGAGTATGGGGAGTGTATATAGAGAGTGTATATAGAGAGTGGAAGCTCATTATTTTGAGATATCTCATATTTTGCTAAGTTCTAGAAAGATAAAGAGTGAGTTTGGAGGGTTTTGGGTGTTCTTGAGCTTAAGGTGTGGAAATGGAGAGGGATTCTTCATCTTCTCCTTCATTCTTTATCTTCATGGGTAACTAACTCCCTATCTAGGGAGGTGATGAAGCCACATTTTGTAAGCATTGCTATGTTTTGATTTATATTTGGGGTATAATGTATATATATAACTTTTCCATGAACTAGAGCACTTCATATGATGTAATGAATCTCATTATCTATAAATGATCATTTTGGGTCAAATATCTTGTCTTAGATTGTTTTTCTCTCATGATTATAGTGCTACATTTTCATAGTGACAATGGAGATGAGTTCATGGAAATGTTTTATTGGCATGATATTTAGGAATTTTGATACTCTATTGCTTAAGGCTTTCCTTTGATAGATTCTTCTTTATTTCTATTTCATGTGCTCCTATTATGAGACTAAGGGCTTGATGATCTATGGCTTGGTGATCATGTCTAAGGTTGCATCCTAGTTTAGGTAACCAAAACATATAAGCCTTGATAGGTTATTCTTGTATCTTGTTTTCATATATTTCTTGAAGATAATGTATCAATGTTATGTTGTTGTATTCCATGATTATATGTATATATTTCCCCAAGTAAATCATTTACTAGCATACTTATTAATGGGTAGTGGATTCACTTCCCTAGTCCCTTTTTAATTGTCTTTGCCTCTTTACTTCTTAGCATTAATGTTTTATGCACTTTTCAATTCATAATCTTAGTGACAATCCAACAAATCCTCTATAACCCCCTTTATCACTTTAAAAATGACTCTAGGCACCTAAGTTACCATAAAATAGCAGTCCCAGTGGTTCGACTTACCCGACCAATAGCCCTATTTTACAATGATTTGTGTGCTATTACAAAGGTTGATGTATAATTGACAACCAATCAATTTTTGGCGCCGTTGCCGGGGACTTGCACACAGTTTAGCAATCGAAGTTCTAGGGTTAATTTTGGTTTGATTGTCAATATTATGATTTGTGAATATTTCTTGTGCGATTTTGACCATCTTGGTGTTGAAAGTTGTTTGTGAGATTCTAGGGACTTGATGCTTGCCGTGGGAACGCTAGCAAATTTGTAAGTCTAGAGGACTCCAGGTAAGTCTCTTGGCCTTTTAGTTTCGAAATTGTTAATAGTGTGTATGTATAAATTTGGTGATAGTTAAGTTGTAAAGCCCTTGTTGAGGCTATTTTATTGTTTATTTTCAATCGCAAAACATCAGTCCTTGTTGTGGCCATTTAATTTCTGTCTTGATAATTGAGGAGAAAGGGAACGTCGTATGTGGAGTTGATGGTGATGATTTATTGTATTGATTGTAGGGTGTGTTGTTGATGTTTGGCCGTAGATCACTCTCCCTACCAACTCTAGAATCACCCGTTGATATAAATTCTCTTAAAAGAACTCTTAGACGAACCCTTAGGGAATCTTCTCATATAAGAGAGCTTGAAACTGAATTTAACACAATGGATGAAATGAGGGGATTAATAATGATAGGGTCAAAATTCCAAATGTGGTTCCCATGACTCTTAGGGACCACTTCATCCCTACCACTTATGCTTCTCCCTCTTGCATAGTGATGCCAAATATTGAGGCCGCTCAATATAAAATCAAATCTAGCACCATCCAAATGCTTCCATCTTTTCATGGCTTTGAAAATGAGGACCCTTATAAGCACCTTGATGAATTCCTTGAAATAAGCTCCACCATCAAGCTGAGGGGTTTTCCTGATAATGCTCTCCAATTACATCTCTTCCCATTCTCATTAAAAGAATGGGCAAAATATTGGTTGAACTCCTTTGCTGCCAATTCCATCACCATATGGGCTCAACTGTAGCAAGAATTCTTAAATAAATATTATCCAGTGAGTAAAACCAATTTAATGAGGCGTTCCATTCTTAGCTTTTTACAAAGCGAGGGGGAACAACTCCATGAGACTTAGGAGCGATTTCAAGACCTCTTAAGGAAATGTCCGTACCACTTAATTCCAAAATGGCAATTGGTGCAAGCTTTCTATGCTGGGTTAACCAACCCACATAGATTCATGGTTGACTCATCTTGTGAAGGGATGTTCATGTTTAAAAGTACGGCTGAGGCATGGACCTTACTTGAAAATTTGAGTGAAAACTCATTGCAGTATAACTCTCGTAGTGGGCCAACCTCAACCAATACAAAGAACACCAACCCTTGTCAACCAAAAACACTGAGGAAGGAATCCTCCCAGGTGGATGCCATAGCTCTGAATTCTATCAATTGATGGCACCACATCTCTCCCCCTCTTTATCTCAAAATTCAGCAAGTGCGGTTTGTGTATCATGTACTAGTCCATTCCATCTCTCAGAAGATTGTCCCACACCGGAACAATTTCCTAATTCCAATTAAGAGCAAGCAAATGCAATGTTCTCAAGGCCTGAAAATAATCTATATTCCAATACTTACAATCCCGGATGGAGAGATCATCCGAATTTCTCGTGGAGGCAACAAGCCCCATAAAATTCAAATTTTCAAAATCAAGGGCAATAAAATCAGCCCTCTTCTCAATTTCAAAATAGGCAATTTCAGGCCTCCTCAAGCTACCATCCTCCATATAATCCAAATGTCTCCAATCAACCCCATGTGTTCCCAACTGATGAGATCGTGGCTGCAAACAAGCAAATGATGGAATCATTGAATAAGCAAATGATGGATTCCAACAAGCAACTCTTGACATCTTTGCAACCCACTCTCCAAATGGTTCATTCTCATACTCAGTCCATAGCTAAGCTTGAGAATCAAGTGGGCCAAATAGCTAATTCCATGAATTAATTGCTCCAAAAAGATAAGGGTAAGCTTCCCGCTCAGCCAATTGAAAATCCTAGAGGGGTGCATGTGATTGACGAAACCCCTCCTCCGAGTGGGCCAATTCATGAACAAGTCCAAGCAATCACTACCCTTAGGAGTGGTCGTATTGTTGACAACAAGGTTGATGGAAACAAGGATGAGTAAAATTCTCCTTCAAAAAATCCAAATCCAAGTCCCAGCTCTTCTAATCCAAATCCTACTCATGAAAATCCTAAGTTTGTCACCCCAAATGTGAAAACTTCTTATCAGCCTAAAGCTCCGTTTCCTCAACGTCTCCAAGAGTCGACACATATTGGGAACAAGAATTGCAAAATTCAAGACATGTGGGAAGTTTTCAAGCAAGTGAAGATCAACTTGTCTCTCTTGGATGCTATAAAGCAAATCCCTCCCTATGCAAAATTTCTCAAGGATTTGTGCACTCAAAAGCGCACTTCCAAAAATCATTTGCCAAAGAAGGTGAGATTAACTGAAAATGTGAGTGCAATCATTTAACACAGTGCTCCTCCAATGTATAAAGATCCGGGCGCTCAAACTATCTCGTGTGTCATTGGAGACAACAAGATATAAAGGGTCCTCCTTGACTTAGGAGCTAGTGTAAATTTGATTCCATATTTAGTTTACTTACAGCTTGGGTTGGGAGATCTAAAGACAACCTCTGTGGTCTTGCAGCTTGCCGATAGATCGATCAAGCACCCACGAGGCATTCTTGAGGATGTCATTATCAAAGTGGACAAATTCTACTTTCCGGTAGACTTCGTGGTTCTTGACAAGGAACCGGTCCATGACCTAAAGAAGCATATTCCTGTGATCCTCGGTAGTCCATTTTTAGCTACGACTAACACTTCAATTAATTGCCGAACTGGGGTGATGTATATCGCCTTTAGAAATATGCAAGTCAAACTCCACATCTTCCATGCAACTCAACATCCTTCCGATGAGGATGATTGTTTCCTTATCGATGTGGTAGATGAAATGGTTGAAGAATCTCTCCCCTTCATCTTAAGCAAAGATCCTTTGGAAACTTGCATGTCTCATTTCGACTTCTCAAACTTTGATATTGACCAATCAATCCAAGAAGTAAATTCCTTGCTTGACATTAATGTTGTCATGGATACTTCTCCTTGGAAAATCCCAAAAGAACCACTTCCTCAACTTTCTTCTACTTCTCTGGTCCCTTCCTTAGAGTCTCTTCCACGACTTGAACTAAAGCCACTCCCGGCTCACCTCAAGTATGTGTTTCTTGGTGCAAATCAAACTTTTCCAGTCATCATTGCTTCTCACCTTTTAAAGGATCAAGAAACTAGCCTTTTAGCGGTGCTACAAGAGCACAAAGAAGCTATTGGCTGGCAGTGGCTGATTTGAAAGGAATCGACCCTTCTATTTGCATGCATCGCATCCATATAGAGGAGGACGCTAAACCTTCTAGAGAGGTGCAGCGCCGGTGGAATCCCAACATGAAGGAAGTGGTCATGAAAGAAGTGATTAAGCTATTGGATGCAGGAATCATCTACCCTATCTCCGATAGCAAATGGGTGAGTCCCACTCAAGTTGTTCCTAAGAAATCCGGCCTCATCGTCATTGAAAATTCCGCGGGAAAGCTCGTGCCACAATGCACCACCACTGAGTGGCGTGTGTGCATTGACTACCGAAAACTTAACTCTACTACTAGGAATGATCATTTTCCACTCCCATTCATTGATCAAATCCTAGAGAGGTTAACCGGCCAAAGCTTCTATTGTTTCCTTGATGGTTATTTTGGCTATAACCAAGTGGCAATTAATCCGCAAGATCAAGAGAAGACCACATTCACATGCCCCTTCGGAACCTTTGCTTATAACGCATGCCTTTTGGGCTATGCAATGCACTGGCCACGTTCCAAAGATGCATGATATTTTCGGATATGGTTGAAAAATTCTTAGAGGTATTCATAGACAACTTCTCCGTCTTTGGATCCTCCTTTGACTCATGTCTCCAAAATATATCTCTTGTACTTCAAAGGTGCAAGGAAACAAATCTCATTCTAAGTTGGGAGAAAAGTCACTTTATGGTCCAAGAAGGCATTGTTTTAGGACATGTCGTTTCAAAAAGGGGAATTGAGGTTGACAAAGCCAAAGTGGAGTTAATCTCTAATCTCCCTCCTCCAAATTCGGTCCGTCAAATCCATTCCTTCCTTGGACATGCCGGTTTCTATCATCGCTTCATTAAAGATTTTAGCAAAATCTCTCGGCCCTTGTGTAATCTTCTTTCCAAGGATGTTCCATTTAATTTTGATGAAGCTTGTATGGAAGCTTTCGTGAAACTACGCACTCTTCTCTCATCCACCCCAATCATGAAACCTCCTAATTGGTCTCTTCCATTTGAGATCATGTGTGATGCATCCGACTATGCATTAGGCGCTGTTTTGGGCCAACGTGTGGAAAAACTTCCATACGTCATCTATTATGCTAGCAAGACTCTCTCCGATGCTCAGTTAAATTACACCACCACTGAGAAAGAATTGCTAGCTGTGGTGTATGCCTTGGATAAATTCCGTTCCTATCTTCTTGGATCCAAGGTTATTGTCTTCTCGGATCATGCTGCTCTTAGGCATTTGCTCACTAAAAAAGAGACCAAACCCCGTCTAATTCGATGGATACTCTTACTTCAAGAGTTTGACATTGAAATCCGGGACAAAAAAGGGACCGACAATGTTGTCGCAAACCATCTCTCTCGTTTGCTCATTGAGAAATCTTCTGAATTTACTGCAGTCCGTGATTCCTTTCCGGATGAGCGACTTTTTCAGATTTCCCATTCCACTCTCCCTTGGTATGCAGATATTGTCAACTATCTAGCGATAAGCAAAATTCAGTCTAATTGGTCCAAACAAGAGAAAGACCGGTTCTTCTCCCAAGTTAAGCATTTCTTTTGGGAAGATCCGGAGTTGTTCAAATATTGTCCGGATCAAATCATCCGGAGATGCATTCCCAACAATGAAACCACAAGTGTCCTAAATTTCTGCCACACTCTTGCTTGTGGGGGACACTTTAGTGCCAAAAAGACCGCCGACTAAGTCCTTCAAAGCGGATTTTATTGGCCATCTTTGTTTCGGGATGCATACAATTTTTGTAAATTTTGTGAGCGATGTCAACAGCTCAGATCCATGTTCCGGAGAGATATGATGCCCCTCACTCCCATCTTAATCATAGAAATTTTTGATGTGTGGAGGATTGACTTCATGGGACCATTTCCATCCTCTTATGGCTATGAGTACATCCTTGTAGCGGTGGATTATGTTTCCAAGTAGGTTGAAGCCGAAGCTACCAAAACCAGTGATCATAAAGTAGTGATTAACTTCATTCAGTCCAACATTTTTAGCCGTTTTGGTACGCCCCGAGTAATCATTAGTGACGGTGGAACTCATTTCCGAAATCGTTACCTTAAATTCGTCCTCTCCAAGTACTTCGTCCTTCACAAGGTTGCCACACCTTACCATCTTCAAACGAGTGGTCAAGTGGAAGTATCTAATCAGGAGATTAAGCACATCTTGGAAAAAACGGTTCGACCGGACCGCAAAGATTGGTCATTAAGACTAAACGATGCGCTTTGGGCTTACCGGACAACTTATAAGACACCCATTGGCATGTCGCCATATCGACTTATTGAACTAGAGCACCGTGCTTATTGGGCCATAAAAAGGCTCAACTTTAATCTCAAACAAGCCGGCTCTACTCGTAAATTGCAACTTAATGAACTTGAAGAACTTTGAAATGATGCGTATGAAAGCGCCAAAATCTATAAGGCAAAGAATAAAGCTTTTCATGACAAGCACATTGTCAAAATGTCTTTTGCCCCTAGACAAAAAGTTTGGCTTTTCAATTCTAGATTGAGACTCTTTCCCAGTAAACTCCGTTCACGGTGGGATAGTCCATATGTCATCACAGCCGTATTTCCTCATGGTGCAGTCGAACTCCAAGATCCTACCAATGGATCTCTCTTCAAGGTTAATGGCTAACGGCTTAAGCCTTACATTGATGGCATAATCCCTTTTCGAAAAGTTGAGAAAGTCCTATTGACGGACCCAATCTACAAGGATTAGTGCGCTATGCAATGCCTGGTTCGTCTAGCTATCGACAATAAATTTAGCATTCATGAAAAAAATTCTTCCATTTTTCGAGCCCTCTTCTTTTAAGTGCCTTGTTCCTCAAATATTCCAAGAATTTGCTAAGTTTAACCAAAATGTGCACCTTTCCTGAATTGACTCATCTTACATTCCATGGTCCCATTTGGTTTCCTTAGTCGTTTTCAAGTCTCCGTACCACGTCCAGAATTATTCCTAGTCATTTAAGCATTTGGCTCGTCTAATCCAAACATTTAAATGCCTTTCGAATTTCGTGACTCCCCCTTAGGCCGTTGATGCCAAATCCTGCCCCGGCATTCCTGGAAAGCAACTTGAATCCTCCGCAATTTAAAAATTCATATTCAAGTTATTTTTCGATTCCATACTGAGCCTTATAAGACCATGTGCAGCTGCACAAGGCAGCTGCAGAGAGGCCCCGCGGGCGCCCGCCAAATGAGGCAGTACCAATCCAATCTCCGCCGGGCCCCCCAAGCCGCATGGGCCCCCGCCATCCGTTCCGCGGGCGCCCGCTGCGCGACTACGGGTGCCCGCTACCTTCGCAGTTAGGACTTTAAATGGGCTTTCGAGCCCATTTTTCCCTCTTTTATACTCCCTTCAACCCTTCTCCCTCTCTACTCTCGCCCCCATCCCTCTCAAACCCTTAAACCATCCCACTCTCTCTCCCAATTCCTCCCTAATCCTCTCATCCATTCATCTCACCTATCATCATCCTCCAATCTCCATCCTCATCGTCCATCATTCAAGCTTGAGGAGATTGAGTCCTACACCTTGGGTAAGTGTTTCTACCTTTCTTTTTCTTTAATGTTATTTCCATTTTTAGGTATTTATCCCTAAAATAAGCAAACTCAGCTAAATAAGAGCAGAAATGAAGCAATTCTAGGATAAATCAAAGAAATGAGCAAAGTAAAGCAAGAGGAAACAAATGGTGGAATTTCAGTAATTTCGATAGATCTCAAGAAAAGTTCGATCGATCCAACTTTTATCGATCTCAGCACTTCAAGATGGATCTAAGCCATGTTTGTCCCTATTCAAAGATCTCAAAGTTCGATCGATCCAACTTGATTCTCTAATCGATCGAACTTTCTTATCCTCATCCACATGCTAGATCTTATCCAGCTATACCACCCTACCAACCACTTTTGTCCTTTTCCCAAAAATATCTTCAAAATATCTCAGATTTGTTTTTATCCCAAAAAGCGCCGCCTTAAAGGATCGATCCAACTTCAATTTGATAAATCTCAACCATGTTCAATCGATCTCACCACAAGTTCGATCGATCGAACTTCCCAAATCCCGAGAAAATCCAAATTCCAGCTCATTAAAAGTTATCTCATATCCAATCATTGGAGGAATATTAGTGTACGAGCCTGGCCCATTTGGGGTGATATTTGACCTACCTATATAAGGAATATGAGCCACTTTTTGAGAGATACTTTTAGAGACTAGAGACTTTGGATACACTAGAGAGGCACAATTTTCATATCTTAGCAAGGAAGAATAGAAAGGAGGAGGCTAGAGACACAAGCTTGGAGTTTTTCCATCAACCAAGAAGATGAGCAATCTCACCATGGAGTTAGCCCTTAAGGGTTGGAGGACACCATCCATAAGTGGCTAAACATCCTCTTGGGGATAGAGTTAGCCCTAAACATGCTTTTTACATCTTGATTTATGTATTTTTGAGGGGATTTGTATTGCCATACATGTTTTGACACTTATATATATATAAATCTTGTTTATTCAATGATTTATATGGCTTAATGCTTCCAATTGATCATTTCATTCTATCCATATGTCTATGTATGCTAGAATAGATGTTTATGTGTTTGTCTCTATTTCTTGTGTTATTGATGCATGTCTATGTGTATTAATGCTATAGACTTAGAGATTGTCAGTACATAGTGCTTCATAGAATGTTCTTATGGTTTATTTGATGGTTCATACTCATTTCTTGATGGATTGTACCTCTCCCTTAGTTTAATTAGTTTAATTGCATGTCATTAGTTTAATTGTAGTATAGTTGTAATTTAGATGTTAAATGGGAGGACAATCCATACTTGTTGTTTGATATTCCATACTTATGAAAACATGTAACACATATCTCTAACCTTATGATGTGTTTGGTTGTGAGCTTAAAGAAATGATTAATGGCTTAATATGATATGTTGAGCTATCCACCATGTTGCTTAGACAATATATGCTTAATTTGTCATCTATGCTTGTTGAAACAACCACACACACCCACATTATGTTGCAATACATGTTTTTCTCCCTCATTAATCATTTATTAAGGATGTAGAAAAGCTATGCTTAGTGGTGATCTCTAAACCCCAAGATTTCTCTCTTATTTTCTCTCCATTACATTTAATTGCCTACTTTAGTTTAAATTGCATCTTAGTGTAATTCAACCACCAACCAATCTTTTAATCACTTGACCTACTAACCCTAATCTTGATTCCTCAACCGTGTACGACCCACCAATCCCTTGAGACGATCCCTACTTGCCTTAACTATATTTTTAGTGAAAGGTAATAGTGGCAATTTCTAAATGTAAAACTTGGCCATATTCATCATAGTTGTACACCACTATCTTTTAGTGCACAAACTTTGGGTCGGTGTGCGACAACTGTAATACCCCTAATTTTAAAAGGATAGTCTCGGTATTTATTTATTATTTTTATTATATTTTTGCATGATTATTTGGTTTAATTATTTTAATTGTTTACCTGTGCGACGTGTATTTAATTGGTATCTATTTTTTTGTTTAAATTGCATTCTATTTATTTAATTGATTATTCGTGTATTTAATTGGTATCTATTTATTTGTTTAAATTGCATTTTATTTATTTAATTGATTATTAAAGGTTTTAATTTAGGAAGTAAGTTAGGAAGTATTTTAATTAACGATTTTTCAAAATTGAGGGTTTAGTTTCTTTAGCCGACACAGGATTTAATTAAGTTCTATGGGCCGGTTAGGATTTAGTTAGGGCTTTAATTAATGTAGGGTTTTGGTATAACTCTATAAATATATGGGTATACGTCTGCCGAGGGTTTCTAAACCCTATTCACCATATTCCCGTATACAGTAAAGAGAGAAGTTGAGAGAACAGAGCGTCGCAACGGTCTGTCAAGGAGGATAACAGAGAGGACCAAGGGAGGTGTTTGGTGAATTAGATCAGAACCAGAGGAGGCTAGAAGGTAGTCAGTGGTTGCCGGAAAGCTTAGAACAACGGCGTCAAGGTTCTGTTTATAAAACTGTACAGGCAAGTTCTTATCTTCCTCCTTCCCTTTGATTTGTGTTCTGTGCACCTGGACATCTCTAGGAGATTAATTGGCCTTAAACTGAACCATGCATGTTTTATATATGTTTTACTTGATCGCTTTATCTGTGAAATTTATTTACAAAACAATTATAGCACGTATGTTTTCTTGACTCTGTTTTGGCGTAACGTCTTACTGGTTTAATTTTTATTTGGAATCTTACTGAAATCAACCGAGGTCTGATTGGATACTAGATGTAATTTAAGACTTCAAATTTAAAATTGGAGGAAGAACAGAGGGGTTGGGATAAAACTGATCTTGCAATTTAGTTTCAGTGCCGTTCTTCAACAACGCTAGTTTAAATGGCCTGATTAAACTCTGTAATTGCTTTCAAAACTATTGTAAACAATCTTGGGGGAATGCTTCTAGACTAAATTACGAGTCCTAAGATTAGTTTTAGAGACCAACAGAGTGATTGGATTTGATCAGAGAAGGAGCGGACGGACTGAAACGAAGCAACGGGGACAAGGCTCTCAGAGGAGGTGAGAGCCGGCTCCATGGAAGTGGGAGCCGGCTCCCACAACAAAGTAGAGCCGGCTCTAAGAAGTCCTAGAGCCAGCTCTAGGTTGGAAAAGAGCCTGCTCCAAATTCTGGAGCAGGCTCCCTTGTTGTTTTGATTTATTTTATGGTTTTTTTTTAATTTTCTACATACTATGTTCACTGTTGGAGCATGGAGACTGTTTGAATGAATTTGGAACTTTACAGAGGGATCAAGGAATGAATTTTGAGTGTTATTAAGACCCTAAATTGAGTAAAGTTTAATTCTAAGTTGTTGGGACAAACAGTGTAAAAATTAAGGCACTTAACAAATGGAAGTTGAATTAATTGTTGAATTAAAATTCAGCAATTTGATGGAACATAATGTGTTTATAAAACTTGTTTTAGCATGCATTCAAGTGCATGATAAGGTCATTTAATTATTAATTTTGATCTATGCATGCTTAGGAGGCTAGTTGCTGAACTATTAAATTGTTTACTGCAACTATATGGTTAATGCTTGGATTTAAACTGCTGAAATATTTAAACAATCTTCTGAATTGTTTTAGCAAGTTATTGGTTAATAATAGGATTATTTAACCTATTCACATGCATGATGGAGTCCCTGACATATTAAATTTGGTCTATGCATGCTCTGGATGTTAGTTGTTGATTTGTTAAATCGTCTCCTGCAACTATATGGTTAAATGCTTGGATTTAAATTGCTGAAGCTTTAAATATTTTTCTGCAATTGTTTGGATGGTAGTTTTTGGTCTGTAAATTATTGAACTGTTATATATGTTGTAATTTACATGGATATGGAGGATGGTATGTACCGGTATGGGACGGTGACATACTAGGGACGGTTTAGCTCAAAACGCATAAACCTAACCTAATGGATTAATGGAATGGATTGAAAGATATCGAATCCTAATTGTGGCTAAGTCAGATCAGCTGTAACCAAGTTGGATGACTTCCTGGATTAACGGATGGTAGTTAAGTCATATCAACTGAATAAGTGGAGTGACTAACTAGTTGGTTTATTGTAGGTCAGTTTAATAAATAGTTGAACTGCATACCCTGGATTTGGACGAACTTTATATATATGGTTATGGTACCACGAGTTGAGCTTGAGTCTCAGACTCGTTGGTTAGGGTGCGTATATGCAGTGGATGCGTAGCTGGTTATAATAGGTTGAGGTGTACCCTGTTAGGTTTAGGTACTCATGCCCACCTTTGGGTGCGTATTCGCATGTTGCCTTCTATTCAGGTTGAGACCCCTATTATAGATTAGTGAATGTCCCTTAGTGTGGATATATTTATACGGATGGACTAGATAGATATTGTGAGGTGTCTACGGTGTATCTGCATATCGGGTCACTGTATGGATTGCAGTTAGATTAGAACTTGCTCGTGGGTCTGACCCACTCCTTTATTATTCTTTTTAGGTACAGGGACGATTCCAGCCTTAGAACTTGATCGTGCTTGTCGAGGACAGTCTCACTTTCATCTGAATACGTAGGACTTCTCTCGATGTTTCTAGCATTATCTATTTTCAGTTTTCAGTTTCAGTTGAACTTTTGGTTAGGGGTCCATCAGTGGATTCCCAAGTTGTAACCTTGAAGTTTTGGAGGATTGGAGTTTTATTTTTCAGTTGTCCATGGAGGATTTTATAATTAATGTTTCTTTCAGTTTTATTCTATCTTTATTGTTCTTTTTGTCATCTGTGTTCGTTTCAAAATACTTTAATTATTTGATATTCCCTCGGGTTTGGGCCTGGGCCTGATCACCACCAAACTCACTCCGAACCTACTATGCACTTCATAACCGAATTCACAGCAACAAAATATGGTGTTACACAATTAAATGGTCTTAATAATAGATCAAAATATGATTTCCATTCCCATTTATCAACAAGTGTTACATAATCACAATTTACATCAAAATATAGTCAAGGGTCTTAGTTATATTACATGGCCATAGATTTCAATTTTGATTACATCTTCCAAAGTTTGAGACTTTACAAAAGAATGGCAAATCAACAAAAGATGACAAAATTGAGTCCTAGTCCTCTTTAGCTTTGGGAAGGGTCAGCATCCACTATTTATTCTCCCTGTCCTAAAAAATGTTAAATAAAATAGGGTGAGCATAAAGCTCAGTAGGTGGTGCCTAAGACACACCTCTTGTGACCCCGTGAATCCAAATAATGAATAGGTCAATAGAGAATGGGGGCATGCTAAGCCGGGGAAAAATACAATATCACTTTCAAGTTCAAAACAAGTAAATGTCGTGCCATGAATGCAATGTCATGCATGTCGCTCCCCATTTTCAGAAAAACATCCATCATTTCACAAACTGTTAATATAACCCGCCCTTTGGTGACTCCATAGTGAAATGAGAGAAGGATTGGCTACTGTCCCTGACCCTTGGTACCTTTGAGGCGTCATTTGGGGCTCAGATAACTCAACCACGCTAGGGCAATCTCCTTAGTTTCCTCTAGGTTACATTAACACACCGGCCCTTTGGTAACTCCGCGACGACTGGGTTTTCTCAAAACCATATTTCTCAAAAAATTTCCCTAAAACCCCTTTTATTTTCATATCAAAAACACTTTCCCTTTTTCGTTCATGCCCAATGCTTGTATGCATATGACATGTCTTTTTAATACTATGAAAATAGGGAAAATTATTCTTATACAATTAACATGCTTCCTCACAAAATTTCTAACAATTAAATAAGCATCATAGGCATATAAAATTAACACATTAAGCATACTTTCCAAGTAGATCAACAAATACACATAATTACATGCTTCATATACTCAATTAAATCATCTAAGGAACAATCAATTCAATTTAATCATGCTTGATAACAATTAAAATAGAAAAACTCACAAAGGAACAAAAATTTGAGTATTAGAGACCCCTACCTCAATCTAAGCCAAAAGCCCCAATTTTTCTCAAACCCTAGGATTTAGAGATCCCTTAAATGATGGTCAAATGAAGATTGACTCTGATCAACTTTTAAATCTCTCTGTGAGCTTCAATTTATCGCAAACGGCATTTAAAAATTCCAAGTATTGAGAGAGAGATCTAGGATTGAAATTTGATAAAAAAAAAAAGAAAAAGAAAAAGAAAAAGCAAGGTAGAGGAGGTGAGGGAGAGAACTAGCGGGAGAGAAGAGAGAATAAAGACCAAATGTGGTCTCAAGGCCTTAAATGGTCAAATGGTGGGTCTCACCTCTTTTCTTTTATTTTCCTTTTTTCTTTTCGTTTCATTTTAAACCACAATATATATATATATATATATATATATATATATATAACAATTCATAACTTTATACATCACATTAAATAAAACAAAAATAATGCAAATGGACCCAACTAAAATACTCGTAAGCAACAATTCCGATAGCGGGTCCTACACGGGACCATCAGGCCCGAAAAACTGAAAAATGCCAAAATGATCACATTTGCATTTCAAAGAGTTCTAGACTCAATGAAATACTCTAAACAACTCTAGGACACATTGGGCACATTCCGCAGTGTTCGGTACGAAAAACGGCAAAAGACGAAAATGCCCTTGCAACGACAAAAATTCTGATAAAAAGAAAAATGCAGAAAATTGGAAACATTACAATATGTCAACAAGTTTATAAATACAATATCACATAGTTGACCTAACATATCCATTAAAAATTAACTTCTACACTACTATAATGAATTCCCATTAATGCAACTTTTTTCTAATATGCGGTATATGTTACCATAATAAATATATCTAACATAATTCAACTGTACATTAGATATGCAAACAATTAGTGGCAAACATAATTTGACCTTCACAGCACAATTTTTTTATAACATATGCCAACAGTTTTATAAATACAACATCACATCTTTCACCTAATATATCCACATAAAATTTATTTCTACACTATTATAATGATTTACTGTTCATGCAATCATTTCCTAACATGTATCATATGTTAACAAATCAAATACATCTCAAATACGGCAACTATATAATAGATATGAACACAATTGGTGACAAACATAAATTCTACTTTCACCTAACATATGCACATATAATTGATTTCTACACTACTATAATGCATTACTATTAATGTAACCGTTTTATAACATGTGGCATATGTTGCCAGATGAAATACATCTAACATACTTCAACTGTATACTACATATTGGTACAATACATATTTTGACCTTCATAGCACAACTTTTCTATAACATATGTCAATATTTTCATAAATACAACATCACATTTTTCAATATTTGGGATATATAAAAACTTTTCTACAATTTTATTCAAACTAAAAAGTAATAAAGTTATTTAAATAAGGCTAAAACAAATAAATATGAACATAAAATAGGCACAAGAACAAGCTTCAAAATGGTATATGCATATACAATCCTAAACTTTTATTATAACTGATGGCTAATAGAGTTCATTCACAAATAAAGTTATTTGAACAAGGCTAAAACAGATAAATATAGACATATCATAAGCACAAGAACAAACTTCAAAATCTAGTATATGCATATACAATCCTAAAATTTTTTTTATCACTAATACGCTTCATTCAGAAATAGAGAACAAGGCTAAAACAGATAAATACGAATATAAAATAGGCACAAGAACAAGCTTCCCAATTCCCGGGTTGCCTGAAAATAAGATGAATTGATGCTCATCGCGACCAATAACGCAGCCTTCAGATTTTCTGAACAAGGACCTTCTCTTCAAAAAAATTCGTCTTTATATGTCTAATGTCTTGGTTGCCTTGTTTCTCGGTTTCCATTTCCTTTGGAGTTCAGTTTGGATGTTTGAGAAGAGAGTTATCGGTTTACCTTTATAGAGACATATTTCAGAATCTGTATATATATATTAGTTTTGGGAACAACCTTAATTTTGGTTTTGGGGGAAATTTCAAATTGAAAATCAAATACAAATAGAAAACCAAATATAGGTATAAGGTATTGACAAGTATGTACAAATCGAGTATAAAAAATTATTTACATAGAAAGGATATAAGACAAACTATAGTAAGTATTCTATTTTATTACTTTTGTCACACCAATCAAATTATCCCTCATTGAACAGTTTTAAGTGAGAGGCCAATGGAGAGGATTTCTATCCGCCTCATATATTTGGGGAACCAGTGAATGCCTCAAAGATTTGGACGATTCGTAACAGCCATCGTGATGAGACAGACCAACTTAATAGGAATCCTAGGTGGAGGGCTCTAGTTGTCCACCATGTTCGGAACATAAGATTGAACCATTCCACCTTATATGATAAGATGGAACATGAGACTCTTGCTAAATTGATGTAACGCGCAGATGGCCTGACCTTAGGAAAATGACACATGGAAAGTGATACTTGCTATAATGATATAATGTTCGTCCATCTGTTTTATTGGGAAAAGATGATTGTAAAATAAATAAATATCATAGATTAAACATTTTTTTTGAATTTACTGCTTAACCCAATTAGTTAAAATCCCGAGTGGCATAACAATGAATGGATCGATTTGATTTAATCACAAAAAAGTCAAAACGAACAAAGTGAGAACGCAAAAATAAAAAAATAAAATCTCAAACTAGTTAAAATTGGAATGAGAGCTTACTTAAAGTGTAACAACGACACCAATTAAAAACTCGCCCTTACGCCCCTGCCCTTGTAGTAATATATATATATATATACACACACACACATCACCATCATCTTTATATGCAGTACATATACATAGTTAATTGTGGCAAATATTATTAAAATATTATTTGATCAAAGTCGTGGTTTTCATAAGAACCATGAAGAAACCAAACAATTCACTCAGATATAGATGAAACTCTGCTTGAACCCATCATCAGCATTCTGAGTTTCGTGAATTCATGCCTCCCCATTTCTCTACATGCCTGATTGCCTTGGCTGCCTGCAAATTTTATTGAATAACAATCAAATTAAACCACTTTAATCACAATAAAAAAATAAAAATAAAAATAAAAATAAAAATAATCTCCCAAACAGATACTAAGATTTTTAATTATTACCTCTTTTTCCCAATCGCATCTAAATGTCATGATGATCAATATCATAGTTTGAATTGCAGTGCCACCAAAAATCATTCCAGCCCATATACCCTGATGATGATAATTAATTTCATATCCAATGCTAGAAAATAAATAAGAATTAATTAAAATTGTTGAATATATAGATTGTTACAATGGGTATGAGAAATGTAATAAATAGTGCTTTTTTATTTTGAAATATATTTAGTTCCCTTCTTTTGGAAAACAAGTCATCACTTTTTAAATAATTAAGAAATGAAAATGGAAATGACAATTGTATTAATACTTGTACTTTTACACTACACTTGCTCTTCTGTTTTTTTTTTCTAATAAAAATAAATAAATTAAAGAAGAAGAGAGAGAGCATACAGTTGTCCTTCAAAAATAAATTTCGGACTCCAAAATTATTACATATTGAGCAAAACTTTTTCACTTCATTTTTTAAGGATTAGTACTATATAATTTTTTTTAATTAAAAATCCAAATAGAGTGTAAGACAGTAAAAATAACGTTCATATATCACATACCATTAATAAAAAATAAAAAGAAAGAAAGATAATTTTAGAGAAATTTTACCCCTAATACTACAATGCATGTGCCTGCATGCATGACATATATAGTTGTGCATGCATGTGATTGTTAGACCGATACATATTCCAACTTTTTTATATACAACACACAAGCAATAATCTTTATATAGTACACCATAATATATATATATATATATATATATATATATATATATATATATAGTATTTTTGAGATGCTAGGACTGAAACCAAACGTACCCATTACAAATTCAACATTTTAAGTTTACCTATTCTCAAACAATTAAATCATGCAAATATTCCAGCATTTCAGTATTTGTATTTTCCATTATGTGACGTAGAAGTAATGAAATTTTAAGATGTGATAATTGATTGACAATACATAATAATATATATACACATATATACATAATATATGCATTAATTTTATCATACATACCATAACTCCTTGGTGGAAAACCCATCCCATTACAAATCCAAGTGGGACTCCGATCACATAGTAGCAACCAATGTTAACGTAAGCCACATATGACTGCCATCCCGATCCAACAGCTACCCCTGTTAATATATATTGGCAACAATTATAATTATGTTGTTAGCATATTTAAGGTGGTGTTGGATCAAACTAAAAATTAAGTACTGAAAATCTTAAGAATTGAATTTTTAGTGTTAAACTTTAAGTGATAATTGTATACTGAGAATTTTTTTATGTTTTGTTGGATTTTAAGTGAAGTCATTGTCACTTAAAAAAATTTAGCTCATTTCAGTGACATTAAAATTAAAATTTGTTAAATGCACTTAATTGAATAATTACTTAATCTTTTCATAATAAAGTGTTAAATTGAGTTATCAAACAGCACTTAAATACTATAAAACAGCAAAGTGTGTGTGTGTGTGTATATATATAAACATATAGGAGTTAATATTAATAATTACCGGATAGAACTGGTTGGACACTGTTGAGGAGAATGGTAAACTCTAAGAGGAGTGACAGTTTGTGTACTGCTTCCAGAACAGGTTTCCGGGAAGAGAATAGCAAGGCAACTTCATTGTGGAATATCATAATCAGCAGCGAAGAGAAGACACCGATCACCACAGATGTCACCACTGAAACTGTTGTAGCAAACTCGGCAGCTTTTCCATTTCCTGCTCCAAGCTCGTTTGCAACTCTAACTCTATTTCATTATATATATATATATATATATATATATATATATATATATATATATATCATCAGTACACATATAATCTGATGGCATCTTAATTAAATCTTATCATCATGATATCGAGTTTATATATATTTATTTGCGCTGAAAAAGAAAATGAATATACCCTCAACATTTGTAAATAGAATGAACAAACTTCAATTGATAGAATCTTTTTCGCTTTTCAGTTGTAAGGAGACTAAAGCAAGTTTAATGGTTCAAAAATTATATAAGGTGAACACAAGCAAAGAGAGGGAAGATGCAGTTAATTTGAAATGCATATTAATGTAGGCATTGTTTCTCAATGGACCAAACCGCTTGGGCCAAATCGGTCCTAGCCGACAAGACCCTGCAGTTTGGTGGGTTCCACATTTTTTTGTGAGGCCCACTGTGATGGTGACCTTTTCAGCACAAGAATTTACCTTCTCAAATTCATTACGATCAATTTCAGATCGCTTGAATCCTTCAAATGTAATACGGCCCCTTAGATGATGAGATTCACTAAGAGTACATATATATATATATATGATACTGGCTTGGAACTATTTTGCCTTTTGATCATCCAATCATGCTAATTATTTCCAAAAATAAAAGACAAATAAGTTCTAGTTTTATCTTTGAAAAAAATTTCCATTTAAATTCTAAATCACTAAAATTTTCATTTATACCAATGAAAAATAGAAGTAAATTTTTATAATTCATATTTTTATATATATTTCTAAAGTAAGACTTAGTGGTCTTAAAGATTTTTAATGGAGTAGGACATTGTGGTAATTTTCTCTTATTATTTTTAAGTAAAAACCGTGGTGTCAAAGATGCCCAAGTGATGAAAACTTCCTTAAATTTTAATATGTTATGATAGTGACTTCCAATAGTGACAAGATGCCCCGAGTGCTATTAATTATTGATGGACAGTGTTCTAATCTCATTCTATGAATGCAGCGAGTCACAAGGAGACACAAAAAAAACACATGAATCATTTCTAAATAAAGATGCTTAATGACAATCCAAGATTAGTGGTAGGAATATTGTTCACATTATCAATACAGTAAATTTTATAGATAAAAAGGAATGAACTCTTTGCATTAACAATACAATCGCAATTGTCTATCTATTAGTATTCGTTGGTTTCACACTCAAAGGAAGATCGGATGAGTAACCTAATATATATATATATATAGGAAGATATTTTTATAGCAAATGGACAAAAAGGATAGAAGAAAAGTTTGCTTTGCTACCTGCTCTCTGATGGAGATCCTGAGCCGAGTGGTCTATGCACTTACTATAGGCACAGACGCAGAGGATGATTTAAGAAGTTTTATTTTATATTTGACTTTCCTTATTTATTTAGGGTTTATGTTCCCCAATTTTTATATTTGACTTTCTTCAATTGTTTAGGGTCTTTTCTTCTTCTCCTCCCTTGTTCTCTATTCTTTTTTCCCTACATGACTTTGTCACTGATTTCAGTTATCATCCTTATTTCTTGTCTTTATTTTAACAAACTTTAACCATTATTATTTACCCAAAAACAAAAAAGTAGATTTCATGAAGAGGATCGTATAACATTTGTTGAATGAGTTTGAATAGCTCTAACAGTTCAAAACAATCATAAAAAGTAATAATATATTGTGATAGATGGTGATATAGAGTCCAAAAACTATGTCCACCACAACAGATTGGGGCCACAACTACAAGAGTTTTGTGATATTTTTAATTGTGAAACAAACCATCACCAATGGTTTCAGTTCAAGAAAACAAAGGCCACAAAACAGAAAACATAAATGAAGTGACTCAAATGAAGTCTTACCCAGCTCCAGCAAAGAACCCAAGAGGAATCATCATCTCCCACCCATTAATGGTCATACTGCAACAAGAGAAACATATAAATTAATGTACATATAAATAACTCAAAATCATACCACATGAATATTGTAATACTTTGCATGTAGGCATTGCAAACCATGGCAATGGTTAGTATTAACAGTAGTGATGATAATAACAATGTAAAAAAGGGTTGCTTACCATATAGTTAAAGCATCCGGTACAATTTTCGCGTTCGTTAGGTTTCCATTCATCAATATCAGCATTCTGTAATACCAATTCTCCAAACTGTTTCAATACACATATATATATAAGAAGCAAACAAATTAACATTGTACTTGCAATAAGATTTAGAAATAAATATAAATTTCAAACAGCATCAATCCTCAATGGTGTAACAACATATATATCCCTACTGTCTCACACTGGCAACTCGTCTGATAAGGCTTTTGGAATACTCCACTTAGGTCACTAGTTCGATTTTCTCATAAGGTAAGGCCTTGACTTAAATGATGCACGTGGTTTGCAAATGTTTACTACGTGTATCCGGAGTATGAAAACAATCCAATAGTCCAAAGTGACTAACGGGTGAGTAGATTCTATGTTTTATATATGTGCGTGTGTGTGGATGCTATGGAGAAAGAGGCAAAGAGAGAGGTACCAAAGCATGACCCCAGAAGCAGCAGAGAGTTTCACAAACTCCCAAAGACCTGAAAAGGCTTCAATGGA
Source organism: Cornus florida (assembly GCF_030987335.1). NCBI lineage: Eukaryota > Viridiplantae > Streptophyta > Magnoliopsida > Cornales > Cornaceae > Cornus > Cornus florida. Next base: position 47,533,317 of record NW_026775577.1, on the reverse strand, counting down.
GAAACCAGTCCAAGTCTGAGGACATCCACCGCAAACAGTATAACCAAACAGCCCCAAAACCAAAACCCACCAAGAGAGACACAAAGTAAGAGCAGCCCCAAACACTCCAAGCTTAAGCCTATGCACAAACAACCAACTCACAACCACATGCTCCACCAGAGCCACCAGCGACACCCACGCAATCGCACCGGTCTTCAGCTGACTCTGCAAGAACCTCTGCAGAGGGAACTGAAAGGCAAAGCTAAAGTGAATAGGAATCATCCACAAGGCCACAGTAGAAGATAGCTCCGCCACATCTGGAGGCTGACCCAATAACTTCAAGATTGGGGAAGCGAATACATACATAGGCAAAAGCAACACACAACACCCAGATAAAACTATCCAAGAGCGCTGCATGTACACACCCAACATGTAGTACTTTTTGGCCCCAAAAGCTTGTCCACATATAGTTTCAAGAGCACTTGCCATTCCCAACTGATATATATACATACAAGACATAATTATATATATAAGACAGAGAGAGAGCATTCGTTAGATAATAGAGAATTGATGTGGTTATAGAGAGAGAGTGGGGGGTACCATGAGACCGAGGTTGAAAGCAATAATGACATTAGTGGCAATGGACACAGCAGCAAACTCAAGGTCACCAAGGTGGCCAGCAAAAGCTTGGGTGATGGTGAACATGGAGAAGGTGGCGATGCGGCTGAAGATTGAAGGGCCCACAATGTGCCAGAGCTTCTTTGATTCATTCCAGACCCTCTCTGAAAGAGCTAATTGACCTTCTTCGTCTTCAAATGCCACAGCTGAGGATGTGTAGCCGAGCAAGGGTGCTTTCCGTTCCTCTACCGTGGCATTAATTTCCATTTTTTATTTTGGGTGGCTCTCTCTCTCTCTCTGTGTGGAAGAGATAGAGGAGGAGAGGAGATAAAGACTAAATTATAGTCAAGAAGTTAATTGCAATTTCCATTGTTATGTGACATATATACATGCATATGGAATATATGTGGCCTATGCACTTCAGATATATTTTTAAGGGTATTAAGGTCATTTTAGATGTGAAAACTTGCTTACATCAGCACTTTCTGTTGTTACCGATCTGTATTCTCTTATCAATATACAAACTACAAGATGGACAAAGAAGTAATCCACTGGCCTAAAAATGGAGTATCATTCATGTAAATTAAGCTGCACTTTTTATTACGATTATTTCCAAAATCTACTACCCTTTGCATCATCAAAGCAAAGGAGCCCATAATGAACAGCAATCAGAAGAATCCATAATGAGTTTCCATAATAACTTAACAGTTGAACATAAAGCATTTACAAGAATTCATATTTTAGATACCACTTCTTTAGATTATGCAAACAGTAGCATGCTTGCAAAAAACATATTTTAGCAATGCTATCGGGTTGTAATTTTTGTAATTGGCTAATTTTATTATCAAAACAAATTTAATCGAGTTGTAATTTTCAAATTACTAAATCAAGTTCTACATCGGCTACGAAATTGAAAAGTTATTCAAGTTTGATAAACTATAATCTACGAAAAAGGTATGACCAACACTTTAAAAAGTTGTTTCCCATTTAGGACACTATACATACATGGTATGTTTCTTCAAAGTTTCCAAAAAAGAAATTTTCCAAACTGATAAACTTTCCTTTCAATTCTGTCAAGGGGAACCGGTACCACACTTCTTCTACCGGTTCAGGAACCTTAACTTCAAAGAAAGCTTTATGTCCTTTGGGAACCGGTTCCAAAGTTGGCTACCGGCTCTACAAGCTGATACAATTTAGGTAATAGTTTCCTGTTCTGTCTAAACTTCCTATTTGATATAGAATTCTTTCTAAAAATCCTATGCATGAAAATTACCTTTTCCTATGCATATCTAGGTTTTTGAAATTCTATATAAACATTGGTCTACATCTAGGTTAGTATGGCTTTTCCATTACATCTATTGATTTATTAAAAGCCTATTTGAGATATATTTTTCAAAAAATCAGATCTGATTTTTCTGTCTTTATTTTTAGAACATACACGTAAACATAGTTTAGAGTGTTTGTGCAATTCCTGATCTTGTTCAAAGTTTATTGAATATTGCATCTACAATGATCAGAGAAGCAGATCTATTTCTTCTACATCTAATTCAGATCTTGAAATCGATCACACTTTAAAAGGGTCAAAACATTCAAGGAGTGTTGTTTGATCTACCAGCAATTCTTCTACAGAGATCAAGAGTAAGCTTGAAGTCAAAAGTTATTGGATAGGACATTACAAAGTTAGAGGATTGTCAGCAATTGGTGTTTGGTAGAACGATAGGGTGTGAGTCTGAGTTAAAGTCCATTGTACTTTGTTTCAAATATAGTGGATCAGTTTACTTTGGACTGCACAGTTCACGAGATTTTTCCCACAATAATTGATCTATTCTACCAATTGGGGTTTCCTCGCTAAAAATCCTATTGTTATCTCTCAAACTCTATTTGTTTTTCTTTACTTTTATTTTGCATATGATTAATTGATTAATTAATTAAAACTGATTAAAATAGAAAGACACAGATTTTAATCTTTTCCATCAAAACTTAAGCTTTCCGTAAATATCTTCCGCTGCATAAACTCACATTTTGTATCAGAGCCAATCTATACATTGAGTTGATTTTAGTGGAAAGTTTTTTATTGTTCTTTTAAAACAAATTGTTTCATCATGCCTTATACGTTGAAAGAGGGTGGATCTAATCAACATGATCCTTTTATTTGAAGGAGCCAATTATAATTTTTGGAAATAAAAAATGAGAGCTTATTTTCAAAATTCAGGAGGTAAAGTCTGGGCTATTGTTGAGATAGGTTATACACCTCCTACCGAGGAAAAGACTGTGAATGGTAAGGTTGCTCAGGTTTTAAAAGATATTTTCTCCTTCACTGCATTTGAATCTGAGCGTAATGATGTTAATGGAAAAGCTTTATATGCAATTATAAATTCTGTTGTTCCTTCTGAATATGCTAGAATTTCTTATTGTAAAATTGCTAAAGATGCTTGGGATATTTTACAGGTTACTCATGAAGGGACTTCAAAAGTGAAGCTATCCAAAATCCAAAGGCTTTCTCATAAGTTTGGGAACATTGTGATGAAAGAAGATATGATGGCCCTAGATTTTTACAAACCCAGTGCGTCCTGTGATGACCTGAAACAGATCCAAAAAAAATGCGAAAGAAAAACATAAACAAGTCAATAGAGATGTACTTCATCCCTAAGATACAAGAGTGGTCTTTCAAGGAGTCCCATGACTCAACAGAAGCGAGATCGAGGTTAGGGTTTCAAAACCCTCCAAGGAATAGACCAAGGGCAAAATAGTCATTCCAAACTGAAATGGGTGCCACCATGCACACCATTAGAAAGACAAAAAAAAAAAATGAAGTTAGATTCAAGAATCACTTGATTCGGAGTCCGAACGAAGAAGATAGGAAGATAAAAGAGGGTCAAATGCGCAACTCAGTGTGGAAGGGTCGGTCTGCTGATAGCCCTCAGTCGGTCGGCTGACGGGGCATGATCGGTCGGCTAGCCCACAAGGTCGGTGGGTCTGACCTACAAGGTTGGTCGTTCTGACCTACAAGGTCGGTCGGCTGGAGGAAGGGTTATGGCCCAAACTGAACTTTAGCTATTAGAATTGAGTTTTTACTGTACAAATCAAATTGAACAATGGACCGGTCGACCGAAATAAGCCACCGGTCGACCAAAACAGGTCGAAATGTGAAAATCAGGCCTGCTATGCACCAGATGATGAAAGAGTTCCTAAGCCTCATTTGAATCCCCCATAGCATGATCATTTTATATTACGTATTATTGTGTGATGATGTGAACATGCACGCAAGTGTAATATGGTATTTTAGGTGTGTCACGGTGGCTAATGGCCCCATTATATTCCATTTACAAGATTTTACATGCCAAACCTCCAAAGTTGATAAAAAAAAAAAATACATTTTTAAACAAAATATGGCACCAAATGAGTACAAGTGCAAATATAAACATGCTTGGCCCTTAGCCTCATGTCATACACATAAAATAAATGTTAAAAGGTGTGCTTAGGCACACATTACATACCCAAAATTGAAAATAACGTGTTAAACCAAACATTACATAACAACTTCAAAGAAAAGATAAACATGCTGACACTTGCATGTGAACAAGAATATAGTTAAAAGAACTTTAATTCTACATATCACCCAAGGCAATTGAAAATCCCCAAATCTTGAATCCTATACCTGAAAAATAACCCCGATAACTTTGGGTGAGTAACATAAAGCTATTTGTAAGAGATACGTATGCATAAACCTAACATTTTACAATAATATCACCTTAAGGTGAAACATGTTAAAGGGGCTCATGTTACCTAACGTCTATGTCAAAGTGAGACTCAAGGATCTTCCTAAGTTACATAAGTATAAATCAACCTGAATTTTGATATATATATGTATGAAATGAATCAAGGTTGGGATAATCCAAAGAACGCAACAAGTTTATAAATTAGGGTAAATTATACAGAGACCCCCTGAGGTTAGGACATATTTCAGTTAAATGAAGATTTTGGTTTTAATTTTCACTTATATTTGAATTAGTAGTTTAGTATTTCATTCACACCCCAAATGTCATTTTTCATAGGTGGGCAGAGTACTTTTACATGCAAAATGACTATATTACCCCTTCGACTAATTGTTAACTTACAAGAAGAATGTTTCAATTTTTTTAGGACAAAAATACCCTTCACCCACCTCACCCCTCTCTACGTATAATACACATGTTCATCTTCTCCAAAACCACTTAAGAATGTTACAGACCCATGACCGCCACCTCCAAAACCAGTCACCACCACATACTTATATACACACTCACACACATTCACAATCTTTTCCCCTCCCTCACCAAACCCTAATTTATACACAAAATTAATAAATACAGTCAAACACATATATATACACTATATATCTATATCTATATACACACACTGTATATCTATGTGGTGGTTGTGTGTTCATGTTTTCTGGAGAAAATGGGTTTCTGCAACATTCAGAAAACCCACTGGATTGAAAGAGAGGAGTTTAAAAGCAAGACCCACCAAAAGAATCGAAACCCCCAATTTCACAAGCAAGTGGTTGTGTTTCTTCAATAAAATTGTTAATATTATTGCTTTTTTTTTTTTTTTTTTTTCATTTCTTTTCACAGGGATCTGCCGGAAAAGATGACTGTTTGATGGGTTTTGGGTTTGTGGTCGCCGAAAATTAATTTGGTTAACAATGGTTCGAAGATTTGGCGAGTTCTCGTGAATTAAAGTAGTACAATCGGTGAGTGATTGGCGTAACAATTTGGGTTTGATTTAGAAGAGCCTTAACACCACCCACCTAAAACCTCCACCACCACCACCTACCTACCCAAAACCTCCATCACCACAACCCCACCCAACATCTTTTATCACCACCGCTCCCACCCAAAACAAAACCCAAAACCACATGATCCAACTGAAACCCAGCTCATGAACCATGTCGTTAAAAACCTGCCGTCGCCATGAACCACGTCGTCGTTATGAACCACGTCGTCGCTGTGATTAAACCTAAACCTCGTCGCTACCATGATTAAACTTCGCCTCCATGAGAAGCTAGGGTTTTTGATAGGTCGAGAGGTTAATGGGTTTGAGCTTGTCGACGGCGAAAGAGGTGAAGATTCTGGCGACCTAGTTTTAGCGAATGCAAACACCCATGGCGAGAAAACCTGACTATGATTGACCCAACGGTAGTGACCAAACCGGCGGTGAAGAAATACCCAGTTGCAGCTCCATCAACGTGAAAACCAGCGGAGATGGTGAAGCGGACTGAGTCGTGTGATGACCGATGACTGATTTGCCAACGGTGAGGATCTGAATTTCGAGATCGGCGGTGATGTACGATAGTGAGCCAGCGATTCAAGTGGAGGCGGCGCTGCACAGCGACGATCACGACTTGGTCGGTGACGATTTAGGCCTGTACAAACAGTGTTTATATATTTATATAGTATATATATATATATATATAAGGGCCTTTTTGTCATTTAGGATTATATATATTTTGTTTAAAAAATTGAGGGTAAAAGGGTCAATTCACATGTGTCAAAGGTCAAAAAGTAAATTGGGGTGTAAGTGAAAGTTAAAACCAAAATCTTCATCTAGCTGAAATATGACCTAACCTCAAAGGGTGTCTGTGTAATTTACCCTATAAATTAACATGAATCACATTATCAATGTAATTGAACAAGATTTGGAATAATCCATACAACACGATAAGAAGGATACTTGAATACAAGAATTACATTATCAATGTAATTAACATGATTGGAAAATTCCAATTAACATGACAAGAAGAATACTCGGATATAAGTTAACAAAAATTACATTATTAATGCAATTAACATGATTGGAACATTCCAATTAACACGACAAGAATAATACATGAAATCAAGGATAATGCATAATATCTAAGCAATTAACAAGATAAGAACATCCCATAAAACACGACAAGATCTTAGAACTTCAAAAGACAACACTTGAAATCTAAGGGTTTAAATCAAACAATGTGGATACTCGGATATCACCCGGACTAAAACCGTACTCTTGGGATCACTTTAGGGCTACTAACGCATGGGTACCTTCCCCTAGTGTGCACTCTAAGATAGGGAGCTCTCAATATCTCCCGTACTAGAACCAAGTCCTAGCCATGTCAAATCTTGATTGATATCACCAAGTTTCCAAAATCAATAAGTTGTGTAAGTCAAGATAGTATCAAGATACAAGTAATGCATTAACCAAATTTCATGCACAACTAAGATTTTGGAAACACATAAGTCGTGCCCTAAGTTTTCAACTATAATGGTATGTGAAATGTCAAGAAATCATAATGTGTATCTATATAGACTACAACCGAGATATATAGTACATAGAATCCATTGATGTAAATATACCACGAGTATAAAATTAATGATTTAATTATTTACTAAACAACACATGAGTAATTAAACCATTTCAAGACAATTATGCAAGTTCATTAAGTACATTAATGAAACCAAGATACAAGGGGTCATGATGCTTGATAAAAAGATAAAAGTCCATGAAATACAAGTCCGATTCATAATTTTGACAAGAGTTCAATATCAAGGCATGATTAACTTGATAGAAGCATAAAAGGGAATTTAATTTACTTAAGGGATTAAATTCTTAAGATTTCAAGGCAAGCCCAAATATTCTACAAACAACAAGTGTTAATGATCATGTCAAGGACAAGTTCAATATCAAGTTACAAGTTCATTTCATATAAGACACAACCATGTGAATTAAATTCCATATAAAGGAAATAATTAAATATTAGTCTCAAACTTATCCGATTATTCTCTATTTGATACAAGTGAATGAACTTGTCAAGGAAATCATGAATACCAATTTAGAAACTTAATCAAGTCCATAGAACCATTGAATAGATTCTAATTAATTCATTTAATTAAAATCTCTAGATTTTGAAACTCATCAAAATGCTCTCAAATTAAAGTATGTCATTAAACATGTCAAGACTTGATTTAATAGCATGATACATATAATTTTCATGCAAGCTACAACCATGATAATTAAACCTTCATACAAGAAAAATAATAAATGAAAGGTTTCAAAACCTAATCAAATATTCCCGATTTAATATATGTGAAAGTGTATGGTATGCACATCAACAATATCAAGTCGGAATTTTAATGAAGTGAATAATGCACTTGAAGTAAATTAATTAATCAAATTAATTAATTATTTCTAGATTTTAAAACATCTACAAATACTTTCAAATTCACATATATTGAAGAGTATGCTAGGGCCTAATATAATATGATATCACATATCGATTTTAAGCTAGATACGGCCACATGAATTAAATTTTTATTCAAAAAAAATATTAAATAAAAACTTCAATACTTATCCAAATGCTCTCAATTTAATATATGCCAATGATCATATCAATGTGTAATTTAATATCATACTACATGTTTAAACCAAGTTATAACCAACCGGGATAATCAAATCTCATACAAGAAAAATAAATAATAAAGTTTCTAGATTTGATATCAAGGCATGTAAATAAGTTATACAGTAAGAGAAATTAGGTTATTAGGGACAATCTTTTAGTGACGCACTAAAACCCGTCCCTAAAGATCTTATTATTAGGGACGGGTAAATTTTACCGTCCCTAATACTAGCCTTTTAAGGACAATCAATCTTACATGTCACCAAATCCCTAAGAACCATCCCTAAAAAGGTTTTTTTTGGCACAGTCTTCTGAAGACCGTCCCCAATACCAAAAAAAAAAAAAAAAAAAAAAAAAAAGGCCAAACTTTAGCGCCATTTTTCTTTTGTTTGGCGCAAAAATGAAATAATATAAAATTATTTTATTTTACAACATAAGGAAGCCCATCACACTACGTCGTTTTAATCTAAAAAATTAGTATCATTTGCAAACCTGGCCTCTTCCACCGTCACAACTCATAAAGCTCTTCAGCTCTTCACCTCTTCTGTTCTTCGCAATGTCGCCCTGCTCTACGACCTAATAGCAACCGTTGGAAGGTTTCTTCCATTTCCAGCCAAGCCAACCTCCTAATCTCAGTAGAGGCAAGCAAAAGTTCTTTCGTACTTTTCCTGTTTGCCATTTTTAATGATCCTCACCCTAGTTTTTTTCTAGGGTTTCGAAATTACAAAAGGCCTATTGAAGGGGTAAATTACAAATCTGGAGAAGGTTTGTCGTCTGAGTTTGAATCGCTATGGGAAATCATACAGGTTGTTTAAACTTTCTATCTTTATTAATTTATTCCTTATACGTATATACATATAAATATATATGTATATATATCCTTTATATATATGTGTGTGTGTGTGTGTGTGTGCAATTCATTCATTAGTTCACGGACATATGAAGAATTTGTGTACTATTTTCGTTCTTATTATGTTGTTTCTTTACACATTCATTATCATACAACAGATTTAATCACTCAACCTTCTGCTACTTCTTTTACTGGCGGCTATCTACTTGTCAAGAGGTATGTTTCACTCTCTTCTTCGTATCTCAATTAACTAGTTTAGATTATTTCTCTATCTATACTATTTATTTATTTATTTAAATTTTTTTTAAAGGTTGATTTAGGTATGAGTTTTGTAGAATTTCTATCTAATATTTGAGCTGCACTTTATTTATTTTTTTGGGAAAAACAAAAAATAGTAGGCATAGATAGTGTCTCTTTTACCTATTCTAGTGTATAGCATAGAAAGTGCACCTGTGAAATTTGCAGTTGATAAGAGAAGTAATCTTGGTTTTGATTCTATTTCTATATAAATAATTATCTTTAGTGTCTGCTATTGGCTTGTTGGTTTCAAATTTATCTTATAAATATGTTAAACTCATCTTCTTTTTTGAATATTATCAAGGTTGGTGCAATATTAAATCTTAGAGCAATGAGGTGGACCATGCTTAAGAAAAGGAAATCCTATTAACGCTGCTACCTGATAGGTTTGAAAGGAAAGGTGAGAGAAATCAGAGTGATTATTCATTCTGATGACCAAATATTTGTGTGGTTCTATCTTTGTTTATTAATTTTTGAAATTTTTGATTAATTTATGGGACAATGTCTACAAATTCCTACCTCCGCCCTTGCAAGTGAGGATGCCTACCCCTATCGGATTTATTTATTTATTTTATATATATATATATATATTGAACACTTAGAATTTTTCTAAAATTATAGTAATGCCCTCGCTAAATTTTTAATATAGCCACCTATTATGGTTATATGAATATTTTTTATATCTTATTGTTATTCAAGGTCTCCTCCACCTCAGACACATAATTTTGTGGTTTTATCACTGTTTTGTACAGATTTCAAGAATGAGTTTGATCAGAATTGATAATTGGTGCCATTATATACTTATTGCAGGTCATATCCACTAGCTGTTTACCCAAGATAGAGTTTTATCAGAATTTTAGGTATGATATATTTCTAAATCCTCTTATTATGTTTTATTTTATTTGTTTATTTATCAATTTCTGGATTTTAATGCTCTATAAGTTTATATTACCTAGATATTTAGTTCTAATGCTCATCTTATGTTTTATTTTATTTGTTTATTTATCAATTTCTGGATTTTGATGCTCTATAAGTTTATATTACCTAGATATTTAGTTCTAATGCTCTCTGTCATGGATCTATCGTGATTATGCATATATATGGATAGATATATGTATACGCATATGTGTATATATGTACCTATGTATGTTTGTGTATTGTATTTCTATAATTTTACATTTATATTTACTGTAATCCATATTCTGTACAAGCAGAGCTTTGCTTCAGATTTTATTTATTTATCAAAAGCTGCTACAGAGAAGTACAGCCTTCTCGTACCCCTAAAGATGAGTTGCTCTAGTTAAATACTTCTGTAAAATAAGATTTACAACCATTGAACTGAATCACAATCCTATGGAAAGCTTTATTGCTTGAATTTTACAGGGAAATATACAATATTCTATTTATTTTAGCTATATTACTTGGTTAGGAAAGCATTTTTCTGTTTTCCTTCTTGTGTACCTCTTGTTTATACAGGTCGTACCCTTGTTTTGGCACCTTTTAATGATATTTTACCACTTCTCCCCTCTCTACCAAAAAAAGAGAGCCTATGGATCAAGTACATATATTTTGTTTTGCAGATATTTTTTTTAAGGGACCATTTTTCTTTACCAGTAATAGGCCCTGAATATATTCTCACTACTCCCCCACTACAGCTGTGATCGTCTCTGGTGTGCGTTCGTTGTCGTCCACCCCAAATTGCAATGAAAGTGTGGCCAAGTTTAAATTTATAAAGTGTCACTGCTACCTCTAACTACTAGTATAGCTAGGGTGAGTATGGATCGTCCCAAGAGATCGAGTGCGTGCTTGAAATGGAAACAAGGTCAGACTAGTAGTTCGAGTGATCAAAAGGTATTTTGATTGGTTAATTTAAACTATAATGTAAATAGATTCAATACAAAGCAACTAAAATAAATAAAAGGTAGAGAACAAGAGAGAGAGAGGTCTTGGGATCTAGAGGTCACCACTAAACATTACCATTCTAGACATTCAATGTGTAATGAATGAGGAAAAATATGTGTTGCAATACAAAGAGGTGTGATTGATTGAATTAACAAGCATGGATGACTAATTAAGTATACATTGTCTAGACAACCTAGTGAATAGCACAATATATCAAACTAAGCCAATATTCCTTCCTTTAAGCTCACAATCAACACACTAACAAGTTAGAGAATGATACTTCTTGCATTCATAAGTATAGAACATCAAAAAACAAGTATGGATTGTCCTCACATCTAAGAAAGTAAAGCAATTACACTACATCTAAACTAAAGACATGAAAATTAAATTAATTAAACTAAGTTAGAGACACAATCCATCAAGAAATGAGTATGAACCATCAAGTAAATCACAAGAGTATTCTTTTTAAGCATTTTGCCTTGACAATTTCTAGATTCATAACATCAATACACATAGACATGCATCAATATCACAAAACCAAGAGATAAACAGATAAACATTTATTCTAGCATACATAGACATATAAATAGAATAAAATGATCAATTGGAAGTATTAATCAACACAAATCATTGTAAAAACAAGATTCATATATAACTCAAATGTCAAGACAAGATTACAACACAAATCCCTTCAAAATACAAAACATCAAGTTCTAAAAATCATGCTTAGTGCTAGGTCTAGCCTCAAGAAGATGTTTAGCCACTCATTGATGTAATCATCTTGTAACGACCCTAAACTGATACCACTAAAAAAAAAAAAAAAAAACATGACCTCCGCTAAAAAGAGTTGTACAACAACCTATCCCAACACACAATGCAACTATTATATTCCAGCATCCCTTTCCTCCATTCATTATACCTTAACTTAGTTCATCCCATGGTGGAACAACCACATACCATTTAATCCAAATCTCGTGATTACAATCCCAACAATATATGGTTAAGATCTAAAGTCCATGCCTTACAACGTTTAGACAACTTATTATAAAATTACAGCTCATAAATATAATTACAATAATAAGAGTTCACAAATCTCTATACCAAATATAACAAACTAAGGTTTTACAAAAAAAAAATGGGACTTAATACAAAAATAGCAAAACGATCTTCTAATCCAATTTAAGCCTGTGGAGGAACATCATCCGCCACTTCTTTCCCGTTTTTTGAAAAAAATGTTAAATATAAGGGGTGAGCAAAATTGCTCAGTAGGTAATGCCTAAGACACACCTCTTGTGTCCCTGTGAATCCAAACAAGGAATATGACAATAGGAATCTAGGTTATACTATGTCGAGAAAGTACAATATTAAATCCAATCTCAGCATACACAATATGATGCTATGAAATGCAATGCATGCCGATGTCGCTCCCCATTTTCAACATTCAAATCCATCACTTTCAAACTGTTAATATAACCCGCCCTTTGGTGACCCCGCAGCGACACGAGAGAAGGATTGGCTAGTGTCCCTGACCCTTGGTACCCCCGCGGCGTCACTTTGGGCCAGCTAACTCAATCACGCTAGGGCAATCTCCTTAGTTCCCTAGTTCCATTTTAAACTTGGTGTGCCATCGCACCAACGTCTAAAGGATGTGCAAAAGATAGTGAATGTGCAATGTGGCCAAGTTTTAAATTTATAAATGCCACTACTACCTCTAACTAAAAATATAGCTAAGGTGAGTAGGGATCCTCCCAAGGGATTGAGGGTGCACTAGTAGTGGAAACAAGGCTTAGGGTTAGTAGGACGAGTGATCAAAGGTAGGTTGTTTGGTTGATTAAACTACAATTAAGATTAAACAAGATCAATACAAAACAAGTAATTAAAGAATGGAGAAAACAAGAGAGAGAGATCTTGGGACTTAGAGATCACCACTAAGTATCACTTTTTTATACACTCAATTCACAATTAATGAGGGGAAGGCATATGTTGCAACAATAGTGAGTGTGTGTGGTTGTTTTTATAAGCATGGATGACTAATTAAGTATATATTGTCTAAATAACACAATGAATAGCACAATACATCAAACTAAGTCATTAATCCTTCTTTAAGCTCACAATCCAAACACATCACAAAATTAGAGAAATATACTACTTGCATTCATAAGTATGGAACATCAAATAACAAGCATAGATTGTCCTCCCATTTAACAACTAAGGTAACTACACTACATCTAAGCTAATGACATGAAAATTAAACTAATTAGACCAAGGGAGAGGTACAATCCATCAAGAAATGAGTATGAACCATCAAATAAACTACAAGAGTATTCTATTAAGCACTATGCCTTGACAATCTCTAGATCTATAGCATCAACACAAGAGATAGAGATAAACACATGAACATCTATTCAAGTATACATAGACATATAGATAGAATGAAATAATCAACTGGAAGAATTAAATTACACAAATCATTGAATAAACAAGATCTATGTATATAAATATGTTAAAACATGTATTACAACACAAATCCCCTCAAAAATACATAAATCAAGGTAAAGAAAGCATGCTTAGGGCTAACTCTAGCCCCAAGAAGATGTCTAGCCACTCATGAATGGTGTCCTCCAACCCTCAAGGGCTATCTCCATGGTAGAAATGCTCTTCTTCTTGAGGAAGATGGAAAACCTCTTAAGAATGTCTCTAGCCTCCTCCTCTTCTCTTTTCTTCCTTTCTAAGAATTGTCTCTCCAAAAACTATCTACCAAAGCCTATATCTAAAAAATATATATGTAAAAGTGGCTCATATTCCTTATATATATAGCTCAAATGTCACACCCAATGGTCTAGGCTTGTACACAAGGGCTCCTCCAATGATTGCACAATGAGACAACTTTTAATGAGCTGGAAATATATTTTTTTCAGATTTGAGAGGGTTCGATCGATCGAACCTGTGCTGTGATCGATCGAACATGGCTAAGATCCATTAAACTTTGGCTGGATTGATCCTCTAATGGCGGCGCCTTTTTGGATAAGGACAGATCTGAGATATTTTGGTGAATGAAACAAAAGTGGTGGTAGGGTGGTACAACAGGAAAAGATGGAATCTTTTTGATCGATCTGAGAATTGTTGGATCGATCAAACTTTGTGGGATCTTTGGATAAGGACAAAAGAGCTTGGATCCATCTTAGAGAGTCTAGATCGATGAACTTTCGATCGATCAAAGTGTCCTTGTGATCAATCAAACCTGCTGAATTGCCAAACTTTGCTTCAATCTGCTTCCAATTTGCTCCTTTCTTTCATCCAGCTTGAGTTAGCTTTTTTTAAGCTCTTATTTGGATGAATTAGTTTATTTTGGAGATAAGCACCTAAAAAGGGCAATAACACGAAATTAGTCTAAAATAGGAAAGTAAGATAGATAAAGGTCCTAGAATACCTAAGCTTAAGGGGTTTAGATGCGCACTTTTCAGCGTTCATCAGGCAATCTCTCTAATTCCCTCTAGGCTATATTAACACACCAGCCCTTTGGTAACCCCGCGGCGACCGGGTTTTCTCAAAACCATTTTAATCAAAACTTCTTCCCAAAATTTCCCTTTTTCATTTCAAATCACATTAATCCCATTTTATGCCCAATGCTAGTGCATGGATACATCATGCCATGTCCAAGTTCATCATTCCATAACTAACTTAAACTTAATTAATATAGCATGATTCACAAGAATTTTCAACTAAAACTACAACATGCTTTCATACAATCAAGATCTAGCATGATAGGCATATAAAAATCAACATTTAGGCATGCTCTTCACATGGGTCAATTAATACACATAACTACACATCAACATATATACAACAACCAAGTAATTTCCTAGATTTTACACAAATTAGTCATGCTAGACAACAATTCATAAAGGATTAACTCACAAAAGAACAAGATTACATAGATTAGGAACCCCTAACTCACTTTTATGTAAAACCCCCAATTTTCACCTCAAACCCTCAAAATGGGTCTCAATTTTCGGACTCCCTAGAGTGGCCAAAAGCTGAAATTGCTGGTATGGATTTGAAGATCTTATCGTGGGCTTCAATTTGCCGCAAACAACACTTAAAAACACCAAGAAATGAGAGAGGAATCAAAAGTTGAAATTGCAAAAGAAAAAAAAAAAAAATGTCAGCGAGGGAGGGAAAATAGATTGTGAGAGAGAGCAGATCGTGAGAGATAATGGCTTTATGCCATTATAAGTTTTGTAATAACATGTGACTCCCACTATTTTTTAAAAAAATCTTTTTCATTAATTAACAATATATATATCTATACATATATATATAGATATATATATTTAATTGAAACCTTACACATCTAACCCTCAAGGGACATCTCCATGGTAGGTGTAATGACCCGGTCATTTCCTTCATTTTCTTTTTCCTCAGAATTTCACGGATAAATTTTTTTTTGTTGAAATTTCTTGTCTAAGTTCAGTTTTTCATCGCTTAGTGTCGTCTCGAGTGCTCGAAAATGGTTTTTGAGACTCTTTCCTTCGAATTGACAACTTCCTTTGAGAACCAAATCATTTCCATATTTTTTGTTTTTCGACACTATTCACTTTTCGTCCTTTTCCTTGTTTTGTTATTTTCCCTATTCTGTCTTTTCCCCATTTGTCACTTTGTTGGCATAACCTTACTCCTTGTGTTCAGAGTTGGTTTTTGACTTCACGTGTCTTCAGTCTAAGTGGTTTCCACGAAATACGTATCTTTACTTTTGCAAGAAATTACTCTGGTTGCTCCCTGTGTCCATAGGGGTATGGATGCAAAGTTCTTTGGAATTATTTTCTTTTCTTGGGGTATTTTTCATAAATATCTTTTGAAGATATTTTATTTTAGGTGTTTTTAAGAAAATATTTTTTTGGAAGATATTTTCATTCTGGGGCATTAGTGCAATTAACCCTTTTTGGAGGGGCCATTTTGTAATTAATGAAAGTTATTGTAAAATACTTCGTCTGGAGCCTGGATCCTCATATAGGATTCATTTTCACTTTTCGTCAACTCGTAAATTCTTAGAATTTCCTTCTGGTCGTTTTTCTTCAGTTTTAGGGTTTCTGACCCTAGTTGCCGCCGAACTTGTTTGGGGCATATCTCTCTACTCGGAACTTAGTTTTTGATACCATTTCTTTCGTTATTCATATTTTCTCATTTTAAATCTTTTTCGTTCACGGAGTTTTGCCATTTGAGCGCGTTTGCTCAAATTCCACTTTTCCGGACCTGGCGGGGCCCGTTCAAGGCACTTTTTGAGATTTCTTTAAAACGGGGATGAAATATTTCATTTTTCATCTTCCCCACTCACCTTGCATGACCAGAGCTCCCATGGCAGCCCAAGGGAGGCTGCCACCACCTCTCTCCTCTTTTGAACTTCATTCTTTTGTTAAAAAGTTGAAGTGCATTTACGTTTTCTGTTCGTGTTAACTACGCGCACCATTACCCCTTATTAGAAACCATTTCTGACCAAATTTTGAGTTCAGGATTGAGGTCAAGTTTGGATTTTCATGGGGCTTCTTGGGGATTCATATAGATCGTGTTGTCCCTGATAAAACCTAGGAGTTTCGTCGGATTCGGAGCCGTTTCAATTCGGTGGGGATTTGGGATTTTTATCCCAAATTGTGAGAGGGGATGTTTTAGGGTTATATTAATGTTGTATTGATTGTTATATGAGTATATACAACTTGTGAGCATCCCTTGTTCAATTATAAAATTTAATTTAATTACTTTCTTTGTTTAAGATTTAATTCTCATGATGCTAGGCAAGTTAGAATTAAATTGTGGCATGCTAGAAATTTAGGCCTTGGTATGGTGGTTGATATATATTAAATTGGGGTTATTTGAATAAGAATTGCAAATTTTATTTAATATTTATCTTTTGTGAAAGTTTAATTCACCTAGTTGTATCAAGCATGGAATCAACTTGTAATATGATATTAAAGTAGGCCTTGGTGAGTTATTTAACATATATTAAATTGAGGACATTTAGATATGTTTGAAAATCTAGAGAAAATTAATTAATTAGCTTAATTAATTTTATTTTTAAGTGTTGTAGTCACTTAAATTGATTTTAGGTATATTATATGTGAAGACTATGCTATGTTCCTTAACATATGTTAATTTGAGTTTATTTGGGATTAATATGAAATCTAGAGACTTTTCATGTTAGGTTGAAAATCCCTTTTAATGTAGTGAAATTAATTACCTTGTGAGCATATTACTAATTGGATGTAAAATTAGTACTTGGGGCCTCTTAAAATGGTAATTGGACTTAGCATGATATAAAATATCATTGACTTATAAAGTTTGTTTAAATATATCTTGTGTAGGTATATAGCTTGTTAGAATATTACAATTGTTTACCTTGGAAGCTAGTTACTAAATTGGGACTTATTTAGTACTTGTGGCTTAGTGTGGTAATGTGGTTCAATTGTTGTAAAATATTCTTATTTTGGTGTATAAATTGCATATTGGAGGATTGACATGTCATATGCTATCTAGACTTGAATTATAGGACATGGTTTATGTGGATTCAACCTTATTTGTGCATGGAAGATGGTTTTATGCATTAGTGGATTTGGTATAAGTTTGGTCTAACTTATTGATTTTTGTGTAAGTTTTGGATTTATTGATTTTGGAAAGCTTGAAAGGACATATTTCACGTGATGGCTAGGGTTTGGCTCTAGTACGGAGACAAGAGTCTTCTAAGTCATAAGTGCGCACTAGGTAGTACCTTGTGGGTCGTAATTGCCCGGAATAACTTATACATGTGCGCACTAGGTAGTGCCTTGTGGGTCGTAATTACCCGGAAACACTTGCTTGGTCTAGTGACCACATGTCCTAGTCTTTCTACTTTGATTTCGCATTCAATTTCAAGTTATTAATCATGGATTACTTGTAACTTTAGAATTGGTGCTTGCCTATGTATTTTGATCTCATTTAGTATACTTGAAACTGTATACTTGAACTTGTATCCTTGTTGGTGTATCTAAACTCTATCTAGTGTATTTATGCTTAGTATGCTTGTCTTGTATGTGCGGATTTCATTTTTGTATACTTGTGCCATGTATACGTGTCTTGTGCGTATGTGTTTAGCTCAATATACTTGTGTTTGTATACTTAATTTATGAGTACTCTATACATATATCTTATACTTGTGTATGTATGCTAGATATTGCTTATCCCGTTTAACATGATTTAGTATACTTGTGAGCATGTGTACTT